>NC_132987.1:87965000-88590000 GCF_048564905.1 Vicugna pacos | reverse complement strand
TTTTTTTCCTCTGTAAGTACCAGATAGTAATTATTTTAGGGTTTGGGGGTCATGAAGTCTCTGTCACAATTACTCATCTCTGTCATTGGAACAAGAAAACAGCAATGGAGAATAGGAATGACTGTGTTCCTGTAAAATTTTATTTACCACAATGGTCAGTGAGGAGATTTGGCCATGGATCTTGGTTTGCTGACCCCCTATGCTAACCTGTTAGCAAACCATGTCCATTCTTGTTTGCCACTATAGCCTCAAATAATAGAACAATTTCTGGCCATACATATTGGTATTCTGTACACAATGTGGTCCAACTACTAATAAACAAACAATTAGTGGCCTAAATAAGATAGACGCTTATTTCTCTGTCACATAAGAGAATTCTGGAGGTAGGCTCTTCCAAGTTGGTACAGCAGTGTCACTGTTCTGTGTTTTAAATTCTCATCTATATACTTTACCAGCCTCAATATGTGGCTTCTATTCTTGAAGGGACTTCATTTATGCATGACTGAAAAAGGGAGGAAGTTCATTTAAGGAGACCTCCTGGAAGTCTAATGTATGTTCACTTACATGAAACAGTCCAGAACTTAGTCACAGTTAGCTACAGGAGAGGATGGGAAAGGTAGCTGTTGAGCAAGGAGGACTATAATCAGCTAGACACTGGAGTCCAATTACAAAGGGAAAAAGGGAAAATGGATGTTGGAGTTTAACACACATATGAATGCCTACTTGGGGAGGTTGCTTAGTATTTTGTTCCAATGATGTATCCGTATGTCAGAAAAAGAAGCCCAATTCCATCTACTTGGAATGGCTGAAAAGTGTCCGTGAGAAGGAACAATTGCCCTCCATAATGCCCTTCCCACCTTACGATTATATTAGTTCATAAACACAGGAAAATGACTCAAGCGGTTAGAAAGCTTTCATTTTTGAGTGACGCCAGAAGTTCACAAGTAAGTGACCTCCCCAAAATTTCATTTCATGATTAATGTGCTTGCATTTACTATAATGTCTCATGCCACACTTCAGAAAGACAAGTTATGTTCATGTCAGGCCAGCTCCACCCAGAATTTCCAAAGCAACTGTTTTTGTGCATAAAAGGCAGCTTGAAACATGCATAATTACAAATATTTACATCTGTTTCCAATCTCTAAGCCAGAGCACAGAATTACTGTTGTACTGGGGCTTACACAGCGGTCTCATTTGTTTATTTATGTTTTGGTTCTTGAATTACATACAAACGTGAACAATGACAACAATGTTATAATAAATACCTGGTATCTATCAGACGGTGGGGTTAGCACACAGGAGGAGATTTTGGTCTTCTCTATGAGGAATGTATATTTGATCTTCACTAGAAGACTTCTAGGGTCAAAGACCTAAAAACAGAAACTTGTTAAACCTAATTGGTTTTCATTAGTGAATCCTGTTTCTTTTCCTATAAAATTTTATGAATTTCCCCCCATTTTTATTACATTTAGAAAAAAACAAATAGAACTATATATCCTTTCCTCTCTCTCTTTTGTCTTCTCTCTCTCCCTCCCTCCCTATGTGTGTAGACTTAGACTTCACTCATGAATCTGCTTTACTTTTGACATTATTCCAATACTCAGATTTTATGTATATTAACTCCTTTATTTGAAAGTAGAAACATTTAAATCTTCCACTTCCATTTTTACCATGGTGACTTCGACTAATATTAAAAAACTATGACCTTAGAATGTTGTCTTATTGTTGATTCACTAATGCTTTTCTGATATTAATGTGGCAGAAGGAAAATAACTGTTCTATAATACTTATCATCGGATTTTTTATTAAATCAATTTTATTTTCCATTTTCCAACATTTGACATTTATAAATAAAGCACTGACTTGGGAAGATATTATATAAATAGCAGTGGTCCTCTAACTTCAGTGTACAGAATAATCACACATGGAACTTATAAAAATACAGATTCCCAGTCTTTGTTTCTAGAGAATCTGATTCAGTAGACAGGGGATTTGTGTAAGAAATCTGTGCTTTTAAATAGGCAGTGGTCTGTGGCTCATGCTTGTAGAATACTGGATCATGTACGTTTTGGGTGTGTCTGCCTACCTCTGCTTGTATCATTTTCTTCAGGTGCAGCATGGTTTGGGGCTATGTATGTGTGTCATGCTTAGTTTCCATTGTTTATATACTATTTCATTTATCATCTGGTGCTATCTTCAAGTTTGTCAAAACTTTTTCTTAAAAAATAATCAGTGTCACTCAGTTTGTAAATGCAGTAACCTTTTCTGAGTCCTGACAGTCTCCTTGATTTTTGTGTCGTCCAAATATTGATGCTGCTCTGTTCTCCTTAAAGATTTATTGTCTTTGGCTTCACAGGCTCTTAGTCCTCTCTCTGTATCTGATTTCTTAACTTCAGATTCCTTTTTAAATTCTTCAAATATAGTTGATTTCTATTTTATCTGACTTATATTTTCTTCTTTCCAAATTGATGACAGCAATTAACACCTCTTTGTGGTTAGACGACAAATCTGTACATGCAGTTCCAAACTAAAGGAGCCATATTCTAATATTTTTATCATTGTGTTAGACATCATTTCTCAGAGTCTGGTAGGCTAGCAAATTCAAGACGTCCAAAATTGAACACATACTTCTTGTAAACTGAATATATACTTTTTGTAAATTCACCACATACATATTAAAAACTCTGAAAAGTTCTATATCAAAAAAAAAAAGGCTTCACTAGAGTTTCCCCAATTGTGTATGAATTGCACTGCCATTTTTTCATACACAAAATATGCAGTATTAGTATTAGGGTTCTAATAGTTCCTCTGATGCAATTCAACTTTAACAATTTTCTACATCATGATACTGTCATCTATTATTATCATCTTCCCTATATTTACATATACATCTTGTTTCCCTTATCAGTCACAAAGAAAAAGTCAATTTCTGTTATTTCGAATTCTCCTAGCCCAGAGCCTGACATACATAGATATTTACCACTAATTAGGTAGTAAACAAATGGTTCATTTAAAAGAAAATGGATACTTATCGTTTATATTTGAAATCCAAAATATAAACCATCTCCTTCTCCTTGTGGCTTAAAACTAATAAAAATCTTCATCAAGCTTCTAGTTGCTCATTACAATGGCTACAGGCATCTCAAAGCTCCTCTTTATGTAACCAGAACATTGGAATTAAAGAAATCCGTGCTTCTCCTTATTGCTGACTGGGCCTGTGGAACAGCATGGAAACTATGGCGGTACTGCAGTGTGTGCCAAATAATCACTCAGTTAGAAACATCATTTTATTATGGGTTTATATTGCTCTATTTTGGGAAAACTACATCTCATATTCATTGGAAAGGAAGTAAATGGGCATGCTTTAAAACTCACCCTAGTGGGTATGTAGCAGTGGAGACATAATTTGGAGAGCCTAGCTAGGCTCTCTCTCTTAAGTTGCTCTCCTTGAACTATTCTGAAGGAATTGGATCAGCAACAAGTACTAATTATCCTGCAGAAGACTTTCTGGGTATTACTTGAAACCAAATGACTTAGACTTGGGGAGATGTTCCCATGGCATAAATGCATGCAGAAAAGAGTCGTGTTAGAATTAGGATTGTGTCCATGAGGAGATCCCTTTGTGAAGATTTAACTTCATAAGTATTTTCTCCTTGGAATAAGAAATGCAAGAAACTGACATGAATGTTATCCTTTAAACCACTTTATTTTCCTTCATACTCAAATTTCACTTATTTCCTACATCAATTTCAACCTAAGGAGTAACAACTACATTATGGCCTTCAAAAATGTGCTTGATTCACATTTCTGAAGTCTAAATTCTCATCTGCTAAGTATCCCCTAGAGCAAAGTCTCTGGTCATAACAACTGACAACTAGACTAGTCATAAGAGCAGACAAGTATTATAAGCCTTCTCTGGGTGTTTGGATACTGTGCTGACCTACACTTTCGCTTTGAAAACATGAATAACCTTTAATGGATTTGGTTAGCCATTGGCACATTTTGACCTCTGATAGCTATCATTGTGATAAAACTTGAAAAGTTTTCATTAGCCAATATGCAAGCTGTTTCCCTAGAATAGACATTTTTTTCCTTGGAAAGCACTCTCAGTTTCTTACAAATCACCCTCTTCATTATGGGTAGAGTGCCTTCCGTGGTTTTTTTGGGTTTTTTTTTTTAACTTTGTAGCCTATTTCTCAGACTTGGTGCCCTAGAAATATTCTGATGAACTGAGAAATTGGAGAGCCACACCACCATGCCTTCTGTTTCCTGGAAGAATTTCAATATTTTTAGATAATGAGCTTTGAGATAAAGTTCTTAAAAGCTATTAATATCTACTTTTTACTCATCTAAAGACTATAGAAAAATTAATATGCTCATCTGTTCACTGACCAAGCTATATGTTCCAGGGTTTTACAGAATTCTGATGAAAACTTGAAGGCTTATTTTCATCCTAGTATAGTGATATTTACAAATCAGGGTTGACTACTGAAAGTCCATGTTCCTTTGTGGATATCAGATTACTGAGAGGATCATGGACATTGTCTCAAAATCACTTGACTCTAATGATGAGAGTCATAACTCATTTGGTATTCATGGTAACTGTGTGAGTTCTTAGTCATCACCTCATGAGAATTCTCATTTGTTTTGAATGTTTCCAAATATAACCAGTATGAATTGTTCCATGACACTAGGATATAAAAAAACAAACAAACTCAAGATAAGGAAAGAATTTTAAAATCAGAGTAATTATCCTTAAACCCCCACTTCCTAAGGGAATGTAAAATGCAAGTTATTTCAGGGAATGCTCTCCTCTTCCTATGTGTTAACAGAAGTCTTGGGGACTCAGTGGTGCTCCCTGGACTGGAAAGCTCGCACTGCTGCCTCTCCTTTCCTTGGATTAAGGGAAGAGGTGGTAGCCTACTGAGAGGCCATGCTCAGGACTTCAAGGTGGTACCTGCCTGCTGGCAAAGGCAGCTGTGGCTCACGTCAGAGTTAGAGGTTGGGAATATATACTGCAATTTAGGGAACCACAATACAGAAACAATGGAGAGAGTGTCTATGCCTATAAGTCTAGAAAAGGAATTGAATTCTGGGGTTTTGCTACAGGCACTTCTGTAACAGAATCAGCAAAATATAATCTAAAACTGCTAAAACTAATAGCATAAAAACATACTACCTTGAATATCACCTTTCATCAGAGCTGCCACCTAAGAGACCTAGAAAATTCTCTCCTTGAAACCAGCTAATAGGTTGACCTCAATATCTGTGTTGTCAGGACTTTATCTATTGATGCTCCAAACAAAGAGTAAAAATTAAAAATCAATAAATATTTACCCTTAGATAAGCAAACACCTGAAAATGGTAAGTGGCACTGCTCAAGGGCAAAATCTCCACTGAGAAATCAATGTTTTATATTCTCTTTCAGGCTGGTATGGACACTTCAGTAAGACTTCTAACTCTTGCTTATTAAGATCTTATCTGGTAGGTAGAACTGCCTAGAGATATCTGTTGTAATACACTCAGGTTTTACGAACCTCATACATGAGTCCCATGAAGTGAAGATTTATAGGTAGACCAGAACTTTTGGCCTCATATAAACGTTTTATCTTTGCATCAGCTGTCTCCAGGCTGAATTTGAGGAGTCTAGCTCCAGGCTAGAATCCCCTCTGTGATCTTTCATGCCCAACCGACTGTAGGCAATTGCAAGGCTTCACCTGGCAGGCCTCAGGGTGGAGGAAGCTGCCCTCTCCACACCAGACTTGATGCATGGCCAGTGCATTGCGGCTTTCTGGAGCAGTCAGGGACTCATGCTCACATGAAAACCTGCATTCGTAGCCCTGGTGCCTCCCTTTGAAGTCCTCTTTTCTCCCCTCAGCCCTTCTCTGCTCCTAAAACCTAACACTTCCCCTTCTCACTCCCTCTAGCCCTGTGGGTCCATAAAACAATGGGAGACTTTTGTCCAGCACTGTAATCAGTGAGAAGATTCCCCTTTATCTGTGCTGATCCACCTGACCCTTGCCTGGTGCTGCTCTCCGGGAAAAAAAGGAGCATTAGAGACCTAGTACTGATTTTTGCCTCTTAATATCTCAGTAAGTGAATCAAGTATTGATGATTACCTTTAGTTTGGCTTGTTGTCCTCAGTGACCACCTAGAAACCTGGCAGCTTGACAGCCATGTGAAGCACACAGGTCTCTTCCCAGACACTGCTGGGAATTAACAAGAGAGCTGGGGAAACTGTAGTAGGTGGGAATGTTCCTCCTCTTCATCCAATTAGCTATTAACATATCCAATCAAATTTTTATCTGTACTGCAGTTGGCCAACCGCCCACACATAATTATTTCAGAATTTAGACTTAAGAGAGAAAAGACATGAGTAGCATGTCTCTCTACAAACACAAACAGAATATTCCTCTAATACTTATTCTATGTGCTTGAGAATTATCAGGCCACTCTCACTGAATGCCTCTGATGAAGTTAAACCAGCACTTCACTTTGCAGCTTACAGGGTACAAACAGCCAGAGGGAGAGAAGGCATATGATAGCCTCCAGCTGGCATGAGAGAGCTACAGTGATTTTCCCTTCAGTGATGTGGCTGACACCTTTAAGCTCAGGCTGGCAGATGGAACCCAGAAGAGAGTATTAGGGGAAAAGAGAAGGGAAAGAAATAAGGAAGAAAAGTGGATTCTTCAGGGTTTCTCTATTTGAGCTAAAAAACCATATGGTGGCTACCCAGAGGCCTCAACCCACTTCTGCTCATCAAAGAAGACCCTTTAAGAACTTGGGTTCAGGAATAGACTTACCATATGACCCAGGAATCCCACTCCTGGGCTTGTATCCAGAAGGAAATCTACTTCAGGATGACACCTGCACTCCAATGTTCATAGCAGCACTATTTACAATAGCCAAAACATGGAAACAACCTAAGTGTCCATCAATAAGTGACTGGATAAAGAAGAAGTGGTATATTTATACAATGGAATACTACTCAGCCATAAAAACCGACAACATAACGCCATTTGCAGCAACATGGATGCTCTTGGACAATGTCATTCTAAGTGAAGTAAGCCAGAAAGAGAAAGAAAAATACCATATGAGATCGCTCATATGTGGAATCTAAAGACTCATGGACAGAGAATACAGACTTGTGGTTACCAGGGGGGTAGAGGGTGGGAAGGGATAGACTGGGATTTCAAAATTGTAGAATAGATAAACAAGATTACACTGTATAGCACAGGGAAATATACACAAAATGTTATGATAAATCACAGAGAAAAAAATGTGACAATGAGTGTGTATATGTCCATGAATGACTGAAAAATTGTGCTGAACACTGGAATTTGACACAACATTGTAAAATGATTATGAATCAATAAAAAATGTTAAAAAAAAAAAAAGAACTTGGGTTCTCTCAGACGCATGCATTGGGCCAGGTGAGGTGTGCACTTCTTAACTCCAGGGCACTGATCTCACAGACACTTCTCAAACAGAGTGAGCATAAACACTGCCTGGGATCTTGTTAAAATGCTGATTCTGTCATTAGGTCTGGGATGGGATCTGAAATGCTGTATGTCTAACAAGTTCCTAGAAATGATGTCACTACTCCTTATTAAAGGCTGTAGACCGTGATGGAAAAAGAAGCCCAGACTGCGCACTGTGCAACCTGCATAGTCACAGTGTCCGGGCATCAGCACTCAGATACTGCAAACCAAAAGACTATTTTCTATAAACTTATTTTAACCATCAAAGGAAAATATAAAACAAAAATTCTCCCCTTTCACCTAGCGCTCTTCGAAAAATCAGCTCTTTGCTAGCCTAACATACCACTCTTACTCAATGGAGAAATCAAGGGAGTTTTGTTTCCTTTTTTTTTTTAATAGTATACAGTAGCAAAGCCATTTTCTCTTTGCACTAGAGTCAAAATCTATGATTTATTTAACTCATTTCTGTCTTCAAAAAGACTAGGTGCTCACCATCACTCAAGTAGTGTTAGATGTCTTTACTCTGAATAATCTATTATTTTTGAAGATTATCTAGTGTCTTATACACTGATCTCTATGGGTGATAGGAATCAGATACACTTCCTGGAGCTAATGAGACCCCACAGTTCAACTCTGACTCATATGAAGTGCAATTCTGTGTAAAGCCTCTCCCCAAATACATGTCCTGAGGATTCTCACTTCTCACTCACATCTCATTTCTCACAGAGACCAAGTGACTTACACTTTATGACATGGGGTTAGACAGACATTAAGGCCTGCCTCAGGTCCTCTGTGGCTACATGCTTAGCTCTTCATTTCTGCCTGGCATGGAGTATAGTTTTTAGTACCCTAGCCCTAATGTTCTACACTTGACCAACGTGAAATGTTCAAGGCAAAAAAAAAAAAAATCTCAGAGGCTCAGTTTAATTGAGTCACAGAGCAGAATTATGCTTCCAGCCATGATGAAGTAAGAGATACCACATTTATTCTCCAGTCTAACACAATTAAAAACATGGACTATATAGAGGAAGCGATGGTCTTCAGATATTAGTCAACAGGCAGCAGAGGGCAGTTATCTTGGAAGGAAGAAGGATAAGCAACATGAGCCAAGTAGCAGAGACAGGGTTGAGCATTTGAGGAAGCACAACATCAAGAATTCAAGAGTGGAGCCCAGGAAAGGGGAGAGTTGCACAGACAGAACTCGGGATGTGAAACAGATCCTCCTTGAATCTGATTAATGATCATGTAATGCATGTGAGAAAACTACGTGAAGCTGAAAAAAGGAGGAAACAGAACAACTACCAAGGCTCACAAAAGACTGGTAATAGATCATGTTTTAAGAGAGAAAGAGAAGAGAAAGGACATCAGGTAAATTACTCAGGAAATCATAGCCTCTGTATTGGGGCCAAACTAGCCTAGATGAGTGGTTACTCTGATTCTGCCTAAAACAGCTTTAAAAACTAACTTCAGAAGAATCAAACTGTACACAGATAACTTGACTGTGTCTTTAAACAAAGATTAAAAACATTTAAAGAAATACCAAAACAAAACAAAACAAAAAAAACCCAAAACTCTATTACGTACAAATGAAACTTCACAATTTCTGGCATCTGGTTAAAAAAAACTAAAGCTGAAAGTCATGCACATGGGGGTGTACAACCCATAAAAAAATCAGTAGTAGAAATGAATTCAGAATGATACAGATGACTGAACTACTAGACAAGGACATTAAAATAGCTACAACAAATACACAGCATATGTTCAAGAAGTTAAAGAAAAATATGATCATGTTAATAAGAGATATGGAAGATATTTTTAAAAAGCCAAATCTAATTTCTATAGTTAAAAATACAGTATCTCAGATAAAAAGTACACTGAATGGTATCAAGAGCAGATTAGATGGTACAAAACAAAATATTAGTGAACATGAAGACATAGCAATGGAGTCTACATAATGGAACACAGATAAAAATGAAAAATAATGTAAAGAATATTAGTGATCTATAGGGACAAATTCAAGAAGCCTAATTTGTCGGATTGAAAGTCCTATAAGGAAGGGAGTGAAAAAATATTTGAAAAAAATAGCTGAAAAATTTTACAAATTTGAAAAAATTTTAAACTTAACAATTCCAAAAATTCCATGAAACTCAAGCAGGGGACACATACTAAATTACACAAAGACACATCATATCAAATTTACTAAACCAGCAGAGAAGTTGACCTAATATGTATTTGTTCATAGAACAGAATAGTATAAGATGACCTCACTCGTATTTATTTTCCATAGGTTGTGTGAAAGGGAAAATGTTATAATTCTATTGCAGGAGATAAATTATAGAGAAGCTTTTATTTCATTACATTCTTATGTTAGAATAAAAGCCCAAACTTAATATTGAGAAGAATCATTGCTCACAGTTCTGACAGATCCTGGGATTGCATGTGTATTTTCAAATTAGCCAATTTATGATGATAGTTTTTTAAAAATTTGAAGAAAGAGAGCAAAACAAATAGAAAAAAACTCTCTTGCAATATTAGATAATAATAATAAAGGAAGTTCTGTTCCTACCCTTTCTGGGGTACACTCTAATATGACATCATTTAAAATCAATTTTTATCTTGGGAAGGAGGAAGATTTCTGTTTCTCCTTTGATATTTGCATGTTATCCTTCCTGTTAGATTTAGTTATAGATTTAGTTTCCATTTTTATGTTCTGCTATCTCTGTATGCATCAACAAATACTGAATACACACAATACAGCACTGTTACAGGTTCATGAGAACACTATCAGTAAATGAAACCAAAACATTCTTCCCCAATGCACATTCTAGAATCTGATACATTTCTCTTGTATATTTTTAACAAGCAGATTTGGCATTAACTATTGTGAAAATGTTATCATAAGGGAAAACTAAAATGAACTTGTTTTATTTTAATTGAAAGAACACTTTTTCTGCATCAGGTCTGTGAGAGTATAATTTTCAGACAGGTAAAGTTGTTGCTCTCATCTCTAATACAAAATGAACACTTACCAAAGATTTCATTTAATCCACCAGTTAGTGAGATAAACAATAAACTGTTAAAATCAATTCAAATGAGAATTCTAGAGATTTATATTCTGTACAGAATCAAGGAATCATTCACACAGCTATGTAATCCAGTTCCAGGAAACAGCTACATTATATCAGTTTTCTCAGAGATAACTTCTATCTATTGCAGGAGAACAGTCCTATAGAATCAGATAATCTCAGAGAGTCAGTTATACGATGCCCAACATTCCATCCAAAGGACACTCAGCAATCTCTTTGCACACCTCAAAGTCTTGCACAAGTGCCTAACTTAGCATATTTGCCATAACAGGAGTGCTGTTAAGATTTTGCTAAAACTCATTAAAACTTTCTCTCGATTAATTTTTAAAAATCATATTTTATTATGAATTTTAAATTGATTCCTTATGAAATCGAGTCTAAGTGAAAAATAAAATCAGTGAATTCTAGAGAGAAAAGATTAAACATTTACTTACTTCAAATTATAACTCACATGTAACAATTTCAATATATGGATTCTCAAACAGTAAGTGGACTGGTGACTCCATTTGAAATAAATATTGCTGTCTTGAAGGTAAGAATATTAGCTGCTCCCCCAAATTGGAATAAAATTAGCTAATTTGAAAGAAGGCAAGGAAAAAAAATCTTCCCTAAATGTAATCATTCTATAAGTTTCAAGGTAGTATGTCTAAAAACTAACCATAACCACTTATCTTTTATTTTGCCTCAGTGATTATTCCATATTTTCTTTGACAGGTCAGTAACTGGAGCATGAAAGGTGATTCTTCAATTTCCTGAGGGTTATTTTAGAAGTAAAAACCAAATGATGTAAGGACTATAAAAGTATTCGTATTTTGAAATTTACATTTGCTATTTAAAATCATAGCTGTAAATCCTTAAAATAAAAATGAAACTGATTTCTTTATTTTTTGGTAGCTCTTAGATACATACTGCCAGTCCTACATCAACATCTGAATGAAAGAAAATGCTTAATTTTTTTTAATTAATCTTATTTTATTTCTGACCATTTTAAGCCTAACTGCAACCTGTAGAATTACACAATTTTATGACTATTTACGTTCATATCTTTCCTGAACCAGCCAATGAATATGACCGAGTGCAGAAATAAACTTTCACCCTGCCATGTGCTGCTTTAATACATACTCAGAGAATCTAGGTATCACCTTATTCATCTCTCCCCAACATGGAGCTCCGTACAGACCCAGCAATTTCTTCTTCCCTATCATGAAATAGAGTTAATCCACCTTGTCTACTAACACCAAGTACATGGAATCTTTCACAGGCAATTAAAGTGACAGAAAAACGGTATCGAACTCTCCCCTCAACCTCTCTGGGATGCTGGCTCTGGTACTTCTGTGCCCACTTTGTTTCTCGGCCCCAGGAAGACAGGGTCGTTTCGTTCCTAGTCACGGATTCTGGATTCCAACCAAACTGGCAAATGAAAAATAACTCAGCCGGGGCCATTTCACCAACCAGTGATCTCTGTCTGTGAGATAATTCCTCCCTGAGGTTTCTTTCTGTCCTCCTCTGTGTTCTTAAAGGCCCAACACAGGGCAGCGGGCTGTGTGCCACTGTCTAAGGTTTCAATTAAGACATGTGCAGAAATCAAAGAAGTAACATGCAGGCCTCCACAACAATGCCTTGCGTTTCACTCTTGTTCTAGTCCAGAGATGGCAAGAAGCTTGAAAAATGTAGTTCATTAATCCCCACAACAGGCCCCGGAGGCTGAGAGGACAGAGAGGGAGCCCGCCACGGGATCAGGCTTGAATGGTCTCTCTGTTGGTTGTGTACATTGGGAGCTGACTGTGAAATCCATGTGGACGTCCTGAACCCTCTGGTTAACCTCATGGTGCAAATGCGTTGATCAAAGGCACTCTGTCAGTATCTGATTAAGAGCCATGTAAGAGCACTGAAGACATTTCCTTCTGGTTAACAACTCTGATTACAGGGGGCTCCTGGAGTGAGTTTTCCTGTAAGCATTCAAGTTGGTCCCCGGGCTCCAGCTGGAGCTCTAGGGTTTCCCAATGGCAGAGCTTCCTGTTGCTGAAGGCTTCAATTCATTCACAGCTTGTAAATCAGTATCCTGTAAATCAACAGATTGAGCTACTACTGTTTAAAACACAGTTTCCTCAACAAGCTTCCTTCTGGTCTTGTTTTCATATATCAAGGGCATGAAAAAAAAAGAGTCCAATTTTTAACACCTGGACCGATGGGGACTCAGCAGGAGAGGCATGTTACACCAGCTCTGCAGTTTTGTTTTTGTTTCAGTGGAGCAAGGATTTAGTGGCTAAAGTCAAGATAGCATTTATTTAGAATGATAGAGGCGTATTTGGGGAAAATTGAAAATTATTATTGCTACATGCATCTCAACAATTTTTAATGTCTGATAAAAAGCATAAAGCTAAAACCAGAATGAGAATCAAGACAGGTTCTTACTTCCTTTCTCTCCTGTGTTAAACAAATGTAGATAAATCTTGGAAATTGATGTGAAGTGCTTAAACCAACTACTTTTGAACATTTTATATGACAGTGGATATTGAAACAGGATCAACAGCATGAGGACTAGTTAATTACAGAAAAATCTTCTGTTGTTAATGATCAGTTACACAGGGTAAGGCAACAAGACCCATAACTGAAAATGCATCAAACTTTTATATTCATGGCTTCACTTATTATCACAGAGGGTTTTGGATGGTGATAACAGATATCATACACTTCATAAAATATCATAATAAGCTTTTACTTATTATTGTCATGTCTATTTGAAAGGAGTAGAATTCTGTGAGAGATCATTTGCAGATCTTAAGGTTATGTTTGAGGTCAACATTAGCATTGATCTTTAGTATCCAAGAAAATTAATAATTCCAATTTATACTAGTCCCTCTACTAAATGCAGCAAAATTCACATAGAAACTTACCTGCATCCCTTGCCAGGAATCTGGGATTATCTATATATTGGTTCTATTTACATGGTTGTCTCTATGATCTCTGATGAAGGGAATTTTGGAACTGATCTTTTGAGTAACATTATTACTATTATCTTTAAAACAGATTCAGATTTAAAGACTGATCCAGGATCTTGGAAAGGAGTCTTCATAAGCCAGAAATCTTCCTCTGGGACAGAGTAGACATGAAGAAATCTTGCTCCATTTTGCTAAGGAACACTCAGATAGTTTAACAGATGGTCACACTACTAGCTCACAGCTCTGCCCCAGGGGGGTGTGGTCTAGCCTCCCAGACTGGGAAGTATAATTTCCTGGGAGGAGACTCCAGAGAGAAGGTCAAAATAGGTAAAGTCTCTTCAGGGCCAGACCTTACTTGCAGGTAAAAATGTCTCCCTTCAGCACAAAAGAGCTGACACTCAAAGAGTCAAATGAGTTCAGTGGCAATGGTGGAGAGAGTGACAAATAAACCATCTCGACCGCTGGAGAAAGGAAAGTACAGATTATGGGAAATGCCCCTCCTAATCAGAAAAACATGAGACTCACAATTAGCATCCAGAGATTACCATGCCAGAGCAGGGGAAGTAGAATCAAAATCCCAGGGACAGATTGAGGCGGGACTGTTGCTCAGTGCATCCGTGACAAAAGCTGAACCCTGGCTCTGCCTTATGGCTGGTGTTGCCTTGTAAACAGCTGTATATACCCATACACCTAACTTCGTAAATAAAAACAGTTAAAAATTTTTCACTCATTAGTCTTTCTGTGCGAATCTTTTATCAAATTGTTCCCCTCTCCTCAAACAGTTCCCCTGTCTACACCTCTGTCAGTCCAGCCACTTAGTAGTTTTTCAGAATTCCCACTCTGAAGAACAATTTGTCAATAAGCATCAAGTTTTTATCTATGATTCAGTCCACATGCAAGTTTTAAAAGAATAAATTTCCTCTTATTTCACACATGAAAACAATAGTTATTGCTAATTTTTATGTTCAGTCCCCAAATACACAAGATAGAGGATTGCTCTCTATTTATTCTTGCTCACTATGGAGGACTCAAAGCTATTGTCATGCTCTTGTCACTTAATAACCTTTCCTTATGACATACTTTACATTTGTTTATATCATGACATCTTTGACTCCTCGTCAGCAGCCAGAATACTATTCTTATTTGACTGGAGCCCTGCCAGTCTTCCTCATCATAACTGTTTTGACTTCCTATCTTCCATAATCACTAAACCCTCAGAATCGTTGTTAAAAACAGTCCTATCTCCTCAGTACTACATATGTCCTAGAATACCTCCCATTTCCCCCACTGTAATCTCTCTGGTTTACCCATCTGCCTGTGTACGTGCCAAGTCAGTCCCACTTTCATTCTTCCCAAGTCAATTCATCAGAGGCTTCCTAGGATGCAAAAAACAGGGAGGAAGAAGTCAGCAGCTGGAATCATTACAAATTCATTCCATCTATTCTACAAAATATGCCATCAGTAACCCAATCCATTTTCATTTTGGGTGAGTCACAACATTACAATAATTTGATTAAAACTGTAGCATAGGAGCTGGTTCCAGTCTCTTTGGGTAGCAAAGAAAACAACTAAGGGAAAACACTGACAACCTATCTGGATTTTCTTACACTGTAGCCAGGTCAAGAAATGATGCTTCATGTCAGACTAATGTTTAGGACTATGTTCCCAAATGATGCAAGGTTAAGTTGCAGGAAATATATATATATATATATATATATATATATATATATATATATATATATAGTGCCCACATCCACCATTGGAAACCTGAAAAAACTGAATGAAAGAATGTCTACAGGTATTATTCTAGAGTTTGAGACACTGTTTGAATTAGAAGAAATGTAATGAATCACAGGGAATGTTACTTCACCTTTTGAGAGAGGGGGATTGTTTTCCAAATACAGAGCTGAAAAGGGGGCTATATGTGAGCAAGAGAGGCTCCAAGTGAGGTGCATTTGCCATGAGGAGAAAGAGCAGCTATAGGGCACACAGTCCCTGAGAAGGACTCAGTCTTGAAGATACTCTCCTTTTTAACTGATGTAAGGGAATGGCTGATTTAGCTACAAATCAACCTTTATTAAATCCACAATAAAATGTCTTTCTTAGCAGTGCATATATTTTTTTAAAAAGTAACGTATATATTTACATGGTCACCCGGCATGACTATACTGGTAGAGACTGATGACGTTAAGGGTGGCTCAAGGAAGATGAGAGTCTGATTTACCTAGTAATTACCTGGATGACTCAGCTAAAGCAGATGGGGCAGGAATCAAGCACAACTTGAGTAGTCTTCAATATAGAGTCACCTTGCTTTTTAGGTAAATGGCAAAGAGATTCAAAAGTCTAGGGAATGCCTAAGAGGATCCATGATCTTGGAGAAATAAGAGCAAATTTTTGGTTGTCATTTTATAGGATACGAGGTTTAACCTGTGAAAGTAAAACTTTTGGATGTGATCACTACCACACCTGGATTACATTATCTATTTCTGTATTCATCTTTTTTTTTCACTCTTTATTGAATTTCCTGCAGTTACCATCACTAATGAAATGGTTATTATTTCAACTTCCTTTACACTCTTCAGGGCTCCTGAAAATTTACCTCCAGTTGACACTTTGCTCATCTCCATAATCTCAGAGAACTACGTACTGCAAATACTAAGGGAATTTAATGGTGATCCTTCAAATTTCCTTTTTTCTATCTCACACACACACACACACACAAAAACCCTCAATATTATCACTTGTACTATTTCATATGCAGAAAAAAGAATCTTTATGGTCAAGGACAAAGCCTCAAAATGTATTCTTGATTCCATCACTTCCCCCTCTTTCAAGGACCTTATTGTAACCACTATCGACTGTTCCATTGCATTTCCAATCTTATACATTTTGCTGAGTCCTACCTACCTAGGTGAGATTACACTTAGGTCTTTTCTCCCAGAAAGGGAAAGCATAATCAAATTTAATTGGGACATTAAATTTCTCTTTGCTTCTTTTTACTATTACACAATTAATTGATCCCATTTATTCCTTAATCTTCATACAATGAACATAACATAAACATTTTTTTCATGTTGTCAGAATTTCTGCAGGTTTCAGCTTTTAAAGATTTTACCTCAAAAACATTTTTGTTAGTTTCATGTCACTATCTCACATATATTATTTCTTAATCCTGTGTCACAAGCTTATATCACGATCATAGAAGATACCTTATTTAATTATTACTAAAAAACCTAATGAAGTAGATACTATTATCTTCTAATTTTACAATATAAGATGTCAAAGATAAATAAATTGTCCAACACAACCCTGCTGATAAGTGTAGATTTAATCCTGATTTTTCTTGCTCTTCATCCTAAACACATCTTTTCCTAAAGTCCACCAAAAAATAAACAACCTACAAATTATAATTCATTGCAAAATAAATATAAGCTAACATTGTAATAAAAAAATATTTATTTAATCTTAAATTGCAATAGTCAAAATGTCACTATCAAGAGAGCAAAAATACATGAACTTCTGTACTTAAATTTTTTTTTTTTTTTTTTTTTTTTACTTTTTACAAACCCTTGTGTCAAAGGCTGACTTTCAATAAATAGATCGCAGTAAGGGAGCTACTCTGCTACGAACGAAACACTGACCCACCTCTGTACTTTCAACCGGTCAAGCAATTTGGCAAGCTTTTAAGATGACACTAGTAAGCAGAAGCTAAAGTAGTGACCTTGTGAATGATGTAAGACCTAACAATCATATCATATGAAGAATGTCTTCAGGGATTGAGAATGTATACCTAAGAAGTATAGATTTAGGGAGATGGAAAGGCATTTTGCAACTGCCCAAGGAAAAGAAGTCAAATTTGACTTAGATAGATTTAGGAGGGAGAAAAGGACCAAGAATTAGTAGATACAGGAAAGCAGATTTTTCTCAAAACAAAACAATATTAAAGTTATTAAATTTGGAAAAATCTAAATCATCATTAGTTAATTCCTATCGCTGGAAGCGTGTAAAACAGCATGGCTATAGAAACAAATCATTATTACTTACAAAAAGATACACAAGCTATAGACCTGTGCTTTCCACTCTGTCCCTCCCCAGGCCCTAGGCCCATTCCCCACAAGAGATCTTTATTACCAGTTTCCTGTATCTTGCTCCAGAGATATTCTAGTTCTGTGCATGCATTTTACATAGTTGGTAGAAAGTTCACAGACTTTTCTGAACTTTCTCTTTTCCTTTATAGATATTTCATATCAGTACTTAAGACACTGTTTTATTCCTCTTAGTAGCTTCATAGAGGTCCATTTAATATATGCAGAATACTATGTAGGTGTGGTATCCTATTGTAATCATGTAGGTGTTTTCAGTCTTGTCTAATAAACACAAAAGCATCTTTTGCTTGTATCTGAGTCTATAATAGAATATCTGTAAGATAAACTTCTAAACATGAAATTTCCAAGTAAAAGGGAATGTACATTTTAAATTTTGACAGCTACACAGAAATTTACAGTGTGCCACAAACACGAAAATGTAGTTTTTGTTTCATTTAAACTTCCATAAAAATGTAGCTTTTGTTTCATTTCTCTTAAGTTGAGCAACTTTTCATTTTTTTGAAAATCCATTTGTATTTTATTTTATGGGTACTTCTGTTTTCGTGCTCTATACCCATCTTGTTAATGAGTTGTTGGTCTTTTTCCTATCAGTTTGCAGGAGCACTTTATACATTAAGTAAACAATAATTGAACTGTCCTAATTTTTGCAAATGTTTTCAGAATTTTCCTTTGCCTTTTGATTTTGTTCATGCCGTTTATATAGATTTTTTTAAATGAATTTAAATTCGTCAATTATTTCTCATAATTTCTGACTTTGATTTTATGTTATGCAATTCTACCTCCATTATCCTGGTTCTGTCTTATTTTTTGGATAGAGGGTGGTAATTAGTTTTACTTCTTTATTTAGAGGAGGTACTGGGGATTGAACCCAGGACCCTGTGGTTGCTAAGCATACACTCTACCACTTGACCTATTCCTCACCCACTTCTACTGCCATTATCCTAATTGTATAAAATACTCTCTCATGTTTTCCTCCATTGCATTTGGGTTTGTTTTTGTATTACTACGTAAGAAAAAAATTTTCAAGATATCAGGTATAGATTTAAATATTTCTCTGGTATCTGCTTGTTAAAAATGTTATCAACTAATCTATCTTTTCCTCACTGATAGGTAATGACACCTTTACTATACAGTGTATTCCCTATACATGTTGGTCTGTCCATCCATGTGTCAGTATCTACCATGGCATTTCAAATATATTTTAATAAATGTTTGGGGTAGTTTTGTCTAACACTTTTATGTTTTAGATTTCTTGAAACTATAATTACATATTTTCTCATATGACCTACAGAATCAACTTAGATTAAAAATTAAGCCAGTTGTGAATTTGTAGAAATTATATTAAGTTTTAGATTAAGCATCAGCAAATTCTAACTCATAGATCAAACTGACCTCTCACCTGTCTTTGTAGATAAAATTTTATTAGAACACAGCCACATTTATTTATTTAGGTACTATCTATGGTTGCTTTTGTGCTATAACATAAGCAATAAGAACTTGTGACACTGACTATATAAACTATAACATGAAAAATATTTAGTATTTGGGCATATACAGAAAATAATTGTTGATCTCTGTTGTGGATTAGTGTTCCAGTAATATATTACCAAATTTCCAAGGTAATCACCAGTTCTCACTGGCTCAACACAATAAACTTGTATTTCTTGTGCCTACTATTAATTCATAGCAATCCAGTGAAGGTGGCGGGGGTTGTCACTTCTTACCAAAGCTACTCAGGGACCCAGGCTAATAGAAGCTTCATACTGAAATTTTCTACCATAAATCCTATAGAAAAGTGTAATAATAGAAGCATATTAAATGCACTGGTACTTAATGCTTCTTCCTGGAAGTAACATATGGAACGTCTCATATTTTATTGGCCAAAGCAAATCACATGGCCATATTTAACTTCAAGGTAACATGAAAGTCAACCCTACATGCTCAGAAGAAAGAAGAGACAACTTTTGGTGTGCACTGTTAATATCTACCATAATTAATGTAAGAAGAACTGCCATTTCTTGAATGTTGAGGCATTCTATTCAAAAATATCATATGACTGGAAAAATCATTAAGATTTATATCAGATCTTTACATAGTATATTTATTTCCTTCAAACAGCTCTTGGGCAATTTTTGATATGTTTACTGCTCAGTCCTGTCACTGTTTTTACTAATGTAAATGAGATTTCTAATTGCTTATTGTTTGTATGTTAAAAATTATTGATTTTACGTCTTACATTTTATTCCTAGCCATAATATTAAATACCATCATTGTTCTTAGTGAATTTTTAGGAGTTTTCTTTGGATTTTCTAGGTACACAATAATTTCTTGAGAAAATAATCGTTTTGTGTTTGACATAGCTCATATTTAAGTTTCTTTCAAAGGCTGAATTTCCATAGTGTGCTTGACCTAAATGTGTATCCTACAGTTAGTTTCTTCCTTCCTTCCTTCCTTCCTTCATTCACTCATTTAACATTCAATCAGTATTTAACATAAAAATAATACTTTATTATGCACTACAGATTGAAAGATGAATTAAACACAGTAAGTACTTGCTTTGAGGAACACATTTTACATAGCCAGAAATATTCATAATTGCACAACATGAAAATCCTATATGGAAGATTTAAAATGTCATGTGGAAAAATCTAGTAAAGTATATCAAATATGGTATTGAGATTCAGCAATGACTAAATAAGTAAGTATGATGATGTTCCAAGATCAGTTAGTGCCATTGTAAAATAATTATATACTTAAAAAGCACTGAAAATAAACATATTCGTATCTTGAACATTTTGTTTCATTTCTCAATGTACATACTTCTGAAAACTACGAATTTCACAGTATCAGGGGCACCGTAACTTCTTTTTAAATTTCTTGCTGCAGCACCCAGTATTGTTGCACCTTCAGTGAACTCTCAGTTAATTGTGACTAAATTCATTTATTAGTGGCCTGCTAATATATTAATGCAGAATTGTTTCTAAAAAGCAGCCTGCTTTGAACTTGATTGAGCTCAGGATGTTTCTAAGACATAGGAGAGATTTTTGAGAGCTAACAAACATAACAAAAAAAAAAAAAAACTGTAGCAGGTACAAGTAGGTTTTCATATTATCAATACCATGGTTGGAGATCATAACCATGATGGAGTTCATTTAATTGTGATCTACTTGCGGAAGCCTCCTATGTTATGAATTTCATTTTTTAGATTCATGGCAGAAGTAGCTGACACTACAAAATTCAAGGGCATTTAGAAATATTTACTTTGCCTGGACCAGTTTTGAAATGTCTTCACTTGGGAGGAAGTGGCCTTTGCCAGTTACAAGGGACTCAATTCTCCCACTTCTGTTTCAGAGGCCTGAGGGTGATTTGACGACTGACTCCTTTTCAGTTCCCTGGAGAATCTACTTAAATTGAGAAGAAAACAATCATCATAAATCATACACGATGTCTTGAGACTTAACATTTTTCATATAACTCAGAGGCTACTCCGATCACGACACTTGAATGACATACAATAATAAGGTGTGTGGACCTCCAATTATCAAATCAGGGTGGTCTCAGAAGAGGATAGGGATTTTTTTTTAATTGCAATATATTGTTAACAAATTGTGATTAAATGCTGGGTCGGCTTAGCAGAGAAACTATCTCATCTTTGTAACTATCCATTTCATTAAGTTGAGAATCCAGCAAAGTGTAACCAAATTTCAGGAGAAATCACACAAACTGATTAATGGACAACACACATGGCATCAGATCTCTTCTGGAGGATTTTTTCCCTCCATAATTTGTAACTTTATTTTGGAGACATGCATTATTATAGAGGAACTGGTGGTACATTAGCTCAAATATACACACAATTTTCTTCAGTTATTTACATCTCATAGACCAAATATTTTCTTCAACTGTCAAAAATGTATACACATTGAAGCTGTATATACATTCCAAAAAATTCATTCTTGAATTTTGGTTACATTCTTACCATTTGATTTTTAGTAAAAGATGTCATTAAAAAAACAAAATATCCCTTCAACTCGTTGTTTATATTAAAACCAAGAGAGGTAACATCAATCAATAAATATGGTTTGTGACCACTATCTGATAATTTGTGAAGGAAATGGAATGCACAAAGCAGAGAGTAAACCTCCAGTGCCTCCTCTTTACTCTCACCTGTCATTATTGGATCTTCCAAAGTTTTCCTAAACCTACTTTCTGAACTTATCTCCCACTCTTCCCCGACATTAACATTTTTGCTAAAACCAAACTGATTTACTCATTGTTTCCTATGCATGCTTTATATTTTCTAACCTCTTTTCTCCAATAATTCACACAAATACAATAAAAATATATGAAAACTGTGCTCATATTTTATGATCTCTTTTAAATATATTTTTATTCATGTAGTTTTCACAATACCATTCCAGTCTGTAATGATCTCTCTTTAACTAAACTCATAGAACTTAGTCAACAGTGCTTCCCAAGCTGTTCATGCCATGCTAGCATAGAGAATCAATAAAATCGTACAACACACTGTGGTGAACCAGCATGCCTTTTCACAGTATTGGAGGCAAATTAACAGAGGCTCCAAAAGCCCCAGATCCAGCAAGGCCAGTGAAGATGAAGAGTGCGGTGCAGCTGAAATCTGGTGTGCTACAGCAAAGAGCTGAGCTCTAAATCGATTCATTAACAACATGTCAGGTGCTGTCATATCATGACTTGCACCATTCTTAGTATTGGAGTCCTCTTGCCCTGTTTCAAAAAGATCACACACTTTTTGACAGTAAGAAAGATGTCTTCTAATTGATATTTATTTGTTGGTTGATTGGCTTAATTTAAATTTTGGTAAAATATATGTAACATAAAATTTACAGCTTTGAATATTTTTAAGTACAATTGACATTTTGTGCAATCCTCATCACCTTCCATCTTCAGAACTTTTTTCATCTTCCAAAACTGAAGTTCTGTCTGCCTCCCTCCCCTATTGCCCGGCACCCACTACTCTGCTTTCTGTCTCTATGAATTTGACTACTGTATGTACCTCATATAAGTGGAATCATACAGTATTTTCCTTTTGTGACCAGCTTATTTGCTTAGCATGATGTCTTCAAGGCTCATTTATAATTGTTTTTAAACATGATAGTGATTAGTATCTTGTACATCATCCAGAAAAAAATATATTTACAATTATTTGTTTATTACTCATGTTTCTCTGTAAGCAGCTGACATTTAGTAGCAACAATTATGTATTAGAGGAGTTTTTCCTGATTACATTAGAAATTGTGAATCATCTCTAAGCTTTATTACATCTGATATCTTTGATTTTCTATTAAACTCTTTTAATGAGAATCAATATAGTCATTTGTTTGAAGGGGGTTATGACTGACTTCTTTACTAACTGACTTTGATGTATGGATTAGAGTTTATCACAAAATCACATAGTCTTCACTTGACCCTAATAATTCAATTATTTTAAATTAGATTATAATGTCATGGTCATTAATAAGATCATGTCTCTTGATGGTTCTTGTTCTTTGGAGGGTTTCTAATAAACTTGTTAAAATGATTGTTTCTAAAATCCATCATTTTCCTCTAAATAATTATTAATGATTTACTGGTTTATAGAATCAAATTTAGTATACTAAATTTCTTTGTTATAGTTTTTGATCTTTAGTTAAATGAATGGCCTCATCCTCTGGACAGCATTCTGTCTGTAATAAACAGCATACTGACAAAAGCCAATCAATAAAAATTTACTAACATTAAAATAAAGTAATTTTTGAGAACAAAATAGACTTTTAAAACTAATACTGAGAGACAATTCCAAATTCAAGTGTTTTACCTATGGCCTGTGACGTTCCTATGTACCTATGGCCTATATTTTGTGATTTTTGTTGCTCTCATTAATTTTATAACTAAGTTCTAAAATTATTACAAGTGAGTCTGTTCATGAGTCCTGTGAATAATCTAGTTGAAGTATATTAATGCAGAATGCTTTTTTATCTTGAGGTTTTCCTCCCTTCTTTTATATTTATTTTGACTATTCATTAGCTATTGTACCTAAGTGTCATAACTTTCAAAGTCATGATCTGACTTCAAAGTGCATTGACTCTAAACAAATAAACTTAAAATTATTAGTTTACATGATATATCAAAAATGATGACATAATAATAAAACATTTAATTAAATATTTATTTTAATAGCAAGCAACAGTGATGGTGACTGAGAAAATGCAGATATTTTTCTACTTTGCATTGCTAGTTTTCAAAGTGTGCTAAAAATTCAATGTATTTTTCTGCCTCAATTTTTCAAATTTAGTTCTATAATAGTTGATAAGAGAATGTGCAAAAAATAAGTTATTAAAGTAAAAGAACATTTTAGTAACAGTTTTGGAAAAATATAGTATGAGTTTTAAAAAGAAAAAGAAAATCTAACATTGATCTTGCTAATTTGTTGCATAATAGAAAACTTCAGATTTATATATATGAATAATTTTTCTAACATTTATGTGAATGCCAGCATTCTCTTCTTGAAAAAATTCAGGATTTTTTTCATAAGTCATAATGCAAAAATAACTGCATGTAATTTAAACATTGTAGGTATATTTTTCAAATGAGCAACATAATAAAGTATGATTAACTTGCAATTCATCAGATACTACCAACATTTTAAGCCATAAGTTCACATAAGGTGAAAATCCATATATATTTTGGACCATTCCCCTGGTTCTGGCCCTAATCACTGCGTCATTCAGAACATAGTCAGGAAAACAAAAACCATTCTACATAATCTAAATATAATGGCTTAATATGGATTTAGATGACTGCTAAAAGAGCTGGTATAGCAGAAGTTAGTGAAAAGCCCATTATAGAGCAGGTAAGCTGCTGCCAAATGCTAGGAAAGCGCGCATTGGAAAAGCGCAGTTTAAAGCATCAAAGTATGTCCTTCCCAACAGCTTGAGAGAAAGCTGCTGTAATTCTCAAGAACCTCCATGAAGTTTGCCCTTGTCTCAGTCGTTAGCAACAAAGTACAGGGTCTCTGTGGGAAGCAGGAGGCCCCTGAGAATTTCACATCTCTCATACATTTGGCTTCCTTTGATTTCTCCTTTTTTCTGCCTTTCGTATCTGGGACTGGTTCCCTCTAATTAGAAAAGCAGACTTGGATCAAAGAAGGAAGGCATTCCTGGAAAATGTTGTTCCCAGCAATGCAGAGGAGACCTGGAAAGGGAGAATGGTACGTCAAGTTGAAAACGGATAATCTGAGAGTATGTCTTTGGTGTCCATTGCTTCCTCCACATTTACGTTTTGAGTAAGTTTCAGGATAACATGATGCAGCTGCCCAGCTAAAGACACGCTTGCCCTCTCCTGGGAAGGAGAGACACAAAGACTAATACACCACTTCATGTGTCACAGTATGATTCATTTGCCTTCAGCAAGTAGATGTGTCTTAAAAGATGTACACAAGTCCTTCATGCTCAGACGCAGTGTCACCAGGCAGTAATGCTGAGCCATACACACAGGAACAAAGAACACCAGTAAAAGCAACTGCAGAGGTAAATATAAAAGACAGTGGACATACATATTTTCTCTCTCCTTTTCTTAACTAATTTATAAGAAAATTACATACAACAAAAATTATAAAAATGTTCTGTTGAATTTACACAACATAAAGATGTAGTATATATAATAATATGTCAGTAATAACAAAGAGGTGAGCAATGGCGCTCTGTTGGAGGAAAAGTCCTGTATTTGTCGAAATGGATAGTATTAATTTGAAGAAATTGTTATAAATTAAGATATATATTGTAATTCCTAGTGTAAAGAAAGCAACAAAAAATGAACAAAAATAGTGAACTGTAAAATATGTACATAGCACTAAAGAGCACAGAAATACAGGTACAGAAGGGAAAAAAGAAGTGAAACAAAAACAAATAAATAACAAAATGTGAACTGTAAATCCAACCATAACAATAATTACTTTAGATATAAATTGACTTTAAAATAAAAAAACAGATTTTTAATTCAATTAAAAAAAGCAAAGCAAGGTCATTCTCTACATGGTTTGTAAGAAGAAATCTTTAGATTCAAAAGTTTAAATAGATTAAAAGTAAAAGAGCAGAAAAATATATTATACAAACAGTAAACATAAGAGAGCTGGAATAGCTACATTAATATCAAACAAAATAGTTTGAGACAAAAAAAGTTACCAAAGACAAAGATGAAGATTTTATAATGATAAAAGCTGAATTCTTTAGGAAGAGATGATGATTGTTTTGGAACAAATTAACACAATCACCAAAACTTTATCGATGAAGATAAAGGAGAGAAGACACCAAATAATAAAATTAAGGAGTGAAAGAGGGGATGTTATTAGTGATCGTACAGGTAAGTAAGCCTTAAGATGGAATACCAGGAACCGTTCCATAGAGATTCAATTTTGTATGCAGAGGGATGAAAGCAAAATAAAAAAATTTTAATGGAAATAAACCTGATGTATAAGAGGCAACATTGAAGAAAAATACATATATATATATATATATATTTGTGACTTTTGAGGGGTGCAGTTTTGAGTTTATGACAAAGTTGAAAGTACAGGGGTTTCCCACAGTCTCCCTGCCCTCACACATGCATATCTGCCCCCACTATCAACATCACTCACCAGAATGGTACTTTCTTTTTTTTTTTGGCCAAGAATGAACCTATGTTGAAACATAATCATCCAAAGCCCATAATTTACCTTAGCGTTCACTCCCACTGTGGTGCATTCTATAGGTTTGGAAAATGTATGTGATGTCCATCCTTCTTTGTCATATCATACCGAGTATTTTTACTGTCCTAAAAATCCTCTGGGCCAGGATATGTTTAAAACTTCAAAAATTACTTTTGAAATGTGTTTCCTCTCAGTTGACAACACTGATATGGGAGAAACAGGCTGGAAGAGTATATATTTGAACCAAAGTGACCTGGATTCAAATCCTGTCCAGTCCCTTTTTAGAAATGGGTTACTGAAAATATGGCTTAGTTCTTCCTGAGTCTAAATTCTTTATCAGTAAAGTAAGGGTATAAAATAAATCTTATGATTAAGAGATGATATATATAAAGTGCTTAGCATTGTGCCTGGCAACTAAACAGTCAATAAACAATTCTGCTATTATTATATGTTGTTAGAGTTTGTTTTGAGGAGAAAAAAATCATTTATCTATAGAAAAGTTGAATGTACAAGCAACTTCAGGTAGAATAAAATCCTGTGTAATTATTTCATTAAAATGATATCTAAATGTAGTTTAAAAAAGCAGATGGATTTCCAGGCAGAAAGCATTGCTTTAGAAAATGCTACAAATTGACACTAACCACTATAGGTGAAACAGGAGACAATATGTAAAGATATTATTATAACTTGTATAATTCTGCGTGCAGAAGGTAATAGATGCTATTCAAATAAACTTTGAGAATGTGAATGAGTTGCTACTTGATGAGTGATCTTACCTACTCAAAAGATCTTCTTGCCCTCATTTAGTTCCTTGCTTGCTTAAGAATCTTTGTGGAAAAAAATGCCACTATTCTGAAAGGCTGAGAGGTTGGGAAATGCCAATTACAGCCCCAGCTGAGACACAAACAATTCCACTCATCGGTAAGCAAGAAGGCAGATTGTTCCAGGAGCTCCTTATATTAACGCTGCAGTCAATGTGGCAAGTCAGTCATGGAATATTTCAATACATTGTGCATGTCATTCGGATTTACAAGCAACCAGCTGAGAATGTGGAGACCTACTTTTCTCTGCTGTGATTTCAGTGCATTTTAAAAAAATCCCTAAACTTTACCCTTTCCCCCAAATATTTAGCTTTGTTGTACTTTTCCAAGATAATAGGAGCATGATTTCTTACCCAAATTTATAGGAAGGCGTGTGCTTCCCAAAGAGGTAGACAGGTTTCAGCTAAAGTTTGCTGATTTTTGCATTTAAAAAAAAAATAATTCTGTAGTCTTCTACAATAAATAGTCATATACACACACACGATAAGAAAAAACAGAAGAAAAGAAAGACAATAAAATATATAACTTTACATCCAAAAATGAAAGAATAAGTGAGTATTAAATAAGGACAATTGATAAATTTATTGTTCTTCTTATAACTCAATCTATGATCTGTCAATAGTCCGTTACAGATTTATGCTATCAATATAGCCTCATTTTTTCACAAGTAATGTAACTCTCACAAAAGAGCATTTCTGGAGGAAATTTTAAATGCCACTTGTTAATAGTCTATTATAGTCAAATCCCTTTAAAATATATACCTATTGTATGTATTAATGTTTTTAATAATTTAAAATTATATAGCATATCTGTGAGCTGAAAGGAAACTCGACTGATTCTTTGTGGAAAACTAAAGTTACAAAACAACCTGAAAAAAAGAAAAGCATTTTTTTTCAGGAAAGAAAATACACAAACAAATCTTTAAAATGATGTACTATTTTTGAAGAGAGGATTCATTTTGTATCCCACTTTGGGCTGAATCTGTCAAATGTGTTCAATACTTTTCATCAGCAGATCTGTGCACACTACTTTCATACAGAAGAATCCCTGAGTAGAGAAATAGCACATTTATTTCAGAGCATAATAGACATACAGCAAATAAAGGGGAGGAACATATTCAATTTGCCAACACAAGTGCTTGGGCCTGGGTTTTGCCTGTAGCACATTAGCATTTACTCAAAATATTAAGTGCAGTTTACGCTTTGAGAATAATCAGAGCATAATGGTAAAGATTATGGCCAGTGGAGTCAAATTATGTGGATTTAAATACTGACAGACAAGGCCAGTTATGAGAGACAGGATTTGGGGCAACTGACCCAGTCTGTGTTTCATATTCCTTGTGTAGAAAGTAGAGATTCTGTTTGGGGGCTAAATACACAATCTATATAAAGGACTTATTACTGTCTCTGGCCCATAATAAATAATCAAAAAATTAACTATTATCTTCTTTATTATTACCTTTAAGAAAAAAATTTTAAAATAACATTTTTAGTTATTTTTTGTCTATTATTATCTACTGTTCTTTTCATTCCATTACTGGATCTATAGGAAAAGCACAGATTATCGCCTTTTAAAAATATTCATGAATCAATACATTAAGTAATTCAACAAGTACTCATAGAACATCTACTATGTTTTAAGCACTGTTAGTCACTAATGTAATAACAGTCACAAAATAGAATTGTTCTTTGTTCTCTTGAATTCCATAGTACATTTTAGACAAACTTAGATAAACATAAGGGAGATTTTCTATTCTATTACGGTAAGAAAATTACCATCCTAGTTTTAATTGAAAAAAGGAGATATATATATAATATACATATACACAATATATGTATGTATATTTATTCTTTTAGTCCAGCTGCAGACTAATTATTTAATATAGAGCTAAATATGGGTCAGATAATGAAGTTGCCAGTTTCTGTCTAGTGACTAAATGCTGCCTTACACAAAAGCACTAGGTTTAGTCTTACAGTCATTCATCCATTGAACCAAATAGTTATTGAGTCCTCTGTGCCGGGCTCTGAGAGGCACTCTGAACCAAAACACTGATAAGAATTCTCATCCTTGCTTTCTGAGAGTGGTGGAAAAGTAAAAATGTAAACAGAATAGGGGTTTATTTATAGTTAAAGGTGTGAGCAAAGAGCTGTGGAAAAAAAGAAGTGATCAGAAAGAAGAAACATTTTAGATTTTAAATTAAACAGTTGAAAAATCACATCAAATTGAACTTCAATGTAGAAGTTGACAAATGTAGACACAAATATAAAAAAGCAAAAGATATAAATACAAAGAGTCCATGTAAGAATGGTATAGTTCTTAATACACAAGTAATAGTAATTAAGTTATGCACAAGTGGTATATTATTTAACACATAAGTTACAGAAGATACGTTTGAGTGAATGCAGAATTGCAATTGCAAGGATAAAAGGAGGAAATATAAAACAGTAATTGACTTCTCGCTTGGAAAAGAATCTTATGAAAAAACCGTGAGTAGAAAAAAATTTTTTTAAATTGAAGACTGCACAAGGGGAATCTAGCTGAAAGCTCCAGGCTAAGAAGAATTCTCTCATAGCACTGGAATGCATTTCAGGAAGGTTATAGAATTGCTATTTGTGAATATTCACCAGTTACAGTGTAGAGACTGTTTCTTGAAGAGAGAAGGCAAGTATGTGCATTCACATACGTCTTGCTGTTGAAGGTAACCATTGCAGGGTGCCCCTGAGGCTGAGAACAAACACTCAAATTTTACTGTTACCAACAACCACATATAGTCGTCTGTATGCTTAAAAAAGAACATACTCCAAGTATGATATTTGACATTCTGATCCACAGGATAGCAAGGTCACCTTCAAATTTCTAGCATAAGGATATGTTGTTAATCAGGGGAAAAGCCTTGATTATTAGTCAAAAGAGATAACAGGAAGGCATCTTAACGACAGATAGAAGGCAGATACCCTGTTCTGATGACAGGGTACACCCATCCTCTGTTCCCGAAGGTGCTTATCCTACAAACCAAGGCTGCAATGACAGCACCTATCTGAGACTTTCAACTAAGGGTCTGTTCAGTAATCTATTCTTTGTTAGATTTTGACTGAAAGAACATCACATATGTGAACTTAGTTAGGGCCATTTGAATTTCAGGTTTCCAGTTTCATAGACACTTAAAAAATGACCAAAGAGTCATTTATGTTCGTATGTCATCTAACCAACAGAGGATGAGCTATGAATTGTCTCTTGACTGTGAATTTTAGGCTGGAATTAGACCCTCAAGGAACTGCACAACAGCAGAGGTGGCCGTGCTTGTGGAGGTCCTTAGTGTGCGTTCAGGAATTGGCTGGAGTTTTTTCTTTGGTTGAGTGGTGTACATTTCTATTTTAACAGTTTTTCTGCCTGGTTAAAAGTAATAAATCTTACATTTATATGAGTTAGTTGGGATCATTATCTTTGCTATGTACAAACCTTTACTGAATAAAAGTGAAACTATGCTGAGAAAGAAAGAACAAGTTAAAAACTTGGGCTAAGACCTGACAAATATTAGGAAACGAACACTGAAAGCCAGAAGTTAGGGAGGCACAGCTGCTTTGTAAGGACTGCCCTCTAAGAACTTCTGCTCGTTCATAAACTGGCCCTGTAAACAAAGGTAAGGATGGACAGAAGAAAGAGGCCAGCTCCCCCAGACTGGTAGGTGTCCAGTTTAATGCGCAAGGGGACTTAACACACGAGGCTTGTACATCAGTCAAGTATATCTCCACACCTGCCCCACAGAATCTTAAGGGTTTAAACAGAGGCCTTAGTGGTGTTCAGTTATGTATACCATCCAGATGATCTCAACAACACTTTACTTTTTCAAAGTTATGTCCTTGGAACAGCTCCCACCGTGGGAATGGTGGACAGAATGTATGTTTCAAGGACAGAGGAGGGGTGAGAGCCTCTGATTGCCCAAGTCCAGCTCACTGGTGATCAAGAGGTCACGTCCTCTTGATGACCTGTTCTGGCAGCATACGGTAGGTAACAAAATATGGAATGGATCAGGAAGTGGAGGAGAGCACTTGGAGATTATAAAGTATATCTCACCCCTTCACCAAATTCATCCATTCCAGACAGTCGCTCAGTGGAAAAAATTCTCAGCCCAGGGGAGACAGCCTACCATTGTAAGCTAATCTCAGTTCACTTACACTCCCCTGTAAAAGCACAATTGTAGCATTAGCCATCACCTTTACTTTTCAGATGAGGTAACAGAGGATGATCTACAGCTGCCACAGTATCCAGCTGTAAAACTGGTCACTAGGCCTAAAAAGTGATAGTTATAGCTTTATTCTTATACCAACCCTTCCACATTCTTGCTTGCTATTCTCTGACAGTATATCTTACCCTTACTCTTACCCAATCTACTTGGCAGAGTGATTCAAATATTTATTATTTTAGGATCCAAGCCCTCACTGGACCAGTCTTCATGAATTGTTACAATTTCCCATGATGATTATCACTGGACATGGGAATAAGAGATACTCCAGTGAATCTTCTGGATTCACCAAATCTTTGTCCCCATGGTAGAGTAGCAGACCAATTGTCCCTTCATAATTGGGAATAAGCATCTGACCAGTGGACTGATCTTATTCATTACTCCTGCTTCAGCAGCATGACGAGCCCCAAATGGCTAGTGGTTAGTCTCAGCTATCTAGTTAACAACTCCATGACTATGTTCCCTAGTATATGTACAGCTCCTTCAGCTGCTAGCCCCTCCACATCCTCCAAGGCCAAGGCTGCAAAGACAAGCAGCAAATGTTTGACCAATGGGTTCTTAAATATATTAATGAAAGGGGCCTGTCTTCACCTTGGTTCCTAAACTCACACATTCTAGCTGAAGAGAAACTGGAATCATACAGTAGACTACATTGTAATTGCAGGACATAAGTGAATCTTCAATAGGACATAGCACGGTTCCATCAAACTCCTTTTTTCTGGGTGAGGAGTTCATGGTAAAACCAATGAGTCCCTTGCACATGAGCTCATTGTTACATTTCTTTCACAGTATAATGAGTTCTTTGTTTGGAGACAATGATGTGTGAGATATCAAGGCCATAAATAAGGCATCCTGTAAATCCACTAATGGATGTTCTGGCAGAAGTATTTCAGACAGGGAAGGCAAGTTCATATTTGGAATATGTACTTTTTCTCATAAAAACAAATCACTACCTCATACCTCGGGGAGGGAGTCAAAGTAGTCTGACTGCAGCATCAATGTATAGGTTGAGCAGGTGGTAGCCAGATCACCCTTAATGAGAGAAAGGCCATGATTTTTAAGTCCAAGCCCAGCCCATATCTCTACCTACATATCTTCTTTGTACATAGCCACTGTCGACAGTGGGGTACTTGGACAATGAGGTTTGCTGTCTTCAACAGGATGGCTCATCTTGTCCACCTAATTATTGAGTCTTTTTTGCAGTGATGTCTCTGGAAGGTATCTGTTTGATATGAACTCGTTCTCTTTTTGCTTGTTTTGTGATATCCATCCACATCTTCCCAATCCTTCTTGTCATAAATATTCCAATTTTATTGTCTATTTTTCTAGCAAGACAAGACTTAGCAACTACCCATGAATAATATAGACCCATATCATACATGATCTTTCTTTAAAATACAATATATATAATAACTAGATACACTACTTGGCATTTGGTCAAGAAAACATTTATCTTCACCATTGTCTTCTTTTTTTATTGATGTACAGTTGATTTGCAATGTTGTGTTAGTTTCTGGTGTACAGCATAGTAATTCAGTTATATATATATATATTTTTCATTATAGGTTATTAGAAGTTATTGAATATAGTTCCCTGTGTCTTTACCATTGTCTTCTATAGTCTCCTCAAGTTGGGCTGTAGTATAGCAGTTATGCACTTCTGGATGGAATGTGATACTTTGAAAATCCATTTGTAAACCAGGCGATGCTTTTCCCTTTCCAGTAACTGGTCATAGGAAACTCCCCATGAGTCCCTACGTATAGATAGAGTAAGAAATGGTGAAACTCTTAAGGGTAGATATTTGTGAGTTTATGCCATCTGTTTATGCTAATTACCATTTAGAGCTTGGTCTCATATATATCATTTCCATTTTATGAAGAAGTGTGTTTCTTAATATCTAAACCTATGACTTTATGGATAAGATAGGCCCCGTACGTGATGGACAGAAGAGGTCTTACACCTTAAAGGAATAGCCCCACCATCCCCAAACACTAGAGAAAATCATGAGTGTGGCAGCCCCTTAGCCTTCTCAGGCTGACTGCCTACTCTCTAGTGTACACGTATTTCATAAAGCACATAGTGAGCTTTCTAATTTCTCTTCCCTAGGTCAGTTAGTAAAATGTTGATATGATTAGGAATGGCTGATCAAGGTGAACACAATACATTCACTCCAACATTCCTATTTCCTAGCCCTTTAGACCCCTTTCTCTAAATAGTATGCTAAGAAACTTGTCTTCTTAATCTCATTAACTCCAGGCCATTATTGATTCCAAGATTTCTTTGTTCAGCACACCAAATTGTTGTGGTCCATCTTAGAGGCTGGAGCTAACAAGCTAATTCCTGAACTCCAAGTAACTGCACACATATCAATATATTCAGCATTAAGTAACTTTATATTCCATCTTCCTTTTTCTCATACAATTAAGATCTTTCCCCATAAAGATTGGAGAAAATACCCTCAATGTTAAGTAATTAAAATATTTTTAAAATTAAAATCTAGTTTCCTCAAATTGGGAGAAGACCTGATTTTGTTGCTAAGAAAGATTCAGAGGAAAATGAAGTTTCAAGTTTTTCAGTCCTGTTGAAATCTTCATCTAACATTTTCCAATTTACTGCCACTTGGCTTCAGTCTTAACAAGTCATTCACACTTTCAACAAATATTTACTGACACCTTATCTCAATAAATACATCAGTGAATAAAACAAATAAAAATCCCTGTATTCACAGTCACATTATTCTAAGAGAAGAAAAGAACATGATAAATGAAACATGAAAGTCTCTTAGTGATTAGTTCTAAGAAGAAAAGTAATGCTGGGATGGGCCCTGACAGAACATACCAGTGATAGAGGAGTTGCAGGTGAGATGGGTGTCCAGGTTGGGCACTCACTAAGAAGAAGACATGGAAGGTAAGACCTGAAAGTGTGGAGGCGCGATCCATTTGGACTTCAGGGTACTGAGCATTCCAGCCAGAGGAAACCTCAAGGGCAAAGGCCTTGAGCAGAAGTGTACCTGACTGGCTCAGTGAGCAATGACAGCCCATGTATTTGGAATAGAGTGAACCAAGGGGAGAGCACAGTTCTTCTTTATTATAGATAGGTAAAGATAATTCAGTGATCATAATAAAGACAAATCAAGTCTATCCTTGCTCATAGCATTGAAAGTGTAATAATGTACCAAATTTCCACTCATCTCACCATCACTAGATTTCCTACCAGAGGTTCATTTTTAATCCAACTCCCTAATGTTAAATAGCTTAAACAGGTGAGCTCCTTATATGTCTTGTGGGACAGATAGAAAGAGGCTGCAGGATTCCATATGCATTAACATTATTGTCTTATGGGACAGCCTAATGGTAAAAGTGCGGGCTCTGAAGTCAACATATCTAAGGGTTGGGATCCCAGAGTTTTCCCAGTTCTTAATTTTGTCATCATGTGTAAGATGGAGATAAGCTCACATATGTTAAAGAATTCTGGAAAAGATAAGGTAAAAATCTATAAGGCAGACAACATGCCATTGTATCAGCCAGCACTGATAAATACTGATATCTATTTCCTTGCTTTCTGACTTTGTATGGTTATTATTTCACTGAATTGCATTACATCAGGAAACCAACCCCCTCCACAGACCTCCTTAACACTGTGGAGGAAGTGCTACAATCCACCTTGTCAAAAGATTCAAACTGTAGTGGTTAAGAGCATCATGAAAATAACTGTGATGAAGATCTAGGAAATGGCCAGAGTGAATATATGCATGTGGTGCCTGAAAAATGTGTGGTGCTGACAGAATTGAGGGGGATTATGGGACTTGGAAATGTGGACTAGAAAGTACAGCACAGGCCGAGGAGCCACTACTCAGGTGTAGAGTTTCAGAAATTTACTCCAGAGATCCCAAGAGACCCCAGATAGTCCAGTTTCACCGGGAGCCCTGAAACAGGTTTTGAGAATGTCTCTCACTCACATTTTGAAAACAGGTGCAAGATCAAATTAGAGATGTTCTCCTAGTCTTGTCCACTTAGAAAATTGTGCTCCAGGAAGGTTGGGAGATATTTAAAAAAAGGAACCGTTATTGTCATGTAGTCAAATGTTTCAAAACAAGTATTCCTTAGGGGTCAATAAAGGCTTCCTGGGGGATGTGGGATCTCAGATAAATACTGAAGGAGGAAGAGTATGCCACTATTACAATGAGGCTGAGACTGAAGAGAAGATATGTTTTATAAGCTAAGGAAATAACGAAAGCTAATCCAGAAAGAGAGAGTAAGAGAGTCAAAGCACAGGTACAGGATGTATTTGATTAGAGCTAGATTGTGGGGTGCAGCTAAGCCACCCTTAAGAAATAAGCCTAGGCAGGCAAGAAGGGGCCTGTATGAGAGGTCCAATAAAGTAGGGTATGGATTTTATTCTGAACAAATTAAGGAGGCACTGGTGGGTTTTAAACAGGGAAAGGACTGATATGTTCAGTTTTCAGTGCTTTAGAAAAACTTGAGAATGGCTTATGGGTGGTCCAAAGTGGAAGCGGGCAGGCCCGTTGGGATGCTGATTCAGTGAACATAATGGATTTAACTGGGTAGTTGTAGTGTGAAGAAAGTGAAAACATAAAGCCCCTGTAACATTATATAGGAAGTCAAAACACATAAGAGCCAGGGATCAGTCTGATATGAGAGCAAGAAAGAGTGGTATTTAGGATGATCCAAGGATTTCTGGATAGAGCGGAAGAGCAGGTGGCATTGCTATCTTTGGCTCAGACAGCACAGGAAGAGGAAATGATATACTGGCGAGGGGGATGATTATGACATATTCTGTGCCACATTCATGCATGAGGGCAGTTATGGTATTTCAGTACAAATGCTTAGAACGACATCCATCTCTGTATTACTGTGAGTGCCTCAAAGGCAGTGACTTTTCTTATCAATGTTTATCAATTAGTTCTTACACTAATACTATTATAGAGCTGACATTAAAGGGCATTAAATAAATATTTATATGTTTATTAATGTATTCACTAATATTTATTGAACATTAACTAGGAATAGGTATTAATCTAGGTCAGTTATTCTCAATCACGGCTGCACATCAAAGCAACTGGAAATGTTTAAAAACCACTGAGGCCTGAGGTCTGAGTTCCTGTGTAGACCCATTATATCAGAAGCCAAGTGGCATACAGCAAATTCCATCCAGTATCCAGGGTTAATAATTACTGCTTTAAGAGCTGGAGGTATTACAAAAAACAAACGCAAGATGAACACCACCACCACACACACACAAGAGAGCCCTGGTCTCATTATTTAGGGTTATGTGTAAAGATTAATCGAAGGCAGAAAGAAAGAAAGGCAGAAAGTCAGAAACAGCTGCTATGCTAATTCAGATGTTCCAATATTTAAATAAATAATAGTTAATAACAAATTATGAAGTAATTTTAAACAATGCAACCAGATCATATAATAAAAAAAATCAAGTCTTTCATGTGAAGGTCATTACTTGAGACAACATCATCTTACAACAATCTTAAGCTTATAAGTAAATAACCAGATCATACACTCCTTCCAAATTAAAATTCTTAACCCTCAGCCCTATGTGTCATCTGTGACCAGAATACATTTAATTCGTTTTGAAACAACCTCTTGGTTTCCAGATATTATCTGGTTAGAACGTAGACACAAGAACCTGCAGAGGACACTGATGAGCATATATTACCTGCTGCACAAAGGGACCACAGGACTACAAGAAAGACTGCAGACATGAATACAAAACGAACCTGAGCTTATTTTGAGTTAAAGCAGGTATTTCTCTTATTCCAGATTTCACCCTCTCATTGGATAAGGAGGTGGGATAACAACATAAGCTATGGGAAAATGAACAAAGGGAATGTTAAGTCCAATTTGCCTCAAAGGCCCCTACATGTTTCATGATATTAGAGCACAGGTCAGCATCACTGTACCTAATGTGACTTTTGAATAATCATTCTGAAAAGTTGGAATAAAAAAATTAAAACATAAGAAATTATGTATCTCAGAGAGTTCTACAAAGCAATGATGAAGAGTAAATATTTTATTTCAGGGATTAAGCATTAATTATCTGGAAATTTTACTTATCCTGAACATCTAATTTCCCAGAGGGTACAGTGTAAATGAAACATTACTAGCCTATTACAAAAGGTGACCCATTATTGCCTGGTACATGGAGCAAACTACTATTAATTTCATTTACCATTTGCCTTCAAGTAGAGCATGAGAGTCATTTCTCAAGAGATAATTAAAACATGGCTTCAGAATATTCATACAGAATCAATAAGCACAAAATATCATATAGCTATTATGTATACATTTGCTGCCTCAGGTAAAAATTATATATGCAAATAATTTAATTCAAGATTAATAGATAAACTATACATTATTACTTTAGAATATTACATATTATAGCTTTATATACATTTCCATTGGATTTTCATTATCTATGAAGTTCAATTAATTTGATTGATTACTTAAAACATATTAGAATAAAAACAAGTACCATGTATTCACATTTATCAAGTACCAAATACCAAATTTACTGGAGATTTTCTCATGCAATTTCACAATAATGTCTACAAACTCATTCAAGATGAACACAAACATCCTCATTCCAAGAAAAGGATGAATTAATTAATAATTCATGAAGTTTAATATATGAATGGATAAATCTCTGAACAGTGGAGGAGTTGGGAGAACTACTCATAGTTCAAAGCTACTAAAAAGCAAAGTCAGAATTCAAAACCTGGTTACTCTGGTTCTGTAGTTTAGTGGTTCTCAAATTTTGTTCCTTTGTAGCATTGGTGACATCTGAGAACTTGTTAGAAATGCACATTCTCAAGCTCCACTCCAGACCTACTGGCCAGAAACTCTGGAAGGGGACCCAGTAATCTATGTTTTTAGTTTTCTAGATGATTCTTATTCAAGCTAACACTTGAGAATCACAATAGTCAATGCTTCCTTCTCGGTGCCATATAATGCCTGTAATCATGTGAAATTTCAGTCACAGAAGCTTCATAGGATGTTGTATTTTCAGATGCTTTTCAGATCCATGCTCACTCTTCTGCACCCAGCTCAGCAACCAGAGAGAATGACCCACATATACCATTGCAAAAAGTCCCTTGACCTTGGACTTTTACTTGGATTCTGTCAATAGATGGCACTGGCGGAGGACTTGATGAAGGGGAGAGAGGGCTATCAGCGTGCCTATTACTCCAGTTCCTTCTATATCATGTTGCTGTGGCCTGGCTTCATCTCTTGATTAATTTTAACAGTTCCATTTGGGCGAAACTCTCCCACTCTCACTCTAGTCTATAAATATCTCATCCTCTTGTGCCTCCATTAGTAGAAGTGAATAGCCTTTCACTAACCCAGGCTACCATACATTGTGGTTTTCCTACATCATAACCATCCCTTTTATTATACTCTTCAAATTTTCCAGTATAAGCATGCCACATATTACCCACAGGGGCACTCACTACTTTACCTCCAGTATCAGAATTTAATCAACAAACAATGTTGCATATTATTTACTTTAAAAATACTTTTTATTAAATTTGAAATATATAATTACTCAACATGCTTAAACTACATCCCCAATAAATGACATCTAAATTAAAAAAAAAGTATTTCCTTGGACTTATCATCAGTGTAGCACTGGCTATAGTAGAGTGGTTTAACACAATAGAAGATTCATTCTTCTCAGATGAAGACTGATGGGAGAGAGGGAAACATCTTCTGGGAAGTGACTTCAGTATCTATGTGGCTCCCACATTAAAGTCAGAGAGAGATGGAAGACTTACATAGTCCCATAAAACCTTTGGCCCAGAAGTGACAACACAAATTTTGTCGACGGCCATTTGTCAGAAATTAAAACACAAACTCAACCCAATGCAAGAGAATTTGGTAATATGGAAAAGCACATAGAAAAAGAGATTATTTTCATCTACCATGGAAAGGGTGAAGTATAAGAAGAAAAATGTCATTGGAAAAAAATCACATGTCTAAAAGCCTCTTCATTTGCTTTTCTAACATATAAAGTCAATTTTTTCTTCGTTGTTTTCAACATATAACCGCTTTTTTGAGATGTAATTCACATGTCATAAAATTCACCCATTTAAAGTATACAATTCAATGGTTCTTAGCATGTTCGTAGAGCTAGGCAAGTATCACCACTGTTTTGTTGGGGAATGAGTCCACGAAATTCCCCATGTAGCCATTCTAGAAGCGTCTAAGGGTTGTTCACAATTCTTTTAACTCCAATCAATTTTGGAAGAACTTGCATTTCTGATTAGTCAGATCAAAATCTCTCAGGTACTTCATTATTACTTAAAACCTAGGAGTTCATGCAGTGCAGGGAGCCATTCTTATTGTCAAGTTCGAATGGAGGAAATAACTCTGCTAAATTCCTGGTTGCTATGGACAGAACTGTGTCCCTTTCAAAATCCATATGTTGAAGCACTAACCTCTAATATGATGGTATTTGAAGATGGGGCTTTTGGGGGATAAGTAGGTTTAGATAAGGTCACAAAGCGGGGGGCCCTCTCATGATGGAATTAGCGCCCTTGTCAGAAGGGACACCAGAGAGCTGGTGGTGTCTCTCTCTCTGCCATGTGAGGACACAACCAGAAGGTGGCCATCTATAAGCAGGTGGCTATCTGCAAGTCAGGAAGAGAGCTCTCACCTGAACCCAATCATGCAGGCACCCTGTTCTTAGACTTCCAGACACCACAACTGTGAGCAAATCAATATTTATTGTTGAAGTCAACCCATCAATGATATTTTGTTATGGCAGCCCAAGCTGAGTAGACACTGGTACTTTGGCTTTTGGTCTTAACATAGGATATTGCTATCAGACACTATTCCCACATACTCCAATAAATATCTGTTCACAGCAAGGGTTCTGTCTATGGTGAACCAGATCCCTGTACCAATTGTGGTTCAGGATTTCAATGTTATAGCTCATCCTATTCACCCTCAAATGCCTAGTTCATACTCCAATACCCATGTGATGGACTCTAGGAAACACTGCTGCAAACTGAAGCCATATATTTTCTGAACCAGACCTTCCATTAAAAACATCCAGCCTTGACGGTGAGCCTAGATTAGCAAGGATGACGTCGTCTCCTTCATGGTAAGTTTTTTGGATGTCCTTAAAAAATTTCTTTCCAGCCAATATCAGTTGGGTCAATGACATTCCACCAGACAAGTTTTAATAATATTAAATTTCAAAAGAAAATGGCTATGGTCTCAATCTCTTTCCTTTTCAAAGGTTTATTTGTTCCAATTCAAATAAATCCACCTTCTAACTACTGATCAGCTCTGCATTCCAAGTAGCTTTGGGAGACATTCAAGGCCACAGATGTCTTGCTTCACAATTCTCCAGCCAGGACAGCTTCTTCTTTGGCTTATATTTACAAATGTAAATACGTAGGGACCATTCCTGTGACTCTTCCTTGAACAAACAAGTTCTCTTCTAAGGTGATATGCTCTATTCACCAATAAAGAGAGCTAACAGTTCCATCTTACAGAACTTTAAAGGCTTTTAAAATTTTTCTGAGAAATCCCATTACACGTTTAAGGACATTTTAATTTTAAGATTAGCAAACCTAAAAACTGACATATCACTGAATTCATTCTTAAAATATAATGCACTCATATTTCCACTACATTTTATTTATTAGCTCCATCAGTTCTGCAAAATGAGCAGTTCTTGCCCTCATGGGTACACATGTATTTTACAAGGACACCGGTGATGTATTTTGCTATACAAATCACAAGATATAGTTTACACACAGAGCTCAGGTTTTTATACATTTCTCCCCAAAGGCTATTCATATTTGATAAATCACTGATTGAAATCTGAGGCAATTAAGTTGTGATGACCTTGGCATACTAGTGGATATGTTTTCCATTAAGACAATGTCAGTCTTATATTACACTCTGCCTGAGTTAAAAAAAAAAAGCCAAGTTAGGCCCACATCACATTTAATTTCTTATCCCTCAAATACACACAGTATTTTAATTCACACTGATCAAATCTACCTGGCAGCCTCCTGCTTTATTAGGCCAAGTTGAATGCCTTGCTTAGAATGTCCACTTTTTAATTGAAGTAAAAGCTATTAATCTTCCAAAAAGCAAAATAAGTGTCTAACATTGCATTTTTATCTCTCACATTCTCATACTGAGATCATGAATAGAAAATTCCTCTATATTCTACATTGTTGTAATACAGTATGCAAACTTTTTTTGATTACAAAATATTCTAACAGTATATAAGTTTACAGAGCAAAATATGTCCATTCACTTTCACATTTTATACCCACTCTCTCTTTTCTCCTCGGGGTAACCTTTTTCATTGGCTCTTAAGTTTTTCAACAGATCCTTCCCTTCATTTCTGTACACAATTTATGGGATAGTGAATGGGGCTTTTTCTGTTACCTTTTATCTAGGGTAATCTTAGACATAGCACTGAGTATTTAATCCTGACAATCTGGGCTTCCTGGAAACTCTGTGACCCAGCTAATGCCTTTTAATAAATTCTCTTCCTGCTTATGAATTCAGGATACATTCTGTATTGGTAAGAAAAACCCCAAATGACATAGGTTTTTTGTTGACTCTTTTCCTCAGAAGATGGTCTGGATAATAAGTCCCTAAATTTCTGATTGTCACTAAATAAATTTGCCAAATGATAATTTAACTGAGTGTAGCGCTTTTACATTGCTGTCCTTTCAGCTCAGCCTCGTGTAGGTGCTATTCCAGTTTCTTCAACATTAGGGTTATGGATAAGTTTATGATAATGTAATTCCCTTCCTTTGTAGGAACCTTGTTCTTTCTGCCTTTAATTGCCCATGAAGCTTTTTTCTTGACTGTTAGAGTTCAGAGGTTTTACCAGGAAATGCAAAGATTTGTGCACTGCATCTCATCAGGGTAATCTTTAATTCAGGGATCTTTTTCTATGGGAAGTCTTTCGTTCTTCAGGAAAGAAAAATTCTTCCAATTGCTAAATTCTTGTCTTTCCATCATCAATTTATATTTCATTTTATAAAATGTCTGTTTTCCATACAATTCCACATGACCGTATTTCCCAGTCTCTGACCTTTTCCCTCATGATCTGGGACTTTTGCTCTTTGTTCTGATTTCTTGCATTTCATCTTCCAACCACTACTTTGGGTTTGAATATTTACTGTCCTTTCCTTTAACAGAACTACTGGTTTGTTGTTGTTAGGAGGGTAATTTTTTTTGTTTTGTTTTCTTTTGAGCTCCAGAAGTCTTTTTGGGGGCTTCACCTCAATTTCCTTAAGAACTCATTTATATTTTTCTCATTCAAACTTTTGTCTCCTCCTCCACCTCTATTTGGCTGGACATGTGTGTGTCTGTTCTAACTGAGCGTTTTCTTTGGCTGCTGGCCCCTTCAGATGAGATGTTAATTTTCCTTGTCATGTCACTATAGCTAGTTGTTGGTACTCCAACAAGTGTTTGCCATGTTAGAAGTGGTGGATGTGGGTGGTGATGTAGAAACAGGCAGATTGCTGCACCACTGATAAGGGGCCTGGAGGAAGCTCATTGGTTGGATCTCTACAGGTTCAGGATGAGGGAGGATTTGCCTTATGCCTTCAGTTCCTACTCAGCCACTGGGAGACAAAGGGACCCAGCAGGTTAACAAGGAACAAATCTTGACTTTGCCTCCAAGCGTCCCTAGGTCTTTCTACAGAGATCCCTGGACCTCCCTGGGACTTCCATTCAGGCTGCCCAGCTCTCAGGGGAGAAAAGTCCTAGTCTCACTTGCTTCCTGCTGTCTAGGGAGGAAAACTCATTTTGTTTGGGCCTGAAGTGAAAGGATCTTCCCACAGGAAATTTAGAAGTTCCTCAGAATTCTCTGTACATCACCTTAATAGTCAATGTTATGTATTTATTTTCTTTTTGTTATTTTAATTCTGTTTTTCTTCTTTGCCTGGTTGACCTTAGATAAAGTGTAAAATAAATGTGAAATAATCCAAAGAATGGATTCAGCACCTGTTTTAACCCAGAACTCTCAGTCATTTACGCCATCTGTCTCTATATTTTTATGCCTTCTCTCCCAGAACTCCAACTTTCATACCTATAACATTTTTTTTTCTCAACTGACAGACATGTCAATGGGGAATCCATGTTGAGCAAGGAGAGCTGTGTAGTAGCTGTCAAATCAAACCATGTGGGACCCATGTCCACACTGGCCTCGCTCTCAGCATCTAGCCTTTGAATGTTTTGTTTCTAGATTGCCAAGTCTTGATTTCCACTTTCACCATTCATCAGTTGAGATTATACCATTGTAATATTTTATATTACTATAAAACAGGTACTCTCCAAATAACCTGAAAGAATATCCTTTTGATTTGCTGGGCAACAGTTACTTGGGATCAGTTCTGAACATGACAATAAGGAACAAATCAGTTCAAGATGTGTCTTCTTGCCTTATTTTCCTTGTTCGTAGCTGATAATGCACTCCTTTGTTAATAAAAGATAATTTAAAAGCAGACCACATCTTGCTCAGCACTCAACAGCCTCCCTGATTTTATGGGTCTCTTTCTAAATTGGATTTTTAAAACCACAATGTTGTTAAAGATTTTATTAAATTTAATCTGAATCAATCAGGATTAATCAAATCACACCACACTGAGAAGCTTATGGACTTGCTAGAAAATGGTATTTTAGCAGCATTTAAAAATATCCATAAATATATTAAAAACTGCATTCTAATATTGTTGATTTTTACATTGAAGGCTCTAATCAATCTGGAATTTATTTTTGTAGTTTTATGACTAGTTTGACGGAGAAATCTAATTTCATTTTTTCCATATAGTAATACAATTAATTTCTCATGATTTATTTTTTAAAAACCATTCCTTTTCTACTGATGCTTATAACATTTTGAAAGCATGGTTTTATATTTAGAACTATTTTCATGTCAATTCTTGTTAATTGTTTTCTAACATGTTGGCTTTATAAGGTAAAAGTCAAACTCAAAGAATTTTAAATCTAGTGGTGACTTCTAAATATTAAAACTAATGAGAAACATCATCCAAATCAAAAAGAGATCATCATGTTTTGGTCTAAGATATTTTTATGAAAATAATTATACTCACTTTAAGCCAAATGGAAAATTTTCTTCCAGGTATGTTTAAGAGTTTGACAATGATTTTATGCTTTGACTAGCCTCATGGAGTTTCTGTCTGACATAACTGAGTTTCACTAAATAAAAATACCATGTACAGTACCAGGAAAATCTGAGAGGTGGAAAGAAGAGATAGTGATGTGATATACACAGATATTTTTAAAATAGAAGGAATTTAACTCTGTAATGTGATATTTGCTTTTGCATTTAAAGCAAAAGATTTATTTTTTACGCAGATCAGAAAAGCTGTCAATCCCAATTCTGAACTTATCATCTGCTGTGTTTTATTTTTAATTTTAAATACTGTTCTAGAATCACTTTTTAGACAATGTACTGCCTGGTGCTAATTACAGCAAGGTATTGGTAAAAGCAGTCACATCTAATTATACAGACTGAAAGTGAAGAAAAACTATTTTGAGGTTTATGTCTTTGCATTAATTAATAAATAATTTAAGTTCTATAGACACTGGTAATGAGAGAAACCTTTTAATGCCTCTGACAAATTAAAGCATATATTGAAGAGGGGTAGGTAGCTCTAAATCCAAATCAAGAATTTGCAAACTTCCACTAAGAATCTTCACTTATAAACTAGTGGAAGAAAAATAACCAGATCTTACTAAGTTTTAAATGAATGAAATGATGCAATTTTCTTTACAGTAGAAGTGAGAATGTACTTGATATTTTGCCTCGGATAGTAGAACGTATTTATTCCTTTGATATGCAAGCATAACTTAAATTTGAACTTCTTATATTTTATTTCCCTTTAGTTTGGGGTCTGCAAGATAAATGGAGATGGAACAGCTGCTTCATCCCTGTTGTAGCAGGTAATATTAAGTGCCTACCAGGAATTTGGCCATCTATGATTACACTGGCAAATATATATTTCTCCAAGGAACCAGTCAATTGAGACCATATTTCAAATACATATGAATTTTAATAATCTCAGGTTTAAACTGAATTAACCAACTAGGTGAAGACAGGTCCAGCCATTAACTACAATTGTCTAGAGTTCTCATCTGCCAGGTGGTTTAGACCAGATCGCAAATAAAGAAAGAAATACATATCAAAAAGTTCCATTTGAAGTCTAACTGTCCCCTTGCCACATCTGTGAATACAAATGTATTATTTTTAAAATGCATTGTGTGATAAATCTCAAAGCCCTAAGCTTTCACTTGCATGATTCACCAAAGAAAAAAAAGTCAGTCTTTTTCTAGTATCTCTATCAATTATCTAGCTATCTGGAGAGGCACGTATTTGTAGGTAGGTGAGGGTTGTTTGGTTACCATTTGATATTTTGTGATGCTTGCAACATTCTAAATCCTTAGCCCTAGTGTCATTTTATTCATTTATTTAACAATAATTGACTGAGCATCTACTATGAGCAGGATATGATTCTAGATACTGGACATAACTAATAAACAAGATTATGAAGGTCCCTGACCTCCTGGAGGCAGCTTTCTTGGATCACAGCCTGCACTGTTTTTCTGAGCCATTGATACTGTTGGTCTTGTGCCTCCACTGCTCCTCAAGCAGCTGAGCCCCCGCTCCATGCTTCCCGCCAGCTGCCCCTCTGTAGCTGTACACCGCTCTGGACAGTTCACCTAGGTGCTCTTTCTCTACTGAGGTCAACATAAGGCTTCTTTTGCCTCATGGAACAAGCTCTTTCAAAAAGATTTAACACAGCAGAGCTTTTGCCCTTTTTATGAGATGGTTCTTTCATTTATGCCAGTGGTTCTTAACTTTGGCTGTGGGCCAGAATTACTTAGTGTAATGTTTAAAAGATACAGATTTTCTGGTTCACTTCATGTTTACTGAATTAGAGTAACAGCAAAACCCAACAATCTATATTCTTAAAAGACCCCTCAGACAATTCTGAGGGAAGGTGAAGCACAGACATATTTCAACTGGTCCCATGGACTCCTTCAACTCTGAACCCTGCTAATCAGTTTCACTCACTCTAGCAAATTCAATTCATGTGTTTGGTTTTGGTTTGTTTGTTTGTTTGTTTCAAGATCCTGATTTTCTCTTCCGTCTTTCTGACTCCACGTAAGAATTCTCAGTCCATCAAGAGTTTGAATATGCCCAAACCCTAATTGTGGATAAGTTCAAGTTCATTCTCATAGGGCTCTATAAAATTCAAAGTTGTGGTTTACATTTTTATGTCCTTGGGCTGAGATTAACATTCCACAATAGTCACAAGATTCTTTCAATATTTACTAAAAATACAACAGCTGATGTGCATGGAGAAAAGAGAGACCCCAGAGGGTGATGATGTCTAAAATCCCGGAAACAAAATGTCATCTTCAACACAGCCAAATTATAGTTACTCATAAAATTTCTGTGGGAAAGAACATTATTAGAGATAAAGATGAACATTAGAACATTAATTTAACAAAAATGTTTTTAGGCTTGGCCAACCTCTGCTTCTGGAAATATGAAGTTATCTCTGCAGAAGAGGAAAGGAAGATAGTGGTCGAGAGCACATGCTGATGCAGAGCCATTTGGATTCAAGTCCTGGCAATGATGCGGTCTGTCAGGGTGGTCAGGATACAAGTTTACCCTCTAAGGTCTAGTATCCCCTCGCTGGAGCAGAAATGTGAGCAGCACCTACATTACAGGGATACCCTGAGTATTAGTTAAGACAATGCACATTAAGCACTTAATGTAGTACGGAGCACATATGAGAAACTAATGACTGTTACAGATATTATTACTGATACTATCATCATCATCATGAATAAATTTATGAAGTTGGGAGTCTTAGGTAGGACTTCTCCCTGGTCAAGTTCTGTAGCCAAAGTTATTCTGGCATGTATTGATATGCATTATCTTTCAATGGTCACTGTGCAAGAATTATCATAAAATATTTTCTTTCTTTCTTTCTTTTTTTTTTTGAAAACAGCAAGAGGCACTTTCTCACTGTCTCTCAGACCATAATGAAAAGACCTAGTCCTTTCTAAAGTAAAAAGTCATCATCCTATTTAGCTTAAATATCAATCATCTTTATATTCACAAAAAAAAAGGTGTGACAAGCTAGTTCTAGTTCAGTTGGCAGATCTCAAGAGTTCCTGGATTTTTGGGGGATTCAGGCAGATAAAAATTTTTGACAAGTTCTGTTATCAAGTTACTTTCTAAGTAAACCTTTTATAAATCAATATAAGAGATAATTTTAGATTAAAAAATAATGTAAATTTCTGCTATGAAAAGATAGTAATAAGTACAAAATGTTAGAGGATTCTTTAAAATTTAAATTGAGAAGAAGTTAATAGAAAAAAGAAAAGATTATATATATGTAATGATCTGACTTAATTTATGAGGATCATAAGGGAATTAGCTTATTTGATCCCTACCTATACCTAATTCTAAAACAATTTTTCAAGTTATTATGGGTTCATTGTGCAATATCTAAGAGTTTTCTTTATAAAACATGGGCGCTGGGCTGAAGTAACATTTAATGTAAGTTAATGGAATGTAGTATACATTCTTTCTCTTCACCTTGAATCAATTTTTTCCTAAGAATAAGTTTGTGATAAAATCCAAACATATTTGCCACAGGTGGCTATTTGCTACATTCAGAAAGTCACGAAAAATTATGTTGACATCACAAAGAAAAAGAATAATATTATAAAAGTATAGGGGACATGATTAAAACTTGAAAATTTAGTTATTTTTAAATAAAACTATTCTAATTTCATACTGTAACATACAATGTTGGTTTCCAAAGGAAAATTTACTTCCAAAGTATATACTGACCATTTCTAAATGAGTATAATTATAAAGTCTTAGACTCCCTCCCAGCTGTAGCTCCAGAATTTCTATGTAGGAAAATCCTAGGTCTTGGTCATCTATTTGGAAAAGAAGACAAAGACATGTCTTGATAGGGTGATGATACCGCAAACCTGTCCTTGTGACATAGAGCTTTTCTTCTCTGGATGGCTTGGGCAAACAAATGGTTATGTGGTTAGGATGGAAGAGGTGGCAGTGAGGGAACATCTCTCTTTGTGTCTCCATGGCTCCCTTCTCTCATCAACTATTACAATAAAATTGGTCACAGTTATTTCAACTGTAAAAGTAGAAGAATTAAGACACTATCATCTCTCAAATCTCACAAATTGCAAGCTCTGTACTCTCCAAAATTGAAACTCAAGATATCAAATGCAATCACACATGATAATAAAATGTATATATTATAACTGATTCTAACAATCTGAGATTATCTTATATTGTACTTCTGATTCTGTGCTAGGACTACTGCACATTTTCTGGGTAGCTATGGCCTCCAAATATATTTCAGTATGGGAAATAATAATTCTACTGTGGACACATAAAATAATTAAAATCTTTTTAGATAATGAAGCTATGTAGATTCAGCCTCAGGGGAATGGTGATAATGAAAAGGATAATATATTATGAGAATTACTATTCTATTGAATGACAAGGTCTATTTTTTTCCCTTTTTACACAGAGAAATCCACTAAAGAATAAGAAGGAACCTGTCTTTAATTCTCTTCTATGTTTGCTCTGCAGTTTGAGGGGTTAATTTTTACCTGAGTCAAAAAACATGTATTAACAGAGAATTACACTTACATGCTGGCACTAAAACTCTTTCCCCAGATTTCTCTTTTCTGGAAGCTTAATCAAGGAGACCCTGGTTCCATTTCTCTAACATCACAGCACAGGACTTTAGGGGTATGAATAATTATCTTCATCCAGCATAAAGCTGAACTTCCTGGCTTAGAAAGCAAATGTGGATCCTGCTTACACCATTCTATGCCATGAACGTCTAGGTTACTTGGACATACTTACCACTTTCCTTTAGTTCCTATTGTGAAAATCTAATTGGCTGCCTATAATATAATTTACCCCCAAAATAAAGCAGACATATAATGAGAGAGAAAATTGGGATGAATGTATATGATTTTTCCTTCGTCCATAAATATCCAAAGACAATATGAATAAATTTGAGAGAAAAAAATTACTATTAAAAGGAAAACTGGCCTTACAATCTCATCCTAATGGGATATGCAGAAGAAATATGAATCATGTTGCACCACAGTGAAGTTGGTAAAATGTTAGGCTGATCGATGTTTACGGAAAATGTACGTGCTTCCTCATAGGGAAATGCACATACTAGCTTTCATGGCTTCCACAATGTACTTGAATGATGTTTCCTTCGCTTGCTATATAATCATACAAAGTGGGCAAATATACAATGGTGATGTCTAAACTTTTGCTTCTTAGTTTCATTCAAAATATTCAGATGCTGTTTTGTGGGTTACTCTCTAGTGAATAACTAGGGCACAACTGACATTAGTGCTAAACTTTATCTCTGTTGCTGCCATGTTAAGGTGCAGACCTTTTTTGTTTACCTGTGCTAACCCAACTTACAAATAAAATGCACATTGTTCAAATGCCCTGACAGCTTACTTAACTACTTTTAGCTTATAGCCTATTTTGGACTTTTGACATAGTAGAATAAAGATGAAGAGATTGGTTCTGGTACAGATCAGGTTCTCATTAAAGTGAATTAAATTCTTTAATTAACTACATATTTTCTATAAGAAATTAAAACAAATGTTTGGAGATTTCCTGATTTTCTAACTGTTTGCTTTCCTCTTTTTAAAGTAGTCTTAAAAGCCAAAGTGAAGTTGAAGTTGGGGGAAGGGGAGAAACTTATGCAATCCAGAAGTTTGTTGACAAAACTTTTTTGATGTCTTCCAATTTATAATAGAAAGTGAACTTTCCAGAATAGTACAAAAAGCAAGTGAATCATTTTATTCTTAGTCAAAAATTTAAATGCAAAACAGTTCTGAAAATGCTCATGTAGCAGATTCTTACTTTCCAAGCAGTTTATTCTGTGTGAAAAAACAATTATCTAAATATTTAATTATTAAAGTACTAAATAAAGATGATAAATATAATTTCCATAGTAAGAAAAACTCGAGTTAACTTAATGAACTGATCTTTTGTGTATGCTTCTGTATTTGAATAAAATTGAAGTTTTCAGCCATAACCAAGAGTAGAATTAAAATAGGTAGTGTTTCTAAATCTTTTCTTTTTCAAAATCTCTTTTCCCTAATTGTAGGATCCACAGAAAAAATCTAAAGTCTATGACTAGTCTGGTTTTGTTTTTTCCTCTTGGAAGGAGAGTATTGGTGGTAATTTGGCTCATTTCAGTTGCTTTATTTATTTTTTAATTTGTTTTTTTTTTCATTTTACAGTCAAATACTCTGTTTTATTGCAATATTTTAATTTTTTCACTATTTAGATGACAATAAGTTTTAAAAATATTTTCTCATAAAAATATTGTTTAAGAGGATTTCATTAAAATTTAAAACTTTGGTTCTGCAAAAGACAATGTCAAGAGAATGAAGAAACAAACCACAGACTGGGAGAAAATTATTTCCAAAAAGCCCATCTTATGAAGGACTGCTATCCAAAATAAATGAAGAACTCATAAAACTCAACAATAGGAAAACAAGCAACTCACTTAAAAACTGGGCCAAAGATCTGAACAGACATATCACTAAAGATATACAGAAGGCAAATAAGGATATAAACATTTGCTCTACATATTATCATGAAAGAAACACAAATTAAAACAATGAAATACCACTATACACCTATTAGAGTGGTCAAAATCCAGAAGACTGACAACACCAAATGCTGGAGAGGATATGAAGCAACAGGAAGTCCAATTCGTTGCTGGTGGAAATGCAAACTGGCTAAATCACTGTGGAAAGCACTTTGGTGGTTTCTTACAGACTAAGCATATTCTTTCCATACTATCCAGCTGTTGCACTCCTTGGCATTTACTCAAAGGAATTGAAAATGTACGTCCACATGTTGTGCATGTGTGAGGATTTGAGGTATATGGGAATGCTCTGTACTTTCCACTCAGTTTAGCTGTGAACCTAAAACTACCCTAAAAAATACATTTTATTACTTAAAAATGTATTGTATGAAATGTATTTTTCTGTGAGCTTTCAAAGTGATGTGCCCTTTCCATAATGTCTGATCAATATTTTGAAGTATTTTTTCCCTCTTTCTCAACATTTTATGGGGAGAGATTTATTAATGCCTTCTTTTTGTATAAATAAATAAATAAATACATAAATAAACAAACAAACAAACAAACAAATAAATGTAGGAAAGATCTATAGTTCTTTCACTGTTTTCTTTATATATATTTCCTTTCAGGCCTTCACAATATATTGAGTTACTGTTTTGTATAGCGCTTAGCTCCCTCTGTGAGGGCAATTTGGCATTATTTAAGGCATGTCTGGCTTAAGAGTCTTCTGCTCTTTTTTGGCCATTCTAGGTAGCCAACTAAAGAATCAATTTTTTTTTTTTGGTCTTTTTTCCCCCCAAACATTCCAGGCAACCTCTTCCCATAGAAAATATCTGTTTCTTCTAACTATCTGCTTCAATGGCCTGTGAATTTATTTTTCATTGGTGGTTAAGAATCATAGGATTTATAACACCTTGACCATTCCTTTATTCTTCCCATTTTGATCTCTAAAATTTGTATATTTTGAATAAATTTTAAAAGATAGTCCCTAAAAAAATAAATAAATTTAAAAGATAGTGAGATAGAAAACTCTGATGGTTGATGGCAAAAATTATCAAATTTTCTTTCTGGTCAACTCAGTTTTTGCACTCTGGATTTATATATATGGAGTAGATACAAGTTATATCCATTTTTCACTGTCTTCATTGGCATTTTCCCCTCATTCTGGTTCGGAAACTGTGAATGTATACTGAACTCAGTTTATCTACTACCCTAGATCTATACAACCATGTCTCCCCAGGGCCTCGGCCACTTGCCTTGCTTCTTGGCCAGTGTGGTTCTAGCAGAGGGTCCATGCTGCTCCCAGAGTACTGAGAGCCATCACTGACTGAGAGCCATCACTGACATCAACACCACAGGCTAAAGGATCCTTTCTTTGGTGCCAGTTGACAAGAGATCCATGTGCCTGCACAGTGGCTGGACTACGCCCAAGGAAGCCTGGGTTTCCCTGGCTTTCTAAAGAATCAGCCAGGTTACACAAAACAGCCACATGGGCCACCAATGCCCAGAGGGGAAGGTTTTGACCAAGGATATAAAGAAGGCAGGAAAGATTCAGCAAATAAGATCGCTCCCTATCCTTCCCTGGCTGACTGTTTCCAGACACACTGGTTTCCATGTGGCCTCTCAGGTTATACGCCATGTAACTGAGCAACAAAATGTGTTTTAAGGCAAAGCTGTGGCCAGCTCTGGAATGCATCAATTTATGTTTGTTCTTGCACCTTCCTTGCTTCATTTTCTTTTATCCTTGAATCTTGTTTCCCTGAGATAGTATCCGCCAGTGTAACATTAACCTGTTAGTTTTTGCCTCAGGCTCTGTTTTCTAAGGAATCAAGATTAGGACAGAACATGTGTGTGAGATCAATCCAAAAAATGTGTTTCTCACTCTATCCTTTTTCAACACGCAATCAATGTAATTCTCTGCCTGGGGTTTTATCTACATGTTCTTTCAGCATACAGTGCTATTGCAAATATAATTTCCTGTAATTTCCATGGGTGTTTTAATGGAATATTTAGAAAGAATGGCAATGGAACCTCTAATTCACCATGATTTTGTCCTGGAGTAAAAGCATTTTATCACTTATGCAATTAAACACATAGCTATTTCTCTGATGAAGTATTTTGGTTAGAAAAATTGGAAAGAAAAACATAAGAGAGAATAAGTATAATAGAAAAGGTAAAATTGTGCTTGCTTGTTTATTTTTCTTTTAAAGAATCTTGAAACTGCCTTGACCATTGAAACTGAATTTTATAAGTGAACTTGTTTCTGTGCTTATTCCTATAAGAGTTTCTTATGTTTGAATGTTATCTAGATTCTAGTTTGGAACAGAAGATAAAGCAGAAAAATGTCAGTCTTCTGTTGTCAGATAATAAGTTAAAATTGATAATAAGTTAAAATTGGGTAACTGAAAGTTAAATGTTAACTGAAATTCCTGCCTACCAATTAAGTAAGCATGGAATAATATTTCTGACATTAATTGCAATGATTATACGAGGTGACCTGTTACACTGAATTCCAAGTGGCAGACAATGATACAGTTCACTTAAAGACATGTATTACCTTTTCTTCTTGAGTAAAATACTAATCCACGTATTTTTGTAGGCATATATTTCACTTTTAGCCAATAGAATCTGGTCAGAGGTGATATATATATGTGTGTGTGTGCGCGTGTGTGTGTGTATACACACACGTATATCATTCTGGCCTACAAAACTCCTTGTGTACCTCCATGTTTTTCCTCTTCACTGTCAGTAATCAAGATTCAGAGGATCCAGTGGAAGACCATGAGCCCTTAGGTTGTGGTGAACTATTAGACAGAAAGCACTGAGAGTCTGTATGATTGTATTAAGTAGATTCCCCATTCTTCCTCCCCATCAACCAGATTAGAATATATGATTAATGAGAAATGTCCTTCCTTTTGTTAAGACATTAGAATTTTGAGGTTAGCTACTGTAGTCCGATACCCTAACTTTTTCTTCCAGCAATCAATAGTCATATTTTAGCATAAAGTATATTCCAAAATTAAAAGTAAATTTGATATTGAGATGATAATAATCATTATTAATATAATTGCATGAATTATAGAAAATGCTATAATTAGAAATCTTATTTTTGAATTTGTCTTACTTATTTAGTAAATTCAACTAAAATGTAATTTTTATTTGTCATGTATAAAAATCTTGCGAATACTTTGGGACTGATATAAACTGAAAATATTGCTTCTCACAAACCACACATGTCAAACTATAAAGTTATTAAGAAAGCTTTTAAAAATCCTTGGATCTATTTTTAATATATATTTATATGTCTCCTTTGCTCTTAGAATTTAAGTAATGGCATTATCCAGTTATGGAATGGATAAACAAAACTAAGAAATAATTTTTAATTATTAAAATATGTTATAGTAATGCTTATATTAAATCAATAATTTTAAATATAAAGAAAATATATATGTTTTTATTTACATAGAAACAGCTTATCTCCACTATTATTTAATAATTATCTAGTGAAATTGATAAACAGCTATTTCAGCTTCTATTTCAAGATGATAGGCTGAGCAGAAACTATAGCCTCTCCTTGTCTCCAATCCTTAGACGTGATTTTTAAAAACATATTTTAAAATTATCCAACAAATGAGAAAATCATGAAAAATAATTTCATGAAATCACCAAATAAGATCTGAAGAATGTAGAAACCAGAAAGACATGAAACAGTCACAATGATCTGCAGAACAGAAAGCAATGATTCTGTAAGTAATATTAATCAGCATGTAGAGATTCAGGTGTAAATAACATAACCCAACTTCAACAAAATAATTTTAGGAAAAAAATGTGTTTAATATAATAGTAGTGAAATGGATTTTAAAAAAAAAACATTACTTTGTTTTTGTACACATAGTATGTGCTATGCTAGACCTGAATAAAAAAGTCTCAAGTTCTGAATAACAGTAATAGGCCATTGATCTTTAAAGAATCAAAAACCACTGATTTAAAAAGAAATTTCTTGTTATCAGAAAATATTGATATACTGCAGATGATACTAGAAATATGTTTAACTATTAAGGATAAAGAGAGTAACTCCAAATTGTAACTCTAATTGGTTATTTTCCCATGACTTTTTTAAAGAAAATGAGCAATGGAATATGAAATTTGAAACTTTTCTGATATTTTTGTCATGTTTTGTCATTAGGGGGTCTCTTTCATGCACACTTTTTGTACATAAAATAAAAATATGACAGAATATAATCTTGGGGTATAGAAAGTGCTGTGAATTCATATAGTACATGGTCAACTACAGAGAAATTCCAGTGATGTCAACATACAAGATGGGATGATGGGGAAGAGAACAGATATAAGTAAAAACACACTTTATTCAAAGAGAAAGAAAAATACCGTATGAGATCACTCATATGTGGAATCTAAAAAAAAAAAAAAAAAACACAAACAAAGCATAAATACAAAACAGAAGTAGACTTATAGACATAGAATACAAACTTGTGGTTGCCAAGGAGGGTGGGAAGGGATAGACTGGGATTTCAAAATTGTAGAATAGATAAACAAGATTATACTCTATAGCACAGGGAAATATATACAAGATCTTATGGTAGCTCACGGAGAAAAAAATGTGACAATGAATATATGTATGTTCATGTATAACTGAAAAATTGTGCTCTACACTGGAATTTGATACAACATTGTAAAATGATTATAAATCAATAAAAAATATTAAAAAATGGGATGATGGGGAAGAGAACAGACATAAGTAAAAACACACTTTATTCCATATTTGGTAGGAGGATAATAGATAATGGTAACTCTATAATTTACAGAAGCAGGTTTAAATAGATGCAATAAAAGCATGAGAGGAACTATTTGGATAGAAATAGGTATATAACTTTAAAGCAGTAGAATAAAATGAACAGAACAAGAAATATTTATCACAATTGCAAAGGGTAAGGATAAGGAAGTTGAAATATAGTAAATAGAAAAGAAAATAATAGAGAAAATATAGGGTTACACAAATCAGTAGTTACAATGAATGCAAATAAAAACTTACTTTAAATGTATCTATTTAAAGGCAAAGAATTGCAAATAGGCTCAAAAATAAATCACAATATTTTACCCAATATTTGCAGGGAAAAGCTTGCAACAAAAAGGAAAAAAATATATGTTTAAAGTAAAGAGATATAATTGTATTGGTTAGAATTCTCCAGGAAAACAGTCAACTAGCTTTACCAAAACTCAAAGCAATGGGAATTTAAAAGTATAACTCTGATGTCAGAGAGAAGACTATACATAACAAGTCATGGGTATAAAATACAACATTTGGGCAATGTAATAATGTAACATTTTTGTATGGTGACAGATGGTAACTAGACTTATTGTGGTTACCATTTTGGAATGTATAGAAATATGGAATCCCAATTTGTATACCAGGAAGTAACATAGCATTGTGGTTCCTCAAAAAAACAAGGAAACAAACTCTTAGAAAAAGAGGTAAGATCTGTGGTTACTGAAGGGGAGGCGGGAGGGGGAATTGGATGAAAGTAGTCAGAAGGTTCAAACCTCCAGTTATAAGTAAGTACTAAGGATGTAATATACAACATGATTAATATAACTAACCCTGCTGTGTGTTATATACTGGATGTTGTTAAGTGTGGGTTCGTCACCAGTTGTGGGTTCTGGCCGGCAGAAGTCCCACCCACACGGAATGAATTACTCAAGACTCTGTGGAAAAGTCAAGAGAGCTAGAGAGAGTCGGGAGCCAACTCCAGGAGCCTCTCAAATCTCCCATATTTATTGAGTACAGTCAAAGGAGGAATGCAGGAATTTATGGAAGGACAGGGTGGGATCGCAATGAGTACAAAGGCTTTGTTTATTGTTGGTATTCTGGCTCAAGGTCAGAAGACCCTTTTTGGTGAATCATTTTCTTGTTGAGCCTTTCAGCTTATCAGGGCAGAAAGTATGAGAATCAGCTGCTTAACAACTTGGACTCAGGTGGCTGTGCCTGCCTTAGGTTGCCCCCTCAGGGGATCTTACCCGTCCTTGGCTAACCAGCCTTCTCAATTCTGAGTCTGCAGCTTTTTATAACTTGTTTACCATTCCAGCCCAAGGCTGTTTTGGGAATAGAAGACTAACAGCAGGCACGCCCAGCATTTATAGCAGGGACCTGGGTCATTGCTAAAACCTCAAGGCAGTTACTAAGCACATCTTCTTTAAGGAGATAAGCGGCTGGGATCTGTTACAATTTGTTAACCCAATCATGGTCTCTCACAGTTAAGAGTAAATCCCAAGAATTCTCATCAGGAGGAAAATTTTTTTTTCTTTTATTTTGTGTCTATATGAGATGATGGATGGTCACTAAACTTACTGTGATAATCATCTCATGATGTATGTAAGTCAAATCATTATGCTGTATACCTTAAAATTATACAGTATTGTGTGTCAATCATATCTCAATAAAACTGGAAGGAAAACAATTGTGATAACAAAAATAAATAAATAAACATAGCTTTTGATAAGTGATATGTGTCATTCTAAAAGTAATAAATGGATTTTAGAAAATAATGATAAATACATTTCCAAAATCCTTCCAACTAACGTTCAGAGGAAAACACATAGACTGAATCAGATACTGTTAAAGCATAGTAATAGACAATCTGGCATTCATTGCAAAATAAACTCTTAACATGCTAGTTCTTCTCTATGTAAAATTAAAAAAAAAAAAGAAGAAGAAGAAAAGAACATACCGAAAGAACATAAATGGTATAAATATATTTCAAACAAATGTTAGAAGAATGGACTATTGAATAAATCATCCCCAGAAAACTGGAAATCCATTTAAAAAATTAATTCCTACTTCACACAACTGGATAAAGTCAAGTAAGTTCTTAAAACTATTGTTTTCACAAAATATGAAATATATTCATAACTTTGGTATTTGTAGGTCCTTCTTAAATAAGATACAAAAGCAAAAACAATAAATTACAGATTTAATACATTTAAATGTAAAATATGGCAAAAGACAATATAAATAGCTGAAAGACTGGGAAAAAGTGTTTACCACATATCAGCAAAGGATTTGTATTTAAAATATGTAAAGAATTAATAATATAAATCAATAGGAAAAAGGCAAAAATTTAATAGCACGCTAAGCATTTTGTAGGAAAATAATATCAATAAATGAAAGAGGTTTAATCTCAGAGTCAGGAAAATGCAATTTAAGACAACAAAAATAATTTTTTACCCATCTGACTGGTACATATAAAAAAAATATTGGAGAGATGTGTGGAAATATACATTGTATATAATTTAATATAATACAGATACTTTGGGAGCCATTGTGGCAGCAAAAATTTCAATTTTATACAAATCTTCAAGTTTGCATGAACTACCAAGAGAAACACATAATCTGCACCAAGGAAATGTTTAAAGAATATTCACTGATATCAGTAGCAGATTACAGGACAACCTAAATATCCTTCCAAATAGAGAATAACTAGATAAACTTTTACATTCCCATACTATGCAATACTATACTATAGTTAAAATGAATGATGCAAATAAATAAATATTGATCTGGAAGGAAAGCAAATTGCTAAATACTAGCTAATAAACAGCAAAAAAAATGCTAAACAGTACCCACAGTACAGTCACAATTGTATAATCATACTGTAGGTATATATATGCATGCATGCATGTATATATGTGTGTGTGTATGTATATGTGTATACATACATACATATACAACCAAAAATATTATACATTTACAGGTACATATGTTTATTTACTCTAAAAAGCCTAAAGTTATACATTGAACTCATAAATATGCCTATTTCTCATTAAAGGAGCAGAATTAAGGTTAACATAAAAAGAAATTTTAGTCCTATTAATAGTATTTAATGTTTTATTAGGAGACTATGCATGCTTTAATTGTATAATTAAAATTTAATTTGAAATATAAAGAATATGAGTGAGGAAGAGAACCAAATTATTCGTTACTAGCTAGCCTGGAGCTTGTGTATTCTTCATACTGTCTGTCCCTATAGAATAGCATTTTTATGAGGACTACAAAACAAAATAAACGATAAAACATTGTGAAATGTAAAGCATAATAGAAATTCTAGGTTTTATTCAAGGATTTGTTTTTAACTTCAGGCAAAATGATTTTAACACTATCAGAATATAATGAAAGCTTTGCCAACAGGAATGTTAATGGCCATTATGCTATTGGAAAATGCCTGGAGCTAAGAAAGGTTAATTTCCTCTCGATTGCTTTTCTTTTCAGAGCTGCGTGAATGGGAATCTTCTAACAGACAGAACAGACCTATGAAGAAACAGTCTGTCAGTTCATGGAATGTAAATAGTATAGGTATGTGGGGAAAACAAGTAACAGAGATATAAATTAGGGTTCCATCGGTAGCAGGAAAAAAACATTTTTAAATAGGCATTTTTTTCAAGGAAGACAAAAAAATTACAAAGGAAAGTAAAAGCTTGATGGACGCTAAGGCTTGTTGAATTAATGAAGAAATTGGCTATAGGTATTGTCATTAGTAGTGAGACACACTGAAATGCATGACAATTTCAGGCTTCAAAGCTAGAAAGGATCATACACAAAATCTGACCAAATCCACCTATTCTATAGATAGAGATTATTTATCTAAAAATAAACATGTTACATGGGTTTATAAAAATTACAGTTTATGAAGAAAAGGTAATATGAGAAACCACAATTTTCATGCTGCATTCCAATGAGATTTCTCCCCATACTTTAGGGAAAACTCCCACTGGTAAATTTTTTTCTATTTCTTTTGACCACCAACAATGACTTTTTTAATGACATACCCAAATACCATTCCGTCCAGTGGAACCTGATATTCCCTTCTAGAAGACTTGAAGATACTGGCCCAACTTTTCTAATTAACCCAAATTTAGGTTTTTTTTTTTTCCTTTGCTCTGTAACTCAGCAAAAGGTTCCACTAGCATCCTCGTTGTCCAAGTTGGACACAAAGGATACATCAGTAATACTTCTTTCAAACTCACCTACTTACAGTCAATAATAAAACCCAGTATGTTTTCTCCTAAATATTTTTCAGGTTTGCTATAACTTTCCCTTTTCACTCTGTCTTAATTTAGGTTCCCATCATTTGCAAAATACAGAGAAAAATAGACAACTTACAAGTGTATAACTTGATGAATTCTCACATCATGTTGAACACATAAAACACTAGCAGTAGGTAAAGAAATCAAATCTTAACAGCACAGAAGTCATCTCATACACTTCTCACTACTTTTCCCACCTAACGGTTAAAACTACTACAATTTGTAACACCATTATTTAGTTGTCTCTGTTTTTGAACTGTCCATAAATGAGACCACACAGTATTTACCCTTTATGTCTGACTTATTTGGCTTGGCAATAGATTGTTTGAGATGCACAGGCATTTACCACAGACACAGCTGTTCAATCTCATTGACATCTAGTATTCCTTTGTTTGCATGGATAGAGCAAAACTTGTTTACCTTTCCTATTCTTAATATTTCAATTGCTTCCAGTTTGAAGCTCTAAAAAATAATGATGTGAACATTCTTATATATTTCCTTCAATGGAAATATGTATACATTGTTGGGTATACATCTAAGAGTGGAATTGCTGGACACACGGTATAAACATGGTAATATTTAGTACCCAATAAAGAGTAATACAAAGTGGTTGCATAAGAGTTCCAATTGACTCATATGAAAAAGATAATATTAATATCATCTGCATTTTTAAATTTAACTCTTATAGAAGGTGTGGTTGAATATTGTGTTTTTAATTTGTATTTCTCAGAAGGATAAAAATGTTGAACACTATTTCATGTATATTGTCTATGTAAATACCTTCTTTTATAAAGTACAAATTATTTTTTTATTGGACTCTGCTTTTCATAGAAACTTTAGGATATATATAATATATACGCATCTATTGTTGGAGATTATATATAAATATCTATAGAGATATCTTATACACATATTTTTATGTATTTTTATATATAATTTATATATAATTATAAATTTAATTTATAAGTACTGAAATTTGACTTGGTTTTTCACTATCTTAATGGTGTTTTCTAAGTACGAAATTTTTAAAATTTTAATATAATCTAATACATTTCTTTGGTTTTCATAGTGAGCATTTTTTTGTGACTTGATTCACATATCTTTGCCTATCTCAATGTGCAGGAAGATATTCTATATTGCTTTTAGAATTCTTAATATTTTTCTCAATGTATCATCCATTTGAAATGTTTCTGTGAATGGAGTGAGATAAGGGCTAAGTTATCAATATCTAATTGACTCAGCACCATTTATTAAAAAGATGGGTTTTTCCTCTCATTTTAGTGGCACACTTGACATAAATAAGCTGCCCACATATACCTGTCTATTTGCAGACTCTTTTCTGTTTCGTAGATATGCCCTTCTGAACTTGCAACACATAATGTATTTATTAGCTATAGATGTATAAGCCTTGCAATATATTAAAGGAAGCAATCGAACATTTTTGTTCTTCAGAATTGAATCAGCTATTCACAGACTATTGCATGTTCATTTAAAATTTTATAAGTTTATCAAGTTTCATACCAAAACCAAATCAAATAAAAACAAAACAAAAAATCTATTGGAATTATGATTGGCATTGTATCGAATCTACAGTTCACTTAGGGGAAATTGACACCTTAAATAAGAGACCCTTCTAATTAATAAATATAATATGTTTTTACATTTATTTTATCATCTTTAATATTTTTCAGTGTTTTACAGTTTTACTTAAACTGAACCTGCACATTTGCTCATTTAGTTTTATTTCTAGGTATTTGATTCTTTTCATATTGACAGACAAGATATATTTTTTATTAATTTGTTGCATGTATATAGAACCATGATTTGTATGCAGTGACTCTACAAAATTCACATATTAATGATTATGTTTGTCTGTTTCTTCTGTAGTTAATAAAGTCATGTATTAAACTATATAACTATAATTATAAATGTGCATGTTTCTTCTTTAGGTTGAGTCAGTTTTGCTTTAGATGCATAAAACTTTAGACTACTGTGTCCTGCTTTTGGATTGACCTATAAATTTATGAAGTATTTCTGTGTCTTTCTCATCATACTTCTTGCCTTAGAATCTAATATGTCTAACACAATTGCTTTCTTTTGATCACTGTTTTAATTCAGTCTATTTATGCCTGAATAAATGTATCACTTTTGAACAGAATATATTTCAGGGTTTTTTTTTAACCTGGACTCACTATCTTGGTCTTTTGAGTGACGTGCTTTATTTATATATATTTAATATAATTACAGATATATTTCCATTTGTCTACCCTTCTCCCATTTCTTTTACCTGTTCTTTGATCCTTTATCACTATTTCCTACCTTTTTAATGTCCCTTTTAGCTTTTTAGGTAAACATTTTTTAATATTAGTCTTTTAGTGGTGATACTAGAAGTTATGATATACATTCTTGACTTCTTATCATATATGTCAAAGTTCTTCTTTAACCCTTTTTTCAACTTGAGAGAAATTTACAACAATTTGTTATTGCTTTGTTATTGTTCGGTATTTTAATTGTAGATATGTTATAAATATTAAACAGTGTTATTACTATTATTATTTTTATCATTATTTCTAATTAACTTATTTTTAAAATTTTGCTTCCGTTTGGTATGATTTTTCATTACATTAAGAACATTATTATCTTTTATAGTGAGGTTTTCTATTTAGAAATTGTCTCAGCTTGCAGATGTCATAAGACATGTTTGTTTTGCTTCTACTTTTAAGGACAGATACTGTGAATCCTAGGTCGACAAGGTTTTTTGCCCCTAGGACACTGAAGTTTCATTTCCTTCTGAATTACATAATTTCTGTTTAAAAGATAATAATCAGGACAGTGGCCAACATGGCAGAATAGGAAGACCCTGAGTTCACATCCTCCCACGAGCACACCAAAATTACAACTGTTTACAAAACAACTATTAACTAGAAAGACTGGAAAACTATTAGAAAAGATCTTCTACAACTAAAAATATAAAGAAGGAACCACAGTGAGATGGGTAGGAGGGATGGAGATGCTGTATAGTCAAGACCCACACCCCCAGGTGGGTGACCCTCAAATGGGAGGATAATTACAATTGTAGAGGCTCTCTCCAAGGAGTAAGGGATTCAAGACTAACATCAGGCTCCCCAGCCAGCGGCTTCTGCACTGCGAAGACAAGCTCCTAGTACATTTGGTTTTGAAGGTCATTAGGGCTTACTTCTGGGAGAACCCGAAGGCTGTGGGAAATAGAGACTCCATCTAAGAGGGTGCAACCCAAACCTCACATGCTCTGAGACCCAGAGCAGAAATAGTAATCTGAAAGCAACCTTGGTCCAATCCACCTGCTGATCTTGGAGAGCCTCCAGGAAAGGCAGAAGATAACTGGAGCTCATCCAGGGGAACTAGACACTGGAAGCAGTCAATTTAGTGACCTCATGGACACTGGTGCTGGCAAGTGCCGTTCTGGAATCTTCCCTCTAGCTAATCTGCACAGGGACCCGGCCCAGCCCACTTGCCTGTCCATCCTTCTAACCAGCAAGTTAACACCAGCTCCAAGCAAGTAGGCCAACAACACTAGATCTGGGACTCCTGGACCCACAAGCAGCCACCCTAGTACCCATCTCTGCCCACCAGTGGGCTGGCACTAGCCCTGGGAACCCTTGGGGCTCTGCAACAGCCACCTCATGACCTGGGTCCTCCCCAAGGCAGCTGGCATCCTCCAAACAAGGCAGGGCCTGGAAAACAACCAGATTGGAGACTAGACACACCTACCACCATCCACAGTAGTCAACCCACAACAACAGAAGGGCTCACTCAGCCCACATAGGGGCACTCCTCAGCGCATATAGCTCTGATGACCAGAGGTGAATCAGCTACTAAAACATAAAGGAAGTCTCTTACAAAAAGCCACTTCTCCAAGACTAGGAAATGTAACCAACCTACCAAATACATAGAAATAAAAACAACAAATTAAGCAAAATGAGGTAACAGAGGAACAAGTTCCCAATAAAGCAACAAGATAAAACTACAGAAAAATTAAGTGGAAATAAGGAATCTACCTGATAAAGAGTTCAAAGTAATGGAGATAAAGATGCTCAAAAACTCGGGAGAATGGATCAACACAGTGAGAAGTTTATCAAAGAGTTTAAAAATGTAAGGAAGAACCAAGCAGAGATGAGGAATACAATAACTGAAAAAAATAAACTAGAAGAAATCAACAGTAGGTTAAATGATATAGAGAAACAAATTAGCAAACTGGAAGACAGAGTAGTGGAAATCACTCAACCTGAACAAAAAGAAGGAGGAGGACGAGGAGAGGTAAGGGGAGGAGGAGGAGGAGGAGAATAAGAATGTAAAAAAATGGGAACAGTTTGAGACCTCTGAGACAACATCAAGCATATTAACATTCATATTATAGAGGTTCAGAAGGAGAGAGAGAGAGAGAGAAAGAGGCAGAGAACTCATTTGAAGACATAATAGCTGAAGATTTCCCTAACCTGAGAAAGGAAACAGATCTAGGTCCAGGAAACACAGAGATTCCCGAACAAGCCCAACTCAAAGAGGACCACGCCAAGACACAATGTAATTAAAATGGAAAAAATTAAAGGTAGAGAATATTAAAAGCAGCAAGGGAAAGGCAACAAGTTATATACAAGGGAACTCAACTGACTTTTCAGGAGAAACAGTCAGAAGCTCTTCTGGACTCATCTTACCTCAGGAGAGCCCATGCCCCTCGGCTACACCCAATTTTCTCTGGCACTCACAGTCAGCAAATGATCCTAAGGTATGGCAACAACTGTCAGGTTATTTTGCAACAATTGTCAGGTTATTTTGAAAGAGCTCTTTCCTTGATATTTTTACCTCCTCTAGTCCTTGTTGACATCACACTTGTTAACATCTTACAAATATATTTGTGAATATTCTTTAATTTCCTAGATATTGTGTCAGAAGCATAGACCCAGTAAAATACTGGTTAACTTTCAAACTTTTCAACAGAGGGATAAATTTGGATGTTTTCTCCTTCTTCTCTGCTTCCTCACTACTATTATTTATTTCTTATTTCACACCAAACATAATCTAAATTCTTTACTGTAAGTATCTCCTGATAGATACATTAATATTCTTATTTTTCCCACTTATATTTAGAGTAGCTTAGGGTCAGGGAGGTTTATACAGCTAAGAAGTAATGACATTTGGATTCTGTCACCAGCCATATGATTCCAAAATGCATACTTTTTATCATAATGCCACATAATATTCCTTTTTCTCGCTGTCTCTCCCTCTACACATGCACACAAAATATTTTATATATACTCTCTATAACTTCTAAATTTTAAATATTCAATATTTTATATGTTCTACATATATTCAGTATCTATTATGTGTGTGTGTATAGGTATTTTTCAATGTCTTTCTAGGAAATAATCTGTATATAGGTTTCCCATCAGAAGAATGGGTTTATTACTTCAGCTGTTATACTTTAAAGTGTGACCTTGGGCTAAATACTTAATTTTCTGAATCTCACTTTCCTCATCTATATATGGTAAGAAGAATACTTCATTGGGTAGTTCTAGGAAAGAAGTTAATGATATGGAACCAATTTTTAAACCATAAATCACTATAAATATTTTAGGTATCACTTCCATTAACAGATATACACATGCATATCTTGCCAATCTTTCGTTTGCTCATAACTTTTTGTAGTTAAGTTCACCACATGCCAATTACAGTTAAACCAGTCAACTTGTTATGTGATTGTGCCGGATAACTAGCTAATCTCATTATTGAACTTGGTACATTATGTTGAATTATATACCTTAAGTGTCAAGGAAAGGTCCTTAAATAAGCCATCAGCAGTAATAGGATTTTAACCTTAGTTGGCTTGCCCAAAGACATTTTAATTGATTGCACTGTTAAGTTTGCTGAAATAACTAACAGAGGCCATAAGAAAATTGAGCTGCCAGTTGTTTAAAAAAAAAAAAAACAAGATGAAGGGGGAGCAAGTTAGACAGAATACTTTTTAAAACAAAGACAGATATTATGTTAAAAATCACTCAGGCATAAATAATGTCTGTGCAATATGCTCAGGCTCTATTTGGCCAAAATTCATATAACAGAAAAGCATGAAGTAAGATTTCTGCCTTCCCTTCAAACAGCACCAAATACTGGGAAACTGGTTCTCACAGTGATGGACTCTGATGCACTGCAGCCACCAGACCCAATTTCTAAACCATCAGTCAATTGAACTTATGTTGCACATAATTATGGTATAATTACAGTGTGATGTTTATTTGTGAAACAGTAGAGTCTTAGCACACACCCATTTAGTTTACACAAATATAACCACATGCTCTGATCTGGGAGACAGAGAAAGAAGAGAGGGGAAATTGAGGAAAGAGAGACCGGAATAACTCTGTTTAATTTTGGAGGCTTTAGCTTTTCAAACTTTTTCCAGACTAAAATGCTGAAGACAAGCAGGCAAAAATTAATAGTTGTGATTTTCAAGAGTAATTTTGACTACATGAGATTCTGTAACCTGACACCTTTCTAAAACGTTATTCAACTCTATTTTGAAACAGATAATTAATTGATTTTCTGTGCTTTTGAAAAAACTTCCTTCCCTCTTTCCTATCTGAAACTAATTTACCTTATAAGGAAGTCATAGCAGGTATTTCTCTCTTGTAAAATCAGTCTCAGAAGTTCAGAAGACTTACCTGAGATCTCACAGCATTTATTTCCACAGATGCAAGAGGACAGTCCTGATTCTCTGTGTTTGTCCTCTTTTACAGCTTTCTATTCTCATACACTTCACTTCACACACAAGTATCTATGTGAGCACAGACCACACAGGTTTGGGTATGTCACACACACAAAAAAAAGAAGACGAAGGAGAAGGAGGAGAAGGAGAAGAAGAAAATCATAAGAAAAGTAGAATTTTTTAAAAAGGGAAATGAAGCTTCCTCAAGGTATTCTGTAACATTTACAATAACCTAAAATCACTATTTTCATTTATTTTGTCAATTGCCATGCTTATCATAGATTGTTCAAGTTGTATTCAATTTTTAATTTCATAAAGAACAAATGCTAAAAGCTACAGTTTATGTTTTCCATTTTCTCAATTTTTTGACAATTTTTCCCTACATTTTTATAGGCCAACTATTGGACTTTTCCTCATAAGGAAAAGTACTACATGATATGTGTTGTGACAGTTCGTGGATGGCACTTGGGCTCCTTTGTTTGAACAGTCTTCTCTTTCGACTTTAGTCTTCAGCATTTGAAAGAAATGTCAGAGAAATCAAAACTATTGTCTATACAAAATGCAGGTATATCTAATAGCAAGTCTCACATTTTGACAGGTTTTTAATTCACCAGATGTTCACATATACTAGGCACACAATCAGACCGAGGAATGCATTACACATCTAGATCCTGATTAATGTTCGCATTTAGACTTCAGATGGATTATACCACTTACAAGCTCATTGACTGAGAGAAACCAACTTGATTAAAATATGCCAGTAACAAGAAACATAAGTACTTCAAAAGAAAATGCATCTTAGAATAAGAGGTATTTTAAGAAAATAATTTAATTAAGCTATTACAGGATATGGACAATACTATGGAGCAGAATACAAGACAACTTCTTAAAATGAGCATAAAATGCACTCTGAAAAAAAAACAATCTACAACTAAACTAATTTTTTTCTCAAATACTACATTATCTAATTTTAAACTGACCTCTCTACTGTATCTATGCCTTCTTGTGATTTCATTGGTTTTTAGCATCTTACTAATAAATGATAATAAAAATGAGTCATGTCATAAAAGTTTTATATCTATACTTGATCTTAGCCAAACAGTTGAGAAGTAGTTACAAGTTTTATTTCTAGCACAATTTAAAAGCAAGTCTAAGGCAAACTAAGATAGTGTATATCGGATTTCTTTATGAATTTAATGCTCCCTTTGAAATTTAAGGCTTTTAAAATTTCTTCAATGTATACTTATAAACTTGGTGATAATTTTCACCTATTGCTCCTCTAACAAGCTTTGAAAACATTTTATATGCTAGGGGTCGTACTAAGCACTGAATACATAATTCTGAGGCATAATGAACGAGGTCCTCATGTCATGGATCTTTCGCAAAGTGAGTAATTAATTATGGAGCATCCCTGAGCCTCCTACAAGAAACAATAAAAAATTAAGGAAACTGGAGGAAAAAAAGAAATTGTAGCATATTTGCTGTGTGGTCTATTCTGGTTCTCAAATTTTTCATAAAATCAAGATTAAAGTGGAAATATCCACTTCAAACTAGAAATGACTGGTTCGCCCTGAATTTGGTCAATCTATCTTAAATTAATTAAGACCAAAAAAAGAAAAAAAAGATTTAATGGGCAATTCTATTTAAAAAGAATTACAGTTCCTTTTAAGCACATATCCATGGACAGTTACATAACCTCCTCTTTACTGCTATTCAAATACTGGAAATACTGTTTAGGCACAACTGGTTTTTACTCATATTACCTAGGTTTTTCTTTCATTCGTATATTTATTTAGCCATTTGAAAAAAAAAATGACCGTGGATATAGCAGGAATCTAATTAAAGCCCTCACCCAGGTAGACATTACTTTGTAATGGTGTGTGACAGGCTGTCTGTTTTAAAATTTACCACAGCAGTATTTCTGGTCCCAACTACTCTTGTAGATCCTTGCCACATCTGCATCAGGAGCTGGAGTTTCTCTCTCTTCCACTTGAAACTCGACAGGCCTTTGTGACTTTACTCAATGAATAAAATTCAGCAGGAGCTATGTGCTGCATGAGATCCAAAACAAGGTCATAAAAGGCAAAATAACTTTCCTCTCTCTCCACTTGCTTTGAAATTCTGAGTCTCCATGTCAGATTCCTGGTTATCCTAACAATGCCACGCTGGGGAGAGAACACATAGATACACAGAGAGATGACTGAGGAGCTCTGGTTTCTCCAGTCCTCAGATGTTTAAGTCTTCAGGTGTTGACAATGTGAGGAGGTGAGCATGATTTTGAGCCCCAGCCATATATAACCGTGGCTGCATAGCAGGCTCTGATAGAGAATCTAGCAGCTAACCCCACTCAACCTCCAGATTCATGAGCAAAATAAGTGATTGTCATTGTTTTTAAGCCACTGTTTTGAAGTGGTATGTCATGCAATAGATAAGCAGAACAAGGGAAGAGGAAATAAACAAATAAGCCAATGAATACAGAGTACATCACAAAGGCAAAGGAATAAAATAAAGATCAAGAGGACCAGGTACTGAAAGTAGGTATTCACTATTTTGTACAGGGAGCTCAGGAAAGTCTTGGCTGATATGTGGACATCTGAGCAGAGACCTGAAAAGAGGTGACCCTGTGGGTGTTTTGGAAGAAATATTTTGTCAGAGAGAACAGCAGTGCCAAAGCTCTGGGGTGACAGTGTGCACGGCGTGTCTGCGAACAATAAGGGACAAGATGACTAAAGCAGAATAAAGGAGGGTGAGAATAGTAGGAAATTAGGTCTTTGAGTATAAATGGGCCAAGAAGATATAAAGATATAATTGTTTGCATTCCCTATAATTAAGGGACAGGATAAAAACAAAATGTGTCACTGAAAGTCCTTACAGTATCAAGAATAACTCCAGCTTTGAGCTCTTTGCCAAATTTTCACAATCTACTTTGATTAACGAGCATAGCCTCATTTTGCTTGGCTAAATTCAGCTCATACCCTATTTGCATGCCAATGAATTTTAAACCACCCAGAAAACAATTTGCCCCTGGTGTAGTTCATAAGCACTCGAAGGCAAATAAATCATTTAAGGACAACTCTTTAAAGCACATATTGCAAAACATTCATCTTGCAGATACAATGTTTTACCAGGATGCCCTAAATTTTACTGCCTGTTCTAGAACAAATGATTAATCCAATTTGTAATTTTGTTTGTGAGATTAATGCTATCTTGAAAACAGCCATTGAACAGGAAAGTATCTTTTATCTGTGGCCCAGATTGTCTCCAAATGTTTTACCGTTGGCAGAAAGTATGCTTTTGTCTGTCACTGGTGTAGTAATATAAACTCACATAAGCTGTGCTTAGGGGATTGTGTTAGTTGACATGAAGCACTGATTGAATCTAGATTTAGATGCAGCTGTCACTTGGGCTGCTGGAAAATATGGTAGGGTTTTGGACTTGGGAAATGGCAGATTACCTAGGTAAACTTTATGTAGCTCTAACTCCTTTCCCCCATCCTCATGCACATGCTTGTGTTTAATAGTTAGGAAGCGGGGGGAGGGTGATGAGAAAATTAAATATAATAAAATAAAGTTAAACTCTGGAAAAATTCTTCTAGGAACATTAAAAAGTTACTAAATGACTGCTATTCAATAGAATACCATCCCAAATCCCAAGAAAGTATATTTAAAACAATGTTTATTTAAGAGGTTTATGGACTCTTATGGTTACTTTTTGATACAGATAGTAAATTATTTATTCATTACACTACCTTTCTTGATGGTAGAGCCATTGCACTGTTATGCTACAGTAGTTAGTTTGTTTCTCCATGTTTCTGGGGTTCTATTTGTTTGTCTACTTTTCGGGACAGAGCAGAGGACTTTTTTCACTGTGCAGGGCTCCTGTGGTTGGGAGACAGGCCCATCATCCCAGATTTCAGGAACAGTGAAGTTTTAAAGGAGAATTCTGCAAAATCAAGAATCTTTCTTTTTGTTCTCCCTGTGAGAAGCAGCTTAGCATAGAAAAAGGAACAGACTTTACAGTTAGACAAAGATTTGAACCCTGCTCCACCATCAGTGTGGCCTGGGTTAAGTTACTGAATGTCTTCAGACCTCTGTTTCCTGAATCTTTAGAATGGAGATACCTGATACCACTTTAGAAGGTTTAAATGAGAAAACATGTATAAAATGCTTTGCACAATACCCAGTACACTTTCTTCACTCATTCAACAACTATTGCATGTGTGTCTGTTTAAACTACATTTTTTTTCTGATTTGAGTTTGGTATTTCTGAATTAGTAAATATTAAGAGTGGAGTACATCTCCAGTTTGCATTAAAATATGTTAGCAGCTTCAGATTCTGGGAATATGGATTGGAAGTAGTTTTTCCTATTTGTAGAACTAAAAGTCTGGACATTATATATGTTAAAACAATAAAAACAACAACATAAGAACACATTGAAAGTTGGAGAGAAGATGGCAGACCGGCTAGGAACCTTAAGACCTTGGGACACAATGGGGAGTTTTCTGTTTATTTTGTGCCTCATATCCCACGGTTGAAAATGGAGGATCCAGCAATATGGAAATGCCAAAGGAAGTGGGGAAAAAAGTAACAAAAGCATGATCCCTTGAGTCAAAGGGCCAGGGAAGAAACAACATGGTAAGACAGAAATATTTAGATAATAACTGCTGTATTCCCAACAAACACCACAGGAAAAGGAAAAAAGTGGCCCCATTCCCACTCATGCCAGCAAAGGCCAAGTGGGCAACCTAGACATCACCCCTCACCAGACCGAGTGAGGCACCTCAAGCCCTCTCACGGGCTGGTGCCAGAAAAGGCTGCATTCTGAATAGGAAACTGAGTGCCAATCCATCCTATGGTAATAAGACAGCTTCCTCATCTTCCACCAGTATCAACAGAGTCCATGGTGGGTGGTAGGCTGCCTGTGTTTTTGCCCCTATTCCCAGTGAAGTATTCTCAACAAAGTCCTGGTAGAGAGTCAGGATTTTCACCACTGCCCTCTGTGGCATCAGTGGAGGCCACCTAATGAGCAGTAACAAGGCATTCCTACCCCTTCCCAGCCAGGAAAATATCAGTGATGACTTATTTTCACTCCTCAGCCATCAGTAAGGAAGAGCAATCCCTGTCCCTTAGAACTAATGAGAGGGCGAATAACATTATTAAATGTATATATTTGAAAAGAGTGCAAGTCTCAAACCAATGTAAGCTCCCACAACAAGAAGTTAGGAAAAGAAGAATAAAATAAACCCATATCAAGCAGAATAAAGTGAATAATAAAGATAACAGCAGAGATCAATGACAGTGAAAACAGACAACCATGGAGAAAAATCAATGAAACAAAGAGCTGAGTCTTTGAAAAGATCCATGAACTAGACAAACCTAGTGAAATGGGTAAAAAAGAGAGAAGACACAGATTACCAATATTAGAAATGAAACCAGAGATACGATTACAGAAACTACAGACATTAAAAATGTATTAAAGAAATACTATGCACAACTCTTAACCTATAGATTTAACAACTTAAAGGTAATGGACCAATTCCTTGAAAAAAACTCAAATTATCTGAGTAACCATATAACTACAAGGTAACATATTTGTAATTTATAAACTCACAAAAAAGTTATCTCCAGGCCCACAGGTTTGATTGGATAATTCTACCAAACTTTTAAAGAAAAATTAACATCAATTCTGCATAACATCTTGCAGAAAATAGAATAATAAAGAATATTTCTCAATTTTGGTTTAAGATAGAACAAAAATGAATAATACTATAGATACATATCCACCATAAATATTAATGCAAAAATTCTTAACAAAATATTAACAAAAAGAATTCAGTAGTATATAGAAAGTGTTATATACTATGATCAGTGGTGTTTATTCCAGGAATGAAAGGCTATTTCAATATTTGAAGCTCATTCAATATAATCCAACATAACACACTTAAAAAAGACAAATCACATTATCAATTGGTGTAGAAAAATAAGTTTATACTATTCAACTTCTATTCATGATAAACACTATCAGAAAGAAAAGGAATACAGTAGAACTTCCTCAACTTGATTTAAAAAATAGCTACAAAAAACCCTACAACATTATACTAAATGTTGAAAGAATGAATGATTTGTCACTAGAATAAAAAGGCAAGGGTGTCTACTATTACCACTATTACTCAACATAATCCTAGAAGTTCTAGCCAGTGCAATAAGTCAAGATGAGGCAAATGATATACAGACAGGAAGGGAAAAAATAAACCTGCCCACATTTGCAAATGGTATGATTGCCTAGAAAACCTCATAGAACCTACAAATATTTGTTTACAAAGAGTGATTTCAATAAGGTTACAAGATACAAAATAATGACAAAAATCAACTGTATTTCTATATACAACAATAAAAATGAGGACAACAAATTTATAATACAATTTACAGTTGCTTAAAAAATAAATACCATAGTGTAAATCTAACACAACATGATAGAATTTTTATTCTGAAAAAGATTATGTACTGATTAAAGCAATTGAAGAAGATAATGGATTGCAAGATTCAACACAGTGAAGGTGTCAGTTTTCCTCTAACTGAAATAGAGGTTTAATAAAATTTTTATCAAATCCCGGTAAGAATTTTTATAGAGGCAAGATAATCCTAATATTCATATGGAAAGAAAAAAGAATTGGAAAGCTGAAACAACTTTTATTTAAATACATATATATTTATAGTAACCAAGATAGTCTGATATCTGTGTGTGAACACACACATAGCACAAAGGAACAGAGTCAAGAACCCAGAAACAGACCCACTCAATATTGTCAACTGATTTTTGACAAAGGCACAAAAACAGCTTAATGGAGGAAATACAGACTTTCAACAAGTGGTGCTTGAGTAATCAGACATACATTCACAGGTATAAAAATGGACCTCAACCTGAGATTCATACTTTATACAAAAATTAGCTCAAAATGGATTGTAGAATTAATGTAAAAAGTAAAAATACAAGACTTAAAAAATAGGACAAAGTCTTTGGGACTTAGAGACAGAAAATAATTCTTAGATTGGCACAGAAAACAAAGCATAATCCAAAGAAAAAATATATAAATTGAACTTCATCAAAATTTAAAATTTTTGCCTACAGAAGACTCTGTTGTAAGGATAAAAATAAAAACTACAAGAGTCAGATTAAAATATTTCAAACCACATACCTGACAAAAAAAAAAACCTAGTATCTAGAACATATTAAAGAACTCTCAAAATTCAACAGTATAAAAATCAAACAAACAAACATTCCAATTCAAAAATGAGCAGAAGAAAAAGAAACACACATTACTGAATAGGATAAAAGTTGGCAAAGAAACATGAGGTAAGATGTTCAACATCATTAGTCTTTAGGGGAACGCAAATTCAAATCAGAGTGAGACATCACTCTGAACCTCTCAATGGCTAGAATAACAATTAATGACAACACCAAATGCTGTTGAGGATGCAGAGACTAGATTACTAACATTTTCCCAGTGGGAACGTAAAATGAAACAACTACTTCAGAAAGCAGCTTGACAGTTTCTTAAAAACTAAATATGCAGCTACCCATATCATCTACCAATTGCATTCTTGGGCATTTTTCCCAGAGAAAGGAAAACTATATATATATATTATATAACTATATATATATATGTATATAATATATATATATATATACACAAAAAAGTATAGTAATATTTATAGCAATTTTATTAAAAATAGCCAAAAACTAGAAACAATCCAGATGTCTTTCAAAGAGTGATGGTTAAATACATTGCGGTGTATCTGTACCACGGAACATGACTCAGCAATAAAACGGAACACACTATGGATGCATACAATAGCCTAGATGAATCTTGAGAAAATTATGTATAGTGAAAAAAGCAAATCCCAGAAGGTTACAGACCATATGCTTCTATTTAAATAACATTTTTGAAATGCTAAAATTATAGAAAAAAGGACAGAATTAATAACAGCAGGAATTAAAGATAAGGTGGTAATAGTAGACAACCTTGCCGTCTTATACCAGTGGGAAATCATTCTTTCTTTCAACATTTAGTATAATGTTGCAGGTTATTTGTAGTTATTTTTTATCAAGTTGAGGAAGTTCCACTGTATTCCTATTTTTTTTTATAGTGTTTGTCATGAATAGGAGTTGAATTGTGTAAACTTCTCTTTCTACACCAGTTGTCGGGATGTCATCATTGGGAAACTGGGTAAAAGATGCACAGGATTTCTCTGTATTGTTTATTTCAACTGCATGTACATCTGCAATTATTTCAAAGTTAAAAAACAAAAAAGATTTTTTAAATCTGTGTGCCAGCCTGAACAACTGAGGAAAAAAGAGAGTAATGAATGAAAATGGCAGACATATTTGTCCAAAATATATTATAAAGTGACACAAACCAGGAATGATGATCAAAATTATGGAATTCTCAAAGAACAGGGACAATAAAACAACTTGTGTTTTGCATCACTTTGTTCTTCATCACATAATTAACATGTTATTCTAATGATCTGTGTCCTTTTTGAATAAATAAAATGTTTATGCTCTTCCTTATTGAAAAAGCAATATATCACAAAATTACAATAGTAAATTTCTCTGTTTTACCAGAGTTACAGTTAACTATATGGAAAAAGATTAATTATTATTTCAAAAGATATATAGAGACTTCCTTTTAAACATAAGATAATTAAGCATTATTAGGATCATTCACAACTGAGAAATCTGTTCAAAAGAAATTACTGCTATTAATACTAATGTGAAAATACAATAGGGACATTTATTTATTGAAACGTATGCCAGAATTTTTTTCTTTGAAAATTTATATACATACACATACATATATAAACACATATATAAATGTATATTTATACACATAGAGGCAGAGAAAGAAAGAGAGAAACTGCAAAAGAATAGTCAGAAACTAAGAATGTAAAAAAAGTGTTAAGTCAATGCAAAGTTATGAGCCAGGTTTATTGACAATATTCCTTATCTACAACTTAAATTGTCACCCTCAGCATTTTTGAAAATTAATTTTACTGCAAGGGGGATGGTATAGCTCAAGTGGTAGAGCTCTTGCTTACCATGCATGAGATCCTGGGTTCAATCCCCAGGACCTCCTCAGAATTTAGATAAACAAATCTAATTACCTCCCCCTGCCAAAAAAGAAAGAAATTTACCATAAGCATAAAAAAACTAGTATTAAAGTCCATACTTCTGGTGAAAAAGTATTTTTATAAAGAAAGATAATCTTCCTTTTTCATATATTATAGGCAAAATTTTTCAAACTTGATGCAAAAGGATAAAGTAACAGCTGCACAAAATATTTTGAAATATGATTTTATTAATTTTATTTTGCTTACACCATTTGTTTATACTTAGTCCTTCATTCAATGGCTAACATTTGGTCATGATTTTCTCAGTTGCAGATACTGTACAATGAACTAAATATTAAAAATTAAAGAAAACACGGGATTATCAAGGATTTGTGATTTGGAGCAATGAAGAAATATTGAATAATTTTAATAATTAGATTTAATTGATGATGATGTAGTAATTTCTGCAATTCTTAGACAACTCAAAGGCCTGCAGGATTAGTGTAACAGTGGAGTCTGATTGGAGTGAGAATAAATAGATACACTGTTTATTAAATATTTATCAGCATACTGGAGTTTGAAGGTACCTCCAAAGTTAAGTGATGAAATGCCCTCATTATATCTTTAAGAAAACCGACACTGAAATCTCACAATTAGTGTGTCACAGAAGCAGGGCTAATACATCTAAGTCCTAGGCAAAATAAGAAATGTTTCCACCTAGCAGAATGTAGTATTTGAGACACCATTCCTTATTTGCTTAACACTGTACAAATCTTTAGGTTCTGCACAGCAATAGGTACCCAAATTAGGAGCCGTCTAATGCCAGTATTCCTCCTATACTTCAGCACCTATGGAACTTAGATAAATGATCACACAACATCTACTGCAGTGCTTAACAGGTAGCTGTTTCTCATTATTTGCTGAACTTCTTCCTCTGTGCTATGTTTTTGCTTCATTAATACTTTATTGCACTCATCACAATTTACAGATTCCCACTGGATATTGATTTCCTTGAAGTCAAAGACTTCATCTTATACAGATTTGCATTCTTAGCATTTGAACAGAATTTGGCTTTGGGCAAGTCCTCAAAATGGGCATATTAACAGAATTTACTGTGCTAAGAAGAGGCATAGAGAGTAATATGAATTACTAATTATTGATATGTGCCTTGTTGAGTTAAGATTCTTTTCTTTCAATATGCTTGCCAATAGCCTGAAATACCTATAATATGTCAGGAAATGGCCAAGCCGCCATTCTGGCACCACATCTTAACTGAAATATCTCCACAAAGGTTGGGAGGAGTTAGATGATCAATAATTCTCCAATGCTTACAAAGAAAGCAGTCTTGTGAAAGACAGGACTAAAAGAATATGAGTTGCAAATGACCAGGATTAGAGTTAAATAATCTTTTTTATAAAGCATTTATTACTTTACTATATTATTTTCATTTTCATCAGGATAATAATTATCTCCTTATGCATTTCTTCTGTAACTGCTGATAAGAACAAGTTTTAATCTGGTTCCTTGATTAACCCTGATAAAGACATGTTTTTCAGGGGATGTGACTGCTGAAGACTGCTTCTATTCCAAGATGAACAGAAGCAAGAGGGTAGGGAGGAGGAAAGGAATGCAAACTGGAAACGAATGCATGGACAATTTTTCCTCTTTCAATGTGCGTGTATCTGAGGAGGAGCTATAATATTTGAAATGTCGAAATGAATGCCTGCAAATAAACCATAAATGCTGGCAATAAAAGGATGTGAGTACAATTCTGAAAGAACGTAGTTTTACTGTTCAAAACATTGAACATTCTTTAGCTGAACTGGGAGAGAGAGTGGACAGGTCCACACAGACTCATAATAGTTTTTATATCATGAAACAGAGGAATAACAAGAGCTTCTGGAGGGCTGAGGTGATGGCATTCTGGTCTTCCGCTAGCCACAAAAAATTTACAGTAGAAACAAAAAGACATGACCTTTTCAAATATATGAAATTTTGAAAATAAAGATGATTATTAAAACAAATAGGAAATACATGAATAGACGTGTCCTGAAATTCATACATTTGTATGGAATACTAATACTTCCTTAAAACTAAGCGTTGTTGTCCATGTGTATCATCTCTTGAGGAATAATCACCTAGAACTGAATTTACATTACTGTGAATCAACCTAGTTCTTGATAATAAGAATTTTCTTGTTCTGGGTGACTACTACTTAAGCTTAAAAATCAATCTGTAATTTTATGCATCAAAGTGATAATTTGTCTAGTTTTGGAGATAACTAAAACTAAAACAAACTATTATATACTTCTCAATCTGGGTTGTATATCTCTGGGACGTAGTCAGAGATATATGACGGAGAAAAGAAATTATAAACTACTGGATGTCAAAGGGTCTAAATTATTAGATGGTGAATAAGACAAAACACTTCTCACACATGTTATTAAAAAAATAAGCATACACCAGTGTTGAAAGATTTTTACAGGGAAAACTTTTCTTTTACATACATTCTACCAACCTCTGCCTTTTAATGTGGGTGTCACTGTAACTCTTGATGTTTGGATCTAAGGTGACCGTTCTACTACTTGTTATCTGCTACCCTTACTGGTCTCTTCCTCACTTTCTCCTTTCCTGCTTTCATTTGAATTATTTTAATAGTTTTTAGAGTTGTACTTTAGTTTATCAAATGGCTTTTTTAGCTAAACCTTTCTGCATTACTATCTAGTGTTCCTTTAACTTTACAGGGTGCATTCTTAACGTTTCACTGGTTTACCTCCATATAATGTTTTAACACTTGTAATTATATAGGTCTGTTACCCATCCCCTTTCTCTTTGTGGTAGAGTTTCCATATGAATTATATCATATATTTTCTAAAGATAATGTTACAGTGTTTAATTCATCCTATTCATTTAAAATAAATTACCATGTCCAATGCTTTTCATTTATTCCTGAAAAATACAAGGGTCCACCCTTATAATCTGACAAAACTCCTTTAGCATTTTTTGTAGTATAGGTCTGTTAGGATTAAATATTGAATTCCAGTGAATTCTCTTCGTTTTTTTTTTTCCAGTCTAAAAATATATTTAGTTCGCCTTTATTCTGGAATGTTATTTTCCTGGATGTCATATCCAGGTTAACAGATTTTGTTTATTTAACCCTTTAAAGATATTATTTCATTGTCTTCTTGCCTCTATTATTTTTGGTGAGGTCAATGATCATTTGAATTTTTGCTTAGCTATATATAACATCTTTTTTATAGTTGCTTTATAAATATTCTTATGTTTCATTTTGTCAATTTGATTATTCTTATGCATATTGTTATCCTACTTGGGTTTCATTGAACTTTTTGCATTTGTAAATGTAGTACTTTACCACATTTAAGATCTATTCAGCCATTATTTCTTTAAACATTTAAATTTTATTACCAATTATCTCTTTCCTCTTATTTGATAGGCCTTTCAATATTGTCTCACAGGACTTAAGGCTCTGTTAATTTTTTAATCTTTTTCTTTCCATGTTTTTATGCTGATTGTCTTATATTTAAGTTTCCTAACTCTTTTCTTTGCTATTCTATTTGTTTATTAAGTGCACTCAGTGAATTATTTTTCATATATTGTACTTTTCAGTTCTAGAATTTTTAATTTTTTAATAGTTTCTGTTTGCTGAGATTTTCCACGTTTTCATTATTATAAGCTTGTTTTTCATGCCCTTTATTGGCTAATTCTAATTGTTGGTTCATTATCAAGATACATTTATATTTATTACATTTTCTTTGAGAATGGGTCACTTTTTTATTTCTTCATATGTCAAATAATTTGGGATTGCATCATGCACACTGTTGTGGATTCCACTGTACTTTCCCCAAGTGGATTGTTTTATGAGACATTTAAGTTAGCTGGAATCAAGCTACAATTCCATCTCTTGGGCACATATCAAAATCTCATTTCAGTCTTTTTAGCTTTGCCTGAGCTGTTTAGAGTTTGTTCTGTGAATGTGTAGGTCAGGGGACAAGTCAGAATTGTTCACAGAGTTTATAGGAGAATGGAGACTCTTGGTCTCTGTTCTCTCATCTCTGGGATTTTCTCTCATTTGCCAGTGGTTGTGTTTACTTCAAACTAAAGCATTTGAGTTTTGACACCAATGAGCCTCTCCTTAGCAAAAGTTGTTAAATAAATACATAGGCACACACATACGTATGTAAGGAATAAAGCCACCTACTAAATTCCCTATTCTAAACTATGTATTTCCTTTGCTGTCAGCTTATGGTTGCTCTTCACTGTTTTTGATATTTTTTAAATGGTTTATACTTGTCACCTGGAGAAGGATCAGTTAGATATGAGATTTCCTAAAGACCATTGCCTAAAACAGAACCTAGAGATAAATCATTTTAATATTAAAATGATCGGGAATATATGCAAGAAAAAGTGAGCTTAAGGTCTTATGGTAAAGCTGGTTTGTAGAGTTGGCTAGCTATTGGACCAGATATACATAGCTCCAACCCGCCTGACTGGATTTTGATGTTGATCTAGATGAGCCTGTCTCTGCATAATGCACCCATGATGCAATTGGATTTTTATGTAAACCTCAAAACCTCATAGAAACTTGTTCTGCAAATTTTCAAGAATATACACTTACTATCTGTTTAAGAGAAAAAAATTAAACCCATGGAAAGGACTAAAAATTTTTGAAAAAGAAACTTTGCATCTGGACAGTAAGACAGGATTTGCCATTCCATATTTCTTTTCTTTTGATTTGATTTTCTGAAGGTTTTCTTTTCTGACTTCTGGTGGTTTTAATAAGTCTTCTTGAAATTTTGCATGTGATTCTAGGTCAAGATCCCATCATATGCCTTAGGTAGATTTTTCAAGGGAGTTTCATTCCCAGAAAGGGAGGTCTTTAGAGTGATGAGATCAGAGAATGAGGGAAGCTTTCATTTCTTTGTGTTACTTATTTGAAAAGGAGAAGGTGCAGACAGCTTTTAATCAATCATGTAATTTTGTGTGTTCTCACTCAGAATAAGTTACAATTTCTATATCCCTTTGAGAAGACAATGTTGGACCTTGGATTAGCAAAGCCAACAGAACTATATACTATATGTTTTTTTGAATTCCCGCTGAGGGTTTTGCCTATAAAATCTTTCTGACCTGAAGGTTGCACCTGCTATGCTAATCATTTACTCTTTGCTCTGTAAATTCTACTGGAAGGAATTTTTTTTTCTTTTTAAATTTACTTGGATGGTTACCTTCATTAAGGGCTATGATTTACTCAGGTAAAAATACTAAGTTATTTTAGTAATTAAGTAAAATTGAAATGAAAATCAATATAGTATTTTTTAATTCACTTTATTTAGCACCATCTTGAGTGAATTCATCATGGACCAGGCATCACTATTCTGTGACTACACTGATGAATAGGAGTTTTTCTTATCTTGAGGAACTTGTGTATATTATGTGGCCATGTTTATATTCTATCTACTCTTCTGTTAATTTTCTTCATCAACTTTGACTTGACTTCAAATATTTTTTTAGTATAAATATATCTATACTTTTTCTTTAGTACTCAACAGGTTCTTTTGGAATAATTTGTCCATTGGAATTCCCCACACAAGATTTGTAAAAACTTTGATGATAATAACCATTTCAAAAGGACAAACTTTTCATCTATATTACACCGAATAAAATTTCTGAAAATAAGTAAAAAAATGCAAAATAAACTGCTTTCCAGTTCTCATTTCCTTAATTTGAACAGTGTCTTTCTCTTAAAGTAGGAAAGAAGTGAATTTAGAATGAGCATCATTCAAAATGTATTTGAGAGTTAAAGCCAACACTTCAGTTTCCTAAATTGGGTAGTTATGTTAGAGCAATTCCTCATTTATCTGGCACTCTGCTGGGAATGTGTCTTGCAGATATTTTGATTCTTATTTCTCCACAAGGCCAAGCAATATATTTGTAATCATTATTGACAAATACAGATTAATGACTTTTAAACAGTCTTTTAAATTCAGTTTCTCTCTTATGGGCATTCATTATAGTACTGTTCTGCCTGCTGTCTCACTTTCCATAGCCATGCTGTCTTATGTCAATTACCACTTCAACGACCGTGTGGGTTTCTAGCACAATTTTCCAGCTTCTGTTCTTGGAAGGGATAGAAAAGTAGACAATGAATTGTACACTGAGTCAAGAGTAACTGTGGAAGATTGGAGAAAAAAAAAAGAAAACACCAAAATCCCTAGATTCCTCCCAACGAAGGAAAGCATGACTTAAGGTGGAGGAGAACAATCATTTACTAAAGCTGCTGATGAGACATAAGGGTCCTTTTTCATAGTATGTTTGTTTTGATTCTAAAGGTTCTCATTTTATAACATTTACATAATACTTTCATAGGCAGAACAAACTTTAAAAAAATTATTATCAGGTTGAGTTAATGTTTTAGAATACTTGCTTCTAGTTTAGCCTAAAGACATTTGTATCATATTATATTCACTACACAATAGTGTAAAACATTAAGGTTCTTTTCCTTTTACAGATTTAAGGATGTATAATTTACACACAATAAACTGCAAATATTTAAAGTGTATACTTTGATGAGTTTTGATACATCATATAACTGCAAAACCATGAATACAGTGAAGATATGACATACCTGCCATCACCAAGTTTTTCTCATGCTCCTTTGTCCTTTTGAGTCCCAGTCCAAATGTCATGCCCCCAGCATTCTCAAATTACTGATATGCTTTCTGCCACTGTAAGTAATTTGCTTTTCTCATAATTTTTGTATAAGTGGAATCATATACTATAAACCCATTATTGTGTGGCCTTAAAATTTTTGACATTTTAATAGGTATGTAATATACTATTTCATAATAGCTTTCCTTTCCCTGACAATTAATGATGTCAAACATCTTTCTTTTCATGTTCATTTGCCATCCATTTATCTCTTTTGGAAGTGTTCATTCAAGTGTTCTCTGTATTTTTATTACATTTTCTTATTATTGAATTTGGTTAGTTAATAATATATTCTGAATACAAATTCATTATGAGATATATAATGAAAATATCTTCTACCATAGTATGTCTTGCCTTATTATTTTAACCATGTCTTTGGAAGAGCAGAAATTCTTAATTTTGATGAAGTCCAATTTATAAAATTTTCATCAGTATTGTTGAACATGACTATCCTTTATCCATTGATTTGCCTTTGTACTTTTGTTGAAATCAACTGAACATATCTGTGAGTCTATTTATGAACTCTTCATTCTCTTTCATTAACTTATATGTCTGTCTAGAAACCAAACCATGATGCCTTGATTATTGTAGCTTTGTATTAAGTCTAGAAGTTGAGTAGTGTAAATCTTCCAAATTTGTTTTTCTTTTTCGATATTATTTGGCTTTTCTAGCTCTCTTGACTTTACATATGAATTTTGGAATCAGCTTGTCAATCTCAAAATAAGTCTGTTAGGATTTTCACTGAGATTGCATTGAATCTATATATCTATATGGAGAAAACTGACATCTAACAATAGTTATCCAATACATGTACAATGTATATATCTCCATTTCTTTAAATCATATGTTTTATTTTAAAATTTGTTCTAAAAATTTTAAAGGTTACTTTCCATTTACAGTTATTACAAAATATTGGCTATATTCCCCGTGCTTTACAATACATCCTTGATCTTATCTTGCACCTGATAGCTTGTACTTCCCACACTATTAAGTCATATATAATATAATTTATATCAGCAATGTTTTGCCATTTTCAAAGTAAAGGTCTTGCACATTTTTCATCAAATTTATTGCTAAGTATTTAATATTTTCTTGCTAGTGTAAATGGCAATGCATTTGTAATTTTTATTTCTAATTGATATTACCACACAAAAATTACAACTGATTTTTTAATTGTGTCCTGCAAACTTTTCTAAATTCACTTAGTAATTCTAGTAGTTTTTGCCATACAATTATGAGTGAAGACAGTTTTATTTCTTTTTTTCCTATCTTGATATCTTTTCTTTTTCTTTCCTCACTCAGCTGACTAAAAACTCCAGAGTAGTTTCGAATAGAAGTAATGAGAATAGACATCTTTCTTTTTTTTTTCTATGTCCTGGGGAAAATATTCAGTCTTCAGCTGATAGGTATAAAGTTAACTGCAGATTTTTCACTGGTTCCTTATAAAATCGAGGAATTTCCCTTCTCCTGATTTGCTGAGAGTTTTAATCAGTAATGGATTTTGGATTTCTCGGATGCTTCTTCTATAACTGTGGAGACGATCATATGATTTACATTACAAAGTCTGTCAATGTCATGAATTACATTGACTTTCAGATAAACGCACAGTCGGGATGAACTCTAAATGATAATGAATTATGATCATTATATAATGTCCCATTTGATTTGCTTTTTTTTTTAAGAATATTTGCCTCTATGTTTATGAGAAATATTTTTCTGCAGTTCTCTTTCCTTGTAATGTGTTTGGCTGGTTTTGTTATTGAGTATGCTGGTCTCAGAGAATGAACTGGGAGGAATTCCTTCCTTTTATATTGTCTAAAAGAGTTGATGTACAAAACATTCATTCAGTGTTTCATAGAATATGTCAGTAAAATCATCCAAGCCTGGAGTTTTCTTGTAGTAAGATTTTTAGTGACAAATTCATTTTTAAGTAGATATAGGATATTATACATTTTGTTTCTTCTTGAGTCATCTTTGATAGTTGTGTATTCCAAGGAATTTCCTTTATCCTCTAAGTTATCAAAACATATTGTCATAAATTTGTTCATAATATTCCCCATATTAATCTTTTAATATCTGCAGAATATTTACTTATGTCTGCTCTCTTATTCCAGATCTTCTTAATTTGTGTTTTTTTTTCTTCATAACTTTGGCTAGAATTTTTTCAGTTTTAATGACATTCACAAAGTAAGTGGATTAGGGTTGCTGTAATTTCAATATCTTTTTTCTGTATTATATTTAAATGATTTTTGCTTTTATCTTTATCATTTCCTTTTTCCAAATTTCATTGTATTTAATTAGATCTTCTAGTTCTTTTCGATGCTCAAGTCATTGATATGAAACTTTCTTTTTTTTCTAATATGTCTACATTCATTGCTAACTTTCCTCTAAGCACTACTTAAACTGCGTCTGACAAAATTTGATATGCAGTGTTTTTTTATTTTCATTCCATTAAAATACTAATTTCCCTTTTGATTTCTTCATGACTCACAGATTATTTAAAAGTCTGCTGTTTAGTTTCCAAATATTTGGGAAATTTCCAGATATTTTCTGGTTTTGATTTCTAACTTAGTTCCATTGTTATCTGAGAACATACTTCCATGATTTTAATTAGTTTGAAAATACTGAGACTTTTTTATCGCTCATAATATGGCCTCTATTGGTAAATGATTTTCTGCACTTGAATAGAACATGTTTCCTGCTATCATTGGGTGAAGTGTCCTATAACTGTCAATTATTAGGTCATGTTGGTTGATAGTGGTTTTTCCAGTCTTTTAAACTCTTTTAAACTGATTTTGTGTACTTATTCTAACAATTATTGTGAAAGGAGTGTTGAAAGGTGTATTATGTTGTGAGAAGGTGTTGAAATCTTGTGTATTTATGTGTTTTTCTTTACAGTTCTATCAGTTTCTATTTTATGTATTTTATGTATTTTAAATAATTATTTTGGATTATCAGATAATTTTATCTTTATGAAATGCTGTTCTTTATCCCTAATAATTTCATTGATCAGAAATCTGTCTTGTCTGATAATTAATATAGTCACTTCTACCTTCTTTGGATTATGTATATAAAATCTTCCATACTTTTACTTTTAACCTACTGTACCTTTATTTTTGAAGTAGGTGTTCTTGTAGATAACATATACTTGGATGTTGCTTTTTCAATTCTATCTCTTTTAATTGAGGTATTTAGACATTTGTTTTTAATGTGATTACTGAAAAGAATGGACTTACGTCCACTGTTTTTTTTTTGTTTGTTTTTAGTTTGTCCCACCTATTCTTTGTTACTTTTCCTCTTTTTCTGCATTCTTTAGGATGGAGAACTTTTATAATTCATTTTATCTCCTTTGTTTTCTTATTATTTCTTTGATTCAATGAAAAGAAAGAAGTAGGTTTTTTTTGCATGCCTCAGTTTATAGATTAAGATTCGCAATGGCTATAAACCCTTAAAAAATTCTCATCTGTAAATTAATGAGTAAATTGAATGCCAATTCTATCTCAAACATTAACAAGACCCTCTGTGAGTAAAACAAAGACATACAGTCTTCCTCAGTCTCCCAAGAGCATACAACATAGTTGGAGAGAGAAGACACAAATAGCTAGGACAAACATAGATACCCTTACAAGTGATAATCTTCAGCATCTGACAACAATTTAAGAGCTTCCACCTACACTTATTTGGCAAATGAGTGCCCTGGTCAATATGAGTTCAGTGGCTGTAACATTAAAGGAAAATGGGAGGGAAAAAAATAGTAATTTAATGCTTTTTGTTCCAGTAAGGGTGATTTTCCAGGTTGTCTTGTTCTAAGGAGAGGAACAGTTTGTTCCTTCCGCTCACCGCTTCCCCGGGAGCCCCTGCTTTGCCAACCTGTGGTCTCAAGGGTGCCTCCTCCTGAGATGGGGGTCAGGCCGACTGGAGCAGCCTGTGGAAATCAAGCAAGCTGAAAATGATCTTAAAGACGTTTTCTGCTTGTCCTTTTTGCCTGTCTTCCCAAATACACAGCATTTGCCCAGGTCAATGTCAGAGGAGTTTATGTTTCTTCTAAGCAAAAAGACTCAGCAGGGGATCAGGATAACTCAGAGTGGCTTTGTGTGTCAAAGACATAGGCTTCTTCTTCTATGCCAGTATCCAGTACAAGGTTGTTTGAAAGCCTTGCTTAAAAGATCTCAAGTTATGGCCAGTTTGGAGCTCTGAACTCCGATATAGGGGAGGTGAAGAGATCAGACAAAGTTCCTTAGCGACTCAGGCCAAGAAGCTGGGTGGATGGCCAAGGGGTTTGAGAGTCCTATTAGTGCTGACTCTGTCCCAGGGTGTTCTTGGATGAGACAAACTTCCTTTTAGAGCTTGATTTTACTGTGTGTGCTTAACAGATGTTTAAGATCTGAGCTGAAAAATCCAAATTGTTGGTGAGCTCACCAGCGAAGATAAACTAGGGTTTATTCTCTAGTGGCTTCTGGACTAGGAGTGAATAGACCTGGGTTCTGGTCCAGGCTTTGCCTCTAAAGAGCTGGCTCCTTTTGGACAAAATCTTAGAATTGTAGAGCCTTTCTGCTGGAATGAAATTAGGGATCATCTAGTCTAACCTTCTTTTGACAAAGCCATTTTATCTACAATATCACTGATTGATGAGTATCTAGTCTTTCTCTTTTCTGGGCTTCAGTGTGTCCATCTATACGATGAAGGGAGTTGATCTTCAGTTTGAATCAGGGCCCAGGGTGGGAGTGGGAGGGCTGAGAAAGTAGAAGCCATGACTCTGAAGTTTAAATGTAATGAACCCTTAGGGAATTAACTCTATATATTCTTTCCCTCTTTTGATCAATAGTGAATAAAAGTTATAATTTTTATTTTAATAATATGTATAACTGAAACATATAATTATTTTAACTATTAGTGGTTGCTTTAGGGTATATAGTTATTTATTCATTTTAGTACTTTAACAAATATTTTTCTACCACCTCCTGTCCTGAATTTTTTTCTTGCATTGTTTGCTGTCATTCTTTTTATTTTTTTCTCTTACATAATGGTTCCCCAAGACTCCAGCTAACTTTAAAGCAGTATGAGTGTGGTAGGCTTTGGTGTATTTTTCTCCACGCGTCTTGTTCTTAGACTTCACAGAACTTCTTAGCTAGATTCTCTTCTTCAGAGACTCAGCTACACTTCTGGCAGGCTGCCTGAAGTCATCCCATGGCTCACGAGGCGATTTTCATTTTGTTTCCCCGATCTGCTTTGTCTCTGTATTTCATTTTGGATAAGTTCTATTTCCATGTCTTCAAGTTCACTGATTATTTTTTTCTGAAATGTCTAATAAATTGTATTAACTGCATTTTTTTTATTTCAGACATTATAGTTTTCTTCCTTAGAATTTTGATTTGGTCTGTTTTACACCTTCTGTTTTACTGTTTACCATTCTCAACCTTCCATTTACCTTCTTGAATATACTGAATATAGTTATATTAAATGTTTTAACATTCATACCAATTAATGCTATTGTTTCATCCCTCATTATGGGTTGTATTTTTCTGCTTATTTTCATGCCTGATAATTTTTTTAAATTGAACTATAGTTGATTTACAATGTTGTGTTAGTTTCTAGTGTACAGCATAGTGATTCATTTATATATATATATAATATATATTCTTCTTCCTTATAGGTTATTACAAGTTATTGAATACAGCTCCCTGTGCTCTATAGTAGGACCTTGTTGTTTATCTATTTTCTATATAGTAGTTTGTATCTGCTAATCTCAAACTTTCAATTCATCCCTCCCTGCCTTGAATTTCTGACTGTGACTTTACCTAAAGTGTGTATGTTTATAAACAAGTATTTCCTGTAAACATTCTTTAGATTTTTTCTGAGATAAAGTTAAGTTTCTTGAAAACAATTTGATCTTTTTGAGCCTTTTATTTTTTAAGTTTTTATTGCGTAGGATCGGAGCAGTCATTAGTCTAAGACTAATTTTGTCTTGCTACTAAGGCAATATCCTTTTGAGTACTCCACCTGGTGTCTTATGAATCATAAGGCTTTTCTACTCTGACTGACTTAAGACAAGCGATTTTCAGTCCTGTCTGAGTTTCAACAGTCATTCTTCCCAGTTCTTTCACATGATTCTTTCCTCAGACTCACGTATTTTCCTCACATACACGTGCCCATCAGGATTCAGCGGAAGTCTCTGAAGATATCTGGGCTCTGTCTTTTTGCAGCTCCCCTCTCTTTTGTATGCTGCCTGGGGAACTGTAGCCACCTCGGTCTCCTCGGACTCTCAGCTCCATCTTGTCAGCTGGGGAAGGTTGCCGGGCTCTGCCTGGGTTCCTCTTCCTTGCCTGCAACCTGAAGTCTTTCCAGGTAGTAGGCAGGGATAACTGTAGGGCTCCTCTATTTTGTTTTTTATCTTTCAGGAATTACTGTTCTTTGTTACCTGACATTCATTATCTAAAAACTGGTTTTCTTCACAAACGGTGTTTAGCTCGAAGTCGTTTCCTGCAAGAGGATAGATCCTGTCCTTGTTGCTCCATCTTGGCCGCAAGTGCAAGGCTTTCACTAAGTCATTTGAAGGATTACTTTTAAAGGTTTAACGCATTTAAGATACATAAACCTTTCAGATGTGGCTGATTTAATTATTCCTCATTTTTGTACTTTCAATCTTGATTCTTTTTTGGCTCTATAACATTATAACCAATATTACTGTAGATAAATATTTTTTTCTTATTCTGCCAGTTAATTATTAAAAGTAAGTATTACTGATCAAAATATATAAACATTTTAAGTCGCTTGATGGCTTTTACTTCTATTTTGAATAATGTTTTAAAATACTGACTTTCTGAATAGCAAGGGAAATGTATTTCCAAATTGGCACCAAAATGAAATATTAATGCCGTAAAATTTCTAAGACATAAATAATTGTTATTTCATGTTTTAAAACACCTGGAAGAATTTTTAAAGACTTCCAAATGGTGAAGAGGAAACCACCTTTTTTTCACTTAAAGAACTATTTCAGGTATAAATATTTTGTCTTATATGTGTATGTGAGCAGGGACAATAGAAAACAAGAAAATTTAGAACATATGATATTTGTAATAACAAATACTGTTTTGAAAATCTTGACAAAATTGATTTATGAAGCCTATATATTCAAGAATACTATTTAAAGAAAATTCTTGCCATGTGAAAAAGTAAACCTCTATTTCTTGAAACTACTGAAGCTCCAGTTTTCTGTTTCTTGTAGTAAACACTTCCAACTAATCCAGAAATTCATTCCTGATAGGTGAACATTAGAGAGACAATTAACAGTATCTGTTATAATTATATTCCAAACTGCTTTCAATAATATAAAATTAAAATCTGTTGTAATGGTTATTGGCATAGGAACAAACTACCTGAAGCAAAGAAAAAACTAATTTATGTTTCAATATTTTTTAGTGAAAAATTACAGTATGCATATCACCACTAATTAAGGTAGAGAATGAAGATGAATATGGGAAATGATGCTATAATTAGCAGTAAGGGGGGAAGAAAAAAATGAATTTCTTTCTTCTTAGAAGAAGGACAGATTTCTGAGAGTTTTTCTTTTTAACAGGTAGATAATCAGATGATTTTTAAGAGCATTAGGAAATTCTACAGCTTCAAACTTTAAAGCTGCAAAAAGTAGAGATTTATTACTGGAAGAAAAAAATTCATTTCTTCAGCTCATAAAAATAGCTTGTTTGCTTACAGGAGATATTAATTATTAATCAATCCTGTATTTCATCAGTCACCCTTCCATTTATTCAATCCTTTGTTTCCCAGCAGCCACGTCTCCAGGCTGCTTCAGAGAAGACACAATGTCTCGTCTCCCCCTCCATGCCCCAACCCACCACAGGATTACTCTCCCAGAAAAAGAGAGGCACTGAGACTCGGCCTCCGGGCCACCTAAGGAAGCGGGTCTCTGAGGAAGTTTCAATCATCCTTTGTTCATCAAAAAATAAAAGCTGCAGGAAATGAAAATATGTGGCAACTCTGTGTTTTCCAGCTTGAACTGTTTCCCCACCTTCTCTCAAGAAATGATCAAGGTTAATCCTGTCATTCCTCACTTTCTGATTCCCCTTAGTCATTCGAAGAGGCCCAGGATACCTCGGCCATCCATCATCGAGTGAACTCACATTCCCACACTCTGCTGTTATGTCCATTAATCTCCCCTAATCTCTTACCTCCCAAACCCTTCAAGTGTGCCCTTTACAAAGCTCCCTCTGTCAACAGCAGGGCACTGAGTTGCTCTAACTCTGCTCTAAAAGTTCTCTACATCCTCTCCCTCTAACTGAAACCTGGCTGTTCTGTGAACTACATCGTTTCCCTACAGCTCTTCCAAGATTCTTGTCCTCTCAAGGGCTTCACTACTAATAATTTTCCCTCCATTTCCTACATATATTTTTCAATGACTATGAATCATTCCCATTTGCCTTTCTAAAAACAAATATAAAAATTTGACCTTCACATCCCACCCCTATCCCATCATACCCTCGATACACTCCCATCTCTCTGCTCCCCTCATGGCAAAATGTATTGAACAAGTCTTTGGTAGATAATATTGTCACTTTCTTACCTACATTTTTCCTTCACACCACTCCAGTGGAGCTCCCAGACCCACCACTCCACTAGGTCTATTCCTTACAAGGTTGTGAATGACCAACATGTTGTCAAAACCATAGACATCTCTTTGAAACACTTTTCTTCCTTTGAATCCCTGGTCTTCCTCTCATCTCACCACTGTCTCCTTTGATAGCCTTCTCCATCTCTCCACTGTTCAATCTCAAATGTTGACATGTTCCAGGACCTGGTCCTGAACTTCCTGTTTTCTCCACCTAGACTTCTGTCACTATCCTATGTGATCTCATCAAATCCTGTGACTTCATATACTATCATTAAATGAACCATCTCTCCAAAAGATCAAATTGTTTTTTCTTCACTAGTATATGATGTTTCCACTTGGATTTCAAACAGACATTTGTACAATTTTGCTAAAACATAACTATTTCCTTTTTACCCCTAAACATGCACCTGTTGACTTTGTTTTCAATTTTAGTAACCGGCTACTGAGTTCCTCAAGTCAGAAATTTAGATATTTCTGATTCATAGCTTTTCCTCAATCTTATAATCAATCAGCTACAACTCTTTCATTCTATTTTCAAAATATATTCTGAATCCGTTCACTTCACAACACTTTAGCTATTACCACCATGTCCATAGAGTGTGGTTATATGGACTGTTCAGTGGACAAGGGCATCTAGCCAACAGGTAGGTCTGTGTGAAAATTTAGCCCATGCTCTACTTGCTGTCTTGGGCTGGGTTATGTCTTTTTGGCAGAAGGGATTTTTTTGTTTGGTACAAATAATCTGTCTAATTGGCAAATTAGCACTGAAATGATCCCCCTTTTCAAACTGCACAAAAAAGACAGGCTAGCTAACCCCTAATACCACTCTGGTACAAGCCACCATCATCTCTTTCCCGATCAACTACAATAGCCTTCTAATTGTCTTCTTTCTCTCTACTCTTGCCTCTACACAGTTGCCCCAGTATCATAGTACATTTAGCAGCCAAAATGCAAGGATAAATCAGAACATGTTATTCCGTGACTTAAAGTCCTTACTAAGTCCTACATAATCTACGCCCTATTTGCTTATCTAAGCTTATCTGGTATCAATTTAGAGATAATTGGTGAATCACCCTACAAGTGAAACTTGTAGTTTTCTTTTTTTTTTTTTTTGGATCTTTTCATCTGATTTTTATGTGTGTGTCTGTGGCTGCATCCTTCTCATCATTTAGAGTGTACTATATCTTGAAGAATTTCTCTGAGCATCAAAATTAAGTAGCTCCTATTGTAATATTTTGCAGTTCTTCATTATTAATTCATTATTCATTTATAATTACATTCTTTTATTATTTATTCTATGTCCCTCTTCTCTAAAATATAAGTTCCTTGTTTGTCATGTTCATTGCCATTTCCCAGTCTTTTAAATTGTGCATGGCATGTTGTTGGCCTTTCATAAATACTTGTTCAATGCCTTTCTGACTATTTTAAGTGCTGAGCAAGTCATAAAGTGAGCAATTGTGGGATATCATTGTGTATTCTCTGGAAGAATAAAGAAAGCAAAAATAAGCAAAAACAAACAAATCCTTACCCTTCAAGTTATAGCTAAAAAGCAATTTCAAAAAGGTCATCTCTTACTCAAAACCCACTGCAGTATATAAACAAGAATTAGAAACTTGGTGGAAAAGCAGATTAATTTTTCAGGGGAGAAAATGACCAGTTAGTAGTTGGTTCTATTTAAGATTAAAGCCATATTGGGACATACAGATTTGAGACTCACATAACTCCATCATCTTCGAAGCAGAGACAATGTAGAATAAATTTCTAGAGAAAGAAAGGGAACCAACATAGAAAACAAACTGGTGACATTAGAAAGGAAGCTTGAAAGTCAGAATAGTGTAGACTCTCATGGTGGAGGAAAGAGTAAAGTGTAATTAATTTTACAATTTCTAAATGAATGGACCTGGAATCATGTTACAGGATTTTTAAAAAGAACTAACTGCTGAGACTTAATTAAGATAAAGTGAGGTATTGATTTGACTTCTTTACTCCAGTATTTTTTTAAGGTCTTGAAATGTTTTTTTTTTTTTAGTGAGATATTGTAAAATGATGAATCTGGAACACAATATATCAAGGAAAATTTACCTATTTGGCAACTGTTTTCAGGTCTATCATACTTGATATAATCCCAGTTCACATTTTGTAGTTCATTTTTTTAATAAAGCATGTAAATTTTTAATAGTATTCTGCTCATAGATTTTACAGGCACACAAAAGATATTGTAATTTCATGACTATATATCATTACAGTATATGAATAATTGATAGAGATTTAGAGAAACTGAGTTAAAAATTCTGATTCTAGTATGTATTAACTGAGTCACATTGGCAAAGTTATAAAACCTTAAGTCTAAATTTTCTCACTTGCAAATGGATCAATGTCATTTTTCATCCTTATAAAAATAAATGATTTAATACATCTAAAGCTATTGAAATATTGCCTAGCCACACATAGCAATGCTCAGTATATAAAAGCTTTATTTATTTGAAAGGTAAATTATTTCCAGGTGAAGAGACATTATTTTGCCCACTTAAAAAAATATGCCCAATGATGTTTTCAAAATGTGTGTCTGTGATACAGGCTTTCTTCTTCACATATCATGTGAGTATTTTTCTTCCATGACTGTAAACAAAAATTACACAGAAAAATACACATTTCTTTAAAATTATGAGGATTATCAACATAAGTAAATGTACAAAGTGAGAAAAGTTTTGTAATAGACTCAAATTTACACATGGTGGTGGAATCTATTACTTTGTCCTACATTATTTTGGACAACTGTTCCTCTCCTCTCCCCCATCCCCATCACTACTTCAATCTTGTGGTCTGAGTAAGAGCTAAGCTCTTACAAGTTCCACCCTGACCATCATTAATTAGAAGGAGTTGCATATGTACTCAAAGATGTGCTACTCAGATGTCTTCTCCAGAAAGCTTGAAGTTGGAATTTAAGAAGAAGAGCTAATTCTTCTTGACTGGTGAGGAGAGGACTACGGCCGAGGAGCAGCTGTTAGACATGACATCCACAGTGTGGATGAACTGCATCTGCACAAAGGACTAAACTTGACATTGTGAGATGGCGAGTCCAGAAATAGTCTTTTTTCTTGTTTACAGTTGTCCACAAAGCCAGCTGCTCGTGTGACTTTTGGTGGTATGTTTCTGTGAATAAATGTATTTCCCTTTTGGCCTAAGTTTGTTCAGGCTGGGTTTCCTTTAGTTCAAAACAAAAGTGTCCTGAGAAATGTTTATTGTCAAACATTACTGTGTATAATTAGCTCATTTGGAGCACAAAGCACAAGATGGCAAAACAAAACTGTCTTCACATCATTTTATTTATATTTGAGAAAATTTGGATGGGCAGTCAAATTTTGGGAAATAGGGAATACTTTTAGAGTGCAAGACATTGATCTTCTGAGATATTTGCACCTATCCTTCTTGTATTGTTAATTTCCCCTTTTAGGAAGAAGTATTGATGAGTTGTTGTTTTTCTCCCCCCAGAGTTTAGAACAGTTTGTCTTGATTGGAATTCATCCCTTCAGTCCCAAAGTGGTCTGTTCTAGCAGCTGCATAAACAAAGGATTTACTGCTTACTGAGGATGCAACTCTTCTTGGTGTTTGCATTATCCTTGGGTTGATGCCGTTGGCTGTTCAATTTGCTAAGTAATGTAAGAAGCCTGCAGTATAAAAAATAGAACTCTGGTTTTAACAACTGGCAGTTACTTAACTTCCTCTTTTTTTCTTGCACCCTTTCATTTCCACTCATTAAATATTTTGTAGTTACATATAATCATTTGTAAGAGATTTTCAAAATATAATTACCCAATAATTTTACAATGCAGTTTTATTATTTAGACATGATTTGAACTTGCTACCATTAAACACAAAATACTGTCACCAAATGAAATCAAAAGTGAAAAAGAAAATACTGTCATTCAAAATTTAAGCAGTAATGTACTACTACTTGCTAGCTATTCTGTTACTAAAGAGATGACAGAGTAGTGGTTTCTAAAAGAAGCATCAGGGAAATTACTTTATTTTGTTATTTATTCTAACAGGGCATTAGCAGATTTACCCAGAAAAGATGATGTAGCTATTCCTCTCTGGGATGCTGTGCAGAAAATATTTTAAAAGTAGGGGTTTTTTCCTTTTTTTTTTAAGCACAAACAAAGCTATAAAAGCAGGGCTTCTCCTTCTGGAAAAGATTGAGAAACTTCCATCAACCACAAAAGCTGGACTACATATGCACCTTGAACACATTGAGCACTGAACACATGCTCTTTCGATAGCCCTGAGGTCATCTTTTGAGACTTTCCTGTTTCTTAAAGCTCCAGCACTTTCCACCCTCCCCACCTCTTCTGAATGTGCAGACTCTGTTTCTCTACTCAGCCTTTAGTTATGTGCTGCCTCATGGTAACTTCTTTATCACATGCAGTTTCTGAAGGAACTATCTCTGTCTTATGCTCCCAAGACTGGCCTCAGCCTGAGACGGTAACTCAGTGTTTGACTGAATGGAACAAATACTGAAAATACTATAATTAAAATACCTAGAAAATATCTCTTAAATACAATTCAGTGAGAGGTGACATTTCTCTAGTTTTATCAATTCAAGTATCAGAATGCCACTCATGACAGCATCACAAGGGACTCTTGACTGTGTATTTAAAAAGAGAAAAATGAAAACAACAAATGTAAGTTTACTTGAAATAACTAAATTCACACTCTAAAATGACAACAGTAAAAAAATTAAATAAATAAAAAAATGAGGAGAGTAGACATTTTACTATAAATTTCATGTAAACCATTTAGTAGATTAATAAATGAGACAGTAGATTCTGATTCAATTTTACAGCTTCTATAAAAAGAGCTTCTTAATATATAGCATTGTGCAATTGTTCTATACATATGAGCTTATACATAGTGCTCTGTACAAAGAATCCAGTTGGAAAGAAAAAGAAATCATCATCCACGTCTGGCTGAGAGAACTGCCTTTGTTTTTGTCCTTGCATGTTCTAAATTCTGTTGACACTGCTGCTGCTGTTCTGGCTTTATCGACCGTGGGCACCGCTTTCATCCAATTAGCCTCGTACTGCTCTTTGCAGGAGATGGCTTGATTTGTTAAGAAGGCATTACTCCATACACTGAGTCTAATATCTGTGTTTTCTTATGTATTAGTTCAAGAGTGGCTCCTCTCCCTCTGCTTCGTGACCTTGGGGGTGTCTGTCTCTGTGCACTATCTATCAATATTAGGCAATCTACACAAGTTCATGGAATAAATGTATGTAGGGTTGTTATGATAGAAATAGCAACTTTCAGATGAACATCCAATCTGAAACAACCTATCCCCTCCTCAACTAGAAGGAAACAGAGACGTTGTGAAACTTCCAGTGTGCCCTTCATAAGAAAGTCCCCTGGAAGCACAGTTCAGTGGTCTAGACGTGAGACGATGCTATAGTGGCCGCATCAGAAATAAAAGCCTCTGCACTTTGAAATGCTTTTGAAAATGTACTTAGCATGATGGTTAAAATTAAATTAGCACATATAAAATACTACATAAACAGTAAATGACCAACAAACAGTAAAAGCATCGTTATTCATCATTAGATGAAATCTATTTCTGTATTATTTGGGGCTGAGAGATGATTCCTGAAATTGAGTTTTGCAATCTACCCCTTTCCCTCTCCACTTCCAATGTATCTGAAACACATTAAGTAGTGAATGAAGGTATGCCCATGACTGTCTTAAGGATGAGAGCAGAAATTTTCAGAATACTGGCAGACTATTGAACGATATCCTACTATTCATTTGCATCTAATTACTTTACATGATGTACAGTAGACCCCTTTTTAATGCAACATTACATACACAAGGAGATTTATTTGGACAGTGACATACACAATCCCATCTGCAATCATTTATTTCCAGCTTATGCATTTTCAAATATTTGTAGAAATATCCCCCAAATATAATCATATAATTTCATGGTTGATTTTTTGATAACCCCTCTCTAAAATTTTATGAGATATGATTGACTTCATTTCAGTTTCCTATCCAAAACCTTGTATACTGCTCAGAAAAAAAACACACACACAATAGCATTTTTTGGAATTGTTTTGCTGTACTCTGAGTTGGGTATGGTTTGTAATGACACAAACTGAAAACCAAGGCACATTTTGAAATAATGATATGGAGCAACATATTCTTCTTACTATAAAATTTCTAGTTTTGGTTCTTTTTCATTTCTTTGACTAGTTTCTGTAGAAATTATTGGAAATTGCAACTGGTGGGCAGTGTGGGAGAAATGGGTTACAACCAGCAGAGTATATACAGTGCAATTTTTTAAAAAGTTGACCTGATAGTGAGTTTGGAAACATTAGAGTACGGTGACACTGTACAGTGATGAGTGAAATCATCTGGTCCAGTTGCAAGTGGATTACTTGGCATAGCAGCTTCACCTGGCTAGGAAGCATGCAAATGAAGAGAAGCCTCATGAGAAGTCAGTTGGTGGGAACAAACAGCAGAGCAAAGCCACTTAAGGGAACAGACAAAAATTATACCAAAAAGCAAAATTTTAAACTCTTGAATGCACATTTGAGGTTTCATAGGCAAAAGGGTAGGTCACAAGAAGAGAAAAAAATGATGAGAAACATATAAGTTAGCCTTTCTAAATAGTCATGCCACATGCAGGAGTTTCCCAGCCATCAGCACTGTCCCTGAAGACCATTTATACTTCACAGCATTAATATTCATTAGGTGTAACGCCATATGTTGCACAGCAGGCTGCACTGCCAGCAGACTGTTTGTCATAAAGCCAGATTTAATAAAGCATTGTAAAACAAACATTATGATGATAAATACAAAATGACAGGCTAATTAAGAGAATCTTAATTGCCATTTTTCCATAATAGCATTTGTTTGGTTGTATCTGTCTTTGTGCTAGCATCCCTCTCATTCAGCTTGCATTCTGTGCACCTTTCTCATCACTCCCCACCAAGGGGAAATTATGCCACATATGATTTAAAGTACTTAAGCCCCCTTTTCTCCTCCCACAAATCGATTATAAGGTAATGAATAGCTGCATGCCATTGATGTTCACAAACATTAACCTTTAATCTCAAAGGCAAGGAGAGCCTCTCTAATGGAGGTTGTGTAGTTACATACAAGCTGAAGTAATAAGTTGAAGAAATCAATACAAATTCTAAATTCAAATACCACTTGAAATCTTTTTTGAATTATTTGAAGTTAACTTTTGTCAGCCTGAAGAAATTCAATATGGATTTCAGAAGTCACTACTACTGTTTTAAAAGAAACCCTGAAACCATCAAAATTTCAATAACAGCTCCTGAGCCAAACAAAGGGAGGTGATTTACACACCTTACATCATATTAGTGAATAGAAAGTCTCTAATCTTCACTCTGTATCACACTTCTGTATCATATTTCCCAAGCTCCCCAACTGGCATATCCATAAAATATCTTATATTTTCTTCCCTTCCTTTATAAAATACCATTTTAAATGTATGTATTCTTGTTGCAGTGTAGAAATAGTGGCTTACTAAAAAGTCAGAATATTGCCTAGGGAAAGGGTGAATGACTAGTCGCCAAGAGTCTCTACCATATTTCCTTGATACTTTCACTAAAATGCAAGTTCTAGTTCTCAGCTTTGCAGTATCCTGGAATGACTAGACTGAAGTATATCCAAAGTCAAAGGTATGCTGGAAAAATATTCAATAGTTGGCTCTAAGATTGGGAGAAAAAAGCTCTGGTTTGCAGGAGTTGTGGATCTAAAGCTATAAATAAGTATACATGCACCCCAATGTTCATAGCAGCACTGTATACAATAGCCAAGACATGAAAGCAACCTTAATGTCCATTGGTAGATGATTGGATGAAGAAGTTGTGGTATGTGTATAGAATGGAATACTACTCAGCCATAAAAAAGAATAAAGTAATGCTATTTGCAGCAACATGGATGGACCTAGAGATCATCATTCTAAGTGAAGTAAGTCAGAAAGAGAGAGGAAAAACACCATATGATATCATTCATAGGTGGAATCTAAAAAAAAGAAAAAAAGAGGACACTAATGAACTCATCTACAAAACAGAAACAGACTCACAGATATAGTAAACAATTTTATGGTTACAGGGGGAGAGAGGGTGGGAAGGGATACATTTGGGAGTTTGAGATTTGCAAATGTTATCCACTATACATAAAAAGAGGTTAAAAAAATTTCTTTTGTATAGAACAGGGAACTATATTCAATATCTTGTAATAATCTTAATGAAAAAGAGTATGAAAACTAATATATGTATGTATATACATGACTGAGACATTGTTCTGTAAACCAGAAATTGACACATTGTAACTGACTATACTTCAATTTTAAAAAAAGTTGGAAAGAGAGGCATATGATTAGCTATCAGGAGTGTTGATGTCACATATAAATGTATAATGAACTAATTTTATCAGTAGAAAGTCACCACATCTGGATTATCCATTTTGGGAGAGAAAGAGAGAAAGTTCTGACTTTTTTTGCATTCATGGTTCAGAGAAAAATCTTTGCGTTCAGAGACTGGAAACATCAAATATGTATCTATATAATCTAACCAATAATAATTCTATTGACAAATTTTTGAACAACAAATTATAATTTCATAAGAAGTTAGATTGATACAATTATCTACTCCAACTAGAATTACAATAATGTTAAATAGGGTAGAGAAAATTACAATGGCTTCTGAAACACAATGTTAAAATTTTCCTAAATATGTCTTTAAAAAGTGAATACAAATATTTGAAATGATCCTCCTCAATTTTTTGAGAAAAATTGATGACATTTTCAGCATTATTTTTATATCTTGTAAAAATTATATTTTTTATTTAAGGTATGGTTTGTTCAATGATTAAGTTCAATTTGGGGACAAGGAGGAAGGGGGAAGGCTGAACATATCACCTATTAAGATGCATTGAAAGTCAAATAACAACTATTAGGGTTTTTTTTAACATTTTATTTATTTATTATTGCATTACTTATTTTTTATTTTGGCAGGAGGGGGAGGTAATTAGCTTTATTTATTTTTAAAGGAGATACTAGGGATTGAACCCAGGACCTCATGCATGCTAAAGCATGCACCCTACCACTCAAGCTATACCCTCCCCCCAAGAACTATTAGTTTTAACAAAGTAATCTGAAAACTTCTCAATACTCTTCAAAACTACCTACTAATTCTGCAGTGTGTTATACGCAGACTTAAAAGTAACCTTGACCGTGAATAGTTCGACATCAATTGATGTTATTAGATGTTTCTCTGGTCAATTATTTTGTGAAACACTGCAATTAGATAACTTTATAAAGTTTAAAAAGCATACGGTTTTAACATTAGCATGTTCATAATCATCATAATTAAACTCGACTTTGAATCCACTACTTGCTAATTCTTTGACTTTTGACAAAACTTAACTTTCCTGAGCATAGCTTCATTATTGGTAAAATACTGGCACTAGGTATGTAGCAAGTATGCAAAGTGTTTTAACAATGTAACTAGTTTCAAAAATATTTTATTAATATTATCATAATTATTTACATCATTTAAATTCCTGAAAGTACTTTGGCCAGTGAAAAGTAGGAATACATTTCCTTTTTTCTTAGGCTTTATGTGATAGAATCATCTTTCTGTTTGCACTAACATACTTTCAGGATGAATTGTATCCATCACAATGTGGCATTTATATCTTTACGTTCTATTTATTGCTATAAGAACAGTTCAGTAAAGATATGATGTGTATTATTCAGGTTAAATCTTGGATAGAGTGTATTTCTGATAAAATTGCTCATAAGGATGTAATCTAATGTAAATTTCTTGTAACTCATTGCTGTATACTATATCCCTTATCAACATAAAAAATTGTGATTGGAAGATTAAGGAAATGTTTTAAATCTGTGCTAAACCCCTCAATGAGTTTTCTCACAAATTAATCCACATTTTAAAGGTGTAAAATTGTTTTTTAGATTCAATAACTGATCAAAGTGTAGACATTTGCAAGACTACAACAGAGATTCTAACAACCATATGTTAATTATTTATGTCTTATATAGTTTTGTTTTCTTAATGCCTCTGTTCATGTTACAAAGCTCCCTTTAGTTTTTAATGTTCCTTTTCTTCTTAAAAATAATGAAGTTATTGGAAAAAATAAACTCATTTTCATTATTTTAATCTTCATTTTTAGTGATTTTCAAGCATTCAAAAATATATTTGAAAATGTATGGCAAAGCACCAAAAAACTAAAAAGACATAAATTCTCAGAATCACTCAGTACTAAATCTTGTTATTGCTTTTTATTAATATAATAGTGCTTATAAATGACAAAAAGTAAAAGAGTGCGTGAGAGCTTTGCACAAAAAACAAAAGCAACAATTAAAATTTGAAGGGAGAATCCCATATAGATTATATACTGATTGCCCTAAATTTCAGATAATGTTTTTTAAACTACTCATAAAACTGAAAAAAGTGTGCAAGCAATTCTGCAATGAAATCAGTACGTTTAAGTGTATCTTTTACTTTTGAAAAAATGTGAAAATATAACAGATCGAATTTTATTTAATTAGGACAAAAAGTTATTATCTACTCCCACAGTAAAAAAAAAAAAAGTTTTTAATTGCAATTGTTCTAGCAATCAAAGTTAGAACCTTCTTGTACTGAGTAAGTTTCATTTATGTTTGCCCTTTCTGAGTTCTCTACTTTTGTGACTTAGGGCAGAAATGTATTTTTATTTTTAGTTAAACTCAATATTTGGCACACATTTGTGAAACTACAATCTTAAGAGATTTAAATTCAACAATATCTTTGTCAGGAAGATAATTACATTAAACAGTTATATCAGTAGGCTAAACACCTTGACTTACAGTTAAAAAGGCAAATGTCTAAACATCATAAAGGGTGAAGAATCATTAAGCAAAGTATTCATGCAAATTAGGAAATAAACATACTTCGCAGAAAATTCCTATCCTGGAATTTTATTGCCCTAATCATCATCTTCATGAAAACTCTAAAGTTTACTCACAGGTAGTACAGGATATGTTCATTGATTTAATCATTTGGTGAAATTTTTTTAATCAGTTAAATTCACAGGGAAGCATCCACTCACCTTGCCTATATGTGATCCAGCATTATTTTACATTTTTTAAGACTTTCCCAGATGTTTGGTTATAAAGATCAATTGCTTTCAGTGTAAAACACTGTGAATCCATTTTCTGGACATTAGGTTTAGTCAGAGAATAAACATAGCATTTCTATTTTTTAAAAGCTTATATCATCAGTCTAAACTCAGAAACTTCCACCTGAAACTGATTTCAATAAAATGGATCTACACACCGAGACAGAGTACAGAAGTTTAGTTTGGTACAAGACAAGCCAGACCCCTTCCTCCTTGGCAGCTTTTACTGCTAGACGTGCCATGAGCTCATCTTTAACAATGAAGGCAGTGCAGTCTCTAGGCTTGGCCTTGGCTCCACGTGGGGCATCAGGTTTCCACTCTGCCTCATCGTCTGTCTGGATACTTTTCCTGCTGTTGAAATCGAATAAACCGGATGACTCAGTGAACCAAGTACCATATACACTTAAGTGATTCCTTGGTAACAAGTAAAAGGGTAGTAACTCCATGGGTTCACTAAAATTTAGTATCCTGGAACCACAGATTAATAAATGGCACTTGGTCGACAACTAAAAACTAATTACAGGTTTCTACGTGTTTCCTACAGATGGGCAAGATGTTTCCACTTTTACATTTTATTTTAATTTCATCCATTGTTTTTGCTGTTGCTGCTGATATAATGTGATTGCAGTTATGCTTTAGGTCATTAATATTTGGAAGAATCTAAAGAAAATATCATTTTCTATTAACTATATACAGAATAATATATAAAGGACAGCTAAAATTAATATTGAGAAAACCTGTTAATATTTAAGAATTATGAAAGAGGAGCAGATATTAAAACACAAATTAGAGCAGTAATAAAGTAAACAGCAAGTGCTTTGTACAAATAAAAATGATCAATGAAAGAGACTAGATTTCCCTTAAATAGAATGTATATATACAGAAGTGTTATGTAATAAAGAAATGTCATAAACCAGTATAAAATAAATATTCAATACATTATGCTGAGAAAACTGGCCAAGGGAAAAAAATTACATAACTTCCTCACCTGCTGTATGTCATGATAAATTTGACCTAATGCTGCCCTTGCTCGTATTTCATAAGTTTCACAGAAGTAATGTGACACACATTGTTTTACTGTAATGTGTTATTTCACAGTAGAGAAAACATAATATTAATTATGACTAACAAAACAGAAGTCCATTTCTTGTGGGCAGGTCCATGTGTAAATATAATTGATCATTTCAAGGCTTTTAGTATAGTGCTGAGCCCATAAATTAGTGCCATCCAATGTTTGTCTAACTGATGGTTATGCATTGAGATTACCTATCCAAACCTTCTAAGTACTATTGCAAATCAGAAAGTTTCTTGCAACCGATATGAAAGTTTGGGCAGATTATAAACACAATGAATAAAAACTGTAGGCTACTTGAAAAATTATAAAAGGCATCTAGTATTCCTCAGACCACCTTCAAACAGTCTTTGCAGAAAGACAGAAAACGATAATTGCCAGCTTTCTTCTGCGTTTGCATTTTGTTTGTTTCTGTTTCATGTTCTGCTGCATTTTTTTTCTTCTCTCTCTCTATTTTTCTTTTTTGGCTTTCAAGACCTATTTATAATATATGTAGCATGTAGTTTTCCATAAGAAGTCTTCCTTGTGTTAATTTCTCTTTGTTCATATCCTGTAACAAACTTTTGTTTTTGAATTTGCACTTATACAATTATTACATTATGCTGACTTATCTTTATCTCACTGCATGTGTCTTTCAATTTGCCATGAATTTACCTATGAATTCTTAGAATGAATAAATTAACCAGAGTAAGTTATATGTAGGAAGAGAGAGATAAAAGCCACAGTCTATAAAAGCAACAAATGATTAACATTTACCTAAAGTATAACACTTTTAAATTCAGGTGTACAGAAATATAAGTTTATTTTGCTAGAACTAAACTTAGTTACTTTGAGCCTTAATCCTGCTGAACTGCTAGGAAACTTTTACCTTAGTCTCCTCAGTAAAATTCCTGGTGGACGTGCGTAAGACAAAAGGGCAAACAGGAGCTGAGGAAAGGAGGGTCATGGAACGCTTGGGCTTTCTGGGGCAGGAGAGCATCTTTCTCAGTCAGTAATTCACATAGCTCTCCATCAAGATGTCCTGTCTGCCTGTGTTTCCTGCCTGCCTTACTGTGCCAACTTTAGGGATCCTGGAAGCTCGTCAGTATTTCACAACGTGCCAAAGGGCTCTTAAGTTTGTAAGAAGCTCTCTGCTGTCACACTTAAGAGTGACAAAACCATTCCTTCTCTGGAGTGTTTCCACCTCCTCAGTGCACATCCCTTTTAGAGGAGTTACATATTTTTAATTTTCACTGCCTCCTGTCTACTTCTCCTCACACAAAATCTCAAACTCTTCTAATCTGAACAAAATGAGTTTGATAAATAGGAAAATGCTTTCCCAATAATAGTTTTCAAAGTTATTTCATCCTTAATCTCTCTCCAAAACCAAAATTCATGTGGTAAATTCTAAACCAATGGGAAAAAAAAATCAACCCCAAATATCATCACTCTTTGATATAGGGAGGATTTTCTTACATAATTTTATTAAAATAAATAAATTTAAATTATTAGCTTTAAAATCTGGATTTCCAGCTTCTCCTAGAAATTTTTAAAATTGGGTTTCAGGAGACCCCCATTCCTGTATCACACACAAAAAATATATCATACTGAGTTAGAGCTGCTCACCTAAGAAGAAACTCATGTTCTCTATTCCATATTCTCTAGTTCCCAGCACTCCTGAAAACTGAGACGAGTTTCAGTCGCCATTCATCAATGACCTTTCACTGCTTTTCTTCTTACACCTGCTCATTTCCCTCTTCCATAGGTCCTGTCTTGGCCGCTGTATGCATTTGCTTTTCATATAGGACAAAGAGCTTAAGTTTTAGGGAAACAAACACAGAAATTCTGGAAATCTTTTTTCTATCTTATCACGTCCCTCCTTGGAGGGCAATGAGTTCAGATTAGTTGTTTCTGAAAAACCAAGGAAAAGAAGGCATACTGGAGAAATAAAGGACATAGATTGATATCTCAAAAACATTATTCCATTATTGACTTGTCAAATTATTTTGCACATTATTTTAATTATAACATAAACTTTAAAACTGTTAATTCTGCATAAAGCCCCCAAGTGTAATGCCATATAATCAAACCCATCGATACGTATACAAGGTGTTAGATTTATGGATGGTTTTAAGAGTCAACCATGAAATTCAGCACCTTTAGAGATTTCATTTTAAAGAAGACCCAAATATAATTAGCTCAAAATAAAACTAAATGACTTAAAATCTGCATGAAAAATTTGAAATTAACAGCTTACCAGAAAGTTTTTTACAAGAGATGGCTAACGTGGAGTTTCAGCTATTATGTCATGCTAGTTAAAGCTGTATTAAAACAAAACCAGAAATGTTTGTCTTTCAGAGGACCAGATCTAGTCTGTAAAAAATTGATTTCCTTGCAGGTGGATACTATAAACATGCTGAAGTTATGCTAATACCTTTCAGAATGCTATATGCATAGAAGGGCCTTGGTATAATTGGGGAGAAAAAAAATGACTGCACGCTGAATGAAAAGGAAAAAAAGGACCACATGAAAAGTATTTCATTTTTCACATAAATATAATATGTCACATATATTGAATATAAAATATGCCTTACACAGGCATATTTTAGAATACAATTAGTATTATTCAGACACAAAATAGAAATCCCTCAACTTACAAAGAAGTCGTATGCATTTAATAGTAGGAGATGGATTTCTAGGTATGTTTCTATACTAACCCACACTTCCTGATCTGTCTTTGCACGCAATAGACTTCTTAGTGGAGAGTTGGCTTATGTCATATTCTTATTTTGTTTTTTTCTTCTAGATGTTAATAGTCCTATTGTACATATGAAGAAATTGAGTCCAAGTGGTTAAGAACATGACCCTACATTCAGACCAAGTAAGTAACAGAGCTAAAAACTGAGTTAACATTTGTCCATGAGACTGTAGTTTGTGTTGGGTTATCACACAAGTTGAATCTAGAGTACTGTATTTCTGAAGCACGCATTTTTGTGTGTGTGCCTCACTCATTCTTTATATACATGTGGAAGAAACAGAAATGTTTTCTATTTTACCTCCTTATTTCTCTTTCTTCAATCTTAGAGAAAAAGCAGTCTTTGTTCAGATAATATAAAGACAGAGACCCTTTTTAAAACCATACAATCTATTAAAATTATGCTAAGAAAGAGGTGAGCAGTCAGTGATCTCTGTCCTTTAGTTTATAAAAGAGGAGACTAAGTCCCAAAGAGTATGTGCTAATTCAATTGAATTTATTATTGTTTGTTTATAGCTCTTTCAAAAAATTTAGACAGGTCATCAAAAGGGCAAATGTCGGACTATAGATGAAACATAAAGGAAGAAGGAGAGCTTGAATTAAATGAAATAAATAAGTAAAGCAACATGACTGAAGCATTGCCTGTAACACCACGCTGCATTAGAAGAAGGTAGATGGATGATAATAATGGCATATGATAAATCCCATAAAAATATTTACAGTGTAAAGTGGTAAACATCAAGAAATGTTTAATTCTATATTGGGGAATCAGTGGGTCTCCACAAGGAACATACACATGAACAGGAATTGGAATATCACAGTATACCCTCTTATAGATATAGAATAAATGTGTCAAAGACTTTGTTATTCAAGTTATTAATTAATGAGGGAACCAGTAAAATGGTCAACCTATTACCAGTGGCATTCAAGAAAAACAGTTTTCTGTAAGCCATCAGGAATGGCATCACTATTTTTAAAAAATATCAAAATAGTATTATGAGCATAGATACAAAGTTAGAGATCCACTTCCAGAATGGTGGTGTGAGGAGCTCTGTGGACCCACTTGCTCTACAGCCAAACAACCACAGCTTGAAAATTTTGTTTTTAAAAAGCAAAACAAAAAAGCCATTTAAAGTCTCTGAAATCATTCTAAGGGCATATAGGCACCCAGTATATGAAGAAACATTTATTCAAGAAACTCTACTAAATCTCAGTAAGAACAGTGAGAATCTGTGGCACTTGGGCCATGGCCCACTCCCTCCCCCACTCCCACACACACAGCTCAAGGTGATGGAAGCTCCATTCTGAATAATTAACACCAAAACAGTGGGATTCTTCTACCTCCAGTCCTTAGTCAGGGGCCACAGTATTCCCCTGGAGTGTCAAGCTTCCAGTATTTCTCATACCTGTCCCCTACCCAGCTGCATGTTGTAGAAGCAAAATTCCAGGTAAGTATAGCTGAGAGACTGGGTTTCCATTTATCTACCCAGCACTCACTGGTAGATGGATGCTTGAGGCCAGAAATAACAGGCAGAAAATACTGGGCCTCCAATCACCTTCGCTCCAGCAAAATCACAGTGTGGAGGTTCTATCAGAAGAAGCAAGCCAAGAAGACCATCCCTGTCCTACAGCTTACTCATAACAAGAGGTCTCATTCCAAGAGAAGTAGGGCTCTGTCTCTGCCCCCAGCTCCAGAACCATGGCTCAGAGATTTTTACACGAGAGGAAAGGCCGTAAGAATAGAGAGTTCCAAAACTCTTCCCAAAGGAAATGCCTTTATTTAGAACAGAGTATGGGGAAGTTTACAACTAAAATTTGAAGACAATGGAGATTCTGGTGGTCGCAATTAAAGGGAGGCTGGTGGCTCCCTTAGAGCAACAAGTTAAACCATAGGTTAGAGAGAAAGAAGGAAATAGGCAGCTAAGAAGAGTCTTCATGAAGCCACAAGTCTCAGAAATTGGCCTCAAAAACTTTCCCTACAAAGGGCCTTGCATTTAATAGAATCATACTGTGAAGTTATTTTTGCTCTATGTCATTAACAAAGACAAAGGAGCAATCAGCTGACAGTGAAGCCTAACATCTGGGTCTGATACCAACAGAGGTGGACAGCTGAACAGACAGACCAGGAGAAAGATAGTTAAAGAAAGCCCTGCTGACACCACTGTCATACCAGGTGACTATGCTCAGGCCCAAGGAAGTGCCCTATTAGGATGAACATCAGACTCACAGGGAGAGAGAAACAGACTCCACTGAATTAGTTGAGCCAAGTCACTAGACAAGTACATAAGCAAAAGCAACGAGTCCTGGAAAGGAGACAGAATCAGTACCCAGAGTTGCTACAATTTATGATCTAAAATACTCAGTTTTAACAAGAAAAAAATATGAGTTATACAAAGAAGCAGCAGTGAGACCCACACACAGGGAGAAAAGAGACGCAAGAAGATTCAAATGATGTTCAAACTGAGTCAAATACGTAAAAGCGCATATTGCAAATGTGCCCAAGGAACTAAAGGAAATCATGTTTAAAAACAAATAGGAAGTTATGAAATGTCTTATTAGGTACAAAACAAAAACAAAGTTAATGTTCTTCGTGGCAGTAAAGTATATCCTTTTGGGTTATCTCCTCTAATAAAATCATTTGCTTCTTATTGGGCGCAATATGCAGGTTAACATGGAACTTCAAAGAGTCTGAACAATTGATTATTAGGGAATAGCACAAACAATGGCATAGTCTTCTAGGAAAAAACAAAAACAAAAACAAAAACCTTACGTTTATCCTTGGGCAGCCCTAATAAACAATTCTTCAGTATGATTATGAAAGGAACTGCAGGTGTCCTCTTTACTTTATTTGAAAGTTTTGGATAATTTATCTTAAAAAAATCCTCATTTGACTAGAAAGACAAAGATACTCAAGACAGAGGAAACAACATGTACAAAAACAAGCAGTAGAAAATAACAGAGTATTTTTGGAGAACAAGTAATGCACTATTGATTAAATGTAAGTTATTAGACAAAGAAGAGGTTGGAGAGTTAGCAGCAAGAAACTACTTGTGTGGTAGAAGTTTGCACTTTATGTGAATATTAATCTGTATCCTTTGCAGATTTTAAATAAGACTGAAACATAATTTTAAAGAACATAGTAAAGAGAAAGGTAGAACTGAAGGGGAATAGACTAAAATCTTACATAGTTGTCTAAATCCATGCTTCACTACACTTAACAAGCATACAAATCACTTGGGGAAATTGTCAAAATTCAGGTTTGTATTTAGTAGATCTGGGATGGAGCCTGAGATTCTGCATATCTATGAAGCTCCCAGGTGATGCCAATGCTTCTGGTTTGTGTCTTACAAACTGAGTAACAAGAATCAAGATCAGCACTAATAGAGTTATAATGCAACCCAAATATTTAAGTTTATTTTTTAGTAACCACATTCAAGAAGAGTAAAAAGAAACCATTGAAGTTAGTATCAAAAATAGATTGTATGTAACCCAATAGATCCAAAATATTACCAGTTCAACATGTTATCAATTCGAAACATTAACAATCAGATGTTGTGAATTCTCTTGTTCATACTCAGTGTCAGATACTCAGTTTGTCTTTTACACTTACAACACATTTCAATTCAGACTCTAAGATTTCATTGGAAATACCTGATCTGCATTTAGATTTCAAAAAACTTACACTTGAAAAGTCAGTCTTATTTCATCATGTTGTCTACTTGTCAGCACTATAATAAAGTCATGACATTCTATTTTATTCATATATTGTATTCTTACATATTATGCCTCATTTGTTTTTATAACTTTAAGTACCTGAAAATAGTAGGTGCTTACTGTGTAGTCTCTAAATTATTTTAAAAACTTTTGCTTTGTTCATACTTGTGGGAAATAGCCAAGAGTGTCCAAAGTGGCATTCCACTTAGTGATTATCTGGGTACACACTGAGAGACTAAGACATTGGGGAGAGAGCTAATACAAATTCAAACTGAAATTGTATTACTCAACTGAAAGTCAGAGCAGAATAAAATTAAAAAGTAATTCAGAATAACTGAATGCTGACTTTAATCACTAAGCTAATTTTTACTCTTAATGTCTACATGTGTGCATTCACTAGGGAGTATTCTGGTTATTATTAAAAAGTCTGTCAGTTGGAGATCAAAATACAAATTGTAACACATAGGAATATTATGTGAATTTGTGTCACTCCCCTGAGAACTTCAGGTCTATAAAAAGCAATGAATGGATTACACGAAGACATAAATATGCTCCTGCATTTTCATCTGTGACAGCTATACTCTTACTGCAATGCAATCTTAAAACTACACCACCCTGGGCTATGAGCTCATCAGAGCTCTCAAGCTCAGCAGGGTCAAATCTGGCTAATGTTCGGGAGGATGACCTCCAAGGAAAATCCAGGTGCAAGGGGATATAATGCTAGTAATTCAATAGATGACATGGTTCCCTTTAAGTCACTAATAAGCAATTTCCCCTCAAGGCTGTTATTAGACACCATGCTACCGGATGCTTCTTCTTAAAGATTTAATATATGTGGACATTTAAGATCTCATGCATTTTTCCTGTCTTCTTTATTTCCATGATAATCATTCTATGTTAATTTTTTTTCAATTTTTATTGAGGTAAAATACATGTTTAAGTATAACAGGGATATTAAGTGCATTCATACTGTTGTGCAATCATCACCACCATCCATCTTCAGAACAGTTTTCATCTTGCAAAACTGAAACTTTCTGCCCATTAAGCAATAACTCCCCTTTCTCCCTCCTCCCAGCCCCTGGTAGCCATCATTCTACTTTCTGTCTCTATGATTTTGACTGCCCTAGGTATCTCATATAAGTGGAATCATACACTATTTATCTTTTCATTATTTCACTTAGGTAATGTCTTCAAGTTTCATCCGTGTTGTAGCATATGTCAGAATTTTGGTCTATTTTCTTGATCTTTCCAAAGAACCTAACTTAGTGAAATTGAGTGAAGAAGGCTGATTACTTGTCATGGCTAATTTTATGTGTCAGCTTGACTAGGCCATGTGATGTGAAGATATTTGGTTAAACACTCTCCTGAGTATGTCTGTGTGTTTCTGGATAAGATTAACATTTGAATTAGTAAACTGAGTAAATCAGATTGTCCTTCCCCATGTGGGTGGGCCTCATCCAATTCTTTGAAGGCTTGAATAGAACAAAAAGGCTGAGTAAGGGATAATTTGCTCTCTCTGCCTGTCTCTTAGCTGAGACATTGGTCATTTCTTGCCTTTGGACTCAGTTGGAATGAAATTTTTACCATCAGCTCTCCAGGTTCTCAGACCATTGTACTCAGACTTACCACTGACTCTCCCGGCTCTCTGGGTCTCCAGCCTGCTGACTGTAGATCTTGGGACTTCTCAGTCTCCATAATTGTGTGAGCCAATATTCATATATTATATGCAATACTGGTTACACCACTGGTTCTCTTTCTCTGGGGAACCCAGACTAATACACATATTACTGCATGCCCAGTTCTATGAGTTCTTTTATTCCTTTTTATACTGCCTGCTTCATAATTTTGACATTTCTACTTTATTTTGTGTGAGCCATTACTTTCTGCAAGTTTCCAAAAGCCATCTTAACAACATGTTAGTACTGTCTCCCATAGTCGTTACCAGAGAGCTAATATATATTTGGACAAAATACCTTAAGATGAATATTCCCTTATTAAACCTTATGTTCTGCCCCATCAATTCTGCAACCTTAGAATCCAGTCCCATGCACACTTCCCTAACTTTGCCTATGCATATAGGTGAGGTTTGACATTCAGGGGGAGTATTCCCTTTTTCTTAGTTGGGTCACATTTCCTTAGCCTGCTTATGCTGTGATTTGATGTACTTACTGATTTGTCAGCAAGAAGATAAGGTGAGTATAGGATTTGAGGAGGATATACAGTGTATATTTTCCTTAAGCAAGAGGGATACTAGTCTTTAACAAGGAGGACTGGCCATATTTGCAGAGTTTAGAGGGATATGGCATTTTTAAATACATAGTTCTTGTTTTTGATTTTTGCCCAACCAAAGCCCTGACCCTGGCAAAGCAGATGAGTAATTGAGAACTCAAATCTCTCTGTATGCATCTCTATTACTTTTATTATCAATTCCTAAGCCTGGATCTCAATTATTTTCTGCCCTTTGGGTGCATGCAAGAGATGAAGGACTTTAAAAATTTTGCTAAGAAGGGCCTCTCACATTCACATTCTGCCTTCATTTGATGATCAGGTACCCTTAGCTTTTCGTTCACTGTATTTTTCCAATAGGGTAATGGTATTCAGCAAAGCCTATCTGATTCCACTGTTGTTATAATTAACGTTTCCCCCAAACCCTCACTCTTCTGAGATATTATACCTGCCGTTGAATTCTTTTATAGTAGTAGTCCATCCTAGTGGACTATCAATAAAACTTTCACAATCGCATTGGTGCAATCCACTGGGGTTATCAGTGTGCCATCCACTACCAGTGAAGAGGTGCTCGTTACTAACTTACCAATGAGTGGTCCAAATCTGGAGTTTCATTTCTGAGTCTGCTTCCACCGACCAATCTAGCATCAATTGTCTTGAGTTAGATTTCCTGGGAAATGGATTCTGAAACAAACATTTGCATGCAACGCTTTAAGTGGGAGTATCATTGCTATCAAGAATTCAGGAGGAGGGAAGAAGGAACTGGCATATAGTCACAAAAAGGGCTCAGTCAATCTTATGGGGTGTTCCTTCAGAGCTGTGCCCCTACAATCAAATAGGTCAGGACTTTATATTCCTACATCAACTAGTTCAAGGGTCAGCAGACTTTTTCTTTAAATACCAGGTAGTAAATATTTTTGCCTTTGTGGGTAACATGCATTCTCTTTCACATGTTCTATTTCTCCTCCTCTCCTTCTCTTCTTCCTCTTGCCCCCTTTATTGACCTTTTAAAAATGTAAATACCATTTTTATATTCTGCACCCAATGTAAATGGAACCCAGGCCACCTCTGAAGAGTCAACAAGTATGTGCTTCCTTCATGAATGGGATGTGAGCTTAGGCCAGGTGGTCCTCTTGGACCTAGGGAAATTCCTAGAGAAAGATCCATCTTTGTGTGTCAACCTCCAACATTTGCAGGAACTAAGTGTAATAAGTGACTCGGTTCTGAGTGGGGACTCTGGGTAGCACACCACCACATATACTACTAATGGAAGCTGTATTTTAGCAGGAGACTCAGACAGTAAACCATAAACGTAATAAATAAGCAAGTAAATCAATAAATAGTACATTAGAAAGTTATAAGTGCTCTGGGAAAAAAAGTAGAGTAAGATGAGGAGGATCAGAGATGCGAGATACATTTCATTTAAAGTAGTTAGATAAACCTCATTAGGATGTTTAAGTACGTCTTTTCATGGAAATACAATAAAACCAACATTTCACATCCAGAGTTTGATGTGTTTTGACAAATATATGCAGTTGTATAAATATCATCACAATTAAGATACAGAACACATCCATTACCCACTCCCAAATTCCCTTATGTCTCTTTGTAGTCAACCCCCTTTTCCATCCTAAGCTCTTGGCAAACACTGTTCTATTTCTATCCCTACAGTTTTGTCTTTTCCAGAACGACATATAAACGGAATCACGTAGTATTTATGTTTTCCTCTTCTTCCGCTTAACGTATGCTTTTGAGATTCATCCATGCTGTTGCATGTATTAATGACCCATTTCTTTTTTATATAGTTGAATAATATCCTATCAGTTTTTTTATCCATTACCAGTTCATGGGTATTTGGGTTGTATTCAGTTTTTTCTTTCTCCTCTTTTTTTTTTCTTTAAGAATAAAGCTGATATGAATATTCTATTGTAGGACTTTGTGTGAACATGTTTCCATTTCTTTGGGGCAAATTATCTTGGGATTGAATGGAAGGATCATAAGATAAATGTTCACATATATAAGAAACTGCCAAAATGTTTTCCAAAGTCACTATCCAATTTTTCATTCCCAGCAACAACATATAAGATTTCTAGTTGCTCCAGATTCTGAGCATCTTTAGGTATTATCAATTTTATCTTAGCCATATGAGTAGTTGCACAGTGATATCTCAGTTATGGCTTTATTTGCACTTTTCTGATGACTAAAGAGGTTAAGCATATTCTTATATGGTTTTTAACCATTTGCATATTTTCCTTGGTAAAGTATTTGTTCAAATATTTTGTCCACTTTATAATTGTTTTTCTGTGGTTTTATTATTGGGTTGTGAAAATGTTTCATATATTTCTGGTGCAAATCTGGCATCAGATATGTGTTCTGCAAATTTTTTTTTCCAGCCTATGACTTGTTTTTTTCCTCTACTTGACAGCAACTTTTAAAAAACAGAAGTTCCTAATTCAAAGTCACAAAGATTTTTATCTACTTTCATTTCCTTTTGAAATTTTACAGATATAGTACTTCCATTTAGATCCCTAGTCAATATCAAGTTAGTTTTTATATGTGAAAATCTAATTTTTCCAGTGCCATTTGTTGAGAAGTCTCGCATTTTAACCACTGAAGTATCTTGGGGTTTTTCTAAAATAAGTGTTCTGTTTTATTACTGATTATTTGTCTATTTCATCGATCTATACACCCCTACGTCTTGATCATTGTGTCTTTTAACTATGTGAGCATAGATCATTTAAATGTGGGATTAGGAGGACAATACAGACACTAATAAGAAGATACAGTATTTTATTTTTAAGCAATATGACAGAACTTATTTCTTATGAGATATCATCTGCTGAAAATAAGGCAATGAAATATATTTAATAAAGGTATCAAGCACATGCATAATATCTGTCATATTTTCAAATAAAAATTTAAGTAACAAGGGTTAGATATTCAAGGATTTAAAATATGTAACATTATTATTCATAAACTTTTTTGCCTCCATCAAAATGAAAACATTGCATATCGGTGCTTTATTAAATTTGTTCCTCAAGGGTTTATTAAGATCAAGACATTCACTTCACTGTGTTTGAAGATGGAACTCTAAAGATTGTCTCTGTCCTCAAGGTTCAAGGTGATGAGGAAATATATACACATAATCACAGAATTCTGTGGTTAGTACTATAAGCATGCAGTCTTTTCATTGAATTCAGGAGGGCCTTCCAGAGGAAAGATGCTCGCACTAAACTTTGGAGACTGAATAGAATCTTTCCTGATAAATTATTAGATTGAATTATATTGGGTGAAGATGACATTTGTGTGAAATTTTGCTTTTGTTTTTCTTTTTTTTTTTAACTGATGACCTGAAAAGTCTTTTTTTTTATTTTTGTCATGCCCAAATTACATGTTGAAGACAAAAATTAGTCAAAAGCTTTTCTCAATAATTTCCTTAAAATATGGTGTTCTTTTCCCTTTAAATGATTGAAGCACTTGCCAAGCAATTACCTGTCTTCATTTCAGAGATAAGAAATAGAAGAATGATACCTACTCACCCTACTGCCTAATAAACATTCAAACCAGGTTCTATCGGCTTAATTATTTTATCAGAGGGCATTTCAGAAGCTCACAAATGTGAATGCATTCTCTAGTGTGGGTAGCCACCTCTTGAGCAGTAATTTATACTGTAGTAGGTTCTGAATGCCTTTGGATGACAATGATGATGATACAGTGCAAGGAAGCTATGATTTATCACAAATTATACACACAACAAACTACTGGAGAAGCATCCAGTGAGACCTAAAGATCTCTGGATCCCTCACTCATCACATTGAGTCTTAAATGCTGTTTCTGTTTTCCCTCCTAGTCTGTCACTGCCACTTGATAAATTATTTAAAATGGAAGGGATTTGATGTGATATTCAAAATCTAGTTCATTAGGTTATGAAATTAAATGAGCATAAATTAATTTTAACCATAGTTATTTCCACAAAATAACCATTGCTTTGACTGTGGGATTAAAGACATTTAGGTGATTTTTTTTTCCTGAAAATATTCAGTTAAATATGATTTAGGAAAAAAAAACTCATTTGTTGTTATCACTGTGTCCAGAAATTAATACAGGGTTATTGAAAGGTAGTTTTATTATTTAACAAACATTATAAAGCTAGCATTTATTTGTATTAAAGCTGCAGGTTATGTAAATTATCTTACTTCCATATGTTTGATTAGAATTATTTTCATTTAAATCAACAACTGATGTTCTAATTCAAAAGTTTTGGTTTGAAATTATAATTACTTAAAATGGTAGAAGAAATAATTAGTTGTTTAGTAAACACGAGACAGTCTTAGGAAGACAAATAACAAAAAGAATACTTTGGGGATAACAGTTTGAGATCACGACACAAGGTATTGCATCACCGTAACTGGGACTGAGATATGTGAGTATCTATAATATTGAATAGCATCTACCTCCTTACATTCTGAATCAAATATGAAAAACATATGCTCAAAAATATTTATTTGTCTTGTTTAAAGAAGTGTTGAAATTTCCTTACCTTCTTTCCCAAAGAAAACTGAAATTCCCATGAAAGCTAAAAGGTTTAATTAACTGTACAATACAGTTATTTTTTGACTTAGAGATTTTTCTTTCAAAGCCCAAGCATATTCTCAGTGGTGCAAGACTCTAGAAGTAATATAAAAGGGAAAACTTAGAGGACTTTGAAGCTGGTATCTGTCCAATAGCTAAATTACATCAAAATTTATACTAGAGTTTATTTTCTTCTCTCAGAAAGTTTCTGTATGCAGTCCTCTGCAAAATACATGTTGGTAATAAAAGGCACATAGACTAAAAGAGCTCCAGAATAAGAGGGGGAAGAATTAATTTTGAGTACCCAAGATATGCCCTCAACTATACACATAAATCGCACAATAACCCTAGGACTGGGCATTACTTTACATGATAGGCAACACACACACACACACACACACTGAGATTAAATCACTTGTTTCGTTTCATACAGCTGATACACAGCAATGTCAAGATTCACATCTAGATACATATGAAACACATTTTCTCTGTAATGTAAACACTCAAGAGGACCTAAAATATATAGGATATATAGGATACAGAAATACCTCATTTTATTGTAGCTTGCTTTATTGTGCTTTGCAGTTACTGTAATCTTTAGCAACCTTGCATTCAGCAAATCGATCGGTGCCATTTTACCAACAGCATCAGCTCAATTCACGTCTCTGCGTCCCATTTTGGTAATTCTTGCAAAATGTCAAACTTGTTCTTTATTATTATATTATGGTGCTGTGTGATCAGTGATCTTTGGTGCTGCTACTGTAATTGTTTTGGGAGCACCATAAACCATTCTCATATAAGACAGTGAACTTAAGCTGCAAATGTGCCTGCTCTGACTGCTCCACCAACCAGCTGTTTCCTGTCTCTCTCCCTCTCTTCAGGCCTCTCTATTCTCTGAGACACAAAAATATTTAAATTAGGCCAATTAATAATCCTACAATGGCCTCTAAATGTTCAAGTGAAAGGAAGAGTCCATCAACATGGCAAACTTCATTGTTTTCTTATTTTAAGAAATTGCCAAAGTCACTCCACCATGATCAGTCAGCGGCCACCAACATCGGGCACAACCTTCCACCAGCAAAAACGTACGACAACCAGAAGGCTCAGATGATGGTTAACATTGTTTAGCAGCAAATATCTTTTAATTAAAAGTATGTACATTGTTTTCTTAGACATAAAACTATGACATATTTAATAGACTATAGTAGAGTATAAACATAACTTTTATATGCACTGAGAAACCAGAAAATTTGTGTGACTTGTTTTCCTGTGATATTCACTTTACTGTGGTGGTCTGGAACCAAACCCACACTATCTCTGAGCTACACTCTGTATAAGAGCATAGACTCCCTAAGAGGTGAAGTAACTTATAAAAATATGTAGATAATGGATTTCTGATCCTGAACAAAGATGGAGTAGATGCCCTTCTTCCTATTTCTCCCCTGAAGTGCAGCTAAAACCCTGTACATTATATATTAACTACACATAAGAAGGCTCTGAAAGGCAGAGAGAAGAAAGCAGATCACCTAGGGAACTCAGGACCCAAGGAAAGACTTGGCAGTGTGTTCCCTGGGTCTTCATTTTGCTTCATATATCACAAACAGAGCTCTGAAGAAGTTGGCAATTTGAAAACACCAACGAGCACAGAAAAAAGTGCCACACTGAAAACCTGTTCTCTGTAGCCTAAAGACCAGAAAAAGGTCAGGAATGCAAGAGAGATGTTTGAATCGTAACTGCTTTACTCCAGTCAAACACCATGGCTCCAAACACAGTGGCTCCATCCCTACTCTCATCAGCAAAGGCTGAGTGGGGAGTCAAGACTTCCAACCATATCAGGCTATAACAAGTTATCTTGTTTCTCTCACAGAGAGTTGGTGTCACCAGACGCCTAGTGAGAATCCAGAATTTCCATCGCTACCCAGCAGTAATGTGCATCCCTGCACCTCTGAGTCAGAATGTCAGAGAAGTCATGGGAAGCTGTGAACCGCATCCCATTCCACCAGTAACATGACCTTCTTGTCAAGTAAGGAAAAGTAACGAGGTGCTCCTCACCCTCACAGAAAGGTGGATGCCTAGAAAATATCCTGAATTCCCACCTACACTGAGGATCCTTCTCCTCTATTCCAGGGTATCAGCAGAAGTTGAGTGGGGAACCTAGACTTCTACCACTACCTGGCAGTAACAAAGCAGCTTTTCCTCTCCCACAATCAGTGGGAAGTGTCCAGAAGACACTTGATAAAACAGAAGATTTAAAACAGATCCAGAGTGTCCTAATATGAGATATAAAATGTCTGGGACAATAGAGAAAATCACATATCACCCCAAGAACCAGAAACATCTCAAGTTGAATCAGAAAAGACAATTAACAGACAGCAACACTGAAGTGATACTAATGTTGGAATTATCTAACAAAGTTTTCAAAGCATCTATTATAAAAGTACTTCAGCCAGAAATTACAAGCACACTTGAAACAAATGAAAACAAAATAGAAAGTCTCAACAAAGAAATAGAAGATATAAAGAAAAACCAAATGAAAATTTTAGAACTGAACATAAAATAGCTGAAATAAAAACTCAATGAATATGCTCAACAATAGAATGGAAAGAATAAAAGAAAGAATCGGTGAAATTACAGATTACAGGTCTGAACAACTGAGAGAAAACACACTGAAAAAAAACAATCAAAAGATCCTCAGGCACCCACGGGGCTTTAACAGAAGATCTAAAATACATGTCATCAGAATCTCAGAAGAAGAGAAAGAAGGTGGTACTGAGAAAATATTGAAAGAAATAAGGGCTAAAACCCCCAACCTTGGCATACAAACAAACAAAAAACAACCCATAAAAACTTACAGATTAAAGAGGCTGAGCAAACTCAAAATAAGATAAACCCAAAGGTATCCATGCCAAGACCCATCAGAATCAAACTTCTTAAAATGAAAGACAGGAAAACAAAGCCCTGAAAGCAACAAGGGAGAAACTATACCTGACTATGAGGGAAGAGGGTTCTAATAACAGTGTATTTCTGATTAGAAACCAAAAAGAAATGATACAGCATTTTTCAGGTAATGAAAGCAAGGAATAGTCATCCTGGAATCCTGTATCTTGCAAAAGTATCCCAGTCTTGCAAAAGTATCCCATAGGAATGAAGCAGACATAAAGACATTCTCAGACAAAGGTAAACTACAAAGAGTTTATCACCAGGAGACCTATCCCAAAAGAATGGCTTACAGAAATTCCTAAAACAGAAAGAAAATGATAAAATATTGGAGAATTAGGAATAAAGAAATAACAACAGCAAGTAAAAATATGAGTAAATACAATGGCCATTCATTTCTGAGGTTTCAAAATTATGTTTGTTATTTGAAGGAAAGGTTATAGCATTTTTCTAATGTGCTTCTCAAGGTGTAGAAAGGAAGTATTTAAGAAAATTTGTATTATAAATGGGTGAAGAAAAAGACTTTAAAAGGAGTTAAGCTTTCTGTATTTCACTGTAATTGGTAAAATGTCTACATCAATATGCCATGATAAATTATGTATGTAAATGTAATACCTAGAGTAACCACTAAAAAATCAATACAGAGAAATACACTCAAAAACACTAAAGATCAATCAAAGGAAATTCTAAAAAATGTCCAAGTAACTATTGATACAAACAACTACTTGGGTGGATACCAAGGACAGTTTGTAGAGTGAAAAAAAAGCCAATCTCAAAAGGTCATACACTATTTGATTTGATTTGACTTATATAGCATGTTTGAAATAACAAAATTTTATTGCTGGATAACAAATCAGTATTTTCTGAGGGTTAGGAATGGTGGAGGAGAAGTCTGGGTATTACTATAAAGAGGTAGCATGAGAGGAATCTTTGTTGCGATGTAGTAATTCTGTTGTCTTGATTGTAGTGACAGTTACATGATTCTATACATGATAAAATGACACAGAACTATAAACACACATTTTATCAAGTCACTTTCCTTGTTTTGTTATTACACTACAGTCGCATAACATAAAACCTTTGGGGAAAACTGGGTTAAGGGTACATAATTATCTGTCTATAATACCTTTTTCAATTTCTTGTGAATGTATATTTCAATAAAAATTTTTTAATTCATGTTTAATGGCAGAACTTGTTTGAGTGTAGGTTTAAAAAATTCCTTGATAATAGCAAAGAAATGCATAGGCTGGGAGTCAGAATATGTGGAATCAAGGTAGCCATATTTTCTTTGAGATTCCTCATCCATTTAAAAATGTATTTCTGATAGTTAATATAGACAACAAGGAAACTTAATTAGACCACCAGGGTAGGAAATCCATATCGAGATACTAGCCAGTCCAGGCCTAAGAACACATTATTACATGGCAAATATTTTTGAGAAAGTGGCAGACTTGCTCTCATTCTTGAGAAGTAAACATCAATTCTTATTTTACGATCTTTATGGTAAAGTGACATTTATAAAATTCATGGCCTTCCATACATTGTCTCTTTGGTGTGACCTATCTCAAAAGGAATGCATTGTACAATTTCTGGGATTTCACTGACTTGCTATTACATCTGATGGGATTCCCACAAATCATCAAAGTGCCTGAGTTTGGGAGGTGAACTTTTCACACACCCTCTGTTTAAAAATACAAGACTCAAAAAAAAAAAATAGTGAAAACAAAGTCGTGCTCTGGAATAAGGCTCTAGGATATACTGGAAACTCATAAACCTTTTTGGCTTCTCAAGTAAGACTAACTAGGTGGCTGTAGTGGTTTTAAACATAAAAAGAAGAAATAAAAGGCATGAGTCAGTATAATGATTATTTTTTAGTATTTATATGGCTACCTAGTGTTTACTAGTTGTCTAATTTATTTCATATGATAGAATGTCAAAATCTTCTTGCTAAATTTTCCAAGTCAGCTAATTCTTTTGCAAGAAAGTCTTCCCATTTCATAAATATTAATACATTAAAATTTGCTTGATGCAAACACTACGTTTGCATCAAATGAATACAGAATATTATTACTTTTATATTTTGCTTTAGTTTAGATTTGTGTCTACCCAAGGAGAGATGATTCTTTAGTATATGTAATAAGAAAAATGTAAATTTTAGGAATGGATGTAGTCACTTATTATTAAAATATTATCAGTGACTATCTGTACTTTTATATATATAGTGAGTGTCAATAGTCATTGTTACTAATTTTATAGCTTATTTCCCCTCTTTATAAGATTATTCTTCCATTATTTTTGTGTGATGGCTATATTTATATTACTTATATCAATTTAGGAGATGTTTCAATGAATAATATAAAACACAATTTAAGTTTTTTATCTGAATATTCAGTCATATTTTCTAAGAAATATATTAATTGATAACTTTTAGTTTTATTTGGACCATGCAATTCTACAAAACTAAAAAAAAATGACCTAAGCCATTTTAATCTTTGCAGAGCACATAGCTGAAATACAGTACTTAATAATTATTAATGAATATGTCTTCATGAGAAAAATAAACAAAGAGTAAATACTTTCAAAAATGAAATAACAGTTTATATGCGTGTAGCCATGCTCTATTTTTAAGCAAAATATGCCTATATGTGTTTGTGTGCACGTATGTGTCTGAAATATCTGACAAGGTATTACTATTCAGCGAGACATTAATAGCTGTATTATGTTAAAATTACCTCTGGAAGGAAATTAAAAAATGAGTGTATCCATAATATTCCCAAAACTCAAAGGAAAATAGCCCTAAAGAAAAATATTCAACAAGCCAAAAATTAGACTTAATACACAGTATCTCTTCTTTTCTGGTGTGCAATTATCGAACTGACTTCACTATTTCTTACTGTTAGTAATGTAAGAGATCATGAGTGTATTAACATGTAGAAGCAAATAAGATTCCTCACTAAAATTTCTATTGTTAAACCAGCTTAGTCATTGTATATAGAAGGGAAAAAAATTGTATCTTGGCTAATGCCTAATTCTAGGAATGCTACACCACTTTCTCTGAGTCTATTTCAGAACCATTTTATGGAATGGTAAATACTTATTACATACACCAAAATTCCCAGCAACCCCAACAAGGCAAACATTATTTTGAATCACAAAACTCTCTTCAAAATTTAATCATGGCCTCAAAATTCTTAAGAAACTAAGAAACTATTGGCAATGGAACAGAAAAATATGATATTCATAATTGAGATCAATTTACCATTCTTTTTTTAGGTAACATGCTAAAGACTTCCTCTAACATCTAAGCCCTACTGGTTAGTGCATCTGAAATGGTTATAGTGAATTTTGTACTATCACAACACATAATAATGCAATCCGTGTCTAAATGTGAAGTAACTGTTGTACATTTCTACTTAGCAACACTGAAATAGAACACATGCATCCCAAATGAGACAGCAATTTCCATCTCTAGTTCTTCCACTCTAGAGTATCTCTTATAGGAGTGGACAAAGGATATATGTAGAATTTAAGTGTTGATAAGAAAATCGATAAATAAATTGCAGTATATTCAGAAATTGGAATATAAGCAGTTAAAGTTAATAAATTAGTACTTTCTATATTAATTCTTTATTCATTCAACAAATATTCTTTCAGCATTTTCCTCACTCATTCCACCCTGAGTCAGATACCTTCCATAATACTTTTCCATATTAGCATTATTTCTTATTGCTACTGTGCTTACAATATAAACAGTTGTTACCAGGTGAAAAGTGGTAATCATTAAGAAAATAAATTTCTCCTGCAAAATGAATAAGTGAATAAGCATTTCATCTATCAATATGTTTTCTTTCATGCTTATGAGAAAACAGTAGCAAAGACACATACATTTACAATTTTTTTTTTTACTTAAAATCAAGTAAGGAACAACTCTCTTCCTGCACTCCTTATCCACTATTTTTCTCAATATGAAAAACACATTTGCCATTTTCTTTCTCCATTATATAAATAAAAAAAAATTCCCATGTAATCTTCTCATTTGCAATGAATCAAACTTTAAAAAACTCTAAACAAATGTTTTTAAAATCTCATAATGTCTTACATTGTGCTCAGTAGAAACAAAAGTTCCCTTTAGAAATGTTAGCTATTATTAGGTTATCTGCTGAGATAATATAAGTAAAAGTGAAGGTGAAACATTTATTATTTCTGGAAGCAACCTTTATTTTTCACTTTATTCAATAAGTCCTGAAATGATACCTCTAATTTTACCCTTTTTTTTTTGCTTTTTCCCCTTTTTCTCATTAGAATACATCATAGTCATATGTAGAAGAAAGTCATAATATTGTCATCAATGCCATTTTGAATGACATCTTATTCTAATAGCATGTCTCTACTACTTCCTGATTTCCTGTTAGACTTTCAGCCTCAAGTTTGCTTTTATACCTGTGTTTGCATTCAATGTATCAATTGGCATTATTTGAAGTGTAATTTTCTTCAATCCAATTCCACCCATATATTTTTCACAGTTATTGGATAGTACATTCCTGAGAGTAGAAGTTTTGCTTTATTTAATTCTGTAATTTGCCATGGAAATTGACATTTCATTCATTCATTCATTTATTTTTAATTTTTTTTTTAAGAGGAGGTACTGAGGATTGAACCCAGGACTTTGTACTTGCTAGGCATGCACTCCACCACTTGAGCTATATCCTGCCTCCTGAAATTGGCATTTTTATCTGCCAACTAGAAAGTAACTACTAATTATTTTTCAAAGAAAGAAATAATGTTCTTGTTTTCTGAGTTCATCTGACTGCCTTTGCCCAGTGAAATTACATTTCTATTGAAGATTGTATTCATTATTGGGCTAAGATAATGTCTGTTTTGATAGCATTCTTTTATTTTTCGTTAACCATAATATCCTTAAATTAATATTTTAATTTCTCTGAACTTTTTAAAACAACAGAAATTAAAACATGTTAATTGTAATTCTTATAAGGAGCAGAATAGATTATATTTTGAATTACACAAATAACTTGGAACTATATTCCTACAATTTAAATATGACTTTCATCTATTTATATACTCTATATGATTGGCTGTTTTAAATAATATGTGTCATATTTCATTTTTAAGATTTGATTCATATGCATGAAAGCACTTTACTTAAGGAGGACTTCTTTTTACCAATTCTATCCTTTAAAATATATTTCTTATGGATTCCAAACAGCAACATTGCATAATGAACCACATAATCAATTTTCTGAATGTATCAGGCTTAATTTTTTTTCAATTATAAAACTAATTTCAGGTGTATTCTAACACTTAATCTTTTTCCAGTTTTATTGAGATATAGTTGTCATATAACATTGTGTAAGTTTATTTTGTACAATGTCATGATTTGATACACTTGTATACGGCAAAGTGATTACCACCATAGGGGTAGTTAACAACTATACCACCTTACATAATTACCATTTCTTTTTGTGGTGAGAAAATTTAAGATCTACTCTCTTAGCAACTTTCAAGTATATAATAATAATATATATAATTATAATTACTTACAGTTATATATTTTATAATATAATACTATATAAAATATAGTGTTGTTATTATAGTCACTATGTTGTATATTAGATACTCAGAACTTACTCATCTTATAACTGGAAGTTTGTATCCCTTGACCAACATCTTCCCATTTCCCCATCCCATAGCTCCTGAAAACCACCATTCTATTCTGTTTCTGAGATTACCATTTTAGATTTCATTTATAAATGATATCATACAATATTTGTCTTTCACTGCATAACTTCATTCACTTAGCATAATGCCCTCAGGGTCCATCTATGTTGTTACAAATGGCAAGATTTACATCTTTCTCGTAGTTGAATAATACTCCATTGTCTATATTTACCACATCTTCTTTATCCATTTGTATGTAGATAGACATTTAGTTGTTTCCCTATCTAGGCTATTGTGAATAATGTTGCAATGAATGTGGGAGTAAAGATAATTAGAAAGTCTAATTTTATTTTACTTGGATATATACCCAGAAGTGAATTTCTGAATCATACGGTAGTTTTATTTTTAATTTTTTGAAGAGTCTCTATACTGTTTACGTAGCAGATGGTACCAATTTACATTCCCACCAACAGTACACAGGGGTTTCTTTTTTCCACATCCTTGCTGAATTACCCCCTGTCTTTTTGATAATAGCCATTCTGACAGGTGTGAGGTGATACCTCATTGTGATTTTGATTCGCATTTCCCTGATGGTTAGTGATGCTGAACATCTTTTCCTGTACTTGTCACCTCTTTGTTTAAATTTATTCCCAAGTATTTTATTGTTTTTGATGTTATTGTGAATAAAAATGTTTTATTTCTTTTTCAGATAATTTAATGTTGCTGTATAAAAATGCAACTGATTTCTGTATGTTGATTTTTGTACCCTGCAAACTAAATGAATTTGTTCATCAGTTCTAATAGTTTTTTTGGTGGTGTCTTTAAGATTTCCTAATATTTCTTAATTTCTAAATGATCATATCATGCACAGAGACAATTTTACATTTCCTTACTGATTTGGATGATTTTTGTTTCTTCTTCTTGCCTGATTGCTCTGACTAGAACTTCCAGGAGTACATTAAATAGACGTGGTGAAAGCAGGCACCCCTGATTTTAGAGAGTACACATCCAACCTTTAATTATTAAGTGTGATGTTAGTTGTGGGCTTTTCATTTATGACCTTTATTATGTTATGTTCCTTCCATACGCATTCTGTTAAGTTCTTAAAATGAAAGGATTTGCATTTTGTCAAGTGCTTTTTCTCCAGTCATTGAGATTATTATATATTTTAAATCTTTTATTCTATTAATGTGGTATATCATATTTATTGATTTGTGTACGTTTAACCATCCATGCATTACAAGGATAAATCCCTCTTGATCATGCTGTATGATTCTTTTAGCAAGCTGTTAAATTTGGCTTCCTAATATTTTGTTGAGAATTTTTACATCTATATTTATCAAGGATACTGGCTTATAGTTTTCTTTTCTTGTATTGCCCTTATCTGGCTTTGGTACCAGCATAATGTTGGCCTCATGAATGAGTTTGAGAGTAATCCCTTCTCAATTTTTTGGAAGAGTTTAAGACTGACACCCATTCTTCTTTAAATGTTTGGTAGAATTCAGCAGGGAAACCATCTGGTCCTGAGCTTTTCTTTGTTGGGGACTTTTTAAATTACTGATGCAATCTTCCTACTCATCATCGGTCTGTTCAGAACTTCTATTTCTTTAGGATTTAGTCTTGGTAGTTGTATGTTTCTCAGAATTTATCCATTTCTCCTAGGTTATTCTTTTTTTTTTTCCATATAATTCTTCATACTAATCTCTTATGAGGGACTTCTCTGCTGGACTCCTGAACTTCCACAAAGGCTGTCACATCCTGATTGTCTGGGACAGCATTCTCCAGTGGCTCCCAGACTGTGGCTGAAAGGGGCTGCAGCTGTCACAGGTGACTGCTGGATACACAACTGGCAGTGAAGTCTGTAGACCAATTACCCCACCCACAAGTGGGTGAGCCTCCTCCCAGATCCCTTGGCATTTAGTTCTGGATCCCACAGCTCCCACAAAGGCACTTTTTTTTGTCTGTGGGTGGATGCCAAACTGTTGTTGAAGGGAAGACACATGCAAGGGACATTTTACTTGGCCATCTTGATAATGCCACTCCTCCAAAATAATATTTTAAAATAATGCGTCTATTAATTTGAAAACTTAATATTTTCACTAAAAATGATTGGTAATCCTACAATTTTCCTAAACCTAGATTCAGCCAATATTATGTAAGTGCTTTTCTATATGATATTTAAGATGATTTTTACAATAATTATGTGAGGTATATAGCAATGTCCAATTGTATAAAAAGAAAAAAAAATGACTTTCAGAGAAGTTAGCTACTTGTCTAAAAGCACCTCTCTAAAGGTGGAAAAGTGAAGAAATCAAAAACACAAAGACAAGAAAATCAAGACTTTTTTTCCCTATAAGGAAGGAAGAAGTATATACACATTTTTAAAAAATCCCAAATAATGTGTTGACTTCATTTGGTATATCATGTGACTTTGATAATAATTTACTAAAAGTTTAAAACTTTCTTTTGCTGAATAGGTAAAGCATACCAAAGTGGTGAAACAAACTATAGAAAGCAAAGTCAGCTCAGTCTATTCAAAAAATAATTAAAAGATTAATAGAACATTCATCTCCCTCAGGTTGGCATGATTTCATCTCTGCTTTTTTCCTATTCTCATCCTGATGATCAATCATGTTATGCACAGCAATCTGTCAAAATGTGCTATATTAGCAAATGTGGGATGCTTTGCTCATCTTCCCCTCAGAGCCTATGCATTTTAATGGGAAAAGTGAACTCAAGTCAGTATTTGGAAGGAAGTAAATGCAGAGAGTAAATCAAGATTATCTTGCTTTGATATTCTTTATTTTTTTTCCTATTGTTTAAAGAAGTGTTTGGTGATCATGCTTCGTTCAATCAGAAAGTATTAGTATCCTGTACGGAAACATATGTTATAGTTTTAAGCAAAACAGGAGAAAACATACATACATTTTTATTTTAAATTCCTATAATGACTCACAGCAGTCTGTAATAAACAACTGACGTAAACTCCTTTTTAGTTAGAAAGAATCTTGCTCATTTGACATTTCTTCTGTCTATAGTTGAACTCTTTCAAGTTAATTCCTTTCATACTAACAATTTATTTTACTTCTTCAAGGATTAGTAACTTTGTCATTGAAATAATGGCACATAGAAATTCCCAAAATGGCAATAATTTTTTAGACCTCCAAAAGAATAACATAAAAATATTTTCTAATCACTTAGAGTCTCTAAGATTATCTGCTAAGCTATTTTATCTCTTTAAAGACATTTATTGAGGCATAATTGACAAATAACATTATATTAGTTTTAGGTGTACAAGATAATAATTTGATATTTTTATATATTGCAAAATGATCACCACAGTAAGTCTAGTTATCATCCATCACCTTACGTAGTTATAACAGAATTTTTTCTCTTCTAGTGAAGACTTTTAAGATCCACTCTCTTAGCAACTTTCAAATATGCAATATAGTCTAACTATTGTCATCATGCTGTACATTATAGCCTCATGACAATTATTTTATAACTAGAAATTTGTACCTTTTGAACCCCTTCAACCATTTCACACACTCCCAACCCCCACCTTTGACAATCACCAATCTGTTCTATCTCTGAGCTTTATTTTGTATTGTTGTTGTTGGTTGTTTTTAATTCCACATGTGAGAACATGTGGTATTTGTATTCGTTAACCTATTTATAGCAGTTAGGCTGCATTCTGCTGTGAGTAATGAAAGACCCAACTAAGTATAGCTTAAAAAAATAAGATTTATTCTTTTATATAATAAGATTTATTAGTTCATATAACAAGAATTCTGTAGAAAGGATGGTTTCATACTGGCTACTTAGAAACTCAATGTGTTTTCCTTCAGAGTCATAAAATGGCTACAGAAATTCTAGGCATCATCATTTTACTCAGCAACATACAAAGGAGCAAAAATTAGGAGAATCCCTAAATTCTGTTCTGTTCTAAGATTGAGAAAACTTTCTGGGAAATGCCTCAGCAGATATCTCCTTACTTTGTATCCATCAGGTTTGCATCACGTGCTAATACCCAAAGCAATCAATGTCAAGGGGAATGAATCTTTTATGAGTGGCTTAGACTTTATTCACTGGTCAAATCAATGCCAATAAGTGAATAAAATCTGGTTTCTGTTATCAAAAAATAAGGGAGATGAGAAAAAGACAAGTATCATATGATATCACTTATATGTGGAATCTAAAAAATGATACAAGTGAACTTATTTGCAAAACAAAAACAGACTTACAGACATAGAAAACAAACTTATCGTTACACCGAAGGGGAAAGGGGGAAGGGATAAATTAGGAGTTTGTGATTAACAGATATATACTACTATATATAAAATAGACAAACAACAAGGATCTACTGTGTAGCACAGGGAACTGTATTCAGTATCTTGGTAATAATCTATAATGGAAAAAGAATCTGGAAAAGAATATATGAAAATATATATATATATATATATACATAATGAATCACTTTGCTGTACACCTAAAACTAACACAACTTTGTAAGTCAACTATACATCCTTTTATAAATGCTAAAATCTCCAAAGCATTTTCTTATTTTTTGTGTGACATTTATTATCAAAATACAAATAGGAACTTGTTGGTCTACTAATTTCACAAATATAATTATTTTGCACCCTCTGAGTGTTATTCTGGTATGTGATATCATGAGAAGATATGTGTGTGCGTATATATATGTATAGTATGAGCATATGTAAAAAATAATCAGAAACATGTCAATGAGGTAGAGAATGGAGAATTGTGAGGTTCATTTTATTTTTTTAGGTGAGTAAAACACAGGCAGCATAAAACAAGGGAAAATAACGTAGCAATGGCACACCACAAGAGAATGACTAATGAGGGCTCAGAATACAGTGGGACGTTTTATAGATCTAGACATTGAGCCCAACAGTGAAGTTTAGTAGATTTCAAACAAAGGAACTGCAGAAGTAAAGTTTCGGTAGTGGTGGAAACAGAATGAACAAGGATGGGCTAAGTAGATCGAATCAGGTTTCAGGGAGAATGTAGGTCCTGGGTGACAACTCTGAGTAGAAGATCAGTTTTGTAAAGTTCACCCTTTCAAATAACTATTTCTGCAAATCAAACAACATATTCCTATGGAGAGGTGACTATGGGGAACAAAAATAAAAAATGCTCTCAATTTCATTTCAATGACAGATTCACTAATTTACTCATATTGACTTTGGGTAAGCTACTTAACTCCCTATGTCACCACCTGTAAAATGGGAATAATTTTCACACCTATTGCCCAGAATTGTCATGATGTGATAAGCAAAAACATGTTAAAGAAGCTTTCATAAATCTTCAACTTTTAGTAGGTGAATTATATACTAGTTATGTATTAGTAATAATACTACCAATTATTTCCTGTGACATAAAAGTTTAGATAGATAGATAGATAGATATAATCCTATTAATAGCTCCAGGTAAACACTTTGAGTATTTCTTGGCACATGGAGTTAATGATGTACTAACAATATTCTGATTCAAAGGAATTCATAGTCTCAAATTGAATATTAATGAGCAGAAATGTTTCCAACAAAAAAATCTATCTTTGTGTTAGTGTGATTTGTAAAAATGACCATATTGGGATAACTTTAGAGTTTACATCAAAACTCTATGTATTTGTTATGAAAATAGGTGGAATAACACCTTTTTTAAATTTGTAGTATTAGTACAAAAACAATATTTTATAAAGTCACAATTATGTATGTTTGGAACTAAGAAGCTATTTATTATTGTAATGACTTTAATCCTCATAGGTTCTTTGGGCAGTATGCTCTCTTAAAATTGTATTTAAACTATTAAGAATAGTTAAAAATAAAGAGTAGATGTCTCATTTGAAAAGGACCTGCCAAATTACTGATATGTGCCATAATACTTTAAGTCTGAACTTAATAGCACTACACAGCCTTAGAAATAGCTGAATCAAGAGCGAGTCTTTGCAGGGCTGTACGTTATTAAGTGATACCTGTTAATAAACAAGCCGCTCCATCTGTTGTATGGTGATGTGTTCTCTCCAGACCTCACAGACTCAAGTTTTACATGTCAGTGTTCAAGTGTAAATCAGAAAGGGCCACCCAAATACTCTGGAAACTGAAGAGCTGTTTAAACTAAATAAAGGTGCATTCAACATGATAGTCTTGTGTGGATTACTTTTAATTTACTGCACTGTGGGGGCATTACCTCACTAGATAAAACTGCATTGTTCTAATGTCAGGTTGCATATTTTAATTCAGGTTTGTTTTTCTTTTCCCCTCAGGCTACATGTATTTTAATTTCATTTACACATGTGTTAAGTGACTTTAAAACTCTATTTTATTTACACCCTATTATGTAAATCCCTCTTCTCTACAAGAATGCCAATTGACTCTTGAATATCTATGGAGTTTGAGAACTAGAATACAATTTCCTTCCTCAACTTCTCACTTTTTCTGTAACACAAATAAATCAAAATAATTTTTTAGGTGGAAACATTGAGTATTTATTGTTTATAATAAAAATAAGTTAACCTTTATCCTCACCAGAAAAAGAGAAGAAATATCTAGAGCTAAAAGGTCAAATTAGTATGGTGTCTATTTCCCTAAACAGATATCTGTTAGTCTATATAGCATATCTTGTTATTCCCACTCAAAATCTTTTGTATATCTGTTGTGGCATGTTTCAAGTATGAACATGTTAGGCAGTTAGATAGAAATGAGCACCGGGCAGGAGAGAGAGGGGAAAGGAGTAACCCAGAAAATGTATGCCTGCACTCAGGACAAGGGGCTCCAAAAACTTTTGCTTTCTCTAAATAAGGGTCAGCAAAGAAGCTGGCTAGAATCGAACACTGAGGCTGCGCAATAGAGAGAAGGACTGGGTTTAACTTGACCCAATGCTCATTACAATGTAATTAACATTGCAGTTTGAGCCCCGTCCTATAGGTTTCTCTGTGTGCATCATGGGTAAGAACATACACAAAAGGAGTGGGCGTTCCTGAGCACAAGAAAACTGAGCTGTCAATCAGCCTGAGCATTCAAAGAACCTGTGCCATGAATCAATCAATCATGAAAACAGCCTCTACGCCAGGATATAAAAACAGGAAAAACAAAGGAGCTGGGCCATTTTTCCTCTCTTGGACTGGCCTGTTCCCAATTCTCGGGAGTGTACAATAGTTTACTACCTTTTTACTTTACTAATAAAATCTTGTTTATATCAGGCTTTCTGTCTCTCATTAAAAATTCATTTTTGGGGGGTGACTAAGAACCAAGGTGATTCTTATTTCCCTCCTCCTGGTAACAAAGAGATTTCAAAATTTTTGTTTTATTCATTAAGTATATATATTGAAGAGCTAAGTGTCAGGGCACTGGGCTAGGCTGTAGACATAGAGTCCCGAATAATAATCACTCCTTTTACTCATAGAGGAAATACATCACCTAGTTTGGACACAAACACACCAATTAATTAAAAATTAGGCATACATTGATTTGTGAAAAGAAAAAAGCACATTCAGGAAAACTGAAATATATACATATATAAATTCTTTCTTACAGTTTTTTTCTCAGTATTTATCAGTGTTGATAAAATGAGAACTACCGGTGAAAGTTTTAGAGAACGTGTTAGTGCATGAAGCACCAAAACCTGAAACCCAGACTGGCTGGAACCAGAAGGCTGATGATTGAGATTCCTGGAACACCACCCTGTTACCTCCCCACCAACCAATCAGAGGAGGGTCACACACCCTGCTGACTTTTCCCCAAATTCTGCCTATAAAAACTCCTCCCTGAAAATGGTCAGGGAGTTCGAGTCTTTTGAACACAAACTGCCCCATTCTCCTTGCTTGGCCATTGCAATAAACCCTGCTCTGCTCCAAACTCCAACATTTCGGTTTGTTTGCCCTCACGTGAACTTGGATTCAACAACACTCCAATGTGTCTGGATTTTTCCCCTTCATTTTGTTAGTCATAAAGTCCACCAAATACAGTAATTTGTATGAATACAAATCTATTTTCGAATTATAAGTGTTCTTCAGACAATCATTAATCTCATTAGTGTAAAAAGAATTAAGCTACATTGCTTTCTTATTATAACCTGAGATCAGCATCATCAAAAGTTGGAACGTATCAGTGATGGGAAAGGAGAGGCAGATAATTCTGAAATTGCATGAATTTTGCCAACAATGGTCAGGCCAGAGTTGTAGTCCTTCAGGGTGGCTGGGGCTTATGAGGTCTCTTGGAAAAGCAGACTAGAAAGGGGAAAAGGCTATCACTAGTGGAATCTAAACAAATGCCAGGAAAGGAAGAGGCTATTTTCTCCTCAAATCTCTTCTCTAGAGACACAGGAATAATAGGCAGATACTATCAGCCAAATAATGGGTTAAAGCAGCTCTTTGTGGGCTTGCTTGGGAGACACTAACATTTAACCTAGTTTATACATAAAAATATGTTCTTAGTCCCAAACAAGTGACTCACAAATGCACTTTGGAATACAATCCATTCATAAATTGTGGTCTCCTCCTATAATTACATTCAGACAAAAATCCTCTGACTCATAAACAAATTAAACAAATAATTTCCTTCCCAAACATCTGTTAGTATGAATTGCAATCTTGTACACCAGCCACAAGATGCCTTATAATAACATGTGTGGTACAACCTTAGCATATGAACAACATGAAGTCATGAGTTCTTATGGGCCTGGTTAGTCACGATTAACCATTTATTCATACCCTTTCCCCAAAGACTTTAGTCAGGACTTTATTAGGGCAGTAGATGGTATTTCATTTCTTTCTTGGACAATCTAGAGGAAACATTATTTTTGAAGATAATAAACTCTAGGACTATTACTAATAACCTTATCTTTTCTTTTATTATCTCCCAAATTCCATTTATATTTTTATAGTTTAAATTAATTAAATCCATTTGACATCAATAGAAGTAGTGGCTTTTCTGCAGAGAATAAATCCATTAATTATTGTCACAGATTTAGAAGGCAGTTGATTCCAGATAACACAGAAATAAAGTAGATAAAGGACATCATTAGACAGAATGTTTAACTAAGTTGGCTAATAAAGAGCCAGCCCTCCTCTAAAATTACTTGCCAGATCTAGTATCTTAAAGTGATAATGAGAAAAGCCAGGTCCTATATCATGTGATAATAATACTTCTTAATAGTTATTCAGGGCTTATAATACCCTGAATCCTGTTCTATAGCTATTTGGAAATATGATATCATTTAATAATAAAAACTTATAAGATAGGCATCAGATTTATGAGAGTCTTAAAATGAAGAAAATGAAGTAGAAAAAGATTAATCTTGTTCAAGATTACACAGCTAAGTGGTAGAGTACACATATGCCATTAAGTTAAGTAAAAGAAATATTTTGTATCATTGATTTTTAAAAACTTAGGTGCTACATCAAAGTATACATTAAGCAGTTTAGAAGCTTTTTGAGGAATTTAGAATTTTGCTGTACTATCTTATATCTAGAAGCTCCTAGCTCCAAAGGCCATATTGCAGAAATTATTTTTCTACTCTTACAGTTAAGAGAGCCTTTATTCTTTTAAGTAAAAAATTATTTGGGTCTCTTCAATAAAATGTACTTTTGCAAACACTATAAGAAATCTGTAGGAATTTAGGAAAAGAAAAAAGAGAAAGAAGGAAAGATGGAAGGCAGGGAAGAAGAAAGGGGTAGGGAGACCTAGTGAGAGAATAATTCGAGTTGTTTCATAATAGACATGTTTCCTGCAATGCCACACCCACTCAGGAAATTAAACCAACACAAATGCCTGCAGTATAATACATAACAATGGTCACAAAAAGAATTTAAATAAAGTGAACAGCCAAAGGCAGTAAAAGTGCATGCAGATACCAGTCTAGGAAAAAAGGCCTTAAAAAATGAACATGTTTAGCTGGTTTAGACATGGACATGACAAAGTGCAAACTGCATTTAATGCATAGAGCATTCCTAAGTTTATCTAACATAAACATTAAAACATACAGAGGAAAAGTAAAAAGTAAGATTTTCAAAAAGGTGTTTGGGTTCTCTACCAGTTATCAGTCATTGTTAATAAATTACCTCAAAAAGTATTGACATACAAACAGTTATTCCCTGTGTCTCATGGAGAGTGGTATGGCCATGTGGGCGTGGCTGGGGAATTACTCTGCTGCTCAGGGCTGGTGTCACTCATCTAGCTGAAGTCATCTTGAGATTTGACTTGGACAGGATTGTCCAAAGTAGCCTCAAGCAAATGTCTGAGGCTTGGAGACAGCTGTTTAAATGTTGGGGCAGTGTTCCAAGAGGGTAAAAGCAGAAGCTGCAAGGCTTCTTAAAGCCTAGCCTTAGAAGACATACATTGTCACTTCTGCTGCACTCTGTTGGACAACACAAATCACAAGGTCAACCCAGACGCAAGAGTTGGGGGAAAAGACTCCACCTCTTGATGGGAGCAATTTCATATTGCCAAGAGGCCTAGAAACAGAGATGCATAATGTATGAAAGGCCATTATTGTATCAGTTCACAACAGGGCCATTAAGTGTTTTGGCTTCTTACTGAATTTTTCCATCAGCATACAAACATGCTGCTAAATTCTTCCAACTTTCAAAAGAAAAATACTTTTTCTTGACCCCACTTGCCTCTCAGATAGCTCATCATTTCTTTCGTTTTCCTTCGTAACACACTATCTTCAAAGAGCAGTCTGTTCCCACAGTCTGATTTCTCTCCTCCCATCATTCACTGTTAAACCCAATCCAATCAGGCTTTAGTCCTCACCACTCTATTCTTGTCAAATTAATCAATAAGCTCCATGTTGTTAAGTCCAGTCATCAGCCCTTAGCCCTCTTCTTCCACCTATCATCAGCATTTTACATCATTCAACACTCCCTCCTTCCTGCTCCTCACTTGCTTCCTAGGACCCCACACTGGCGCACTGTTCTGATATCCTGCTGCAGGGAGCATAGCTGGAGGACTGTCCGCCCCAGTGCTCTCGGATCCACCCTTGTGATTGGGTGTTGAATCTGTGCTTCTGACTGGCTGCTACTAGCCAGGGCTGAGCACAGCATCAGCACCAACACACGATCCTGAGAGATACAGAATTCCTCAAATAGGGACTTCGGCTTTAGAACTCACGGTCGCCTGGCTGAAACGTCCTTAGAACTGCATTGCAGTCTAAGACTCATTCTCCTCGATCCTACTTCCTCTCCTTCTTTTTCCACGGTGCTCAGATCTCCATAAAGATCAGAAAGTTCTCTTTACTCCCTTTGGCTCCCTCCCATTTTTCCTTTTTTGGAGGAAAAAAAAATTTCCCTCCAAAAAAAATCTCTTGTACATCTAACTTTAGTTGGTATCTGCTTCTCTTTGGACTCGAATTAACACACACTTCATTGGTTTTTCCTCTACCTCATGGGTTTCTCCTTCTTAGCGTATTTTGATGACTTCTCCTTTTTTGTACTACATTCTGAATGTTGAGTGACCCCAAAGCCAGTTGTTGATCCTATACTCTTCACAATCTATACTTCTTCCCTAAGTGATCTCATTCAGACCCATGACTTTAAACCTAAAGTCTAAACCTAAATCTCTAAACCAGTAACTATTCTATATGTATATACATATATATAAGTATATATATATCTCCAGTAGAGAACCCTCATACAAGCTCTACACTGATATATCCATTACCTGCCTACCTGAGATTTCACTCTCATATATCCAATGGTAAGTTCTGACCAACATCCTTCCTGAAACAAACAAAAAAAAAACCCCCAAAACAGCTATTCACATACTCTTCACAACCTCAGTTCAGCACTCAGACCAAAGAATTGAAGTTATTCTCTCCTCTGTTTTCTTTCTCTCTCACAGCCCCTATCCAAATCACTACTAAATTCCATTGGGTCTACCTTCAAAAAATTTTATTCTAACAAAGTTTCACTTCTCCAATGGTGCCATCCTGGACTGAGGTACTGTTACGTTGTATTTAGATTCTAGCTTGTCTTCTCAGTTCTAGAATTGCTTAACTACAGCCTGTTCTCATTACATTCAGTAGCAATAAGTGAGTATTTTAAAACCAAAGCCAGATCATGCCACTCCTCAAAACCCTGCATTGGCTTCCCATTTCATTCGGAGTAAAATACAAAGTCCTTGGAACAGTCTTCCAGTCTCTACACAATCCAGGACCCTGTTAGCTCTTCCACATCTCTCACACTCGCTTTTAATACTCCAGCTTTACTGACATTGCTATTTCCAGAACATACCAAACCTCCTCTATTTTAAAGTTTTTGGATCCACCATTACCCTGTCTGGAATAATCTCCAATTATCCATAGGAATACTCAATTATCTGTGTGGCTAACTCTCTTCAAGACTTTGTTCCAATCCATCTTCTCAAAAATATTAACCTGATCACCATATTTAATACGAAAATCTGCACCTATGTCCAATAACTATTCATCAACAGGACAGTTCTTATTCCTTTTAATATGCTCAACTTTGAAATGTTTTCGTAGGCCTGATCACTTTCATACATATTGCTGCCAGTGGATTCAACCGGTGTTCCAGGGTCTTGTCCCGTCCCAGAAAGAATTCAGAGACAAGATGTAGAGGTTAAAAAAAGTAAAGTGAGGATTTATTAAAGGGTGGAGAGTTACACTCTAAAGGGGAGAGTGGGCAGGCTCAGGTGAGCGGCTGCCCTGTGTTTCTTTGACTAGTTACATAGGGTGTAAAAATGAATGGGCAGAATATTCATTGGGGAGGGAGGGGTTTGGGATCGTATTCCCTGATTATCATCCCAACTCCACCCTCCCAAAAGGAGGAGGGATTTTTGTCCTTATTTAGTCTGGATCAGAAGTATCATGGCGTTGGTACATGATGGGTACTTCTAATCTGCAAGGCTAATTTTATTGAAATGAGGACACAATGAGCAAAAGGTTACGTTCAGACACTGCAAATTCCTGTCTTTTCTCACCTTTCTTTGTTCATCTCCAGGCCACTCCTCACCCCAAAAGGTGTGATCCCTTATCAGCCCAAAGGTTCCTGCTTTTCTTTCTCTGCCCAGGGACCCCTGGAGCTTATATGATGTATATTTTCCTACATTTGGCTTGTGCCCCTCCTTTCTGCCCAATTCCTGCCATTTGGTCTGTGTCCCCCTTTCTCTGCTCATATCTAGCTATCTGCCTGCTCTAACAATACTGCATATAACATAATTTATTATTTTTTATCTTTTATTATGTCTCCCTTCTCCAAGAACATAAGTTCTCTGCATAGAAATTTTATCAATTTTGTTCACTGATGTGTCCCAAGCACATGAACATTGCATAGCAAGCAGCAGTTTAATAAACATTTAATAATTCATGATTATTCATCATATGAGTAATATACTGTTATATATGGCAGTTTATTATTGTTAAAATGAAAGTTTTAAGGAGTCTTTGTCAAAGATAACTTTCTCAGCCCAATACTCTATCTTCCTCTAATAACCATGTTTAGTCAAATGCCAATGCTTACATTATGCAGCACTGACTTATTAGAGTCCAACACAAATTACTACTTTAAGTCCCTCAGTAATGCCAGAACTTCAGAATTCTTTAACTTCATTTACATTTACCCTGCTTTTTAAATTGTTTTTGTAATGTTTTAGCTCAACTACATTTTACAACCCACAATATATTACTATTCAATATTTACTCAATATTCAGTCAATTTTTACTTAAATATTTAACAACATATTTATCCTTTCAGTACTCTTTATTCTTTCTTGGTGTAGTCATATGATTGAATATAATGTAGCAATGAGAATGAACAGACTATAGGTACTCCCAACAACTTGAATAAATCTCACAAACGTAATGTTGACCATAAGAAACCTAACACAAAAGAGAATCTACTGGGTTTGCATTTTTGTCAAGTTAAAAAGCAAGCTAAAGTAAGCTATGGTGTTACAAGTCAGGTGGTGGTTGCCCTAGGCACAGTGGGAATATTGTTAATGAAATAGAACACAGGGGACTTCTGAGTACCTAGCTGGGTTCATTTTTTAAAATTTATGACTTTTACCACCTTTCTGTAAGCATACTCCAATGAAAAGTTCATATTAAAAGAAAGTAAATGAAATTTGAAATACAACATTTCTACTTGTGCAGTCTTGTCCTCATACATAAAACACAGATACTAACATTGCCCTTACAAAATTATTGTAAGGAACTAGCAAGATGGTGTATATTAAAAACTTTAAAAATGATAAACATTATTATCACAAAGTAGTTTTATATATAACAAGCTAATAACTAGGAAAAATGAATTATTAATATAATTTAATATGCTGCATTCTCTAAGAAAGCTTTATATATTCAAATGTATTGTATTCTAGATTTTTGTACAGAGTCATAAGTAAACCAAGGGAATAACTGAAAAATTCTTTAACCCCAAATTATATTAAAAACACCGCATAATGTACTAGTGCTTACACAGACAGAAAATGACTTTTCTCAAAGATTCTACTTACAAAAGAACAAAATGTTTACTCACGGCTAAAGAAAACTAACCTAGTATAGATATAAAAAATTAAATAGTAGATAATTAGTATTGTTAAAATTTTCACATTGTGGTTTTAGTAAAATATTGGCTTGAAATTATTTGAGGATTTTGCTTGTTTGCATGAAGCCATTTGTAAAATGCCTCAGTAGTTATTTGGTAGCTATTTATTTGGGTTTATGATGGAAACTATCACATCCACTTTGAATCAGAAAAGAAAGTGAGTCAGTCAATATAGATTTCCTGAGTTCCACTTAGGTTACACTGTGAATAATATTACAGAGGCATGTTAAGTTAGAAAATTAGACTGAGACCCTACAGTGATAATTACAACATTCCAATTACTGACTAACACATAAAGTTGTTAAAAATTAAATATCTGAAACTAGTTTGGTGATATTTAATCCCCTTTCCCATAGCTAGGAGATAAAGGCTGGAGATTTACAGGAGGATTTAGAAAGGTGCTATTCGTGTTCTTTTACCTGCTCTTTCTTGGGGGGTAGAGTAAGGGGTGCCCTTTCCTTCCCTCAGCCGCATGAGAGGAGTTTGACAGGGCCTCCCGGAGAGCTGCATATAGTCCCCTACAGCTGGAGGTATGTTGCTCTGGGGTGTAACCCCTGCTGAAAAATCTAAAGCAGCTTCAGGCTTACATTCTGCAAGTTAAGGAGAAAAGATTCGAAGAATGTATATGTATATGCATATTTGTATTTATATGTTTCATTTATATGTGCCATTTAAAATAATCCATTTATTTTTTTCCAATGAGATACCTAAAAGCTGGTATTTTATTTTCCCTCAGTATAATTATATTATATAAAAGAAAGAGAAAATGGGGGAGAGGGTGCAGAGGGAGAAAAATAAGGGGAAAATATAATTAACATTTCATTAATAAATAGTGAATTTATTAATGAATAGTGAATAAAAAGAAAAAGAGCAAATTGGTAAGCGGATGAAGCAAATGAACTCTGCAATCCTCAGAGAGACAAGAAATAATACTGAAGAATCACTTTAGTAAAAGGAAATCATTTTTCCCAGAATTTTTTGGAATTCTCCTACTGTAACTGAAACCAGCAGAAGGCAGTGGGGTCTGTATTAGCTATCAGTGGCTCAGGAAATCACCCACCGTGATTAACCTCACAGAAGAAAGTGGTACAAGGGCTGGTATACCTTAATTTCATTTAGTTCTACACTCAGAAAAACCCCAAAGGGAAGAAATTAGGTATGTTTGGCTTTGAATACTAGCTAGAAGAAAATATTCTAACACAACAAAAGGAGTGTGACAAGTGATGAGCCCATGTCAAATATTTAGAGGGTTTTATGTCTTCAAATAAGAATATATTCATCAGGGTTTCTCTGGGACAAAAACATCACATTAACAGTTTTTCTTTTACGTTACAGAGACTTTTCCAATTGAATTCTGGCCTGTTGCAACTAAAACTGAACACAACAGAATAGCTGTTTTGAAATAAACACATACATACATGCATGTGTATGTACATATATACCAGTTATGAAAAGTGAACACATATTAAATAGGATTTTAAGATTCTTCAAAACATAGGGGCTAAAAAGCAACAACAACAAAAATACTTTCCCGTACACATTTATTTTAAGAAAGTATTTAATTTGCATGCTATGCCATGCTGAAGGACAGACTTAGACCCTCAGAATGAGCAAGATTACGTTCACATCACAGCTGGAGGAAATGCAGCTGGCTGTGTTGGTTGTCCGATGTCATACAGTAAGTGGTGAGAACTGTGTTATGCTGGTTCTGAGATAGTCTGCTACTTCAAGTGCAGGGGGAAAAAAAGAGAGAGAGAGAGACAGAGAGAGAGTGACAACAACGGTATCAGTCTAGGTGGAAATGAAGTTCCAGTGGAGCAGCTCCAAGAGAACCTGCCTAGCAGGACCTAGGCCCACCCTGTGCAAGAAGCCTAGCTCAGGAGATGCAGGGTGCTGTGCATCTGCAAGATCGATTTATGACAACAGTTCACAGGAGGGTGAAAATCAGCCCATTCAAGTAGGGTTGCCAGGTAGAAAACAAGAAATACAGTTACAATTTAATTCCAGATAAACAATATTTTGCGTTTTCTCTTGCAACCCTTGGAACATACCTCTACTATAAAAGCTATTTGCTTTTTATCGGAAACCAAAATGTTTCCTATATTTTCATTTGGTATATCCAGCGACCCTCCATTCAGGGCATTTTCAGGAGAGGAGGAATGCCGGTAGACCCAAGCACACAAGCAGATACCAAGGTCTCTATGAGTTTTCTGAGACAAGCTATGTCATCACTGATTAGGTGAGTGTGAAAGGATTTTTTTAAAGGCTGCAGTGACTCAGAAATTATCTATGCCTATTTCTAGAAACTTTGAAAAAGTGTCTCAGTTCAACTCTGAAGAAAGAGAATCTTTATTGCCATTTTCTATATCTCTCTCAAGAGTTCTGGGAAAAGAAGACTATGTCAATACAGCAATTTTCTGTTAAAATAAATATCTGCAGAAAAAGAATTATGAGACAATCATGTGGGTGTTACCAAAAAAAAAAAAGTCTTTCAATTTAAAAATAATTACTCTTGCCACTGAAAAATGTGGCTGTTTGTATTAATGTAACAAGTTTTAAGTCAACAATCTGTAGAATAACCTTCAAATTCTGTACTTTTGAAGAAGGGAAGGTTATATGAAAGAATTTATACTTTTTGTTTTCAGGGCCTTATTGGGTGCTTCACAGAGAAGGTGAAATAGATTAATTAATAGACTGAAACAGTCCCATGACAATGATTTCTCATCATATGGTCTGTTCCAACTCATGTAGCTGCTTCCTCACAACATAAATTTGTCTTAATTATTTGATTATTTACAAAGATACAAAGTGATGACAAGACAAAACAGCAAACCACTAATGTCTCATGTGTCGTTACTCTTTTCCATGGTCATTTTTGGTGCAGTTTAACATCACGAGCTTTGTCTTCATAAGGTGGTTCAGATACTTTTAGAAGTTGGAGCAAAGGTGGGGAAGGGACAGTGTTGGAAGCAGGCAACATAAAAAGGACTTGCTCAGTCTCCAAGTTTGGACTCAATTTGTTCAGGTGGGCAGGGTCACAACTAGCTTGGCCTGTTACAATTAACCAACTTCCAGCAAATGACCAAGTGAGGAATTATGTTCTAGATTTTAGGTCGCAGTTTTACATCTGCGTAATAGCTCTGTAACTAGAATTAAAATGAACACACCATGGCTCAAAGTATTTTCCATGATTACGCAGCCAGGAATTGGCCTTGTAAGACTTGACTGCTGCCCTATCAGGACCAGAAGGCAGGCTCTTTTTGCCATAGTGCTCTCTAACCAAACTCTTATGATTTGTGTGGGGGTGGGGAGGTGGGGGGAAGGAGAGGGGGAGGAGCGTCAGGGAAATCTGATTTGTTTTCAATCCTTCCAGAACATACAATACTACAAATAGGTGAATCCCTAGGCAATGTGTGGGTGGGGTGGGGTGGGTTGGGGGGAGGCGGTAAGTTTGACTATAAAGGAAGCATGAGCAAAATTTTTGTGGTGATGATATAGTTCTGTATCTTCATTGCTTTGGTGATTATAGAATTCTACACATGAGATAAAATTGCATAGAACTTTACACATGTTTTACCAAAATTGATTTCCTAGTTTTGATATAGTACTGTAATTGGGTACAGTGCATTGTATTTTCCCAATACATTGGGAAAACTGGATGAAAGTTACACCAGTCTCTCTGTACTATTTTTATAACTTCCTGTGAAGCTATAATTTTTTCCAAGTAAAATGTTTAAAAAATTACCCTCTCTTATAGTTCTGATTACTGAGGTGACAGCTGACCTCCAAGCCTCATGCTAGACACAGCTCATTCTGATCCTTATTTTGCAGACATTCCTAGGGAACTTTCAATGTTTACCTAAGAGGTGAATCTGTAGGGGAGAAAAATTTTCCCTCTACCCTTCTAGGCTGGTGACTGAGACACTCCCTCCCCCTTAATAAAACAGCAGATTAAGAGAAGAAAAACAAACAGAAGTTTAATAACATGGATACCTCTTACATACAAGGGAGAGACCCAGGAAAACTGCGCAACTCCTAGAAATGGCCCGACCACCACATTAAATGCCACCTCCAGCTACAGAGAAAAGATGTTGGGGGAGGGGAGCCGGTTACCATAGGTAACCAGGAAAAGCCACAGTACACAGGGTAAGGCTGTTATGCAAGTTTAAGTTTCTGCTCTCTCCACTGATAAGAGTTTTTAGAGATACAGTTATTTTCCTCTTTTTGGTATAGAGAGGAAGGTATCCTTACAAATGGAGATTTCTTTTATAAATATGAATTTCCCTTGTAAAAGGATGACTTTTACTAGGTTTTCAGAGCTTCTCCTGTGTCTGCTGATTCTTAAAAATAACCAACTCATGATAATCATTTTGCCAAAGAAGCATATTTTGAGGTGGCAAATTCTGCTCCTCTTCAAATCAAACTGGAAGCTTCCTATGTTCTTTTTTTTGATTGCTTAAAGAGTATTATCTCTACAACTGGCCTTCCACATATTCAACATGACATGTTTTGTTATGGGTTGAATTGTGTCCCCCCAAAATGGTATGTTGATGTCCTAACTCCTCATACCTCTAAATGTGGGGTAATCTGGAAATACAGTCTTTGCAGATGTAATCATGTTAAGATGAGGTAATATTCAGTTAGAGTGAACCCTAATCTAACATGACTGATGTCCTTGTCAGAAGAGGAGAAAAGACAAAAACACTGGAGAACACCTTGTGAAGACAGAGATAGATGCTGGAGTGATGTGTCTGCAAGCCATGGAATACCAGAGATTGATGGCTACCACCCAAAGCTAGGAAGAAGGAAGGAAAACTTACTCCCTAAGGCTATCAGAGAATCATGGCTATGCCTACCCCTTAATTTTGAACTTCTAGCTTTCAGAACTGTGTCTGAACACATTTCTGTTGTTTTAAGCCACTCAGTTTATGGTAGTTTGTTATGGTGGTCCCAGGAAATGAATATATATGAAGGCCTATAACCTTTCCCCAAAGTACCATATTGCTCTCTATATAAAGAACATTCATTATAGAGAAAAGGAAAAAGGAATAAAACTAATGGATTCTAAAGACTTTTAGTAAATCAAGTCTTTCAAAATATGATTATAAGAAGAATTTAAGCATAAATAATATGTGTTTGTTATATGTAGAGAAAATGCAAAGTAGAAACTATATGTTTTATAAACTTACATCTTTCATGATACCTTTTTTGTGCTGGGTTCACGTTTTGTCTGGCATAATGCAAATAATTTGTAAAAGCCTGAAATCAATTGTCTAGTTTATGAAATGCTAGTTTTTCAATCAGGACCTCTAATGGAATATTTTCTCCTCTCCTACAGAAAAAAAAAAGCATCTGTAATAATAAAAGTACAGCAATTTGTTATATTATGAGAAGGTGTTTATTAATCAAAGAAAACATCAAGTTAATGTATTGTGTTGTGTTAATGTTTAGCTAATGGACACATTTTTTATTATGTGACCATCTGCTGTGAGGCTTTTGTTAAAGGACTTTTTCAAAGAATTGCTGATTAAAATTAAAACTACTAGATGTGCTAGTTTCATGCAAATCTCTTAAAGGAAAAGGTACCCTTACTAAAATTTAAATCCTCTTTGATTAGTTCAATAAAATTAAGGACTTCTTGACAAAGCTTTGAGTCATGCAGATTTTGATGGACATGTTTAAGTGCACATAAAAACTAGTTTTTAAGAAATAGCTACAATAAATGATTTGATTCATTTCATAAATAATTATTAAACACGTTAGACTTTTGATGGTAAGAAAAACCTCCTGATAACGCCTTATATTTGTATGACATTTAACAGATTACCAAATGCTTCTGTGTAAATCATCTCAATTATTGTTACAAATATGGGAATCAGCAGATATTCTTTTCTGTAACAGATGAAACAGCATTAGAGGAGTAATGACTTTTTCAAGATAACTAAACTAATGAAAGAGAATTTGCATCCCATTGCCAGTGTTCTTTTCATTTCTGTATGGCTAGCTGTCAACCCATGACCACCTCGCACTCTAATATGCAGCTATCTGAACAAAATGCCCTCTCACTTTCTCACTGTTTTTTCCAATTATACCAGCTTTGCAGGGACATATAAACCACACCTTTTGATCACTGTTCAGGTGTTTCAGCTACTCCACTGACCAAACGCCCTGCCAAACTGCCCACAAATTCTTTAACCTGGATAAATTGTTATAGTCCACTCTCTCCATCATTCTAACTAATCCCAGGAGGACAAAATTATATACCATGGAAATTAGAATCACTACAAGTTTCAAACTGCTAACCTCAGTTATATCTATTATGCCACTTGTCATTTCTTTTTATTTCGAGTTGGCCCTCTCTCACACTTCCGTCCAGGAACCCCTTTTTAAAACTTAACTGTCTGCATGTGCTTTGCTTGTTTGTTGGTTGGTTGGTGAACAGTTAGAGTGGGGAATAGGGCTAGTTTACATTTTTCCTTTTTTGAGGTATGATTTACATGTAGTATAAAGCATAGATCTTAAACATCCAATTTAATGAATTTTGAAAATTGTGTCATACAAGTAACACAAAAAAAGAGATAGAGGCTTCCTTTCCCTCCAGAAAAGTCCTTTATGTTCTTTTCTAGTAAACACTGGCCTTCTAGAATTTGACTGAAATGAGTTCAGAAATGTTGTTTGAGACAACAAGTTTACACAACTATTTCATTATGACTTTATGCTTCCAACCAAGTAGTCAATGGAGAATAATAGATATTCAAGAAAATTTATTTTAAAATGAACAAAATAACTATGTATTTAGCTGGCAATTATTACTAAAGAAGGTTGATGTGGAATACAGTGGGAGTAACTGAAAAACTGGCATAGTTTAGAAGGCAAGAGGGATGGACTGTAGCATACATGTGAATAGACTGGTTTAGCAGGAGTACAGACATTAGCTTCATTGTGGCAAGATTAAAACAGAGTACATAGATATAAATGGGATTAAGTCAGTAGGTCTGTCAGAAAAATCATGCAGTAGTTTTGGTTTTATTTTTCCTGATTTTTAATAATGACTTTTAATAGCTAAGTAAAAAGCATTGCCACCAGCTGGAAATTGGATGGAGAGGGAATTACTTGGCATTTGAGAACAAAAGAAAGGAGATGCAAGAGACTTCTTAGATAGGGAAGTAAATATGAGACACTTAACAGATTACACTAAGGACCCATTGTGTGTAAGGGGTTATGAGTTTAAAGGAAACAAATCAGTATGGTCATGGGGTTTCCTTCCAACAATGTTTATTTGGCTGGGCAAGATATGGGCAGTATACGCAGAGTGTTTTATGCAACGAGCATTGGCATTTTCCAGGTGGGCATAATAAAGGGCAAAGAGGCTAGAGAGTTAAGACACTGAGGCCAAGGACTGATTATAATCAAGGACTGACTTAAATTAGATAAAAGAGAAGTGAAGTTACTACTACAAGAGTGAGGCAAAGGGAGATGATGGTTAAATCAACACATGGTTACACCTTTTAAATCCTTTTAAATGATCACATTGTGTTTGTGTGTGTGTTTACTATAACTAAACACATCATTTTCCAAACATAAAAGGGTACCTGCTAAGTAACATAATCCAGAAATTTAGGTAAATCCCCTAAATTTTATACTTTCTATCGCATATCTTCAAATATGTTAGACTTTTTTGTCTTCATCTTTTTAGACTAAGGTATTCTAATTTTAACTTACCATAAACTGTCTTGGTCATTTAGTTGTCTTTCTCTTAATTTTCCCTGCTCTGTTATATCTTTCATTAATGGAATAACAGCTGTGCTGTGACTTCTTAATATTAAGATTTTGTTTGTTGCTTTGTTTCTGCTAACAACATAGGCAGAAGATAATTACTTAAAATATACATCCTCAGGTAAACATAAAGAACATAGTTTATCCCTATAATACAAAAACCTTAATTTTTAATCTGTCAAGGTCAAAAGTGACTTTCACTTTGCCAAATGCAGTGGCTAATTCTCCAGTGAACATGTTGAATCACCCAGTCACCCAGACTTCCAGTCCCCAGAACCCCTGCACTGTCCTTGGAATGCTTTCTTCCCACAGCTTCTTGGTTCTTCCCTTACTTCGCAGGCCATTGTTTTCTCACAGAGTATAGCTTCTTTGCTTGAGCGTTTACTTAGGACTTTTTCTGGTTATTTATACTGACTTTATATGTGATTCATCCATTCTCCTGCTTTTTAATATAATTTATATGGTGATGATTCCCAAATTTACTTCTCTGGCCCAGACCTCTTCCCATGAACTCCAGATTCGTATCTCTAACATCTTATCCAACATCTCCATTTAGATATCTGCTAAATTATTCAAACTTCATATGTCCAAAACCAAATTTCTGATTTTCCCTCTTAGAATTGTCCTTCCTTATCTTTGTTAATGAGAACGCCACTCTTCCAGGTATTCACTCCAGACATCTTGGAGGTGTCCATGGTATCTTTCTAACTTACCAGCATTGTCTATTAGTTCCACCATCAAAGTATAATCATAATCTAACTACTTCATCCAAATACAGTATTACCACCTGTTTGTGTTCCCCCAAATTCATATGTAGAAATCCTAACCCCCAAAGGTGATGGTACTAGTAGGTGGGGACTTTGAGGGTGAGTAGGTCATTAGGGTGGAGCATCGTGAATAAGATGAGTACTCTCATAAAAGAGGTCGTACAGAGCTCCCCAGCTCCTCCCGCCACGTGAGGATACAAGAAGGAGGCTGCAGCCTGGAGGAGAGCCCTTGTTCACCATGCTGGCACACTCATCTCAGACTTCCAGTCCCCAGAACCGTAAGAAATAAATTTCTGTTGTTTATGAACTACGCAGTCAGTGGCATTTTATTAAACAGACCAGAATGGACTAAGACAGTAAATTTTCCCAGCTCACCATAATTCACCTGGAAAACTGCTATGGCCTTCTGCATATTCTCCTGCTTTTGCCCTTAATCCTCTAGAGTCTATGGTCATGATAGTCAATGTGATTCCTTTTAAAATATAAATCAGATCATATCACTCCTCTGTTAAAATGCTTCCGTTAGATTCCTTTCTCACTCGTAATGAGAACAAAGTGTTTACCAGGACCTACAAGGCTCTGTATGGTTTGGCCCTGCTCTGTCCCTGATCTTATCATTTCATCTCCCACTACTCCCTTTCTCACTCACTCAGGACCAATCATATTAGTCTTCTTGTTCCCCAAACACTTCAAATATAATTATAACTCAAGACCTCTGTACTTGCTGTTCCTTTTGCCTGGGGTGCTCTTCCTCATGATATTCATATAGCTAACTCCTAACTCCCCTCAGGTCTCTCTGCTCAAATGTTGCTTTTCTGGTAAAGACGTTCCTGAGAAACCATTCAGAACCCCTACTCTGGTACTCCTGGCTTCCTGAAACTTAGTTAACATACTGTACTCAGATTTTCTTATCAAGGGTTGTACTCTTAGTTTATTCCTTAGAGAGGAAATAACTAGCCCTCTGATCCATGGGGCTAACCTAAACTTGGACTTGAATTAGACACAGCTCACTAGGCTTCTGATTCAGGGACTTGCAGTGGTCAAAGCCCAGAGGCAAGCAGGTAACCAGTGGTAGTTCTAGGTGGTTCCATCTGTGTGGAGGATCCAGTCAGTGGCCAGGGTCCAGGAACACTGGTGCCACATTAGCTGGACCTCTCAAAACACAACACTGTCATAGCCTCGCCAAGGAGCCTCGCGAAGTAGTTTATCATTCAATTCAGCACTGTCATCCTCATGGAGGAAATAAAACGCTAATCAGGAGGCAACCAAGAAACAGACTATAAAAACATCGTAGGAATTAGGTTAAGGCTATGGATCTAAGTAAGCCCATGAGTTCAAGGTTCAACCCTGGCATACAGGATGTTGTACTGACAATAACAAGACTAGTTCCAAACTTTACAGGGCAACGTATCTGCATTTACATATACACTGTCAATGTTGGTTAGGATTACTTGAGCCTGTCAAAGCAGTGTCTGTAAAGCAGAAGCTCAGAGTAGTCCTGGACTCACTTAAAATCTATTATTTCTTTAGGATGGGTTTTACATTTTGGGTAAGGGGAATATAATTTATAATGCCTAATATAATGTAATGAGTAGGGAACAGGAATAATAAAATACAGGAGGATTAAGGGCAGAGGCAGCATACTTAATACCCTAGAATTTCTATTTTGTTTATATTACTGCTAGGCATTTAGAAGTCAAACGATAAATATGAGTTGAATTGAAGGTACTATATCTAAGGTAAAGCTTTTTAAAGCATATAAGCAAAGATATGAATCAAAAATGCAAAAAACAAAAAAGATATATTTGACTACTTAACAAATGAAACTACCATGTCAAAAATAATCCGAAGTTCAAAAAAAATGATAAACTGGAAAAGAATTCAATGCACGAGGCAGACAAATAGCATTATTAATCTTTTATGAGATCATACAAATATGTCAGATGAAAACATATGCCTCAACAGAAAAATGTATAAAAGGCACTGAAAGGAAATTCACAAAAGAATAAATATAAATGACCCATGAATATATGAAAGGAGTCTAGCATCATTAGTAATCAAAAAATGAAAAATAGAATAATATGAAAACTTTTTTTGGGGGGCGGGGTCTAAAACTAACGGTGTCCAAAGTGACGAGAGTTAGAGATAATTTTCACTCCCTGCCCCAGTGGTATAAATTGATACAATGTTCCAGAATTTCTTTTAACAAATTTTCAAGAGGTTTAAATATGTTTGTAATATTTGACTCAGCAATTGTGCTTATAATAATTTAACCTAGAAAATAGAAGAGCCTTAAATTACATGTTTACAGTGGCAACATTGTTACTTGAAACAGAGAAAATTTATAATAGAGAAATTCAAGAATTTTGGAAATTTTAAATAGAACAAAATTTTTCTCTAATATATTCTGTATAATCATTAAATAGCATACCTTTGAATAACAGCTAATAACAATATATAATGCTAATAACTAGTAATAACTTTTAAATTGTATAGAACATCTTATAGAAAAGACAAAATTATAAAATCATATACAGTATATTAAATTTTTTGGAAAATAATTTATACACATGGAAAACAACACAAAAGTAAATTGTGAATGGTGGTTAAGCTTTTAGGTGGTAAGAATATTGTGGTTTTTTTCAAACTTTTCTCAATTTTCTATCTTCCTAAAATGAACTTATATTACTAACAAAGAAAATACTTTATATAATAAAGGTCTGAAAAAAATTAGGCCTGAAAGAACAGAGAAAAACAAACATCAAGTTTGTCCTGCGAAACATCTCCCATTGCCATGGACAGAAAGAAAAAAAAATCAGATGGGATCAGCTATTGATATAAGCCATATTGCTGACTCAATGTCTAACAATTTTTTTAACAAAAAGATTACTCTGAAAAATCTCAAGACCCTTAAAACACTAGTCAGGAATAAGCAGTGATGTTTTATTTTCTACATAGAAAGTTGAGGAACAGTATAGAATTTGCTTAAATTTGAATTTGTAGCTTTTTTTTGTAATTGCCAATTTCTACCTTTTTTCAAATATTCAGGCTTAGATTGGATAAAAGGTATTAATTATATTTTGGTCAGTAAACTAAATATTTTTTTCTATAAAACCATTGTGCTCTTCATGATTGTTATTGGCTTTCCATCAACCACATGACCATCAGCTTAAGCAGCAAATACAGAATCAAGACACTTCGGACAAATGTAGGGCATTTGTATGCACAATCACATTCTAAACAGAAACAGAAAGTTTGCATTATCCTCCCTCTGAGCACTGTCAAGTTCACTGCTTTCCTACTGAAAAAGAATGAGACAGCTATTGCCTTAGCACTTTATACTTAACTTGAATTTGCCTGTAGTCCCTTATGCATAATTTGAATAAACATTCAAAAAGATAAAACACAATGATTTCTAAGGTTTATATTACCTGGTATCATTAATCTATAGATTTTATTGACCTTACACTTAATCAACCTAAATATCTGAATAAACTTTTTTTTTAATTCCACAAAAACATTACATGCTGTCCAGGAGTTTAAAACCTAAAACAGACCAAGATGTACTGAACAACAGGAATAATATCTTCATGATTTTTGTGTCTTTCAAAATGTTGCTAAAACACAAAGTGTTAAACATTGTGGAACCGATTTTACTTCACTGTGTGTTTAATTTGCTTTAAATTTGTATGCAAAAATCCACACTATAAAAAGGAGAATACAGTTCTTTAAGGGGATTTTTCTTGACAAAAGAATTCAAAATAAAATTGCATTAAGTATCAATTTCCTTAGCATAGTTACAAATGCGAAAATTAAATGTGCATCCATTTACAAAAATATTTGTGTAAATTTTCTCAGTTGCATGTCAGATTTAGTATATATATATATATATATTGCACTATTCAAATGTGTCTTACAAATGCATCCTTTTTCAAAGGTGACCAAATTAATCTTCCTAAAGCATAGTTCTAAATAATCACTTTACACCTTAAGTTCCTTTTTGGTTTTTCATTACTTCTACTTTTACTCCAAGAACAGTCCTGGAGAATTCACCTTGTTCAACCATATATTTTCTACTCAACATTTCTAATCTTTTCAAAAATTTTTCCTTTGACCAAAACAGGCTACTTATTTTACCTGGAACATGCCCATATTCCCTTGCCTTTGTTGTGTTGCCTATGTTACTCCTTCTATTCTTATATCATAATTTCCCCACTTCTGTTGGCTGCCATATTGTCCATCCTTCAAAACTTCAAAGGTCTTTTCAAATATTTTTAAACTCGATTTCATTTTTCTCACTAAGAATTCCCTTGATTATTCTCCTATGTCATTTGTACATTTTATAATTTGCTTTGGTTACATTAATGTTTGTATTAGGCCTCTCATTCTTCCACAATCTGCGGAACTGGCAGAATACTTTGCTCAATAAATATTTGTTGAATTGATGGGCAAGGATACATTAAAAGGATAGTATAAGGGAAGGAATGACAGATATAAATGGATATAGCATAAACATCCCTACATGAAATGGAGAGGAATACGCAACCGGGCTTTAGAGGACATGGTCATTATGCAGGCTAGGAAAATCACATCCAGTTTTGTATATGTTCTTAACATTTTACTTTACAAGTATAAGTTCTACTGGACAAGGATCATGTTCTATCCATCTTTGATTCATTTTCTAGCATTGCCAAATCACTACTATTTACACTTATTGATGAATTCACCTCAAGCTTCCCCACAATAATCAGGCACATGCTAACTAAGAATTCATTGGCTTTTGATCAGAATTTGGAAGTTATGATCTTAAATGTCAAAGCCATATAATCTATATTATTTTAAGAATTAAATTGCCTTTTTTGTATGTGAAGACATTTTTAGAATAGTTTTAGGTTCACAGCAATATGAGTGGAAGGCACAGAGATTTCCCACATCCCTCCGAGACTTGACATGTGCATAGCCATTATCAGCATCACCCATCTGAGTGGCACACTTGTTACAATGAACCTATACAGATGCATCACAATCATCCAAAGTTGAGAGTTTACCTTACTGTTCACTAGGTGTTGTACATTCTGTAAGTTTGGAAAAATGTATAATGGCATGTATATAACAACATAGTATCACACAAAATAGTTTCACTGCCCTAAAAATCCTGTGCCCTGACTACTCATTACTCCACCATTCTCCTCCCTTCTATCATTCCAGGGCAATCACTGATCTTTTTTACTGTCTTCTTCATAGTTTTGCCTTTTCCAGAATGTCATATAGTTGGAATCATACAATACATACCTTTCAATATTGGCATCTTACCATTAGTAATATGTATTTGAAGTTCCTCCACGTTTTTTCATGGCTTGATAGCGCATTTCTTTTTAATGGTTAATAATATTCCATTGTCTGGGCCGTTTATTTATACACTCATCTTGAAGGGCATCTTGGTTTCTTCTGAGTTTTGAATTATGAATAAAACTGATATAAACATTTGTGTGTAGGTTTTCATGTGGATACAAGCTCACAACTCCTTTTTGTAGATACCAAGCAGCATGATTGCTGGATCATATGATAACAATATGCTTAGTTTTATAAGAAACTGCCAGACTGTCTTCCAAAGTGTCTGTACCGTTTTGCACTCCCATCAGCAATGAGTAAGAGCTACTGGTGATTTACACCCTTTCCAGTATTTGGCGTTTTTAGTACTTGGGATTTGGGCCATTCTAATAGGTAGGTAGTGGTATCACATTGTTATTTTAATTTGCAATTCCCTAATGACATATGACGTTGGACATTTTTTCTTATGATTATTTGTTATCTGTATATCTTCTTTGGTGAGGTGTCTGCGCAGGTATTTTCCCTATTTTTCATGGGGTTGCTTGTGCCTTTATTTAGAAGTCCCTTGTATATTTTAGATAACAATTCTTTATGGCTTTGCAAATATTTCTTCCAATCTGTGGTTTGCCTTTTTATTCTCTTGACATTATCTTTTTCAGAGCAGAAATTTATAATCTTTTAATTTAAAATTTAATTTTGAAATCCAGCTTATTAATTCTTTCTTCAATGGATTATGATATCTAAAAAGTACTGTATATAAACAGTCATTGCCATACCCAAGGTTATCTAATTTTTGTTTGTTTTCTTCTAGCAGTTTTATAGTTTTGTGTTTTACATTTAGTTCTATGTCCATTTTGAGTTCATTTTTGTGAAGGGTATAAGGTCTGCGTCTAGGTTTACTTTTTGCATGTGGATGTCCAGTTGTTCCAGCAATCAGTTGACTATGTTTATATGCAGCCTTAGACTTAAAAAAGATTTTTCCAGTGGTTGTCCTACTCAAACCATATAATTACAATATTGACTTATGACATTTAAAATTTGAGTTTAAAGTTTAATTTAAACTTTGAAATTTTACATATTTAAAAGACAATATTTTGGAGCTATTTTTATAACAAAATAACACATTTATTGCAGAAATATTATAAAACAAAGTTTAAAGAAAAATATTATAACACCATCTCTCAGAGACAATCACTGTGACATATTTTGGTTTGTATATTTCTGACCATTTTATGCATATTTGTATCTTTTTTCTCCCACAAAACCATGAACTTAACTTACAACATCTTTTTCTCTGAAATACATTGGAAATATCTTTCAATACAAGCAAATATACCTCTACAATGTGTTATTTGATGGTAGAATGCATTTGGTTTATTTTGATATTTTATTTCTTTAGATAATTAATTCCTAGTGTTAAATCTTTGTGTGAGTGTTTGGTTATATCCTTAGGAAAAGATCTTATAAATGAATTGTTGGTTCAGATGTCCCTACCCTCCATGTTCTCATACTTGAGGACTTAGTTGTGTATAATATCTAAGCTTCTTTCCTAAATCTCCAGGTCTGGCTTGTGACGGAACTGGAAAGCTTTGGTGCCATACTGGTGAAGGCATAGAAGGTAGTAATAATAATAATAATAATAATAATAATAATAATAATAAAAGAAGCTTTTGCATATTATGCCATCAGGTGACTTAACAATGAGGTTGAAAGACACTGCTTAAATCATCACCAATGTGGTCCTTCTTTGTTTTCTACTGAAACAGTACCATAGATGGAGTTGCTAAACAACAAAAAATTATTTCCTTGCAGTTCTCGAGGCTAGAAGTCCAAGATGAAGGTGTCAGCAGGGCTGGTTTTGTCTGGGAGCCTCTTCCCTTGCCATATAGTTTCTGCCAGTGTCTTCACTGGGTTTTCCTTCTGTGTCTATTTCCAAATTTCCTTTTCTTATAAAAGTAATGAGTCATATTGGATTACAGTCTACCCTAATGATCTCATTTAACCTTAACTACTTCTCTAAAGACTCTATCTCCAAGTACAGTGACATTCTGAGGTACTGAGGGCTAGAACTTCAACATACAAATTGTGAGGGGATACAATTCAGCCCATAACATTTGCATATTTTAATGTATTTTCTTCTTGTAAAAGAATAGCCATCCTTTTATTTTCCTAAGTTGTGATAGAAGAAGATTTAAGATAGGCACGTTTTATCAATCAGTAAGTAGATCCTCACTTAACCACTAAGATTTATAAGAGTGGGTACTGGAACTGTCTTGTACATCCTTAAACTCATTGACTAGTATGTTATCTAAAACACAATAGGGACATAGTAAAGATTTATGGATTAGATGAATATATGAAGGATATCCACTTACTTAAGAAACTGTGATAATTGGTACTAGGAAATCAAGGAAAATACTATTTTGCTTTCAAAGAGTGTGCAATATCAAAGGAAGGATTATAACATTTGAAGTCTGATAATTAAGCCATATTGCAAGCTCAAATGCCCTCAAAGTTTAGGCAACTAATTTAAATGTGTGAAGAGGCTATTATGAGTAAGAAAATAAGCAATGATAGGGTTTCTATAAACTAGAAAATCCATGCTAAACCAAATCAAATTAGACTTCCTTGAACAACCACAACAATACTGTGCTACGCATCTGAGGGTTTATTTAGGACCACAGGGTATCAGTTCTTGACTCTTACTTAGGCTACGCAGTTGCATTATTTTACAGATTTATAAAAGATAATTAAAATCAAACAGCCAGTGAATAGCACGTCTTCTACAATGTAAGTGGTAAATCTTGGATCTGAGAAAGCATTGTAGGCCTGATAGTTCATTCTACCCATCAGTCCAATGCCAGACAGCAGTAGGATCTGGGCAATCTTTCAATGTCTCCAGTGGTTTAAAATATATAAGTAATACCATGTAGAAATCTTTACCAATTTATAAACTACATTAACTAATAATAGTAAATCTAATTTTTCCCAGATATAATCATCTGTGAGTCCTTGAATTTATACAATAGACTAACCTTACTTAGTCTTTACCCAATTTTTAAAATGTGTTTCTGTTATTCTGCAGGGGCTTACAGATTATTTACAGAGATTCTATGTGGTTAAAAAAAAACCCACTTTGGATCCATTCCCACAAACTAATGTTATGTCTTTGTTTTTTCATAGCCACTATCAGTTCCCTCTCTATTGTAACTATTCATGGTCTCAACTAAAGGAGTATCCAATATTGAATGAATTCCTCAACCAAAACATATTCTCTCACAAAAGAGAAAGTAAATGATGAGTATTTTATATTCTACATTAGTCCCTTGCTTGATTTAATCTAGGAATATATGCACATATAAATTTTCATAGACACAGTTAATATGTTCCAGTTTTATAGCCCTCTCAAACTTTTTAGATAAAGGTGAAGGGCTATAATCCCTTCTCTTTGATAGATTTATGAATAGAATATATGTGTACGTCATCTGACCTCCTGGCTGTACAGTTGGCTTCTTTTTGAATCAGATATTAATTTGGGAAGACATTTTAAGATTTTCAATAAATATTACATGTTGCTGTTTAACACAAGGGGGACTTTTCCTCTTTGAATGAATTTAATATTCCTGAAAGGTTTCAGATAGTATTCATTGAGATGCAAAATTACAAGTTGCAACCAGAAGCAATGGAAATTTCTCCGAAACACTCAGTGAGGACCCTGCTGAGCTCAAACGTCTCCACACACTCTCCTTCTCATATTTAGGAGAACTGTAAATCGCTGGAAACAGCTACTTCATTTCTGTTCTCTGGACAGTGCTGGAATCCCAGAAGACATTCCAGAGGATATGGGTTTGATGGCTTCAGCACATCCTCCGGAGGACTCTGCATACAAACCACAGCTGAACTGGCCGCCTTTGGAAAGAAAGGGCATGTTTCCAGCCAGCAATAAGACTGCATTATCTCTTTTCCCTAGGGAGAAAGATCCCTTTTGATCAAGTCTTGCAGTCACCTCAGGGTCAGAAGAGAGCACCTTGCATTAGTCTTGTTGGCTCTTCCCCAGGCCGTGAGTGGAGCCCATCTGCTTCCCTGCCAGCATTTGTTTAAATTTGAGCAGCCGCATTAAGAAGGGAGGGGTCAGGGAAGGATGAGACGTAAAGAAATCCAGGTATGAATTGGTGACCAGATGTTTCAGCTGGAGGGGGTAATCCCCCAATCTATTGCTAGAAAGCCCTATTTTTATGTTGCTGAACTACACCAGTTTTTAGCACCCCAATTTATGTGCTCTCTCAGATTGAGGGTTCATTAACCTCCCTGCTTTAGAAGCACATTTGCAGGATAACAGATGAATGAACAAGGTTTCCTGCCTGACCAGAGTAGCATTTTTCTAGAAAAATTCCATCTATGTATTAAAACAAATTTTAAACTAAAACTTTGAATTCAATTATCTTGAAAGGGAAAAAAAACACACAAGATTTTATTTTATAACTATCTTTCTATTAGATAGTATGAAACCATATTCAATGAAGCTCTTACTTTACCTATGGAAATTTGTTACCTATACATTTCCAAATGTTTAATAAATCACCATATACACAGTATCATGGGTGATTGGCAAAATATTAAATATTTACTTTTAATTAGCAACAAAACCTCCAAATATTAGCAAATATGGATCTCATCACCTTCTTTAGGGAAGTTATTTCTTTGGTGAGCAGCAAAAGTTTCTCTAGATTCCAAAATGATATGCAAATATTACCAATGTTTGAAGGTGTACTGGAGGGAAATATGGCTTATGGTGGCAGAAAAGATAGAGGGTGAAAGCCAGGGCAGTTAGTTCTTCTAATCCAGCGTCTGTCACTAAATATACAAGGAACACCAAACACACTGTCTTGCATTAAACAAATGCCTGTGACTTCTTTTCTTCCCCCAGTACTCTGAGAAAATTGCCTAGACTAGAACTTTGCTTCTCAAAGCATGGGATGCAGACCAGAAGCTTCCAAACTACTCCAAAGCTTGTTAGAAATGAGAGCTCAAAGCCCTGTTCCCAGAATCACTGACTCAGAATCAACATGAATAAATTTCTCTACCAAACAGGTCTCCCAGTGACACGTACACATACTAGAGTTTGCAAAGCACAGTGCAGATTAACTTCAAGGACTCTGTATGGTCAGGCCACTAAAGATGGCTGTTCTCTTGCTCTTTGTATATCCTCTGATTGACCAGTGCCTGCTTCACCTATACCTTACTCACATGACTAACCTTCCTACATACTTTCCACAGGTCCCAGCTAGTGATTGTTGTAGCTTTAGATCAGAACTCTCCACTATGCTTATCAAAGGGGCAGTAAGGGAGCATGCCCCTCTGCTGGTTTCCCTGGTAACCAACGAGCCAACCAGATGTCAGTTCTTCCCAGAACTGCTAACCTCTCCCTACCCCCGGAGTGAAACCTGCTACCATGTCCTGCCTACCATCTGCCGCACACGGTAGGGAGTTGCTTCAGGACCTTGCTTCAGACATGTAAGAGTCTCTTATCCATTAAACCACTAATGTCTCTGTCACTGACTCTGAGCTCTTTGATCTTGAAGCTGGGTGAGTACAGGACTTGTAGGCCTGCAGGTGCAGCCCAACAGAACCCCTTTTCAATAATCCATGACTGTATGGAATAAAAAGCCCATGAGGTATTGATACATCATCGAGGTATCCCAATTTAGCTCAAAGGAAGATTTTTGCTCTTGTTTTTTGTAGAACTGGAAAGTAGGCAACCACCATGGGCATTTGTCTTTCTACATGAATATATGTGCATTGTGTGTTTGTGTTTCAGTCTGGAAAGAAGGAAAGGCAAAGGGATCAGGGGAAGAGATGAAGATGGCAAAGAAAATGGAAGGAATGAGATGACTTTTGTTCTTGGTATAGCATTAAGAACTAGTTTTGAAGTTCTAACAAAGAGGGCACATAACCAGAAGTTGAATGCCATCATGATAACCCACGATGATTTGGTCTGGGGCAATAATTTCGAGCAGATGCACCTCCCCCAGTTTCTTCAGTAGGGACCAGCAGCAGCATCAGCAGGCATTGTGGAGCAGCAGATTTAAGTACTGTGCCCAGAAGACAATCAGGGAGTCAGCACGGTTAGGGAGCACAGCACTGGCAGTGAGCCTCCCTCAGACTGCCTTTGGTTATTGCACTTATGGCATGTTGCTAGAACAGAAGAAAATGCATGGACCATGGACAGATTTGGGAACACATACACACTGAGGATGCCTAGAAATAATTGTTCTCTAGTCAAGCACTGGTAGTGAATCCATCTTTCCCTTCACACCTGCAAATGTTTTAGTGAATGGTACTCCTATCCAACCAATTGCTCAAGCCAGGAACTAGATAGAATCTTTGACTTTCCTTCTGTGTCATTCCATCATGATACAGTCAATGAGCAAATCTGATCAATTAAAACTCTAATATTCTTTATCTCCAGCAGCTTACCTCTAATTCTCACTATCACTTCCCCACTCAGGGTAACATCTTGTTTCAAGAACAACCTTGCAACTGGCCACACTGAAACTGGTTTTGTTTTCCTCTAATCCATTTATTATGGTCTGAAATTCCATTTTTAATCTTGTTTCTGTATAAGTCACTAGTTTCATCTTTTTTCCATTTCCTTACAACCTATGTGACATTTATGTGTATGAATTTTAATTTTCAAATTTTTTACACTTTGGTTCCAAATCTGAATCTTTCTACATCTCTCCGCAGTTGGGTGGGCTATCCCTTCTCAATTTAGCCAAAATATTGCTCATCCTTCAAGATTTAACTTAGATGAAGGTGAAATAAACTAGATAATTAGGACTCCACAAAAAGTTTTAAAAAGTTAAATGGGACATACAAGTAGAGGTTGCTTCCTCTCAGAGATCAAGGGGAGGTTCCTAGAGGTTTACTGAGACCTCAATTAACACTCTCATCTTTAACAATAAACTAGCTAATGGATTTTAAAGTCAACACTGTCCTATCAGAACTTTAATAGGTGGATGATACATTTCTTTCATAGTACAATTTCTCAAACCACTTTTCATCTGTCGAGCATATGACACATAAGCTGTGACTAATTATAAGTAAATCTGAGTTACTAAACAGATGGACTAAACTACTATTTCTACTTAATCACATGCCCTGTGTTAATGGTTTCTACATGGCTTTGAGCATACAATATCAGAAAATAATCTAATTAAAGGTTATTAGGATGGCTCTATAATAGCTCACTATTCCTGTTTCTTAGCAGATGCTTTGTTACACAGAAAAGCCACCGAGAATTACAGCAACCTTATTCTCCAAACTCATCCTCTACCTCCAGTTACATAAATGACTCTAGCAAGTGGCGTAGTAGGCTTCTCTCTCTCTCTCTCAGATTTCAGACTCACTCCAAAAGGGAAACTTTTAACCCCAGAACTAGAGCATGGCACAGCTCTATAGATTTACTTCACATGCATTTCATGTGACCAGTTCTCTCTGATGTTTATCACATGGTTTTGCACATAGACTTTTCTCAAGGTCAAAAACACTATCAAAATCAAGCACATTAATCTACAATAGCTTTAAATCTCAGATCTCCCCACTCAAGGAAACTGTTTTCAGAAACAAAATTTAACTATGTGGTACACAGTCAATTTAAAATAAAAAAGACTCACAGTCCTGCAAAATTCTCTCCTGCAGTTTACTCACAATTTAAATTCTTCTAAGAGAAGCAGAAAAAATGAAAAAGGCAGTGAAGAAATTCAGAGTCCTGCATCTGTGTCTTTTGGTAGGGGAGGGAGGAGAAGGTCCTTATTGACTCCCAGGTGTGTTTTTACCATAAATGAGTATTATTTCTAACTCCTCTAACATTCACACAGTTTTCAATATTCGGAGAAATCTGAAGCCAAGTCAGCTTTACTTGGTTCCTCTTTTTCCTGGTGAACATTTTACATAACTATTGTGAGATGGTGTCTTCAGAAATTCCTCTCTTCAAAATTCCTTTTATTGGACATAATATCCCTCCCAACTTGGAAATGCAAGCAGACCTATATATTTCCCATTTCTTGACTGTTCTGGCAATTTTCCCTGAAAGGGAGGAAAAACCCTATAAAATTTCTTTTGGCCCCCCAAAGCAGAAACATCTGCTGGAGTCATGAGTAGCTTGCTGGCGCTGCTTCGAAGTCCCAGCCTGGAGTTGATTATCTCCCCACTTCACCAGTGTCCATGCACTCAGCAAGGAACGCACTGAAAGGTTTCTGGGAAGACTCATTATAAATAATGAGAACATGGAAGAGAAGAAAGAGGGAAAAGGTTCAAGCTACTCTGGCCCATGTATTTTATGAGTTTCACAAACTAAAATCATTAGACCACCAAACTGCTCAATTAGAAATCAAGATTTAAAAAATTAGGCCATTGCTTTCTGTAAATACAGCTGCTTGGCAAATGCGAGTGAAAAGAGTGAGAGATTGCTGGTTGATTTTTTTTCCTATCAGAAAAAAAAAAGTTATTTTAAGGGACACTCTAGGGGTTGCTACTCTGTCTGTAAGTTGCCAATTGCATCTTACCTCACAGTGGGGCTGGCAGTGAGTAGAATTTTCTGGCTTGAATGCACTGGTATTTTTATTCTTTGAAATAGTTTAACAGGTGCAAGTCAAGTCTTGCTAGGAATGCTTATGTATGACAACGTACTGAACTCTTTCTTAAATTTATTCACTCCAACCAACGTACAGTATAACTTGTTGCAGAATTTTTAGTGTGCTGTCAATTCAATCAGTTACTTAACAGATGAAAATAACCCTAGTTCTTAGCATCCTCCAACAACTCTGACAATTTTATTATTTTTCTACCATCAGTTTTTCTAATGTTAACAACTGACAGGGTCAAAATGCTTTGTCATTCTGATAGGATTGTAGGAAAACAACATGAACAAATTGGATTTTAAAAGGCCTCATGTAAAGATTTAGATTAAAATTTCAGTGTAAACCCAATAGGTACAAAAGAAAAGGTTAAAAACTAGTGAGCCGTGAGAGAGGAGGTCTACGGGATAAAGTTCATTGGTATAAGAGGAGGCGACTTATTCTCCAAGACAGGCGCTCTCAAACTTGACTGCATCGCAGGCCCCTGGAGGGCTTGTTAAACACATAGTGCTGGGCTACAGCACAAAGTTTCTGATCCAGTAGGTCTGAGGTAGTGCATTTAAATTCCCAGGTACAGGTTATGGAGCTGGCCTGGAGACCACACCTTTCCAACCAATGCTCTAAGGAATAGTAGCAGGAACCACATCAAAATCCCAGAGCATCTGTCTCTAGGAAGGAGGCTCCTCAGATGTCCAGGCTAATGGGTGAGCGCACAGGCTCACTTCTTCTAACCCTGGGTGCCAAGTGCGTCTTCACCTGTAGTCCACAAACCAAGGGCCATACTTTCATGCTAGGATGGTCTAAGCTGACTAACCCAAATGTTCTCTTTTTCACATCTCTATGTCTGTATTATTGTATGTATTATTTTATTCAAATGTCATTTTTTTGACAACTAATTTGCTTTGATGATTTAGTGACTTTTAATTTTTTCATATTAAGGTAAATTCTACCCCAGTACCATACTAATAAAAACTCAGAGACAAACACCACAGGCAAGTGTCTCCTTAAAAATTTGTTTTCCCATCATACACTGAGATGAACTCTTCAGTTGAATAGTCCCACATCAAATCTTGGCCTCTCTTGTATCTTTCAGCTGAGACTCACACCCTGTAAGAGTGTCCTCTGCCCTGTTATCTGCCAATGCTCACCTACTTCTGAAACTTGTCCTTACTAAGTCCCCATATTTCTGCAGTACCTCTTTAACAAACCTCCTCTGCTCGACGGATACGTATACAAACACCAGATTTTCCTGGAGTCTTTAGTTGCTCTGGTGAATTTCTCACTGAAGCCTATGTTGTAAAGTAATTTTTATAATAACTTTTGTGCTAATATGAAAGTTTGGTTAGAAGTGTTTCTTGATAACTCAGAATTTCTTGATAATTATCTTAATAAACTTTTATTTTAGTAGTTTATTATATTTGTATACTTTATTATAGGGACATTAAGGACTATTGAGATTTTTTTAATGCTATATTAAATAATTCCAGGCCAAGATTGATTTCTGACTACTTGTGTCTTTTAATTTCTAACATTTTATTTTGAACCAATTTTAGACCTACTGGAAAATAGCAAACTAGTATTAAGTCTCCTTGTGTCCCTTGCCCTGCTTCCTCTAATTTAATGTCTTACATAACCAAATTATTAAATATAGTAATTACATATAATATAAAAACAAAGGAAGGTCAATATAGAACTTTTATACCAACATTGATCTCTTCTGATAATGCAGAAGTCACTTTGGATGAAACCGAACGATGAATTCAAAGATCCTGCATTTTTCATAGGTACCAGGAATAAATTTCACCCCACACTGATTTTTCTCAACCAATGTAAAGTCAACTCCCAACTCCCACTCTTCAAAGTGTGATAATTATTATCTGAGGTATGTTTTAAGCCTATTTCTGTCTTCCTTCTTATTAGAGTGACCTAGAAATATAAATAAACAATTGTGGCATTAAAAGAAATGAGGGAAGGAACCTTATCACTCAGTGCAGCTCTATGAGAGCCCCAACAACGCCCACTGCCTGAGGGGTCCGTTGGGGACAGACAGCTCGGCTCTGCATTGCAAAGCCAGGGCACAGAGTCTCTGCCAAGGCTGGAAGCAGCAGTACCATATGTCCAGGCTCCCTACACGCATCTTATAGTTAATGCCATCCAATCCTGTCACCCTCACCTGGGTGCCACAAGGTGGTGCAGTGCTAATCCTGACATGGGCTTGCTAAACTCCCGTATCCTTGCCACACAGAAGGCACTCTCCTCCCTCAGAGCCAGCCACTCTCACTTCTGCTTCTCCAATTATTCCCTTTTATCCTCTCTTCTTCACAGTACATCTTCCATCTTAAAAATCCACTAAGGGCTTTCCTTGGTAAACTAAAATGTAAAGCTATTCTCTCATACCCAGGGAGGGTTGGGTAAGATGTGCTAAACTCAATCCATTATTTCCCCCCATAACATTCCCTGTAATACATGTATCTTCAAAGTCTACATGACATTATTAAGAATGTTAAGTATTAAATTGTACTAGTCCTTGATTCCATAAGTAATCTGTTTTTTTTTAAATGTCCTAAGTCTTAAACTTCCAAAATTATACAGAAGAAAAAGAGGATTCGTGTTAAATTCCCAAACTTTTGGTTTGGGGAAAAGGATGGTGGGAAGTAAGACAATGTAGTATTTTGGGGAGGGAAGTTAATTGGCATATCATTATTGTAGAGAACATCAAATTTTTTTAAAAAAATTGATGCTTCCAAATCTCTAAAGACAAAGCTGTTACATATTGCATGCTGTGCATTAATATTCGATAATGTTTTAATTTTCTAGACAAGACAGGCACTAACGTATTTACTTCAGTTTTGGCAGATACGTGAAACACTTGTAACCGCTCTAAATCTTCTTGCCATGACAGCCGTGCTGACGGATCACAGCGGTCTGTAGGGCTGCATCCTGAGGAATGCTCAAAACCATGTCAGCAGAACGCTCCAAACGCCGTCACTGGTGGGCTCAAGTTATAACGGGCCTGCTGGGTCTCTGTGTTTGCCTTGAGGGAGGTGTTACCGTTTTAGTCTACGTTGCATACATTGGCATTGTTATTACTTAGGTTTCAGTCAAATGCTACAACAAATATGATATATAAAATTATATGCTATATAGCATAAAAATACAATAATATACTCAGAAACAGATATTGTTGGAATGTAATAGATGTTTCTTCCCTCTTAAGGTAACAGTCAAAAGTGTTTATTTCTGGTTGACAAGAACTGCATTAATATTAATATGCAATGACCCAGGCTCCTTACATCTGTGGCTCCCTTCTAATTACAATTGCCTCGTTGTCACCGACATCTTCATGTCAGCAAAAAAGAGAAAGAATATGAAGGAGGCAAATATCCATGCTAAAAGCTTTGTTTCAGAAGTGATTCACATCCTTTCTCCCATTTTATTGATAAGATCTAGTCACGCAGACTCACTCAGCTACAAACCAGCCTCAAAAATGTATTTTAGCTATGATCCTAGCCACAATCCTACTATCAGAGGAGAAGAGGATGGACTGGGGTGGAGGGCCAGTAAGTTCTCCAAAAGTTATCAAGACAACAGGACAGTGATGGTCTCTGACACCAAGTGCTTGAATTGCAAGTGCTAATTTCAGAAGACAACAGTACAGCTCCATCTTCTTGCACATCTTACTGGAGAGCAGTTGTGGTTTTAAGGCTTTGGACAGTTAGGAAGCAAGCACAGAGACATGTTTGGAAATATGAAAAAGATAAAGTTGAATTAACATTTTTATACAAGAAAATATATCAGTGTTTTACTGTATTTTAGAGTCAAAATTTCACACTTTGAATACATGGGAGCAACAAATTATTTATTTTCTAAAAACTATACTGAAATTAAACTTCCAAATTTGCAATAGACTATTTAGACATTTGAAAAAAAGCAAGAAAAAGTGATGATTTCTATAACTCATAGTAGATTTTGTACTGTTGTACATTTTAATAAATTGTTAAATGACACTCCATCACTGCAAACAAAATAGGAGTAAGTCTAAAGGTAAAAAAAAAATTGCTTTATATTTACGTTAAATTCCAAACACAGAGAATGTTGATTATTTTCCATTTTTAATGCCATGTGTTCTATTATTTGCATCTCAGGATGTTAGAATGAGACAGATGTAGTGACATTTTCAAAGCCAAGAAAGCTCTTATTTGAGAAACAACCACAAAGAAATCTAGAAATAACTATAAATCCATGGATTAGTCCTAAATTGGTAGAGAAGGGCTAGAAAGGAATACAGTACCATACTTACTCAAGTTCTACTCCACAATAGTAGGCTACAAGTGTGTGTTCATTACACACAATGCAAATAACATCTCACAATGTTTCCCACCCTGTTTTCCTCTCCCAGGTCTTCTATTGGTTTTATAAAATACAAAAGCACATGCAAACACACAAGCTACACAATCAAATGCAGTTTAAGTTTCATATCGGAATCAGACTACATATTCAAAAATTCAGTTACGAATATATTATGCACAGAGAACTAGAAAACTACGAAAAATTTCCAAAACTGAGCCCTGTGCTCTGTATCTTCTATTTGCTTATAACTATAAAAGGTCTTCCTCCTCCCATAGGACAATATAACTAAACTTTTAAACCCCTCAAGATGGCAAATGCAAACAATTTTAAACTTTTATTCTTCAATTTTTGATTATAATTACAGTCAATGATGCTGTTGACTATAATTATAATCTTCACAGAAGGATTGTTCTAGAACTGTATATACATATATAAAAGCCTAAATAAGTATATGGTTAATATGCAGAAGACAATTGATAAATGTCAGCAACATTTATAAATATTTATATGGGAAAATATTTATGAAAAATTGGATGAATATATTAGCTTCATTTTCAATCACATACTGAAAATGTAAAGGTAAACTCTAATATTTGTTCACAGAATGATAACTCACAAGTGGTTCCCTTCATCTGTTTGGTACACCAGTGCCTCATTAGGAAATGAAACACAACACGCCCTACACTTAGCACATGAGAACTCTGCCAGCATGGAACACATTAAGCTTCATCAAAATGCTTTTGGAGTCCATGAAATGCAGTGCTACAAGGAAGCCACACCAGAAGCAATTATTAAGTGACTGGGGAGATAAATGTAGCTATTAATACGGCACACCTGCCGTTCTTCCCGCTGCACTTTGATCTAACAGATGATGATTTGTAATGGCACAACCTCAACACCCGCCCACCTGTAGTTTATTAGGAAATCAGCCAAGTAACAGTATTACTTAGTTACCAGCAGCAGGGAGGTAGGCATGCAAAGAGTCAATTTTTGTCACTTCATGTGTGACACCTTCATCTAGAAATCACCCTTTGCATCTGTGCTGCCCTTGGCCAGTGATATGCAAATTAACCATCCCAGTGGGCATAAACTTCTTCTTCTTATAGAATATTGCATTGTTTTAAAAAGAGATGTTAAGTATGTATTATTTTTGTACAGTGTGTGTTTGCCCAATTTATACCTAAGGAGAGAAAACCATTTTATGTATTCTCCCTTTATTAGTATTTTTCACACACTACTTAAACTTCATCTAAAGGTGGAGCTTTTGGAGATATTTTAAAACATTAGAATAATGACATAACTGCTTTTTCAGTTACAAGAGAGAAACTATTAGGTTGTTTCTGCATTGAACAATGTGGGAAAAAATCATCACAGGAAAAAATTTCAGTATTCATGGAGTCTTTGCACTGACTTGGCAGTTTCAATTATTAGATTGTAATCAGGCTTCAAAATACCCTCATTATAAAACTAGCACTGTAGACAGAGACTTTTTATGGTTATACTTTTATTTTTTTAACATTTTTTATTGATTTATAATAATTTTACAATGTTGTGTCAAATTCCAGGGTAGAGCCCAATTTTTCAATTATACATGAACATGTATATATTCATTGTCACATTTTTTTCTCTTACCATAAGATCTTGTATATATTTCCCTGTGCTATACAATATAATCTTGTTTATCTATTCTACATTTTGAAATCCCAGTCTATCCCTTCCCACCCTCCACCCCCTTGGCAACCACAAGTTTATATTCTGTGTCTATGAGTCTGTTTCTGTTTTATATTTGGGTTTTTTTGTTTTCTTTGTTTGTTTGTTTTTGGTTTTTTTTAGATTCCACATATAAGCAATCTCATATGGTATTTTTCTTTCTCTTTCTGGCTTACTTCACTTAGAATGACATTCTCCAGAAGCATCCGTGTTCCTGCAAATGGTGTTATGTTGTCAGTTTTTATGGCTGAATAGTATTCCATTGTATAAATATACTACCTCTTCTTTATCCAGTCATCTGTCCATGGACATTTAGGCTGTTTCCATGTCTTGGCTATTGTGAATAGTGCTGCTATGAACATTGAGGTGCAGGTGTCATTTTGAAGTAGGGTTCCTTCTGGATATATGCCCAGGAGCAGGATTCCTGGGTCATATAGTAAGTCTACTCCTAGTCTTTTGAGGAATCTCCATACTGTTTTCCACAGTGGCTGCACCAAACTGCATACCCACCAGCAGTGAAGGAGGGTTCCCTTTTCTCCACAGCCCCTCCAGCATTTGTCATTTGTGGATTTTCGAATGATGGCCATTCTGACTGGTGTGAGGTGATACCTCATTGTAGTTTTGATTTGCATTTCTCTGATAATTAGTGATATTGAGCATTTTTTCATGTGCTTTTTGATCATTTGTATGTCTTCCTTGGAGAATTGCTTGTTTAGGTCTTCTGCCCATTTTTGGATTGGGTTGTTTGTTTTTTTCTTATTAAGTCTTATGAGCTGCTTATATATTCTGGAGATCAAGCCTTTGTTGGTTTCATTTGCAAAAATTTTCTCCCATTCCGTAGGTTGTCTTTTTGTTTTACTTATGGTTTCTTTTGCTGTGCAGAAGCTTGTATGTTTCATTAGGTCCCATTTGTTTATTCTTGGTTTTATTTCTATTGCTTGAGTAGACTGTTCTAGGAGAACATTTCTGAGATGTATGTCAGATAATGTTTTGCCTATATTTTCTTCTAGAAGGTTCATTGTATCTTGTCTTATGTTTAAGTCTTTGATCCATTTTGAGTTGATTTTTGTGTATGGTGTAAGGGAGTGTTCTAGCTTCACTGATTTACATGCTGCTGTCCAGTTTTCCCAACACCATTTGCTGAAGAGACTGTCTTTATTCCATTGTATATTCTTGCCTCCTTTGTCAAAGATGAGTTGACCAAAAGTTTGTGGGTTCATTTCTGGGCTCTCTATTCTGTTCCATTGGTCTATATGTCTGTTTTGGTACCAATACCATGCTGTCTTGATGACTGTAGCTCTATAGTATTGTCTGAAGTCTGGGAGAGTTATTCCTCCAGCCTCTTTCTTTCTCTTCAGTAATGCTTTGGCAATTCTAGGTCTTTGATGGTTCCATATAAATTTTATTATGATTTGTTCTAGTTCTGTGAAATATGTCCTCGGTAATTGGATAGGGATTGCATTAAATCTGTAGATTGCCTTGGGCAGTGTCACCATTTTAACAATATTGATCCTTCCAATCCAAGAGCATGGGATATCTTTCCATTTTTTAAAGTCTTTAATTTCCTTCATCAGTGGTTTATAGTTTTCTGTGTATAATTCTTTCGCCTCCTTGGTTAGATTTATTCCCAGATATTTTATTACTTTGGGTGCTATTTTAAAGGGGGTTGTTTCTTTATTTTCTTTTTCTGTTGATTCATCGTTAGTGTAAAGAAATGCAACTGATTTTTGAATGTTAATCTTGTAACCTGCTACCTTGCTGAATTCTTCGATCAGCTCTAGTAGTGTTTGTGTGGACCTTTTAGGGCTTTCTATATATAGTTACTTGTTGTTGGCATATAGTGACACTTTTACGTCTTCTTTTCCAATTTGGATCCCTTTTACTTCTCTCTCTTGCCTGATTGTTGTGGCTAGGACTTCCAAGATGATGTTGAATAGGAGTGGTGATAGTGGGCATCCTTGTCTTGTCCCAGATTTTAGTGGGAAGCTTTTGAGTTTTTCACCGTTGAGTACTATGCTGGCTGTAGGTTTGTCATATATAGCTTTTATTATGTTGAGATATGTTCCTCTATACCTACTAATTTTTTTTTATCATAGAATGAGTGTAAGAATTCAGTAATAATAGACAGGAAACACCTGGAGCAGAAGAAAATGTCACTCCAGACTTAAACTAGATGTCAAAGTCCAGTATTTCTGATACTATTTTGAGAAAACTTAACATATATTTAGTGAATGTCTCCATGGCAAACAAAATAGATACAAACCAAGTGATTGTTTAACATCTAAGATAGTATGATTAAATTTTTTTTGAAACTTGTTTCCATTTATAAACAATATTCTTATCATTATAATTAAAATTCCAAAATCATGAGTTAAGTTGTGTGTTTGTGTGCGTATCTCTGTATTTGAAATATACTTCATCCAGATTCAATGCCAGTGTCACTTGGAAATTTTTAATATATCTACAGTTTTTTTCCTCCTAGAACTGTTTTACTTTTCCCATAAGAAAAAATAAAGTCATTCTTTAATCCACTTTACAATGATTTATCTGATCATTTTGCTTATAACTGTGAGATCACTTGAGTGGTAAGGTCTTCATAACTTGGCATTCACATGCTTCAGTGGAAATTTCAGTAGTTTCAATAAAAAGAAAATAAATACAGTGATTTGAATGTGATAAATACCACACATAAAACAAACCTACACAGTTTAAATTGAGTTTGTGAGAGCAATCTTTGATAAATAGCCACACATCTTAGTCAGCAGGTCTGCTATGGGAAAGAAACTGCTAAATAACAGTGGCTAAAGTAACACCAAGATTTACTTCTACATGTCCATCAGAGGTCAGCTGTGGTTCTACTCCCAGCAATGTTTCTACTGGGCTGAAGCATCAGGCTGGGAAGGTGTAACCGTCCCACAGGAAGAGTCTGAGGGTTAACCTTTATTAAACTTACTCTACTTTTGCTATAATTCATGAGGAAAATATGTTCTGTATTTATAAATAGACATATGGAAAAGTATAAATTATTTGAGAAACTCAGTAGTCAGTCAATCACGTAAAAAACTCATCTATAATTATCTTTGGGCAATGTACTAAGAATATAGAGTGGACTTACATTACCATATAAAAGCAAAGTATGTAAAAGGCAGAGAAGTATACACAGAAATTTTGAGATGAGCAGAAAAGTTTATAGGTATTATGTAAAACTGTGAGAAGAAATATGTGAAATGATGGATTTAAATCAAAATAGCAATATAAGAATAAAGTTCGAATTTCAAACTAATGTTTTTAAAATTTCAAGATATGCTTGATTTTATATCTAAACTTTTTTTTAATACAACAATCAGTAGATTCCAATCCAGTATATAGGGAGCTTAGAAGTTGCCACTCCATCCTAATAAGAAATTAAAAAGATGAACAAACTGAAAAATCAGTAACTCTTCTTAGGTCTGTCAGGAATTGAGGTCACAGGGCAAAGCACTACTCACCAAACTGAAGAGACAGAAAGGTAGATACAGAGAATCAAAATCAGAGCAGAATCCCCCAAGCAAAAACCTCCACTGCAACCTGAGGTAAAAAACCTGAACTATAACTAACAAATTGCTGGAAGTTTAGTTTGGACACGTTCAAGAGACGAAAGCTCCCAGGGGACCCAGTCACAGGAGGGCCCTTACATCTTTTTAAGTTTTATCTCCAGGAATTGGAGCAGGTACTCACAGTGAATATCAGTGAAAAATCTCCTCATGCTTCTGCCAGGGGGAGGTGAAAAAAGGACCAATTTGAAGTACTCCAGAGCACTCTACTTAACAAGGCCTGCCCTCAAGGAAACTAGTTTACCAGCGACTAAACTATGGGATTTTATAAAGCATATGCTTATGTGTAAGTGAAATGAATGACAGCAATGATATAAGGGATGGGAAGAAGAAATCAGAATTTTTTATTATAAATCTATCTATTTTATTATAAATCACACTATCTATGATGTGGTATAGTGTTATTTGAAAGTAAACTTGGATTAGCTCAAAAAGTGTACTGCAAACTCTAAGGCAACCACTAAGAAAAAATTTTAAAAGACATATAACTAATATGCTAAGAAAGGAGAGAAAACAGAATAATAAAAAACACTTAATTAAACCACAAAAGGCAGAAAAAGAGTGGAAGACAAAAACAGAAACAAAGAACAGGAGCAAGAAATAGAAAACAGTAACAAATATGGTAGATACTAATCTGACTATATCAATAATCACTTTGAACATCAATGGTCTAAATATACCAATTAAAATAAATGACAGAAATTGTCAGAATGGATTAAAAACACGACCCACCTATTTGTTCTCTGCAAGAAGCCCACTTTAAAGTCACATATATAGATAAGTAGATGGAGAAAAATATACCATGCTGACACTAATCAAAAGAAGGAAGGAGTAGCTTTATTAAATTCAGAGAGAGAAGACTTCATCAGGTATAAAGAAGGGCATTACATAATGATAAAGAGGTCAATTCTTTAAGAAGACATAACAATCCTTAATGTGTATGCACTTAACAGAATGTCAAACTGTGTGAGGCAAAACCTGATAGAACTGTAAGGAGGAAAAGATTAACCCACTACCATTATTGGAGACTTCAACACTCTGTTATCAGAAGTGGACACAAAATGTTATGATAAATCACAGAGAAAAAAATGTGACAATGAGTGTGTATATGTCCATGTATGACTGAAAAATTGTACTGAACACTGGAATTTGACACAACACTGTAAAATGATTATGAATCAATAAAAATGTAAAAAAAAAAAAAACAAAACAAAATACAGCTGAAAAAAAAAAAAAAAGCAACTGCAGTCAACTCACATAAACTCTTAACGTAAGTTGAATCTATACATGGGAGGTCTTGATACACCATGAAGTGGGGATAGGGAACTTATAAAGTAATAATAAAATGAGGATGTCATATAGGTTTGTAATTCCTTATCTGAAATTCTTGGGGCCAGGTGTGCTTTGTAGTTAAGAATATTTTGAACTTATAAAGTTAATAGGGTGTGTATACCACATACTATGTAATAGTCCAGAAAGGTCTAGGGCAACTCCCCATAATCAAAACATTAATACTTCTGCAAAGAAACTTGCATGTGTACATTAAATGGGATAAAGACTAAATGGCCTCATGTCAGGTCAGATCAGGTTTGACCTCCAAATGAGCTAGGAAAAACCATTGCTTATAGATTTTGGGATATGGAGAATGCAGATAAAGTATTGTGGAGCTGTATTAGGTGCTTTCCATGTGCTATTTCATTTCCTCACAGATGTCATAAGTTAAATATAAGGATATAAGAATATGGGGAACCTGAGTGTCAGAGTGGTTAAGTAACTTTCCCAAGGTCACACAGCAGAGCCAATATTCAAAACTTGGCCTGACTCCAAAAGGTGAAATTTTACATTGTCTACTACATTTACGAGAGATACTAAATATTCTAAAATAATAAAAACACTTTAATTTCAAAAAAAAAAAAAAAAAAAAAAAAAGAAGTGGACAAATCCAGGAGATAGAAAATCAGTAAGGGCATAGATGAACTCAGCAACACCATCAATCAACTTGATATAATTGATATTTGCAGACTACTCCATGCAACAATAGCAGAGTACACATTTTTCTCAAACTTATGTAGAATACTCACCAAGACAGACCACATTCTGGGCCATAAAACATATCTGAACAAATTTAGAAAAATTAAAATAATACAATGTCTACTCTCAGATCACAAAGATATTAAGCTAGAAATCAATTACAGAAAGATGGGACATCTCAAAATACACAGAGATTAAACAACACTCTTCTAAATAACATACAGGTCAAAGATTTCAAGAGAAATTTTAAAAGATTTTGAAATAAACAAAAATGAAAACACAATTTATCAAAATTTGTGGGATACAGTGAAAGCAACAGAGGAAAATTTATAGAATTGAATGCATATACTAGAAAAGAAATATATATAAAATCAGTAAGTTTTCACGTATGAAATCAGAAAAAGTAGAATATATTAAATCCAAAGTAAGTAAAAGAAAAGAAGTAATAAAAATTAGAGGCAAATTTGTAACATTCATTACTAAAAAATAAAATCTATTAAAAAAAGTAATGCTCATATATAACTGCTTTTTAAGGAATTTCTAAAGATATTTCTAAAGGTAAAGGCAAGATTCTCTTTGACACATATGGAGAAATTTGAAAATCTAGATTTCATTTGAAAATCAGAATTTCCATTTGAATACTAAAATTTCATGTATCAATATGTAATTTAATGTTTAAATACTAATACAGGCACTAAATAATACGTAACATCTCTTCCTAAGAAATGTAATTATTGTTTAAGTTTGGGCATGATTAATATTCAAAATTATAAATTGGTACAACTACATCTTAATATACTAGATTTCACTTAGACTGTGCTGCCCAACAAATCACTCCAATACTTACTTGCTTTAACAACCACTATTTTCTTGCTCACAGGTTTGTGAGAAAAAATTAGGGCAGGGCTCATTAGGAGAGCTTTTCTTCTTTCTACCTGCCGTTGGATCTTACGGCCCAATTAGAGATTGTGGGTTCAAGGCCTTATTCACACGCCTAGAGCTTTGATGTTGCTTTGTCGGGAGCCACGCCACCAGACCCTGAGGCTGTACGCACAGCGAGGCCTATGAGGGGGCCACTGCACAGCAGTGGTAAGAAAAGTTGTGGCGACGTTCTCTGCATCTTCTTAGGATTTTGCTCAATATTTGCTTTGCTATGTGGATATATTAAGAATTATGATTCTAGGGAGTCCCTACGGGGACAAGATGGGGGATTTCAGGGGAAGACTGGGGCAAACATGACTAAGGGGCAATTCCATATAAATGTGTCCCAAGAAATCTGTGCAGAGCTGTCTCTTTTATTGGGAGCCAGAGTAAGGGCAAAAAGGATACCTAGAGGAAATTGGGCTTGGATTGGAGGACCATCGAATGTTCCGTGGTGCTGCCATAGTTATTGTTGCGTATCTTGAAGGGAGGACTCTAACTGAATGGGTTAAGTAAAGTTTAAATCAGGCTTCAAAGAATTCTGATGTCAACCTGTTAATCAGCTATTTGAGAATGGTCTGTCTAGGTCAATATAATCTTAAAAATTCTCGGAGCCAAAAAGAATAAAGAGGAATTGGTCGGTCTGAACGTTCTGGTACAGCAGAGTTAATGGAAGAAGGAAAAGGAACAAGATTAAATCAAGATCCTCATGAACATTGAAGCGGCCAAGTGGAACAAGTAAAAGGACAGTGAAGGCGCAGATTGTTCGAGCTGTTCCGGAAGAGCTAACCGCGGAAGCGTAACAAAGACTGAAATTGTTAGTACTGTACTTCCCCCTCTGTACTTTGAAACCGCAAGTGCTTGTAAGCATAAGTATAAATACCACAACATGAGTAAAACTGGCGGAGAACCTGCTGCCATGAGCTGCTGAAGTGTGTCTTTCTTCGCGCCGACGCTACTCCTCCCTCAGGTTCCTGAACCCGCTGGGGCTGGACTCCGGCATTGCTTGAAACTAAGATTCTTAATTTTTTTTTTTCCCATGTGACCTCTCATTCATCAGGGCCTCTTCCTCTAAGAGGTTTGCCTGGACTTCTCTACATGGAAGTTAAAAGTAGCAAGTAAGCAAAACTGGAAACCACTAGCTCTCTTAATTGAAACTCACAGAGTGTTACTTTCACCAAATTTTATTTGCGAAAGCAAGTCACAAGCCCAGATCAGAAGATAGTGGAGGGGAAACAGTCCTCTTAATGGGGGAAGAGGTATGCATATACAGGGAGACAAGGAATTGTTAACAACCATTGCGTATGATAGAGTTATTGTGTAATTGAATCTAACTTGTCTACATTGTTTAGGAATCTATAGATAGATTACACCCAGTTAAACCTGTTGCACAGTGTGATTTGGCTCCATGACTGCTGGGGCGTAACAGACCCTCCTGGAAAACTTTGCCTAAGCTATCCTGAAACCAAGATTTCTCACACTTATCTCCATGGCTCACAACTCAGAGACAAAGTACATCTTACATGACCAGGAACTGGGGAGCTGCATCTGGAACTTTCTAGGGCACTTGATGCTTGCCTGTGTTTTCCTTTTTCTTCTTTACCACATCATTTATTTTTACTGAAGCCTTACATTTGTATACTCAGCAGAGTCTTGTGAGTACCTTCAATTATCTCACCCTGTGTAATCATTTTAGACAATCTATTACAACTCACTATAAAAAAAGAAATAATATAATCCTTTCATTTATAAAACACACACAAAAGTTAGTCCCTAGTGAACTGCTTATAATCTAACAATAAATTGTTTAGAATTTTACATTTTCTATTAGGTGGGAAGGGTCAGAAGTATCTGCTTTTTAAAAATAAATACTAATTTTACTACTATGGATCCTACAAATAATAATAATAATGGCTAATTGGGTATTTACCATAAGTAAATATAATTTATTTGTCACAGAAATACTATGATACAAACAATGCCATCATTATTTATAAAATTATTAGTACTATATATAAATTTTCCAAACACATCAACATTCCTCAAATATATTATACAGTTTATTTGTGCTAAGTGTAGTATCTCTCCACTGTCTTTGATAGTGTTTGTATTTATCAGACCAATGAACTTTCTAAACTTTTCTTTTCCAAATCATGTAAGCATAGGATATTTCTGAAACATGTTTCCTTCTAGACAGATTGATAAGAATACTTAAATTGTTCCTTCTGAATATTCTACATAATTAATTTTGTTTTTCCAAGATCTATTTTACCCAGAGTATCTTCTTCCAGATCTGTCATTAAGGAGCATTCATTACAGTATTAATATTCAGCTACTATCTGATTTGGAGCCCTAATTTTATGACCACAAGAAAGGGTCCATACTTCTAGAAAATTGAACTCCCTTAGTCACCATTCTTTCTTTATCCAAGGGCTCTCTTTTTTACAGTGTACTGAAACTAAAATCTTATTTTATCTATATTCATCTTAAAAGGAATATTTTTATCCCATTTCTCAACACATTTTGTATTGAATTTGTGAAAAAATTTTACTTGGGGCTGAACTTCTGTCTCCCCTTGAATTTTTAGGCACTCTGTTTTTCAGAAGAGTCCCTTTCAGTTATGAGGGTTCCTTCTGTATTCCTGGGAGACATTTGTGTATCCTAGAATTCACTGAAAAATCCCCACTCAAAATAATATCAGTGAAAGCAGATCAGATCATATATTGCAAACACTCCCCAGAAAATGCATAAAAATGAGTAATAAACCCACTGGCCAATAAAATAAACCCCTAAGCCAATAAGAGGAAATAGGGTACTTGGAGAAATAGCTTGTTCTAAGACTAGGGCAAGAAATATACAAGATAAGCCTGGAGCAGCTTGTAGCACCATTAAAAAAAAGGAACACAGATAAGAGAATATCAAACAGACACAGGAGCCAACTGAAAGTGTTCTCAATGGCCAAAACTGGAACAATTTGAGGAAAAAAAAATCAATTAAAAATATGAGTAAGTCTAAATTGATATAAATAATGAAAAAATACATAAATTGAGGAGAAGATACAAATCTCCAATGCAAAAGAATTTCAAATAACATATATAGATACTCCACGTTCAAGGAAGTTGAGCACAGCTCCCCACCTTTTAAAGGCGGGCCATGCATAGTGACATCTTCGAAACAGTATGGTATGAAAATGGGGGAGCAGGGGATGAGTAACTTTACAGTGAGGAAAACTGGCAAACACTACCTCAGCCAGTGACAAAGCTCAACATTAAGGATAAGCGTTAAGTCATGTTGATAATATGTATCCTTGATAAAAATGACATTTCGTCTTTATGGTCTTGTTCCTCAAAACCCATAACCTCAAACTAAACATGAGAAAAACATCAGGCAAATCTCACTAGAGATTTGTTTTACAAAATACCTGATCAATAACCTTAAAAACTGTCAATATCATGAAAATCAAGGAAAATATGAGAAATTGTCCAGCCAAGAGGAGTCTAAAGATATAATGACTACATGTAATGCTAAATCCTGGATAAGATGATGAGACAGAAAAGAACTTGGGTGAAAACTAAAGAAATCTGAATAAACTATAGACTTTGGTATACTGTAATACATCAGTTTGTTACATCGGTTTGTTAATTATAACAAATATACCACACTAATGTAAGAAGTTAATGATAGGAAAAATTAGGTATAAGGATTATCTTCACAATTTTTCCATAAATTTAAAAATATTCTACATGTTAAAAAAAAAAATGAAAAGCCTAGTGGAAGCAAGATGGCAGAGTAGAAGGATGCTTGTAGCTCACCCTCTCCCACAGATACACCAAAACTCACATCTACGGACCTACTCAGCCAACCAGAGCACCTGCCAAACTCCGACAGACCATCGCCCTCTTCGAAAGACAAAGACACCAAAAATTGGTAGGAGAAAAGGAAAAAAGAAAGAAGAAAAAGCAAAACAGTGAGGGACCAATCCCGCGGGGAGGGAGCGGAAAAGGAGGACAGGCGCTCATGCACTGGGTCTCCTCTCTCCAACAGAGAGGCCAGTAGGACAGAGGGGGAGCCTCCGAGGCTCAGATCTGCCCCGAGCACCTCTTGACAGAAAGAACTGAGTTAAACGGGCAAAAAGGGTCCCTGGGACACCCAGCCTGAGACGTGAGCCAGCAGCTGGGGGCCAGGACAGGATGTCCGAGCCATGTGGAGGATTGGGGCGGCTGCATGGAGGCAGCCCCAGGGGACTGCAGGGTGCTGCATGCTGTGGCTAGGAGGGGATATGAAGCAGAACCACCTCAGTCCCCCATAAATTGCAAAAAAAGCAAGCAACACGGCTGGTGTGCCCTGGGGGGAGGGGCGCCATAGCCTTTGTCTCTTCAGACCTGCACCACCATATCTGGCGCTTCTCACGAGAAGAGAGGTGGGGCGCAGCCACAGCCATCATCTCCTCCTGTGCACAGAGCCTGGGCGGGGGCGGGGCGAGACCAGAATCCGCACCAGGGGGCTCCACAACCTCCTAGGCAGGATTGAGACTTGTTTACAGCCCAAGGCAGATAGGATCTTTCTGGCCTGGCACCTCAGAGAACTCGAGCCGCAAAGACAAACAAGGAGCTGAGATTTGGCATGGAGCAGGGGCAGGGCTGTTCTGTGGTCTTCCCTGAGCCCGCCTTCAGAGCGCCCACCCAAGGCAGAGTGGGCAGCTGCACAGAGCAGCAGAGTGACCTGCGCCGGGAGAAGGCAGGGGCCACCCACCTCCCTGGCAGGAACACAGCACCTGACCACAGTGCTTGGAGGGGGCACGATCTGCCCACCTGCCTCCCCCGAGCACAGCATCTGACTGCGGCATCGGGAGGGGGAGCGACCCGCCTGCCCACTGGGTAAGAGCTCAGCACCTGACCCAGTGTTGGGAGGGGGCACGATCAGCTAGCTGACAGCCACTGGGAGCAGCACAGATGAGGGCGCCAACAGACGGCCTCTGGAAACAGCAAGCTGAGTTCACAAAACAGGGTGAAGACACAAAGACCTCTCAAAAAAAATCATTAAGAGCACACCATCTCCAGGAGAACTAGATAACTGATACTCCTTAAGCCACAGTGCCAGAGAGGTATGAGCAATATGAAGAAGCAGAGGAACCACTCCCAACTAAAAGATCAAGAGAAATCCCCTGAAAGCACAATCAAGGAAATAGACATTGATGGCCTACTAGATCAAGATTTCAAAAAAGGAGTGATCAAAGTATTGAAGGAACTAAAAGAGATAGTGTTTAGAGATATAAAATATGTCAAAATGAAATAGAAGTTTTAAAGAAGAACCAAGTAGAATTAGTAAACTCATTTGCTGAGATGAGAGCTGACCTAAAGGCTGTACAAAGCAGGCTAGATAATGCAGAGGAATGAATAAGTGATCTAGAAGACAGGACAACAGAAAGCACCCAATCAGAACAGCTGAAAGAAAAACAAATAAAAAACAATGAAAACAATATAAGGGACCTGTGGGATAATATAAAGTGTACCAGTCTACACATAATAGGGGTTCCAGAAGGGGAAGAAAGAACAAAGGGGATTGAAAAGGTATTTGAAGAAATCATGACTGAAAACTTCTCAAACCTAAAAAAGGGAACAGATATCCAAGTACAGGAGGCTCAGAGGGTCCCAAACAGGAAGAACCCAAACAGACCCACACCAAAACATATAATCAAGATGGCCAGAGCCAAGGATGGAAAAAGGATCCTAAAGGCAGCAAGAGAAAAACAAATAGTGAGTTACAAGGGAACCCCCATAAGGCTCTCAGCTCATTTCTCTACAGAAATGCTACAAGCCAGAAGGGAGTGGCAAGATATATTCAAAGTCCTGAATGAAAAAAAAGATGCAGCCTAGGATACTCTATCCAGCAAGGCTATCCTTTAGAATAGAAGGAGAGATAAAGAACTTTACAGACAAGCAAAAACTAAAAGAGTTTAGTAACACTAAACCTATGCTAAAAGAAATATTGACAGGTCTACTCTAAATAGAAAAGAAGCAAGATGCTACAAAAATAAGAAACTCATAACTGGAAAGGTGATAACTACCATAGAATAAACACAAAATTGTGAAAGAAGACATCCAAATCATTAAGAGTGGGAGAGGGAAGCAAGGAAAGCCACTGTGGGAAACAGTATGGAGATTCCTCAAAAGACTAGGAACAGACTTACCATACGACCCAGGAATTCCACTCCTGGGCATATATACAGAAGGAACTCTACTTCAAAAAGACACCTGCACCCCAATGTTCATAGAAGCACTATTCACAATAGCCAAGACATGGAAACAGCCTAAATGTCCATCAACAGATGGCTGGACAAAGAAGAAGTGGTGTATTTATACATTGGAATACTATTCAGTCATAAAAACTGACAACATAACACCATTTGCAGCAACATGGAAGTTCCTGGAGAATGTCATTCTAAGTGAAGTAAGCCAGAAAGAGAAAGAAAAATACCATTTAAAAAACCCCATAAATACAAAACAGAAACAGACTCATAGACATAGAATACAAACTTGTGGTTGCCAAGGGGGCAAGGAGTGGGAAGGGACAAACTGGGATTTTAAAATGCAGAATAGATAAACAAGATTACACTGTATAGCACAGGGAAATATATACAAGATCTTGTGGTAGCTCATAGCAAAAAAAAAAAGTGACAATGAATATATATATGTTCATGTATAACTGAAAAATTGTGCTCTACACTAGAGTTTGACACAACATTGTAAAATGACTATCACACAATAAAAAAATGTAAAAAAGTAAAATAAAATATAATCTAAAAAAAAAGTCTAGACACTGACTGAAGTCCTTAGAACAGAGGAGAAAATCAACCTACATTCCTAAAAATAGACTAAACAAAGAATTTTTTTTAAATCATGAGATCAATCCAAATTAAGAAGATCCAAAAAATCTAATTTTCTATGTCTGTGAGTAATAGTTTGGAGATTTTCAATTGTTATAGTTCATAGCTTTGTGAACTTTTCAAGTCAAAATCCCATTTATAATAATACAGTTATAAAATGTCAGTAAATTTATAAAGAATTGTATTGTAAGCTTTATAAAACAAGGACCTACGTACCAGGATCTATGTACCAGTTTGAAGTGCATTTCACTGAAAAAACTTAGAAAAATTTTGATTGTTCAAAAGAAAATTGATGGTTTGAAAAAAATTAATGGTTTGAAAACATTACATAAATAAAAATCCTCAAACCCAAAGTTATATTAACAGAGAAAGACAGAGGGAAAGAAAACAAAGGCAAAATTGAAGGAAGAAAAAAAAAAGCAAAAGGCATTGACAACAGAGTAATTCTTATTATAATAACTATGAAGCAATAAAAGAAAAATCTGTAAACTTAAATATGGAGACAAAGAATAAAACCCATTATTTAAAAATGATTAGAATCATAAGAATATATACAAGACAAAAAAATAATAAAAAGTGTTAAAAATCAGTATCAGTTTATGGTACAACATGCAGAAAAATAAGAACACAGAAGACTTAAATGGAAAAGCAATAATTAATAAAAATGTTTTAAGCAAAAATTTTAAAATATATTTGAAATGATCAGTTAATATTCATAAAAATTGATCATGTGCTCAGTCATCAAGACAAAGATCACAAACAGAAATACCAAAACCCCATTCAATGATCACAGAACGATAAAATGAACAATAGAAGTATAAACAAGAAACTCACAATCATTTAAAATTTTAGAATAAGCTTTTAAATAGCAACTAAATCATGATGGAAATTTAAAAAACACATACCAGTATATTTTGAAAATAACAAGTTGTGGAAACTTACACAACAAAATTTTGCTAAAGATTTTTAAAAATATAGAAGATATTCTAGATGCAAGCTATTTTACACTTGCATTCTTACAAGTATTCAAGGAAAAGATTAATTTCTATAATAAAAAGATAGAAAGTTTCTTAAATTATCTCATGAAATCTATCTAAACCTGATGCTATGTCATTCAAAAACAGTACCAGACATCAGTATCTATCACAAATATTTATGGTAAAATCCAAAAGAGAAAGTCCATGCAGCATTATGTAATTTTACACAGAAAATACAAAGATGATTTTACTATATAATTAGTAGATAATATTAAAATTTAAGGCAAAAATCATTCTAAATCAAAACTAAAAACCATACGATTGTTTTATTGGATGCTAAAAAGTTGTCATAAATATAACCCATAGGATTTATTTATAGTATTTTTTTATTTTAAGCATTAAAGTAGAATACTTACTCTGTTAACATGAATCTTTCTGTAATCAATAGCCAGTATCATTCTTAGTACTGATATTCATAATGAAACAAGATGACTACAGTTAACATTAGTCTATTAATTTTGATCAATGGATTAAAGATTCCAAGTGGATATTAGAAGTATTGGGAATATAGAAGAAAAGTTACCATTGTTTGCAGAAATAATAAATTAGAGAGTAGAGTTTTTAATAGTCTAAATTTAGTATCCCCAAAATTAAATTCTCTCCTGGAACACATATCAAATAGTGTTTCTCTACCAGTCTTCCACATTTCAGGAAATGATAACCACATCCAGCCACTTGGAGAGATTTTTGATTCCTTCATTTCTCTTATCACCCTATTCAATCCATGAACAAGATTTGGCGGACCTACCTGTCACTAAGTTAGTCCATTATCTCTCACATATCTATATGATAATATCCAAAACTGAACTATCCCACTTCTATCCTACAGTTCTTCCTTAACTTAGTAGCTCTAGTAATTTTTAAATCAATTATAAGTCATTTTCTAACACTTTCCATTGTGTTTATAAGTACATCTAAAAATCTGAGTACATTATGTTGTCTTGCCTCATTTACCTTCAATGGGCATTCAACCTAAAGGCAAGTATACAGTAAAGGTAGGAAATCATTCTTGCACAAACTAGTAGAAAGAGCAAAAGACATTAGTAGTAAAATCATCAGTTTCTACAATAAGCAGTTAAGAGATACACAAAACAAATGTAAAATGTGACATCAAAAATGTAATCATGAGAGGCGGAGAGTACAAATGCAGGGTACTTAAAATATATTTGAAAATAAGAGATTAGCAACTTAAAGCAATCACATATACATATACAGAGTGTTATACCAAAACCTTATGGCAACCAGAAACCAAAAATCTATAATAGACATAGACACAAAAAAGAAACAGGAATCCAGACATCACACTAAAGAGAGTCACTTAATCACAAGAGAACAAAAGAAGAAAAGGAAGAGAAAGATCAACTAAAACAAATCTAAAACAATTAACAAAATGGCAAAAAGAACATATATGTCAATAATTACCTTAAGTGTAAATGGTTTAAATGCTTCAACCAAAAGACATAGACTGGCTGAATGGATACAAAAACAAGAGCCATATATTTGCTACAAGAGACTCACTTCAGATCTAGAGACAGACTGAAAGTGAGGGGATGGAGAAATGTATTCCATGCAAATGGAAATTTTTAAAAAAGCTGGAGTCCCATTACTTATATCAGGCAAAACCAACTTTAAAATAAAGACTGTTACAAGAGACAAAGAAGGACACTACATAATGCTCACGGGATCAATCCAAGAAGAATTAACAATCATAAATATGTATGCACCCAACATAGGAGCACCTCAATATATAAGACAACTGTTAACAGACATAAAAGGAAAAATCAACATTAACACAATAATAGTGGGGAACCTTAACACCCCATTTACATCAATGGACAGATCATCCAGACAGAAAATCAATAAGAAAACATAAGCCTTAAATAACACATTAGACCAGATGGACTTAATTGATATTTACAGAGCATTCCATCCAAAAGCACCAGAATACATATTCTTCTAAAGTGCACATGGAACATTCTCCAGGATAGATTACATGTTGGCCCACAAAGCAAGCCTCAGTAAATTTAAGAAAACTGAAATCACATCAAACATCTTTTCTAACCAAGCATTATGAGATTAGAAATCAACCACAAGATAAAAAAAAAACTGTAAAAACCACTAACATGTGGAGGTTAAACAATATGCTACTACACAACCAATGGATCACTGAAGAAATCAGAGGAAATCAAAAAATACTTAGAGACAAATGAAAATGTGAATATGACAATCCAAAACCTAGGGACATAGCAAACACATTTCTAAGAGGGAAGTTTATAGCGATACAAGCTTACCTCAGGAAATGAGAAAAATCTCAAATAAAAAACTTAGCATTACACCTAAAGCAACTAGAGAAAGAAGAATAAACAAAACCTAAAACATTAGTAGAAGGAAAGAAATCGTAAAGATTAGAGCAGAAATAAATGAAACAGAGACTAAAAATTAAAACAAACAAAAACACAATAGAAAGGATCAAAGAAACTAACAGCTGGATCTTTGAAAAGATAAACAAAATTGATAAACCTTTAGCCAGACTCATCAAGAAAAAAGGGAGAGGGCTCAAATTAATAAAATCATAAGTGAAAAAGAAGCTATAACTGATACCACAGAAATACAAAGGACCATAAGAGGCTACTATGAGCAACTATATCTCAACAAAATGCACAACCTAGAAGAAATGGACAACTACTTAGAAAGGTACAATCTCCAAAGACAAAATCAGGAAGAAATAGAAAGTATGAACAGACCAATTACCAGCACTGAAACTGTATCAGTAATTTAAAAACTCTTAAAAAACAGAAGTCCAGGACCAGAGAGCTTCACAGGAGAATTATACCAAACATTTACAGAAGAGTTAACGCCTATTCTTTTGAAACTATTCCAAAAACTTGCAGAGAAAGCAGCACTTCCAAGTTCATTCTATGAAGCCACCATCACCCTAATACCAAAACCAGACAAAGATATCACAAAAAAAGAAAATTACAGGCCCATATCACTTATGAACATAAATGAAAAAATCCTCAACAAAATACTAGCAAATTTACTCCAACAATATATTAATAAGATCATACACCATGATCAAGTGGGATTTATCTCAGGGATGCAAGGATTTTTCAATGTCCGCAAATCAATCAACATGATATATCACATTAACAAACTGAAGAATAAAAACCATATGATCATCTCAATAGATCCAGAAAAAGCTTTTGATAAAGTTCAACATCCATTTACAATAAAAACTCTTCAGAAGGTGGGCATAGAGGGAACATACTTCAACATATTAAGGGCCATATATGACAAACCACAACCAATATTATTCTCAATGGTGAAAAGCTGAAAGCATTTCCTTTAAGAGCAGGAACAAGACAGCGGTACCACTCTCACTACTTTTATTCAATATACTTTTGGAAGTCCTAGCCACAGCAGTCAGAGAAGAAAAATAAATAAGAGGAATTCAAACTGGAAAAGAAGTAAAACTGTCACTATTTGCAAATGACGTAATATTATACATAGAAAATCCTAAAGAGATGACCAAAAAACTACTAGAGGTCACCAATGAATTCAGTAAAGTTGCAAGATACAAAATTAACATACAGAAATCAGTTGCATTGCTGTACACTAAGAAAATGAAATAGAAGAAAAAGAAATTAAAGTAACAATCCCATTTACCATCACATCAAAACAAATAAAATACCTAGGAATAAAGCTATTCAAAGAGGTAAAGGACTTGTACTCTGAAAACTATGAGACACTGATGAAAGAAACTGAAGATGACAGGAACAGATGGAAAGATATACCATGCTCTTGGATTGGAAGGCTCAGTATTGTTAAAATGGCCATACTACCAAAGGCAATAGACAGATTCAATGCAATCCCTATCAAATTGACAATGATATTTTTCAAAGAAATGAAACAAAATTTAAATTTGTATGGAAAGACAAAAGTCCCCAAATAGCCAAAACAATCTTGAGAAAGAAGAATGGAGCTGGAGGTATCGGGCTCCCTAACTTCAGACTATACTACAAAGCTATAGTAATCAAAAAGGGTATGGTACAAGCACAAAAACAGTCACATAGATCAATGGAGCAGGATGGAAAGTCCAAAAATAAACCTACACACTTACGGTGAATTAATCTATGACAAAGAAGGCAAGAATATACAATGAAGAAAACACAGTCTTTTCAATAAGTGGTGCTGAGAAAACTGGACGGCTACATGAAAAGAATGAAATTAGAACATTAACACCATATACAAAAATAAACTCAAAATGTATTATAGACCTGAATATAAGACTGGATACTATAAAATTCCTAGAGCAAAACAAAGGCAGAATACTCTTTGACATGAATTTCAGCAATATTTTTTCTGAACCAGCTCCTAGAGTAATGGAAATAAAAGCAAAAATTAAAATATGGGACCTAATTAAACTTAAAAGCCTTTACACTGTACAGGAAACCATAAACAAAATGAAAAGTGCCGGAGTCCAGCCCCAGCGGGTTCAGGAACCTGAGGGAGGAGTAGCGTCGGCGCGAAGAAAGACACACTTCAGCAGCTCATGGCAGCAGGTTCTCCGCCAGTTTTACTCATGTTGTGGTATTTATACTTATGCTTACAAGCACTTGCGGTTTCAAAGTACAGAGGGGGAAGTACAGTACTAACAATTTCAGTCTTTGTTACGCTTCCGCGGTTAGCTCTTCCGGAACAGCTCGAACAATCTGCGCCTTCACTGTCCTTTTACTTGTTCCACTTGGCCGCTTCAATGTTCATGAGGATCTTGATTTAATCTTGTTCCTTTTCCTTCTTCCATTAACTCTGCTGTACCAGAACGTTCAGACCGACCAATTCCTCTTTATTCTTTTTGGCTCCGAGAATTTTTAAGATTATATTGACCTAGACAGACCATTCTCAAATAGCTGATTAACAGGTTGACATCAGAATTCTTTGAAGCCTGATTTAAACTTTACTTAACCCATTCAGTTAGAGTCCTCCCTTCAAGATACGCAACAATAACTATGGCAGCACCACGGAACATTCGATGGTCCTCCAATCCAAGCCCAATTTCCTCTAGGTATCTTTTTTGCCCTTACTCTGGCTCCTAATAAAAGAGACAGCTCTGCACAGATTTCTTGGGACACATTTATATGGAATTGCCCCTTAGTCATACTTGTTCCAGTCTTCCCCTGAATTTCCCCATCTCCTCCCTGCGGGGACTCCCTAGAATCATGATTCCTAATATATCCACACAGCAAAGCAAATATCAAGCAAAATCCTAAGAAGATGCAGAGAACCTCGCCACAACTTTTCTTACCACTGCTGTGCAGTGGCCCCCTCATAGGCCTCGCTGTGCGTACAGCCTCAGGGTCTGGTGGCGTGGCTCCCGACAGAAAAGAAACCTAAGTTAGTCAATTTTAAAACACTGATATTTGCCTTCAGAAAATAATTCTTAGTAAAGTGGAAAGAAGCTTTATGATATAGTCCCTTGATGAAGTTTTACTAACATAATATGTTATAATATAAACATTTTAAATAAATATATAATGAAAAAATATTTTTCATAGTCTTAAGAAAAGAAAGCCAAATTGACAACTGTACCTGTGGTAAGGTTATAATGGTCTATTAATCCTATGCATTTGAAAATAAAAGGCAACAATAAAAATTTAATTATTTTCTGCTGGAATTTTCTGCTAGAGATGTAAACATTTTTTCAGCTTCTCATTAAACCATTAAATTTCTGTTAATTTATTATTATATCTTTAAAATTATCAATATGATGGTTTTATGAATATAGCTATAATAGTACAGAAATTATTTAAGTGACTTGCTCTTAAAAAAAGAAATTTAATGAAAACATCAAAATGAACAAACCAAGTCAAAAAAGAGACATATTACTCTAACTAGGAGAATTCTCTTGGACTTTTTTTCCTCTCATAAAACAAAAATATATGTCAGATTCTGGGTAAAAAATAACTGCAAGTTTCAGAAGCACAAAATGAAGAATCTATTTCCTTTCTCCAAGTCATATTCCAAAGAAAGGAAAAGAATGGTTAAATAGATAAATATTGATGACTGAAAAAGAATAATCTAGATTGGCATTACTCCAATATCCTGATAGAAAATAAGACTCATAAGAGATTACTGTTTTGAGTGAGAATGCACCTGAAAACACTTTTCAGGACAAATGTGTAATGTGAATCAGTTAACAAGGATTGTGTTTTCTAAGAATCATTTATAACTTGTCAAATACTCAAGCCAATGAATCAATATGTGTATAAGTGAGTCAGTATGAGCAAATGACCATTACTCCTAAAAGATCATGCACATAAGTGGATGGATGAATGAAGGGACGGGTGGAGGGATGGAGGGATCAGGATATAAATAATTGGGATAAAAAGAAAATATATTCATTGACATGGAAATGAGCAGGCATTTCTTTTACGAGAACAATCTAAAGCAATCCTTTTAAGAACCACAAAAGTATAATCATTAAGTCACATAAAAAGCTATAAATAAATAACATGTTTTTCTTTGAGTTAAATATAGCAAGATTGAGGGTTACAGATTAGGAAATAAAATTATGTGTTTCTTCCTTGAAAAGCAATGTGTAATATCTTTTTCTTTTAAAACACTAACATTTCTGAAAATTGAAGTGTATATAATAATGTTAATGCAATAAGAAGTCTTATAGAAATTCTATGTAGAAAATGCAATTAGAGCCAAATGGTAAAAATGATAATAATGTGATGTTGTACTAATAAGAATACATGAAGCCAGACTTATACACCTGACTGTAATTATATCACTAACACCTGAGAAACTGAAAGTTGATTAATGAGAAACAGATGCTAATTTTGAAGCCTGAAAATTCAAATATGCTCAATAATGTGAAGATGATATGCAAATGAAGTATGAAATGCATCATATACCAGAAATTATAAGAAAAGAAAAAACTAAGATGTTTTAAAGAACTGTGTAAAATTTAACATCGGTAGGAAAATGGATCAAAACTAACATGAATTAAAATTTAGGAGGCTTTATTTTTTAGCTATTTGAATGCTACTTAATAACAAGAATCAAAACCAAGAAGTTCATAGCTACAAGAAATGCTAATGTGGTTCATTTCATTATGCCAACTTTATTAATTACATATTTGTTCAAAAAATTAATCTGAATCTTAGCCTATAAGCAGACGTTGAGATAAAACATGAAATTAACATTTTTAGAAAGTGTATATTCTGCATGTGACTGAAGTTCCAGTAAACCACATCAACACTGATGGAAAAAATGTCATACTAATTAAATAATTGTACAGCGAAAAATTCCATTTGGATTGATGAAGACATTATAAACTCTGATTTTCTTAATTTCTTAATCACTCAATAAAGTTACTTTTTCTTAATTTCAGCAAAGTCCTTCGACTTCTCTAAGATCTTAAGGTAGATGACACTGACCTATTTTTCAACCTCAGAATAACAACCATAATTAAGATGTACTCTGCATCATTTACATCATTACATTATGCAGATAAGCTTTCAGAATCTTAACGAGGATATTTTACTCCTTAGCACCTGCAGTACAATTTTATTCTTTGTATCAGGAATTGAAGCACCTGCAGTTCAGCAAATCAACAGTATTAGAAAGAAACAAACCATCAAAGTATGATAATCCAGAGAAATCTCTAAAACTTTGTTATTGGGGAAATTTGACTCACTAGGGATGGGAAGTGTTGTGTCATAACTAAGTCAAAGAGAAAAAATAGTATTGAAAATTTGTTCATTTCTTCCAGTGCCCTGAATGGTCAGCATCTATTAAAGAGCCAGAAAATGTCCTTCAAATAAAGGTCCCTACTTTCCTGGAGGCAATAAAATGCATGACACACAAGGAGTGATGAATTTCTGAGGCTCCTGGAGAACATTAAGTCCTTGTAGTTTTTTCACATTTTGTCCTTTAAAACATTAGCTTTGCATTTATGTCTATTTCCTTGAGAGTTTAGTGAGGCTTTTTAAGTATTAATATCATAAGTATTAATACTTATTAATACTTAAGTATTTGATATAAGGCTAAAGCCATAATATATGCTTCCTTGGGAGACAATTTTAACAACAGCAAGGGAGCCTACATCTTTAAGAATCTTTAATTTCCAATGATGTTATTAGAAAAAACACATGCTATTTCTTTGCAAGAAATACTGTTCATAAGAAAATAAAAATAATTATATCAATAAAAATAATTGCTTCATTAGTTTCATATACCTTTGCCTACAGCAGTAATATATATTAAAGATTTTTAAAACTGAATAAAAATAAAACACCAACTCAATCCATTTCTATCAAAGGCACATTCTTTCTTTCCCAGCAAAATAAAAATAATGTCATACTTACTTGAACTGAATAGCAGAAATAGTTCTAAATGAACTCCCATTTTCAAACAAAACAGAGGTATTTTTAAAAATTAAATGTATCATAAAAATTAGGGTAGAAGAAAGGGGGTTTTTTTGCATTTCCAAACACTTAATGTACTAAATATAAAACTTGTAAGAATTTTTAAGTGCTTATAGAAAACAGTCAGAATTATAATTGGAGGTGAGGAAACATCAAGGGCTTTTTCAGCATATCTTAAGAAAATGTAAAAATCTATTTGGTCTGGATATCAGAAGACAGCTAAGTTTAAATGTCCTTTGAAGTGATTTTCTATTTTGCCAGAAATACACACACATACAAACAGCTGAACTAAATGCAATTTAACAAGACCTTAATGGTTTTGTACTTGATCAATTCTTCTCTTGTAAATGATAAGGAAAGGTTTATTTTAAATATTTTCCAACAAAGGCAGAAACATTTACCTCTAAAGATTGGAATCGGCATTTTAAATGAATGCTAAAACAAAAATATACCTAGTGCACACCAACAGGGAGACAGCTGACAATCTCAAAACAAATATTGCACAAATCCACCAATCATACTAACATTAACTCATACAACTCAGTGTTACTTTAACTAAAAGATGCAGTTCTCCATGGTAGCCAGTGCACAATAAAACACAGAATTCCTCCAGGGATTAATTAAAATTAACTGCCTGCACATAAAGGCAGGATTCTAGGAAATAAAGTCGCTGAATAGAAGGCAATGGGAAATGCCCTTTATTACGTGCAAAGAAAATAAAACACAGGAAAACAGAAAACAGCACAGATCCCTCGGGTACACATCAGCAGAACTGGAAACGGAGGAACTTGATAAGGATTGGGGATTAGGTTTACCTTTTCTAAAAAAAATCCAACTTTTGAAAGATTCTCTAAAATCTCCTTTTTCTTTTATTTTTCAGTTAATACGTACATTTTAAACAAGCGGCATTCCTAGAGCAACTTCATTCTCAAGATTAAAGCTAATGTATTGATCCTTGGACTCAGTCCTGGGCCAATTTGAATTCAAGTCTTCATTTTCAGCTGCATCATAAATGTTATTAATTGTGTTCAAGGTTTAATTCAGTACAATTGGCAAGATGACCTTAATGTTTCCCTTGGCTTGACTAAATTTTAAACAGATTTCTCCCTAACTAGAGGCTCCTGACCTTCCTTTTTGTTAACAGCATTTACTTTAGGAAAAACTTGCAATTGTAAATTTTTTCTTTGCCCCTTTGAGATGTAAATTTTTTTCCCAGACTCCTGTCAGTTTTACAAACCAACAAGATCTTTCTCAAGGACCTGAGAAACATCCCTTCGAAATTTAATTATCTAATCAAATGGAAAGGAAAGCAGCAAGAAAGGGCCCCTATGACCCAGTCTCTGAGGGAAGGTAGGAGCCTAACTTTTTCAGTAAAGGTCAGTTTGCAAGCACTAGCTCATCCCAGTGCTTAAAACTCCTCATTGGTTAAAACTCTCCTCCCTGTCATTTCCATGAAGTTGAGTTCAATCTCCCTTGCCTAGCCTTGACCGCTACCTCAATAGTCTTTTTATTTTTTTAATTTTTGTTATTGAAGTGTAGTTGATTTACAGTGTTGGTTTCAGGTGTATAGCAAAGTGATTCAGTTATACATACATAAATATATTTTATTTCAGGTTATTTTCCATTATATGTTATTACAAGAAATTGAATATAGTTACCTATGCCATAAAGTAGATCCTTGTTGTTATCTATTTTATACATAGTAAAGTATCTGTTAATCCTCAACCCTTAATTTATCCTTCCTTGACCTTTCTCTTTTGGTAACTATGGCAAAAATCTTGAATAAATTTTTCCTTGTCTGTTTAACTCCATCTGGTGCAATTTTTCTTTGACAAAATGCAAGATTGACAAACAGATGATAAAACTACTTAGACTGAGAGTAGGTAAAAAAAGAAAGAAAAGGTGCTGGTAGTTTTTCTTAATTAGAAAGAAGAGTGATTTACTCTAAAGATCAGACAACAGAATTAAAACGAGCAGTTGTTAAATGTAAAACACTGAGCTCAGCAGTAGTGTGTTATCTGTCACTATCCTTCCTTAGGGTAAGAACTAACGTCTACTGTATGGCATATAGATGGTAAAAATAAATATATCTGCATTGCAGAGTGAATAAGTAAAGGAATCAAAGGATCAAAAAAAGTGCCCCTCCAAAAATAATTCATGTAGGCAATATTTTTCTAAGCATCTCTTTTTTTCTCTTATATTTGCTCTGCCTTGTCTTCTCAGTTTCCAAAACCAAATTGATTCTCTTGAACATTCCCTTAGCTTCTACAAATATTAAACAAGAGTAGATTTGAAGCCAGTAGTAATGGCAGGTTTGAAATACAACTTATAGGGACATTCTTTTAGAAAAATTTCAAATACATGTTTTCATATAAAAATTTCCCATGTTTTAGTATGTATCCTTAAACAAGACTTATTTTTAAATGTTATTTAATTCATCAGACAATTATGAGTAGAAATATATAATAAAATAATGAGATATTCTATCCCAAAAGAACTATATTGGAAGACAAATCTGTACCTGTAAGATAAGGCACAAGAATTCAAGAAAGAACTCAAACCCAAAATATACAAACAGCTCATACACCTTAATATTAAAGAAACAAGCAACCCAAACCAAAAATGAGCAGAAGACCTAAACAAGCAATTCCCCAATGAAGACATATAAATGGTCAATAGGCATGAAAAAATGCTCAGCATTGTTAATTGTCAGAGAAATGCAGATCAAAACTACAACGAGATATCTCCTCACACCAGCCAGAATTGCCGTCATTGAAAAGCCTCCAAATGATATATGCTGGGGAGGGCGTGGAGAAAAGGGAACCTTCCCACATTGTTGGTGAGAGTGTAGATTGGTGCAGCCACTGTGGAGGATAGTATGGAGGTTCCTTAAAAAACTGAAAATAGACTTACCATGTGATCAAGCAATCCCACTCCTGGGCATATATCTAGAAAAAAGTAAAAATCAAAAAGACTCATGCACCCCAATGTTCATAGCAGCACTATTTATGACAGCCAAGACATGGAAACAACCCAAATGTCCATCAACAGATGACTGGATAAAGAAGATGTGGTACATATATACAATGGAATGTTACTCAGCCATAAAAAAGAATAAAATAATGCCATTTGCAGCAATATGTATGGACTTGAAGATTGTCATTCTAAGTGAAGTGGGTGGAAAGAGAAAGAAAAATGCCATATGACATCATCTATATGAGGAGTCTAAAAAATAATAACAACAAATAATGACACAAATGAACTACTTATTATTTATAACTAAGATGATTGATTTCTTGAATATGTGTAAGCACACTTGACTGTCCTTTATGATTGAGTTACAGTACTCTGTTAATTCTAATTTCTTTGATAACTATGTAAGTTTAAAAAGCTAAAGCTCTAATCTATTCTTAGAAACAATAATCAGTACATATATGTAAACTAAAAAAGTACCATATACTGTATATATATATATACATGCAATATAACACGTACGTGCAGTCAAACTGCAATAATTCTACCTAATAAAACTGAAAAAGGAAAAAAAAAGAACTCAAACATCATTTTCCTTAGAAAGGAACTGACTAACCTACATTTCTATTTGAAATATTTTAATTTGTCTGAATTGCAGATGTGTGTTCTGAGCTAATTCACATATAATTTAACCAATAAACCAGGTTTGGACAGAATGACAAATCAGGAGAGGGATTATCTATAATTGCTTTCAAAATTTTGTAATGCCTCTGCATATTTCTCATATTAAGAATAATTTGCATTTGTTATTTAGTCAATAAAACATCAAACCTTAAATATAACTGTGAATATAAAAAAAACTTTAAATTCTATGTAGTAAAAAAGCAGTGTGTATCTGAATCCCACTATTCTTCTTTTCTAAAAGGGAGATTTGAGAGGAGTAACACCCTGAACATTACACTAGGTACATGCATTCTACATGTTGTTTTATTTTTGCTTAGCCACCTACTACAATGTTCATAATGTTTGAACTACACATATAAGTTAAAATATATATAAATCTTGAGTCTTCAAAAAATAGCTAAATACATGCACATTCACAGATTTTGCAGATGTAAACAACTACAATACTCCACTAAAGATCCATTTAGAAAAAAACAGATTTATGTGTGTGGGTATTCTCTATACAATAACAATGCATACAAAATAAAAATATAGCTATGTGAGATATCATGGAATCCTAGATATGACTATGTAATGATATTGGCAAAGTTTATATACAGTTTATGAAATAAACAAAGAAATGTTCAAAATGATAAAACATAGACAAGGATTGTGTGGTTTGAATGGTGCTTTCAGGAAACAATCTTTTGAGGAGGCTCAAGCTTGTATATAGTTTCATCAAATAAAATATTGAACTAATTAGTGCCATGAAGCTCAGGCACAGAAAAAAATGCCTGCCATCTTGCCTAGAATGCACATCTATGGAAATCAGAGACTAGTATCTCTCAACTTGATTTCCCTATCTTATTAATGTAACTCAAACTGCTTGAAAAATTATGCTTTAACCAATTTTTGTATTGCCATCACATTTTTTAAAATTTCTTATTTCTGGTTGATTTCTATACCATATACAATAAATCAGTAAGGTAGCAACAGGTAGATGAAAATATAATGGATGATAAGTTTCAGAACAAATAAAAGAAAGTAAATCTTCAGATTCAGGAAGTCCAAAGAATCTCAATTAGGATAAATAAAAATAAATATACATCTAAATATATGAGAGTGAAATAGCTTATTACCAAAAATAAAAATAAGATCTTGAAAGTAGCCTGAGAGAAAAACAAATGATTTGCAACAATGCAACGTAAGACTAGTTTGCCAACAACAGTGAAAGACAAAAGAAGGTAAAACTATATCTTGAATGTGCTGAAAAGAAGTAACTGTCCACCTAGAACATATTCTCGAGGAAATTGCCTTTCAGGAATAAGCATGACATAGACATATTTTCAGACAAAAATAAGAGAGTTACTAGCAATAGGCCCTCCACAAGCAAAATTTTAAAGGATATCCTTAAAACAGAAAGAAAATGATCAAGAGGAAAAGTCTAGAAGAAATAATAAGCAAAGAAACTGGTAAATGTATGGGAAATTTAAGCAAATATTAAGTATATTTGATAATATCTGAATTATAGACTAGTATACACATTAGGAAGAAAGTCATTATGGTAGTATTTTTCCAAAGAGAAAGAGAGCTGATTAATTTTAACAGTTAATTGAACTTTATTTTATTTTTTTAACATTTTTTATTGAGTTATAGTCATTTTATAATGTTGTATCAAATTCCAGTGTAGAGCACAATTTTTCAGTTATACATGAACATACATATATTCATTATCACACTTTTTGTTTGTTTTTGCTGTGAACTTTATTAAAATTAGTATGAACATTAGAATTTCTGTTTCTTAAAATATTATAAATACCTTATAAATATGGTACTTACATACTATATATATGTCCAACTAGTAGAGAAAAATATTGAAATAAGTAGACAGGAAATAACACAATTAATCCAAAAAGGCATAAATGAAGTACAAAGGAAAGTATAAAATAAAATAGGCATGAAGCAAATATTCCGGTAATTAATTAAGATAAATATAAATGAGTTACATCTTCAGTAAAATACAGAATTTAAGACTATAGTTGGTAAATCAGAGATATATTCATTATCTGATACATGCCTACAATATAAGGATACACAAAGCCTTTTTAAGATGTGGGAAAACATACATCAAGTTGAAATTGAAAGAATGCTGGTATAATTATTTTAATATCATACCAGACTGTCTTTGACAGAGGTAAGCCACTTCAGAAAAATGGAGAACAAATAAAATGGAACAAATAAAATAAAACCAGCCTCACACCATAAAAATTCTTCATGGATTAAGGACTCATGTATAAAAACGAAATGCTTTAAACTTTTTAACCAATACAGAAATATACCTGTAAACTTTGGGGTAGAGAAAGATTTTCTACATAAAAAGTACAAAGTGTACAGAAAAGACATGATGAATTTGAATATATTGAAACTATAAATTTCTGTTGAGAACATGAAAAAATAATTCACAAAATAAGAAAATATTCACAATGCATAACACTTACAAAGGAATAAGCATCCAGAATATATATTTTTAAACTCACAAATATCTTTAAGAAAGAGACTTTGAAAAATCAAAAAAGAGCAGGCAAATGAATTTAATAGGTACTTTATGAAAAAGGAAAAAAATAATGCACAGTAACCACACCAAAAGGGAGTCAAATTCAATAGAAATAAAGGGAAAGCAAAATATCTGAGATAAGATTTTCCTTCCACCAGATTAGCAAAAATTAAAGTCTCTCAATATGAAATATTTGCAAGGATGAAAAAAATCAGAATGCATTCACTGTTGATAGTGCAGAACATTGGTACAACTGTTTTGAAAAACAAGTTGATAATATTGAATAAAGGAAAAGATCCATACAACTTTGGCCTGAAAAAAATCACTAATAGGTATATACTATGAAGATGTTTTGCTCGTGTACACCAGGAGAAACGTACCTAGATACTCATGGCTTAATTGTTTACAAAAAGATAAATATAATAATCACCGAAATATCCATTAACTGTGGAATAGATTTTATATATATATACATATATATATATATATACACACACACACACATACACATACACACATGCTCCAGATGTTTTGGAAAACATAGGTAAAAACTAACTCTGTAACTAAGTTCATAAATATCAAATAATTCATAAGGAAGGAATGTGATTTTTCTGCTCAAGAGGTTTCAGATGTTAAGTTTTACAGTGATGACTTTGACCACGTAGATGATGGTCATGAAGCTCTGTCTCCTTACCAACTATGAACATATATTAAAGAATCCATATTTATCTTAAATGAACATAGCGAAGGTTTTCTTTAATAAAATTTCTTAAGATACAATCTATAGAAAAATCTTCAAAATTAGCCATTTTATATGTGTCTTTCAAGAGAGATTTTGGTATTGTAGCAACATGTAAACATATCAGATTTATTAGGAAATATCTCACAATAGTTCACACATTTTCAGTTGTCAGTGACTATCTGCTTCCCACTTCTGCTTCCAGACTAGCTTCTTAGCTGCTAATTCATCCCCTTTGACAATAAAACTCAGATCTGTTAGGTTTATAATGCTGAAATTATCAGTTTTCCTCATCAAGTTACTATTTAATTATACACATTCTTGTCCACAACTGTCTTCCATGCATTTGTATGGAAATATGAAAGTATAAAGAATGTACATAGTGTTAATTAATAATGAATTAATAACTCAATTAGATAAAAGCTAACATTAACTATATAATGATGCTAAACACCAATTCTGTGGTTAGTAGTATTCTTTTAAGAGAATCATGATCTGTGCCTCAAAATTAGAACTCCACCTAATTACCTCCCCCCATCAAAAAAAAAAAAAAGAACTCCAGAAAGGAAGTGGCCTAATATGACATATATTCTTAGTAAGTCTAGCCAACATGCTAACCAGGAATTAGAGAGGGACAAGAAAGACACAAAAAGAAAAAGAAAAACAAATACACAATCAAAAGTGTCTGAGTTGATGGAACTCTGAACCTTTAACGGCAGTAAGTGTGAAAACTAGAGAACCGTGTGAAGTACAAAGTAGGATTGACAAGATTTGGAAAGTGATTGTATGTCAACTATGAGAGAAGAGAAAGCTGTCAAAGACGACCCAAAGTTTTCTAACTTCAGAATCTAGGTGAAAAGAAAATCTACAATAAGCTAAAGGAAGAATATGTTTGGAGATAAGAAAAATCATGAATTTGGTTTTGCATACATTTGAAGTTAAGATGTCAAGGTATTACTCAAATCAAAATGTCTAGTATACAACTAGATATATGAAGTCAAAATGCAGTACAGAAATGATAGCTAGAGATACAAATTTTAGTGGGATGTGAAGCCTCAAGGTTAAATGTGCTTGTGTGAGAAAATAAACATTGATGGGGGCTAATACAAGAGTATGCCAAAGATAGAGTCATGTAAAATTGCAAAATTTTAGAGGTTGGCTAAGGTAAATAGTATATAAAAATATAGTCAGAGAAAAAAGTTATTTCTTTAAAGCAAAAGAGGTAAACATCAGTAGGTGTGGCAAGTGGTCGAGTTGAAAGAGGTTGACCATAAATCATTAAGCATGAAAAAACCATGATATAATGAATAGTCAGAATTCACAAGAGAAAAAAAAATTATGGCAAGGTAATACAGGCAACAATGGCTTAATTAAAATCTACATCATGGCTTGACCTTTAACAGGTCAAGGTAGAATATAGCCAGATTTTAAAAGGGGGGGGGAATATTTGATGAGATAAACAATACCTGACAAAGAACAGAAGTGGGTGTTGAGCATGGGTCTTGCAATACAGGGAATGCTACAGGCTTCCACTGAATGAAAACAATAGGTAGGAATGGGCTAGATTAGAAGAAATATCATGACTGGACAGAAAGAAAATTATACTAAGTATAGCAGAAAGAAGAGAAGAGAATGGAGGCTTTTGTGTAGGGAAGCAATGTATAAAACTGTCATCCAATCATGGATTTTGCCAGAAATAATGAATAAATCTAGCTGAATTAAAAAAGCAAACTAGGGGACTACTCTTGAAAACCAGGAATAAGTGGTAATGAATTTGACTAGGGTGATAAGAGAAGAGAGAGAGAGAGAGAGAGAGAGAGAGAGAGAAATATTTTGAGACAAAAAGTAAAAGTCTGTTCTTCATATCCAAAAAATTAAATGAAAGAAATGAGTAGGTCAAAGATGACTCCAAGATTTAACCCTTAAGTGACTGGGAACTTAATGGAAAGACGATATCTGATAAGAAACACTAATTCATGTTGGGAAATATGCTTGCTTCGGTATCATTTAAATTTCATTGTGATGGAATCCATCCAAGACAATATGTTCATTAGGCAACTGGTGAAGGAATTGGAACTTGGGTAAATGAACTTGAATTATGTTATTAGATATGTAAATACATGACAATTGATGATACGTTGTTATAATTTATTCATAGCCATTTGATCATTTTATATATTTCAAACATTTCAAAAATAATATCAGGTATGTACTGAACATGTGAAATACTCCAGGGAACAGTTTCATCTCTTTACATGTCATTTAATCCTTACAACAGACCCTCAATCTAGGTATTATTGCTATTAACCATATTGTAAACATGAAAACACTTGAGACACAGAGAAGTTGAGTAACTTGCCCAAGGTTACACAGCTACAGACAGTGGGATACTCTGAATCCAGAGCTGAAACTGCAGCCAACACGCAGTACTTATTGCAGGTGTGAAGGGGAAATACATTCCAAACACTCACAGAATGAAAATTAGTTGATTCTGCTGAAACTGAAAGACTAAACTACTTCCTTAAAGGTTGTCCAAAAACACTTGTAAAATAATATGTGTCAAAGAATTAGCAGATAATACTAATCATAAGACTGATTTTTTTCTTCTTCCAAAACAGGAAACACTTCAGTTACTCAAAGTGCATATTCATTAAAGGAAGCATACCTTAAGCAATATAAATATGTAAATATTATCTATGTGTATGTAGATTTAATTTTTATAAATTTTTGTAACTTCCAAAGCTTCATATGTTTTAAAAGACTAAAGCAATGGTTTTAACTTTTGTACTGAGCTGTATGCAGAATTTCCATTTACTGATTTGAATTAGTTTTAAAGATTTTATAGATCACCTGGAAATTTTGAATATAATAATTTTCTCTTCATAAACAATGACTATTATGACAAGACAACACAGCTGACGATAAGGCTGCATAGTAATGATAAGTATTTGAAACCAGAACAATGCATTTTCTCAAGATGAACTTTTCAACATACTCCTGTAATTCTGCAAGAACTATGGGGCATGTGTTATAATTATGTGTTATAGAAAATGAATAGAAGATGTTCTTCAGAAACAAATATAAAGCAATATTAGAACTCCCTCTTTGCTCTAATTTGCGACAACACTACCACATGTAATCCAAGATAAATTTTACTTTAAAACTTTCGGAGTCACATATAAACTAGTATAAATACACAAATACATTTACACACACAATAAAATATGGCATCAACACTTTTTTTTCAACAGGTAAAGTTAAACCATCAACATTTCCTTTATTTTTTTCTACTGTGTAAACTAAAAACTCATTTCAAATATTTATATGCCATAGGCTACACATTAGCAAATTCTCAAAAGTGCAAGACAAATTGTGCTTAGTAATGAATTCCAACTTGGCAAATCATGTATTTCCTAAGATATCTCCAATAAACTACAATTGAATACATAGTAAATGCACTTTAAAAATAAATTTCTTTCTTTCTTATATTAGCATGAATCTGTCCATGGGACTTAGTAAAAACTATAGATCAAAGATTGGATTCAGTTAGGAAATTAAAATGAGTTTCTGAGCACTGATAAATTTAATATTTTTGAGTACTTGGTAGAATTGGACATGTTGCATACTGGTATCACTTTATTACTTCCTAGAATTACTGTGTCCTGCTTATTCTTGAGTAGCAAAATATAGAATCTAAGAGGTTAAACACACACCTATATGAGACACTAAGCATCTTTACTGGATTTAATATCGACTAAATGCTGTTGGTCTTGCCCCCAAAACTTCTGACTATAATCCTAAATCCTAGGAAAGTTTAAAAAAAAAAGAAAGAAATCCACTGTTAGGCAATCAGAAATTCCTCTTACCCTGGCATCGCAGTGGAACTTCTAGATTAAAAATAATAGATTCATAAAAATTATTTCTGAAATAATTTGAGCTCATGTCAGTTTCTCTTGTCAAAGAAAAAAGTGTTTTCCTCCTTAACAGTGGTGTAGAAATGTTTAGGCCACTGTACGTTTTCTTGGATTAAACAAGAGTATCACATACTGTTTAATTATTACTTTCTACCCAAAGCCTGATTGTTCAAGGTGAAAGATACTCTGACCAGGAAACGGAGTCACGAACTGCAAATCTTCTCTATCCATCTCATCAAAATTGTCACTTCATCCTGTCAAGTCCACTTCCTAAGTATGAAAATCGATAAAATTTGTTTCTTCTCCTCTCCAATCTACATTCAGTCTATGTTCTATTCTCACTTTACTATATAGGTTTTTCTAAGAATCAGCTGATAAAGAACACCATTTTATTTGATTTTAAATAAGTGTATCTACAAAGCACTTTCACCCTTTCACAATGATAGTGATCTCAGCAGTCCTACCTACTTGCCAAACAATTTCTTTATTCCCTGACAGATTTCTAGAAAAAGTGGTCCATTCCTACTGTTTCTACTTCCTCAGCCTACCCTTTTTTGAACTGTCTCTAGTCCCAACTCTACCCTACTCAACTCACAAAATGCTCTGAAAAATAATCAGAGATTCTCCAAATTCTCCAAATGATGATCCACATTATTTCTTTTGTTTCCTTGTTTTATATAATGTTGGTCCTCCTAGTACATTCACCATCCATTCTTCTTACTCAGCTTCCTCCTGTCCTCAACAGTCTCTCCTTATCTTTCTGTTTTTCTCTATACACTTCTTTTGGTAGGTTTCTCAATCCCATGGCATCAGAAATCTACATTCTATACCTAGTGTTCAAATCTACATTTTACTTTCTTTCAGCATTCCCATCACCATTTCTAATTACTTACTTGCTGAATATTTCTGCTTGGATATCTTACTGTCATAGAAAACCGAGCTTATGTTTAAATATTTAAGTATCATTCCGTTAATCATACATCCTTCCTCCATTTCAACTTCCTTAACTCTCTTGCTACCTATATCATAAAGTCAAACCTCTTTAGCCTATCAGTTTCAAGTAACACCCCTATCCTTATTACAACTACTCATCTTTTCAATAGTTATACTTCAATATAACTTAGGCACTGACTGAGTGCCCCCAAGAAACCTTGCCATTTTCTTTCTCTTTTCTATATACCATTTTAATTACTCACAATCTTTCCCAATTCATGCTCTAAAGCCCATGTATGACTGAAATGTTATGCTGTGCACCAGAAATTGACACAACATTGTTACCTGACTATACTTCAATTTAAAAAAAGCTTATCCATTCTCAAAGAACATCTTAAATCACTTAAATGGTATCTCTATTGTTCTACCAAACTCAGTTTATTTCTTCACAATTCTTAATTACCAAATTTATATATGCTTATTTATGATTATACATATATAATCATATATAAACCAGAGAGACCAGTAGATTATAAGCTTCCCTTTATCACAGTATATGTCTGTTAAAACGTAATCCCCACTGACCTCTCACTTCCATGAATTTCTTATGATCAGAAGCATCCTAAAGTTATTCCTCCCATAAGTCACAATCCTATGTAATACCCTCCCCTTGAGTGCGAGAAAAACCAACAACTTTCTTCTAACCAATAAAATATGGCAAAAGTAATGGAACCCCTCAGGTTATGCTATATGGCAAAGACAATGACATAGTTACTCCATGATTATGGATAAGACTTCACTTTAGCAGACTGGAGAGAGAGAGACTCTCCTGATGGCCTTAAAAAAGAAGCCACCATGGTATTAAATAAAATCTGTCTTTGGGCAATATGCCAAGCAACTGTGGGGGACCTCTAGAATTTGACCTCTAGAAGATAGATGACAGAAGTGAGAAAATGAAGACCTGAGTCTTACAACCACAGGAACCTAAATTCTACCAACTGCCAATTGATCCTGGAAGAAGACTCTGAGCTCCAGGAAATAACTCAATCTGGCTGACACCTTGAATTCAGCCTATGAATGAAACCTTGAGCAAAGGACCTTGTTACCATGCCCAGACTTCTGACCTATAGGAACTATGAAACTATAAATATGCTTTAATCCACTAAATGTGTGGTAACTTGTTACACAGCAATAGAAAACTAATACAGGCCCTGATGCTTTCTTCCTGGACTATCTTTTCCAGAATGGTTGTTCCATAAATAGCCTTGGAATATGAAGTTCCCCATAAACTTGAGGAAAGGACTGCTTACTGACTAGTATAATAAATGTCTCCTTCCAGATCAAAAGGCAGGTGGATTTGCTTACTGCCCATAACAAATGATTTGGGGTCCCCAAGCCCAGGGCTCCTAAGCTGTGATGTACCTGTGCAGCATTGATCTGGGCCCCTTCATGTCACCTCCGTGGGACTTGGAGAACAAGAGAAACTGACCCCAGAGTGAAATTTCTTCTTCTTGCTGTGCCATAATTATAAAGATTTTGACCCAGACCAGGAGTCCCCTACCTATCATCCATGAAACTATAGCAGGGTGATTCATCAGTCTGCAAATAGGGTAACATCACAGAACATCCTCAGTTCTTAACAATCTCTGTCTTATTTACCTGTTTATCTGCAACATCTAACATAAGACTTAGCATAATGCTTACCATTATAGCAGGCATTCAATTAAAACATTTTAAAGTAATGAATTTACTACTGAATCCAGATCAACTACTATAATCCAAAGGAAATTCTCCTCATGAAATATGTCTTTTAAAATCTGTCTAATTAAGATAAAATATAATTTCCTATAATTTGTTTATTAATAAATTTTAAATAAGTAAATTTTATATTTAACTTTTATTCCAAAATAAATCACATGTTTTCTAAAAAATGGATTTTTCCAGTCTATACTTCTGATAGTGTGTACAAAGGAGAGCATTTAATAAATTAAGTATCTAATAAATATATCCATCAATTTATTAAATTTGACTTTTAATGTATCACATACAATTCAAGAAGCAGTAAATTTTCCACATCATTTGCAACTGATCTGCTGACTAATCTGCCAACCTTAAAATAATGAATAAAACACAATCACTATTTGAACAGTTTTCAACCCTGTTAATATAAAGACTTCTAGGGTTAAATACGGTGATTTCTTTAGAAATATTTGGATTATAAATATGAGTGTCTTTTACAATACTCTCACACTTTACCTGTAGCATAAGGGCCCAGGGTGCTATGTTCTCAAAAAGGCTAATCTGACAATGTGATTTTGTTAGAATACATTATATAACATTATTTTTCTGCTTTTGATAGCATTTTCTATGTATTGAGTGAACATTCACATGAATTATCTCTTTCATACTCACTAGGTAGGATGGGTCATTGGTTTAAATGAAGAAACTGAAAAATACAAGTTGTCTGCATCACACACACATGCACACACATGCACCAATAAAAGACTGGTCTCTACGGTCATAGCCCAGAGCATTTTTAAGTAAGTTGCCTCCTTTACAAGCCACAGGAAGTAGAGGAGGACTCATGGAAATCTTAACTATGAAGAAAGAGAAATATATACCTTTGGCTCAAAATATAAAGATCTTTTTAGTTGGCCAGTTACTGTGTAAAATTAAGGATACATGTATACGGACTTATCCTGCCTATGGGCTGACTGGTTTGGTATGTCCAGAAGGGACCTTCTGACTACGGGCATTTAGCCCTAGAAGAGCAATTCAAAAACTAGTAACTGGAATTTTCCATTTTTCACTGGTCATTTCACGTTTTTAATGTATTGAGCTGGAATAGACCTAAACAATCTTCAAGTGACAAATTATCTCCCTAGAAAATAAGAAATTTACTCCGAGGATAAGGCATGGCAACTATGAATCAACAGTAAAATCAGTCTGGTTTTTTAATTGTTTTTCAAAATAAGTTTCAGGGCTAAGAGGTTGCTTTTCAGATTTTTTAAAAGTAACACAAGTAAACAAGATTACACTGTATAGCACAGGGAAATATACACAAAATGTTATAATAAATCACAGAGAAAAAAATGTGACAGTGAGTGTGTATATATCCATGAATGACTGAAAAATTGTGCTGAACACTGGAATTTGACACAACATTGTAAAATGATTATAAATCAATAAAAATGTTAAAAAAAAGTAACACAAGTAAAAAAAATAATTTATATTGCCAATTAGAAAAGATAATTAATATATAGCTATCTGCCCTAATTTAGCTCAATTTAAACATAATTTAAGTGTGTATAGAAAGCTTATTGTAAACAATATTTTTGTCTATCTCAATATTAAGGGAAATTTGTATTTTAAAAGACTTAATCTGAAATGTATCAGATTTTGGGTTAAACTATGGACAATAAATTATTTAGTGCTCTTGGATTATGGAAGAAGTGTGCAAATTACTAGCAAATAAAAATGTGGCAAAGGTGGAGTGATAAAGTATAAAGTATTATTGGGGTAAATGTTATTATTACAGTAATCAACTTCAAGAAAACAAAGGCCATGGTTCACTTATATTTATTTTTCATTCTTAATATTTGACAGCATAATAATTTTTCTGGTTTATCTTCTTGATACAGCATGGACACCTCTCAAAGATCTATTTTGCTGTTTAATTTTTGTCTTATCATTTTAGATTTATAATAGAAAAAGAATGACTTTACACCCCTTAATGCCTTAGCACCTAAGTAAACTCTTTAATAAAGGTCTACTGGAGTGATCTGCATTTTTGCTTCTGCAAACCTATACATGAAAAATTAGTAAAGTGTAATATTCTGTACTGAAAAAGTGCATATAGCTCAGAATTATTAGTTTGCTTTACCTTTTACACTTTCTAAAACAAATTAACCAAATATATTATTAAATGCAAACCAGTGGTTGATTAATATTCTTTTTAAAAAATTAAGCTCCCACATATTCAAAGTTGGAGTAGTGTTTTTCTTCTTTTATGACCTACCAAGGATCCACAACTTTGTATTGTACTCTCCCTCTAATTAGGCTTACCCACCATTGTTTAGGAAACAGGCAAAAATCTGTTCAACATTATCTTCATGCCATCATGCTTTTACGTTTCATTTTTTTCTTACATAAGAGATAACAAGGAAGCTTATGTATGCGTACATTTTCAGAAACTGTTTTAGAAATTCAGCACAATTGCTTTGCACAGAAAAGCATGTACTGAATGGTTTAATTTCACTGTTGTCTGAAAACCAGTTTTACTTTTTCCCTACATAACTTATAGATCCAAAATAACTACAAAAATCTCCTTTGAAGTTGGTCAGAGTTCTGAGCTGAAGTAAATTCTCCTGGGAAAAGAAACAAAAGCTCCAAGATGATTTTTAGAATTGTTTTACTCAACTATATGTCCAGTATTCCAAATTCTATTAAACTTCTAATGATATTGTTGATACATAGACAATTTTGAAAGTTCACCGACTTGCACACTTATTATACTAGCTACTCAGACCAAGCATTCTTTAAAATATGTAGGGGCCCAAATCTTGAAGATTATTAATATTTTGAGTATACTTGTTCTGCCATTTACACAATAAAGCACAGTCTCTGATAATCTTTGATACATTGCCAGCTATTATGTACTCCGTAAATTACTTCAATATGTTCACTTAAGATATCCATTTAACTGGGAATGTCTTAATATAGACAATGCTTGGTACTATGCAATGTGAAAATGAGCTTTTTTCTTTACTGTTTATTATGTAGGGCCATTAATTCACATTATTGGTTGTTAGAGTCATATTGGTTGACAAAATGTATATTCTCTCTTATATTTCTCTCTATTGTGAATCTTGAGCTATTATATTAAAAGTCCATTTAAATGGAAGTAGTGATTGGTTCTCCATTTTATTCTGATGTCTTTTTTTTTTTCCACTTGGTCTTTTTATCGTTTTGACCTTAGGTTAATAAATACAAGAAACAATCTAAATGGAAAGATTAATTTAATGTTCATGTTTTCCTGGTATTAGATCTTTCTGCTCTGCTGGGTAGGAAGTAAACATTAAAGGGAAATGAACACTTAAAAATACTGTTTCATCACTCTCTTTGAACCCTCAAGGTACTAAAGGTAATAAACAAAAGGGGAAAAGAGATGGAATCAAAACGTGCAAGTGACTGTAGTATATTTGAAGTTACTTTGTTCTTTGAAGGTTCTGCTTATTATCAGAGAAAACAAATTCTCCCAAAGCATGAAAACTGAGTTTTGATATTTTGTGAATATTGTTTTAATGGGATTCTTTTAATAAAGTACCCAAGATTTTCAAACTATCAAAGCTGCTTTAAATAGCAATGGGGTTTATCCTACGGCCAACAGGTAAAAATCTATAAAGACAGGCTAAAAAAGATTAAGTGCTCTCTTGGGAAAAACATAATTAAGAAAGATTTCACTGAAATACACAGAACTGAACATGATAGAAATAATGTCAAGCAGACTATTTTCCACTTAAAGAAGATAACAAGATGAGGGTTCAGGAATGGGACTGGGGGAAAAAGGAAATTCAAGGCAGATGTCAGGAAGTACTTTTTCATGAAATAGATCACAAATACTTTGGAAAGAAGTCTAAATAGAAAAACTAAAGGCAAAGTGAAATCATTGGCTGTAGGGATTAAAGAAACTTAAATACACATTTTAAATGTAGAATATAAAATCAGAGAACACATGATTATTTTTGTAGTTTATCATGCTTTTTTTCAATTTTAATTAATCAAACCCAAAATAAAGTAATGCAACTCAAACTAATTTTAAATTATGAAAAAGAAAAAAAGAGGATGTACTAGTTTTACTAAATAAATTATTTGATCTACTACTTGTAAATCACTTATTCAAAAATGTGACTCTGGACCTGTCATGGTCCTTTTTATTGAGTGATTATTCCAGGGGCTCTAATCAGGTGCCAATGTTCTATCTCAGAGTTTTCTTAAATATAGTCACTTTACTTAAAATCATAGACTCATACACTTTTGATAACTGCCAGTATTTTAACACTTCTTAGATTTGATGCTTTAAATTTTATATAAATTAAAGAAATATATTAAATTGCAAACAAAGCGAGAGTCCAAAATCAGAACTTCTAAGACCTCCTTATAATTTCATGTCCTAGCAGAACTCAACCAACAGATCCAAGACTCTTCCCTTCCCTCCTCTCCCAAACTGTCTTGACCTCCTATTTTGTATATTTCTAACCCTGGACCTGGAATCAGTTATTCTTGGAAGCCATTGTTCTCTGCAGTGGGGAATAATTTTTATAGAACATAATTTGAGCTTTTCCAGCAGATAGAATTACAAACTACTTAATTTAAAAAATTATGATATCATACACACACACATACACATACACACAGACACACATGCACGCACACAATGGAATATTATTCAGTTGTGAAAAAAGGAAGAAAATCCTGCCATTTGCAAACACATGGATGAAACTTGAGGGCATTCTGCTAAGTGAAGTAAGTCAGACAGAGAAAGACATGTGATCTCATAATATCATTTCTATGTGAAATCTAAACAAAACAAAAGAACAAAAACAAAAACAACAAACTCTTAGAACAGACAACAAAGTGGTGGCTGCCAGAGGCAGGGCAGGGAGGCAGGGGTGAAATGAGTTAAGGGATTCAAAAGATACAAACTTCCAGTATAAAATAAATAAGTCATGGTGATCTGTAAGATACAGCATGGTGACTATAGTTAATAATACTATATTGTATATTTGAAAGTTTCTAAAAGAATACATCTTAAAAGCACTTATCACAAGAAAACAAATTTTGTAACTGTGTGGTATGGATGTTAACTAGACTTATTGTGGTGATTATTTTGCAGTATATACAAGTGTCAAATCATTATGTTGTACACCTGAAACTAATGTTATATTCCAATTGTTTATCAATATAAATAAATACATAAATAAAATTTTTAAAAATTTTAAGGAATAAAGTGCCTGTATTGAAATAATATCACATACTTGGTGAATGTGCAATAAATATATACTAATTACATACTTAAAATTCATTCACTTAAAAAGGGTTTTACTAGCCATTAAATCCAAATAAGTATGCCAGGCTATGGGGAACAGAGAGCATTAAAATGAATAAAACTGCATTACCGTCCTTAAGGATTTGACAATATAGGAAGGGAGAAAGCATAATAGTAGCTGTTCCATAAAGCAGTTAAAATAAATGCTATAAAATTCTCTTGCCCCTCCCCTTGAGAAGAACAAAAACAGATGAGGAAAAAGCAAAACAACTTAGAAGTTTTTGTGGTGGAATTTCAGGTATTAGATGGAACAGCTTGACAGAAGAAACATAATAAACAGTGTCCACGGGACAAAGCTAAAGGATAGGAGAGAAGCTAGAGTTGAATAATAATACTATAGGAGAGGACTGCAGGTCAAAGAGACTTACTCCAAAGCTAATGACGGCGGATGTCAGAGACTGAATGGAATAGGATGGTAGACGTCCTTGAGGAAAATGCTAACTTAGAAAGTGGACTAATTGTGAACCAGCCAGTCTTTATACTCCAAATGAAATCTCAATATGTTGTTCTGGGTCTTGTTAAAATTCTAATCAAATGTGAATGTTTGTTGCTTGCTGATGAGCTAGCCTCTTTGAGAAAAAAAGTGTGTCAATAACTGTGAAGGGTCTGAAATTTACCCAACTTGCAAGTTAACAAGTTAGCCTCCCAGTTTCATGGATTCTGGCAGAAAACTTAAGACTCCTGGGCCAGAGGCAAAAAACATTATGGTTCACAGTAACTGCAGTAGCAAGAGTCAGTATTTTCTTTAGCTGGTTCCTCATGCCCTAATTCCTGAAGGAAGATCAAGTTTTTCTTAATTAGGTGCTTGGATCCAAGATGACACTCTCCTAGGAAGATCTGGGCATTAAATCCAATTATATGTATTATGAAAAAATTTCCACAGATAATTTTGATTTAAATTTTTTACCAAAACAACTTAATAAAGGGTGAATTTGAAAAAAGTTCAGTAAGCTTAAATCTCATTGGAAATACATCAATTACTGGTCAACTCTTTATTCTAAGTAAACTTTGTATGTGTCTAGCACCATGACAGAAGTAGAAGGGACAAATGAAATTTTAGTGAAATCTATGTTTTCTAAAAATTTGCATTTTAACTGGAAATATAAAAATATAAATCAGAAAAAAATTAAGTACCTGTAATACAGATAAAAAGATTAAAAGTAGGTATGTAAACAGAAACATTTCAAAATAATAGTTCTTATAACAATGTATCAGATCATGGTTTATTAGTTAGGAATTGGTTATCACATGTGCAAAAGATACTTTTTAAGATACCAACATTTTGCCATGAAACTAGAAATCAATGACAGAAAAACAAAAGAGAAAAAAAAGATTTCAACATTTATATTTGTCTATGCTACATGTCATGAGAGGCAATATACATAGTCATTAAAAGTATGCACACTGGAGTCAGGGCTCCAGAGTTGAAATCCAGCTGTTTGTCTTAGAACAAGTTATTTTAATCTTGCTAAACCTCTAAGTTCTCATCTGTAAAATAAGCATTAATAATTGAATTGACTTCATGCACTGTGATAAAGATTAAAAATTTAACATATGTAAATTCTTATAAAACTATCTGTGACACAGTAACTGCTATATTCTAACTTTCACCATTATTTTTAGGGACTGGATAGTTGTCCTCTATCAAGGCATATATATAACTGTTTATTTACTTGACTCTATTTCCTATAAGTTGGTAAATACCATGAGATTAGGTACCATATTGGATTTATCATATCTGCATTGTCAGATCTATTATAACCATGTTACAATTACTTATAAAAGGATGGGCAAGAGGTAGGGGGTAAGAAAAGGAAAGAAGGAAGGAAAGCAAGCATGAAAATTAAAAAACAAAGTGAATGAAAATCGTCACTCACATTTTATCAAGAAGACAGATATACATGCATTTAATTAAAATACAGTTGCAACATTTTGTTGAGGAGTAAGTAAGGGGCAGGAATGGAGATGTCTATCTGAAGGAGAGATCCGCAGGAGTTTAGGAAGGTCATGAGTGGGAGGGTATTCTGTGCAAAGAAAATAGTATAAACATACATATGAAGATGTTAAAAAACATAGAATCTGTAAGGAAAAATGAGTTTTCTGTGGCCTCGGTATTTCATTCACGGAGAAAATTGAACAACAGAAAGCTGTAGTGGTAAATTAGTTCCAGACTTAGTAAGACTTGGTATGTCATTACATGTTTTTATATTGAATAAGATGAACTCAAGGGTTTTTTTTCTTGTTTTTGTTTTTTTGGGTTTTTTTTATTAATTCATATATGTATTTTAGATTTTAGATATTTTTACAGTTTTTTGAAGAAAAAGATAAAAGGTTTTGCTTTGATTTTGCTAGCTTTGGGTAGTTTTGTAAGAAGACTATTTACATAAAAATAAGTAAATGCAGCATGTTTTATCACTTTCCTATTGGAAATTTGAGCGGATCCTCATGCTATAAGACCTTCTGAATAATTACGACACAGGGCTGTGATTCAGTAAATCACGGTGGCAGCCCACCCACTGGAAATGGCCTCAGGTTTTCGACCCCTACCCACTGCTGAATCCCCTCTACAACATCGCCACCAAGTGGTCACAAAGCACCTGCGGGAGGAGCTGGCTTGGGTACACCGTACAAATAAAACTACAAAGCTAAACTTAAAATATAATTAAATAGTTGTGCATTTAAGTTAAAACATGTACAATAGTGATCTCTAATGCCCCCAATTCTTAAAGAAGACTCACTTCTTTTTCAAATAGAGTTTGAGGATTAGATTTGAAACAGCTACTTTTTAACCTTGGAAGTATTCATTTTTAAATATTTCTTTCCATATAACATATATTGGACAGAAGACAAGAAAAGAAGAAGACAGGAATTAACAAGCATGAACAGAGTACAGCAAAAGAAAGCATGAAAGAAGGAACAGGAGTGGACAATAAATGAAAATAGTTTAGTGTGCCTCTTCTATTGGCCTTTGCATTTTATTTTTATTTAAGGGATGAGCACAACTTTATTATAAAAGATTTATTAGTGTCACAAGTAATATTAGATAAGCTAGTGTTTTTATCAACCCAAGCAATAAACACTTAGATGTTTAAAACACTTGGCAAGACATAGGCAGAATTTGAAATGAGTTGAAAGGAATGTTCACAAATAATGAGATGTGCTGCTTGTTCCTAAACATACACAGAGTACTAGCTTCTTATGCCAACTCAATGCTCAGGAAGTAATTCTACTAAGCGGATGCTACAAGTCCTTATTGGTCACATAAAGCAACTACAATAACAAAACAAAACTAAACAAAATAACAGATCCAACTCTGAATCAAAACAAAACTTTCTGCCAAGAAGACACAAAACATGTACCCTATGAGAACAGCAGGTAATAATATTCACTCCTTATCTCAATAAACACAGAATTGCTTATGGATTAAAATAGCATCCATTCTAGAGTTTGCAACTCTGGGTATCTCTTTTCTAAAATAGTTTCACTATTATAGGGGAAACCATCAAACTATAGGTATCATGGATGTGGCATCAAGGTATGTCACATCCAGACACTATTGCCAAATTTTTACTCCTTTACACACCTCAACGTTATTTTTATTAATTTATACATTTTTATATCCTGCTTTGTTCGTCACACAAACATGCGTGTGCACAGGCATGAGAGCATGTAACCCCCACCTCCAAAAAAATTCAGTGTGTAGTTGAGTGACTTAGAATGAGGGAAAATAAGGAAGGGAAAATTATAAAACCAGGTCCAATAAGTCATACCAGGTAGTCCACTGAAGTTGCTAAAAGCAAGAGATGATCACTAGATGAACTTAAAAGTAGGCTCTAAAGTCTTTCTTCTCACACTCATTGGACAGTAATTATTGTCATTACAAAACTGCCATTGCATTGACTGTGTTCTCCACTCTCCATGGCTGCCATCCAAGTGGCATTAGAATCTTCTACTACAGTCAGTCAAAACAACTGGATGTTGCTCTTGGGTACCCCTGCTGATAAGCAAAATCAGTATAGCTTTTGGACTGGGTGTGGGAGAGTGCCCTGAAATGATTGGCTCACTTTTCCCTTTGAAACTATAGAAAGACTGTGTCTCCTGTCACAGGCTTCCCTCTTAAACCTACTCTCTGTGTCTGAAGTTAGTGGGCTCAGCATCCCACATTTTTACAACCGGGCCTGAGAGCAAGCATTCCTTTTTCCTTTGGTGGCGGGTGGGTGGTGAGACCTCTGTTTTCATATTTCAACAAGGATTCATTCCTTTAAAAGCACGTTAGTGGTGGGTTTTTTTTCCCCCCTCTTTTAGGGGAGGAAGAGGGCAGATGATAACCAAATAAAACCAAAGCCTCTATATTTTGAGAAATAAATCTCAAATCTTGCCATTTTCAACTCGTTTGGTTAAATAGAAAGATATTTTAAATGTAGTCTGTGACCAAATATAACTGAAGGTGTGATGAAATTTCCTGAGAAAAAAAATGTAACCTTCTCCATGTGCCTTGAGTTCAGTCCCTCCTCCAAGTATAGTCCCTACAAACTTGTCAGATAGTAAAAGTCAACATTTACAACCACACAGCAGTTATGTCAGTCTCTGTTCTGGTAGTTTGAACATAATAATATAGTTACCCTTTCAAAAACCGTATGAGATATGAATTTTCCCTTCATGACAAATAAAGAAATTGAGGCAAAGAGCCATTAAATAACTTGCTAGAGTCACACAGCTGGTTGGTGGCAAAACCAGGATTCACATACACATGCAATCTGGTTCCCAAGCCCAAGATCTCATCTACTAGGATATTCTGCCTCTCAGAGAGGTGTGGATTTTCTATGCGGACATGTCTTCTAGTATTGGGTTTTAGTCTTATCATCATTTATTTGGATTCCAGAACCAAGTCACCATAATGGGACTTGGCTACTACTTAGATAATCTCAGATTATTTAGGTAGACTCACAACACAATAAACCAAAATTAACCGTGGTGTTGTATGTCTCTTTCAGGGAAGCCATTTTAATGTTTTGTGGCTTGGTCTCTTCATTTATAAATTTAGGATTTTCATATAATTTGCTTCCCAATCACAAAAGGAAACTGAGCGTGAAGTGATTATGTAAACCAAAAGAGTTAAATTCCCTGAAGATTAGTGTCATAAAAGTAGCACTCAAATTGGCAGGACATCTCCTTAAAGATTCTGCATTATTTTTTCTCAATGGATAAATTACATGGACTGTGGGTAAAGGATCCCCTTGGATGTTTCAAAAATGTGACCATGATACTTCCACTTAGACATACTCTATCAAAATCTCTGGAAGTTTGGAACCAGAATATGCATTTTATTAAGCTCCCATGTAATTCTTATATACTAGGATTTGATAATTATTGCTTTTGAACAAGCCTTGGTTCACCAACCTGCTGACACATTCAGCTCCCCTGGGAGCTTTGAAAAAGTTAAACTGAATGAATCAGAATCTTGGATGGGTATGGGGCCTGAGCATCTGATATTGTTAAAACTTGCCAGCTGCCTCATGCCACCTGTGCACTGAAGCCTGAGAACCACTGCCTGCCTTCAAGTTCATAGAAAACCATGGAAAGTGAAGCACGCCCTTTCTGATTTCAATAATGTAGGAATGATTATTACATCACTAACCAGAAAACTGATCATCTTTTCCAGGCTATTCATTTCAATCTGTACGATTATTCATGTTGAAATGCATGTCCCTTCCTTATTTTCACAAGAATAAGTGCCCTGGAAGCTACTGTATTGATTTCCTTTTCACCATTACAGTGTGAGTATCCATAGTCCAACTAGATCATGTAACAGTGGGCTTGATTACATGGTTTTGGGGTTGTTACACTTGTGTTTGTGGAGATTGTTGCTCTGACAGTATATGAACACACTAGGGAAAGACATGCTTTTATACACCCTAAACTTCAAGCCCCAGTTATGCTCTTGAGATTTAAATACTATTCATGAGTGATGCTATACAGCCCGTTAAATCTCTTCACTCTTTCCATATGGAAATGCTTTGCTTAAAACTGTTCCCTAGGGACAAAGAAAAAAGAGGAAATTATTTTTAAAATATGTTGGGAGTTTTACAGGGACATGCTATATACTGTATACACAAGTGACAATTCTGAATGGACCATGATGACCCAAGACTTTAATTTTGTGATTTAGTCTGACATTAACATCTTAATTCCCAGTTCAACAAATTCCAGTTCAACAGCATAATGAAGCTGGATGCCACACTTAATGCTGCTTTCAGAATGTACTTTGGGGAAATTGATTTAGGCCTTTTTTATCCTTGGGAAATATGACTTTACGCTCTTAGCTTTAAAAATGAAAATAATATGTAATAAAATGAACACAGAAATGTACAACAAAAATCAGTGGGGATTAAAAGCCAATTGGCTAGAGACATGTCCCTTAGTCACTCTGGTTAGCAAAATCAACAGATATTTGGAGAGAAAGGTTGATGATCAATAGAGAAAATACAGCATTGCATAAAGAAATATCACTGCAATTCCAGATAGTTAGCTTAAAAGCTTCAAGAAACATGTCATATTTCAAGATAATCCAGGGGAAGAAGTTGTGTTGCCTTGCACACAACTGAGGACAAATCAAATTTTCTTAGCCAACAGAGACATTCGGGGATTTGAAAAGGCTTGCAGATGGTATTCAAAAATGATACCTTGGAGATAATGACATCAACTTTACAGGAGAGGTAAAAATCCAGTGGCTGGGATTTTGACAGCATGTGTTCCATTTAATGACAGTAAATAATAACTTTACATATTATATTGCACATTGTACATACTACCCTGTAGCAGAATCACAGTGGAGTAAACAAGGCAAAACAGATTCATGTACAGTAGGTTGTGGTATGTTTCCAAACACTTTGATGTTCCTTCTTCTCCCTTTCGGTTACATCACATTGTTCCATGCCACCGGGTACCTGGTACCTGCGGTTACCTAGGACTAATACAGCAGTGATTTCTTGATGACCAGGTATCTCATGTAACTACCTCATTCCCAACCAGCAGAATCTTTCTACAGTGACTATATGAGACTCACAGTCCAATAGGACTACGTTTGGCATACCAAGTAGACTCAATTTGGCCACTACAGTTTAAAACTATACAACTTAAAAAGCACTGGTACATGAAGAGATAGGCAGCTTGCTCTAGAAAATAAATCAATGTACCATTGCCTTCATCAAGAAAATCCTTCCCCAAAAATGTCAGCTGAGTCTAACAGTGTGCTTTGTAATGAAATCACTTTATATCCTGGTGCAACAACTTATCTTATTGCAGAGCAGTAGCAAATAATTCACAAACTTAGCAGCCATCTTAGGACTAGATTTGGGTAGCACTGATTAAAATATTTATTTATACCTATAATGTCTGTTATGAGTTGAATGTCCCTACCCTAAACTCCAGAACCTGTGCATATGACCTGACTTGGAAAAATCATCTTTGCAGATGAAATTAAGTATCTCGAGATGAGCTCACGCTGCATTACCTAGGCCCTAAATTCAATGTCAAATATCCTTTCAAGAGACACAAAAGGAAAGGACACAGAGAGAAACTCAAGAAGACCACATGAAGATGGTGGGAGATACTGGAATTCGGCAGCCACAAATCAAGGAACACCTGGAGCCTCCAGAAGGTGGAAGAAGCCAGGAAGGATTCTCCCCTAGATCCCTTGGCTGGACGTGGCCTCCAGAACTGTGAGAGAAGAAATTTCTGTTATTTTTAAGTCACCCAGTTTGTGGTGATTTTTTTTACAGTAGCCCGAGGAAACTTTACAGTGATGTAGATTTTTATTGTTATGGTAACTTCTAAAAACATCATCACATACGTTCTTTAGGATATATTTTGGGGAATATAACTGTGTATTATATATACACATATACACATAAATATATAAAACACATATGTATAAATGTATTTGTCAAGGAAAATGATTCAATAAGAAGTTAAACTTTAATGGTTGCAATGCATAATTTACATAGTTCTTACAATTAGTCAAGCAAGGGACTCTCATTTAGCTCAAGTACATGTAAGTCCGCTGAACACTAAGAATGAAATGAGCCACTTATCACAAACATCTCTACCTAAATTTTTGTTAGTGGAAGGCGACTTTTTCTTTTCTATAGAAATGTCATGCCATGAATTGTAATAATAAGAAATTGGACAAGGAATTTATGGTATGACTTCTGCACACACATATAAGTATACCTAAACATACAGAAATACAAATACACACACTGATATCATTAGGGGCAGAAGCTGAGAAGATACTAATATGTGAGTTCACGATTTAAGTGTAAGAAATTCCCTCAGTATTCTATTTCCAAGTGCAAATTGATTTGGAAAATGACGGCAAGAATGCCCTATAATTAGCTCGACCATTTTATTTTTTGTTCTCTTCTTTCAAAAGGGAAGGAATAGTTTGAATCTCATCACAGCAAAACACAGTGTACAGGCTCTGGATTTGTAACCCATCAGGAATGAAACCCTTTCAGGGATCTCTCACCCGTATCACTTTTCCCCCTCTCAAAGCATTTATCCTACAGTTCACTATGTACAGTTGCACCTGCATGGTATATTCACATTCACTGCTGGAACTGCCAGCAAGTGACTTGCAGTTACCATGTTTCTGTTAAAATTAGCTAGGCTCTTTCTGTCTGTGAAACATCTGCTTTGAGTGATACTGCAGCAGCTGTGATGATCTAATAGTAAGCTAAGCACTTCAGTATTCAATTGTACAAAAGGGGCTTTGAGGAGAATGATAAATGACCTAAATTAGACGACGATTTTTAAGTACCTAATTTTAACCTTGCCTATAATGAATGCTTTTTTCTCAAGCTTCTTTGCACCTGTCGCTCTTGGAAAGCAAGTAAAACACGGCTGCTTGTTGTTTAGCTCAAGTTGCGTTCTCAACAGACTGTTAAGCAACGCCTGAAATGGTGGAATGAACACATATTGTGTCTTTTAAGTCCTTTCTCTTCATTTTGGTTTCCTCTAATTTCCTCTGGTCTTGAAAGGCAGAACGTCCTCCAGAGATGCACATTTACTGCATAAATAACACTATATAAACCTACATATCATCCTTAAGAAATTGTATCATGCTCTTAACATATTTCATTTTTAGACTAATTAGTTTTTTCCCTAAAAACTTTTCCATACAGAAAGAACAGTATTTTGATTCAATTTTATATTTACATGCCTACATTGTTAGGTAAATATGTGTGCTAGATAATGTATGATTATTAAGAAAGTACATATTCATCCCTTTAAAATTATAAAGGTAATTGGGTTCCAGTTGTCAAAAGCAATCCCTTCTAGCTCATCAATTCCCGCCCTTTTTCATACACATTGGAAACAGAATAATGAAATTATTCTTACCATCTGGAAAACAATGGAATAATAATATACACTTTACAAAGTACTTCCAGAACAACAAAGCATTTCTTTTGTTTCTGGCAATAGGATCACTGAGGTAAGCTTCCTCTGTGATAAATGATACAAGATTTAGACAATTTAACTGCACGCAAGGGTGAAGTCAAAACTGATGCCAGGGTCTGCTTTAATTTTATTTTTATTAGTGTTATTAATACTCTTTCCACTATATAAAAATGATAAAAGAAAGGGAGTACATTAAACATAGTTTCAATCATCGGTCAAAATGTCATGCCTTCTATATGTGAAAAGGCATAAAATGCACCAATCTTTTATTATTTTCTTTATTAAATTACTTTCCCAAAATTATCAAAGTAATATTTGCACACAAGAACTGGTAAAGTAACACAGTGGTGTGTGAAGAAAGCTAATATATGCTCTCTTTTCCATTTAAATCTCTGTCTCCAATAGACAACCAGTACTGCCTTTGCCCTGCTCTAAAAATGAGCAAGCGTTCATACACAAGCACAGGGTTTTATTGTTAATGTGTCTCTTTAAGAAAATGTATTAATAGTATAGACATTACTTTTCAACTGGCTTTTCTCTCTTAATAATATGCCATTGGCCTACCTCAGGTGAATAGATAAAAGAGTTTACCTAAGACATGCTCTCAACTTACGCAACAGCTGGCATTTATTTACAGCAGCCTATGGTGAAGGAGACCCTCTGGCCTACTGGCCCCTTTGACCCCTTCCCTCTGAAGGTATTTTTTGTGCTTTATCCTGTATTATCAACCCAGGTCAAGACACCTAGAGGTCCCTGCTAATATATGCCAGGGACAGCGGTTTCTACATATTCCTTTACTTGTTCTTATCTTCTTGCTTTCCATGGTTACCCATTCAAAAGCATACACTTCTGCTTTACCATCTTCTAGCACTTAGAGGACACCCTGTCTTAAAGAATGTCTCAGTCCTGGGTACATGTCTACCCACTGATGGACATTCGCATTACTTCCAGATTTTTGCAAAAATAATTAGCCCAAGAAACATTAACATTACATTATAAAAAGTATGGGTATACATACTCATTCTTTAAATTTTGTAAGACAGTTTTCCAGGAGTGGGGTTGTCAAATTTATGTTGGTGTTTACAAGTGTACCCTTCTGATTTAGTCCTACCTAATAAAAGTTACTGCTTTTTTGCAATTTTTGTCAGTCTTACAACAAATTTTTATCATATTTTTACTTGGTTTGTATTATTCTGACTACTATTATTTAACTATTTAGATTTGCTCTTCTGTGATTTTTCTACTCATAATATTTCTCCATTTTCTTTGTTCTTGGACTTTGGTAGTTTGTTAGTTCAAAATTAAAGATACTAATCCCTTGTGCTTCAAAAATATAGCTATGTAGCTTATTTATCTGTTGACCCCATTTATCACAATTTTTTCTCTATACTTAAATAATCCTATATGTCTTTTTCTGGCATCCAAGTTTCTGGTTGTGTTTTAAAATCTTCTCCTGCCACATTTTTAGTCTCTTACATCTACCAAAACATTTCAGTAATTTTAATGTATACATAATTTATCATTAGATGCAATATAATAGAGTTTGTTTTTATGTTCTCCTAGGGAGATGGTTACTTACTATACTTCATGAGTTTGCTAAGATCTGCAGTGCAGTTGTTAACAGGGTCAATCCACCAAGGGCCCTCAGTATCTTTGTGTATTCCTATCGAGTATGCCAAGAATGAAAAGCCCTCACTGCTCTGTCTCCAGACAACTTCTTGGGGTTCCTTTTGCAGCAAAAACCTGGAGGGATACAGTCCTCTCTTTCTCAGAAACAAAGAACAGGTTTACTTGCCCCTCATTATTAAAGTGGTAGATTCCCCAAACAATTCTTTTGTGTTCTGTAACAGAACCCACTGCAAGGGCAGGCATGCACCCAAGCCATCTACTTCATCTGCGTAAGACTTGGAAAGTGAAGGGAAACGATGCAAACATACTCATGTCGTTTGATGTAACATCAAAAATGAGCCCTTTTCCTCTCATCCATGAGTCTAGTGTCTTCTGCTGGTATCCATTCAACAGTAATAGGCTAACCTAGCTTGTAACTAGAGTAAAATCCCATATCCAACAGCAAAGATTTAGATAGCTGTATACACACATATACAGCCATACATATACAAATAGACAAGCTCAATGAGTATATTTAAGATCTTACCTTCTTTATTATTTCTATCACTTGATCTAATTTTGAGAGCATATATAAAAATCTAACTTCTCTATCCAGTCATCCATTGATGAATACTTAAGTTGTTTCCATGTCTTGGCTATTGTAAATAATGCTTTAATGAACATGGGGTTGGGGGAGCAGAAATCTTTTCAAGTTAATGTTATCATTTTCTCTGGATAAATACCCAAAAGCGGAAATGGTGGATCATATGGTAGTTACATTTTTAATTTTTTGAGAAGCCTCTATACAGTTTTCCATAGTGACTACACCAATTTACTTTCTCACTAAGAACGCACAAGGGTTCCCTTGCCTCCACATCCTTGCCAGCACTTTTATTTCTTGTCTTTCTGATAACAGCCATTCTAACATATGTGAGGTGATATCGAAACTGAGCAGGACTCTGTGGGTCTTTCTCAGGTACAGACACCCCTCAGGTCCCCCAACTCCTGTTTGTAGAAAAGCTTTAGCCTCCTAGTCATTTCCCAACTTCCAAAGAGCAAATTTAATCAGAGAAGTGAGAAAATGCAGAATCAAAGGGAAGAAGTCAAACAAGACAAAATAATAATAGTTTAGCCATTAAAAAAATAAACAAAGGCCTTTAGTTCCTTCTCAAGGGCTCTACATAATATCCTGAGCCATATCCTTGAGTTGCTTTGCAGATACTAAAACCTCGACCAGGTGGAAGAAGTTAACTGCATGCTGACACCAGCACCTAGACCTCAGACTGGTTGGAACCAGACTGAAGACTGAGACTCCCAAAACATCATATTTTTCCTGTTTTTCTGTATATTTAACAAATATATGATTTTTAGTCATAAATATTACATTCTGGGTTTTTATTATTTTTTTCCATTATATAGGACCTCCTTTTAGCCTAAATAATTTTCACTTTAAATTCTATTCTATCAAATATTGATACTGCAGTACTATTTTTAGCAATCTTTTTCTTTCTGCATTATCTGTACAGATTTCTATGTTAATGCCACAATGTTATCTTCCTATTAACGACTTATCTCTTCAACTAAGTCCAGGGAAAGCAACTATTCTGTTTTTTATTTTTAATTTTTATTATTATTTTTCCTGCTGCTTTTAATTTACATCCCCTTACTTTTCTTTATTAATCTCTTCATTTATTTTCTTAGAGGATTTTAAACATACTTTGCTATATACTTGTCAGAATATTATGATAACATTTGAATTTTCTTTGGAAGAATACTCTTTCATTTATTGCCTATTTTTTATGAATTAATATTCCTCAACCTGCTCTGACACTTGAGTTTGAAAGGTTACCTCCTCTGGTACTGGGCTTTTATTTAAATGTGCCCAGGTGTACACTCATGTATGTGTTTTCATTCTCTCTTTTTTTGCATCCGCTTTCCAGTTTGGTGGAAAGTTCTTCATCTGACCTTATGTGGGGTTCTGAGTTCAGACCCAGATTTAATATTGGTACCTTGAGGTTGCTCATCCAAGAAACAAAGCAGGTGCTCAGGAACCGAGGTGTGGCCTTGCCCCAGATCCTATTCCATGGCCATGTATCTCTCTGTTCCCTCTTGTCACTCCCAGAAGTAGGTCAACGAGAGTCCCAGCACTCCGTAATGCGTGCAGTTGATTTCAGCCTCCCAGCTTGCACAGGGAAGCTGGTTTCAGGTACTATGTCTGGTTCTTGTCTCTCATCATATTAGACGGGCTTTGTCCCTCTTGTCACTCAGGAAGGAAATCTCGACAAGCACTGCACATTTATGCCTAGGGCCAGGCGCTTTTCAATTCCTGCCACAGGTTTTCTTCTGCTTCTTGTCCACAGAAATGCTTAGACTGTTTTAAAACATGGCTATATCTTCTTTTTAATATGAAAAAAACTGCAGTCGGAGTGAGTTTGAGAATTTCAAAGGTTACAATGTTATTTTAATGTTATTTTTAACTGGAAGTGCTTAATTAACTTCTATTCTACCTTTAGGGCATATATTTATAAATGTCCTTCCTCTATTCTTCCTCAGTTTTGAGCATGCCAAGACCCAAAAGAGATTTAAATAGCTACAAGACGTTTTGATGTTTGGTGGTTGTACTAGTACTTTCATGGCTCCAAAACATGCCTTCATTCTGAATGAAAATACATAACACACTGCACCACAAACTTCTTATTTTTTGTTTGAAAAAATTCACCTTTAAATATCACAGCCTCTAGCAAAGGCGGTAAGGTTTTTTGTTTTTTAATTGAAGTATAGTCCATTTACAATGTTGTGTTAGTCTCTGGTGTACAGCATGGTGATTCAGTTATACACACAAACACACACACATATATATATTCTTTTTCATTACAGGTTACTATAAGATACTGAATATAGTTCCATGTGCTATACAGTAGAAACTTGTTGTTTATCTATTTTATACATACCAGTTAGTATCTTCAAACCCGAGACTCCCAATTTATCCCTCCCCTGCATACCCACTTTGTAACCTTAAGTTTGCTTTCTATGTCTATGAGTCTGTTTCTGTTTTGTAAATAAACTCATTTGTGTCATTTTTTGATTCCACATATAAGTATTTGGTACTTGTCTTTCTCTTTCTGACTTATTCCACTTAGTATGATAATCTCTAGGTCCATCCATGTTGCTGAAAATGGCATTATTTCATTCTTTTTTATGGCTGGGTAATATACATATATTATATATATATATTTATATATATATAAAAATGCCACATCTTAATCCAATCACCTGTTGATGGGCACTTGGGTTCCTCCACATCTTTGCTATTGTAAATAGTGCTGCTATGAACATTGGGGTGCAGGTATCTTTTTGAATTAGAGTTCCCTCTGCATACATGCCCAGGAGTAGGATTGACAGGTCACAGGGTAAGTCCATTTTTAGTTTTTTAAGGAATTCCATACTGTTTTCCATAATTGCTACACCAAATTACATTCCCACCAACAGTGTAAGAGGGTTTCCTTTTCTCCATACCCTTTCCAGCATTTATCGTTTGTGGACATTTTAACAATGACCATTCTAACCACTGAGAGGTGATACGTCATTGTAGTTTTGATTTGCATTTCCTGATAATTAGTGGTATCAAACATCTTGTAATATGCTTATTGGCCAAAATAAGTATGTCATCATTGGAGAAATGTCTGTTTAGGTCTTCTGCCCATTCTTCGACTGGGTTGGTTGTTCTTTTGTTATTGGGTTGTATGAACTGTTTGTACATTTTGGATATTAACCCTTTGCCAGTCACATCATTTGCAAATATTTTCTCCCATTGTGTAGGTTGTCTTTGGTAATTTAAAAATTAATTTTGAAGGATTATAGTAAATCCTCATGTGTTTTGCATTAGAAAAAATTAATAATTAAGCAGAAATTCAAAGGTTTTTTCAGTATAGGAGAATTTGGTCATTCAGATTAACACTTTTTATAAAAAAGAATAAGATTTAATCAGTGTTTAACCATCTAAATATTTAACAGAGGGTATTAATTCCTAGTATTGTAACAGAAGACATAAATCTGAGCCAGGATGTAATAATCACTTTATCTACCTTCTTTTTGCTAATCCAGAGTCACTTTCTCCCTTTTGAGTTGACATAGATACATATTCTCATTAAGATATCAAAAAGAAGGGAGGGTATAGCTCAGCAGTAGAGTGCATGCTTAGCATGCACAAAGTCCTGGGTTCAATCCTCAGTACCTTCATTTAACAAACAAACAAACAAGTAAACCTAATTACCTCCTCCACTGCCCACTCTTCCCCCCACCCCAAAAGAAGATATCAAAAAAATCACGGGCTATTTTCAAAGATAATATAAACGTGAATCAAAATTTCTTATCACATAGAAAGAATATTAAATTTATGAGACATAAATAAAAATCATAAAATAATGTCTGATTTTCAGCTAGAAAAAATTCTGTATTTCACTGAAGGGTTCTTACTTTTTAAAAAATGTATTTTCTGAGTCATTATATGGAAGAATTTTTCAAAGAAAGTGTCATATTGTATAATGAGATGATAAAATACAACAGTAATTGGTGAACATTAATTTATTAAATTACAATTTGTAGACCTTTGGAGTATGTAAGACAGACCTTGCGGGCCAGACTGCCAAGTAAAATTCTGACTCTCCTGCTTGACAGCAGTGTGACCTTGGGCAAGTTACTCCACTTTTCTCAGTTTCAGCTACCTCATGTTTAAAAACAGTGAGGAAAAAAATAACAATACTTACCTCCTAGAGCTTTAGAAATAAAAGATTAAATATATTTTAAAAGCTTAGGACAATAGTTTGCCCATTATAAAGATTACATAATCATCAATGCCTTCGTGGAAACATAAAAATTCTTAAAATTTGCAAATCAAGTTTGTTACTTGTCATATAAATTTTCTTATCAAAGACAAGGTCTTTAGTCAGTGATATCTAATTGCAATCTGAAATATCCATTTCTCACTGGTATACATATTTTGACTTCTTTCTCATTCTGTTAGAGGATGTTTGAGGCCTTTACATTTGTAAAGTGAAAAGTAGAAAATACTACCATAAATGCAATCATTTTGCCTGCTTTCTAAGGTAAAAATATATTTATTTTTATCCAAAACATAAAATAATAAAGATAATTAAGGGATTTCTATCACTTTACTGTCTAAAATGAAGTATTATTGTAAATGTTACATAAGAATGAACACACGTGATAAAAATTCTATATTATACTGATTGAGTATTCTTCATTCAGCAACTAGTCTATGCAAAATAAGAACTCCAGCTTTGTAATAATGCCCACCTCTTTATATTACATTTATTTTTTCAAATAACCTCTATAATTTTATGACATCCTGTGAGGCAGTTTTAAACAGGAGGCCTTACAGAGTTAATTTTATGCATCAACTTGACTGGGACACTTGATGCCCAGATATCTAGTTAAACATTATTTCTGGGTATGTCTGGGAGAGTGTTCTCAGAAGAGATTTGTATTTGAATTGGTAGAATAAGTGAAGTAGGTGGCCCTCTTCAGAGTAGATGAATATCATCCAATCTGTTGAGGGCCTGAATAGAACAAAAAGGAAGAAAAGGGTGAATTCTCTCTACCTGGCTGAGCTCGGCGTCAGTCTTCTCCTGCCCTTGATGCTCCTGGTTCTTGAGCCTTCAATCTCAGACTGGAATCTGTACCATTGGTTTTCTGGATTTCAGGCCTTCAAACTAGAACACAAGCTTTCCTGGGTCTCTAGCTTGCAGATGTTAAGACTGTGGGACTTCTCAGCCCCCATAACCAGTGAACCAATTCCTTACAATAAATCTCAAAATTAAAAAAGTACTCAAGGCATAATGGAACGTATCAAAACAATGCTGAAGCCAGCTTGAAGGGGCTCTCCCGGCAAGTCTGAAAAAAGTTGAGTATCAAAACATATAACAAATTTATAAAACTTCATCTGTTTTACACCTAAAATGGATAGATAAATAGACAGTGATGTATCATAATTTAATGAATATAATATGATTTCATGTGTTCACATACATAAAACAACTAGTAAATAAGAAAGAGAAGAAAGGGAGAAGACAAAGTTCACCTGTATAGTAGGATAACAAAAAAAAGAATGTGGAGTTAGATAATCACAATTTGTCAACCACTCTAGCAATAATTATTTCAGAATATTCAGTAAAATCATAGTAATTTTTCCTCAAGCCAGTTTCCTAAGGCAAAAGAAAAATCAAAAACAAACAAATGGGATCTAATTAAAATTAAAAGCTTTTGCAGAGCAAAGAAAATCACTGACAAAAGGAAAAGACAACATACAGAATGGGGAAAATATTTGCAAATGAGGGGTTAATATCTAAAATATACAAACAGTTCATACAAATCAACAACAACAACAAAAATCCAATCAAAAAATGGGCAGAATATTTGAATAGACATTTTTCCAAAGAAGACATACAGATGGCTAACAGGCACATAAAAAAGATGCCAACATAACTAATTATTAGAGAAATGCAAATCAAAACTACAATGAAGTCTTACCTTATACAAATCAGAATGGCTATTATCAAAAAGTCTACAAATAACAAATGTTGAAGAGGATGTAGAAGAAAGGGGACTCTCATACACTGCTGGTGAGAATATAAATTGGTGCAGCCACCATGGAAAACAGCATGGAAGTTCCTTTAAAAAACTAAAAGGAGAATGACCATATGATCTAGCAATCCCACTCCAGAGTATAAATCTGGAAAAAAATGAAGACACTAATTTGAAAAGACAAATGAACCTCAATGTTCATAGCAGCACTATTTACAATAGTCAAGACATGGAAGCCTATTGACAGATTAAGAAAATTGGGTTAAGAAGAATACGATGGAATATTACTCAGCCATAAAAAAGAGTGAAATAATGCCATTTGCAGAAACATGGATGGACCTAGAGAATATTATGTTTAGTGAAATAAGTCAGACAAAGAAAGGCAAATACTATTCAATATCACTTTTATGTGGAATATAAAAAATAATACAAATAAAGATATATATAAACCAGAAACAGACTCAAAGACATAGAAAAAAGACTTGTGGTTACCAAAGGGGAGAGGGAAGGGTGCAGGGATAAATAAGGGGTATGGGATTAACAGATACAAACTACTATATGTAAATGGATAAACAACAAAGATATACTGTATAGCACAGAGTGTTTTACCTATTATCTTGTAATACCAATAATGGAATATAATCTGCAAAAATACTGAATCACTATGCTGTACACCCAAAATCAACACAATATTGTAAATCCACTATACTTCAATAAGAAGATAAAATTAATAAATAGAATCAATCTTATTTATTCAATAAAATTTTTAAAAATTCAATGAAATATTAACATAATATCAAGCTATCTACTCACAAACTATTTATTACTAATAATAAAGAAAAATAACAAATAAACAGAGTAACTCTATTCTGCAAAAACTTAATCCTTTTTTAATCAAGTTTTACACCACTTGATAGGATGCAATGAGAAGAACACAGCGTCAAATTCTATGCTACCTCTGCCCCAAATGGATAACCAGAAGCTACACAGTAGGAAACATCAGACAACTATAAATTGAGTAATATTTCACTAAATGACTTGCTTGCATATTCAAAAATGTCAAGGTCATGAAAGTCAAGGAAAAATGAGGAACTAGGAGACTAGAAAGACATAACAACTGTGAGCATTTCATGATCCAGTATTGATTCATAGGGCAACTGACAAAACAGGAGTGGGGCTCTCTGGGTGACTGGTATGCAGTACTTTGAGCTATACCTGTAGACATTTTGTAAATTGAAATTTTTCCAAATTATATTTTTTAAGAAGTGGATGGAAAAACATAAAAATAAAGATAGCTATGGTTGTAGGGTGGGGGGGGTATGTGGAGAAACAAACAAGGGACTTAATAGGAGCTAGAATTCTCTGCATATGCTATGTATGTAGATTTCACTTGAAATCTTAAACATAAAAAAAATTACATTTTATGTTATCCATAAACATTAAAAGTAAATGAAACAAATGAACCAAACTGCATATCAAGTTAGTGGCATAATCATACAATGACTTCAAAACACAGAGATTTGACTGTGCATATACGCTAGAAAGAAAAAGAACTTCAAAAATAGTACATTCCTCTCTGTAGTTTGTTTATTGTGATAATGATGTTAGTTTTATTCTGGGCCTGGTGTGAATGTATGTATGTATGTATGTATGTGCTGTGGAATAAATCAAATGAGTCATTAAGAACAGGAGAAAAGGAGATATAAATATAAGATGGATGAGTTTAATAACATTTCTTTAGTCCTCAATTTGAATTGGAAGTAATAGTAAGAACGCATGATATATTTTCTGTTAAAATACACATATTTTGTAGCTCAGGCTACTGAAAAGACTATCTAAATACGATTTCCCACTAACAAACACTGGCATCCTTGGGAAAGTGTGTGATACCAGATCTGAGTCAAGAAATGCCAAATGTGAGCCTACAACATATTGTTATAGTGGAAAACAAGAAAACTATCAAAACTAGATTTCAAAGCTTGACATTTTTTTCTCTTACAATTTTTTAAAAAATCATCTTTTATACAGAAAACTGGATTTTTTCAATTAATAAAATTATTTTCATAACTTTTTAGTATAAATCTAATATTTTTCTGGATTAATCTTTTTAGTTTTTAATTATATACTGTTCTCTCCTCTAATGTTCATATAGTTTAAAATAATTTACACAAATTTAAAAATAGACTATGTGCGTGGATGTGTACATGTGTGTGGATGTGTACATGTGTGTATTATACAAGATGTGCCCCTGTATAGTGTTCAAAAAAAGCGATATATGTTTTTGGGAGCCCAGTTGTGAAATCTATTATGAAAAAGATCTTCTCTCAGCCTCCGAGATCACAATGACTACAAGCAGATAGTTGCATCTTAAAAAGGCAGCAGTGAGAGAGGCCGTGTGCATATAAACGGACAAGCAGTAAGGCTTCTATGAAACCTCCTAGATGCAAAACATATATTTAGGCCTCACTAAGAATGAGAACAATTTAAAACTCTAGAGACTGCTTGTGCCAAGGAAATTTATTTTCCTCAAAACAGTAAAGCAGTATCTGAAACTACATGCAGATAATATTTGTTGCAAATGTGTCCAAACTACAATAAAATTGTATCTTTGAATAAAAACCTGTCATTTTAATCTCATACTGTGAAGCACTGATACAAACCTCAAACAATTCAGAGATGCAAATTAAAAAAATTATTTTCTTGTATGTGGCTGATTTGATCTTCTTTAGAAGTTTTTCTCATAATTTACTGAAGGAGAGGAAAAACTTTTAATCTTATGTTTTAAATTTAGCCCAGTCTTGTAACTAAAACATTTCTGATAGACACTGTTCCATGAGCTTTGGAAAATAGAAGTTCAGTTGCTCAATCTCTTACATAGGCCTCCTGGCGCCTTGCGTGTCTCCCTGAAATGGGAGGTGAACACAAGCAGTAAAGGAGGTTTATTCATCCTCCCTGCAGTGGCAGAGAAGGGGGCTTCTACCTCCTGTCCCCTCCTGCTGTCCCTGGTCCACCTGAGCTGCTCCTCACGGCTGAATCTGTTCTTTGCCAATGTTCTTTGCCAATCAAAGCCAGGTGTCCTTTCTTAGAACCCAGCTGTTGTTAATGCTACAGACCTCTGGAATCTGGCAGTGACTTTCATTTGTCCCAGTTCATGAGTTTAGTTCTATGGCTGCAGGCACAGAGCCACCACACCCCCACCATCATATCCTCACTTGGAATCTTCTTAGCCAAAATGTCTAGTACTTCTTGCCTGAGACCTAAGAAATGAAAGGAGCAGGGGACTGCTAAACCTCAGGAGCTCCCTCTGCCATTAAAAATGCACTATTAAGTAAGTAATCTCACATCCCGCATTGATACAGAGATCCGGCTGTGAGATCATATCCTTTCAGTGTTCTCAAAACTGAGTTAGGCACAAGCCTCTAACTCTACCTTGGGCATCATTATCTAACAGTATTGTTCTGTCTTCGATGGGGCTAAATTGTTCTCTGGCCTTTTTCTCCCCTCTTTCTCTTTTCTCGGTCCCACAGATCAGCCTATTGCCCTTGCAACAATTATATACTTTATCAAGAACCGAGGTCTCTTTACGGCCCAGATAGATACAAAAATTGAGAGAGAAATTTCTTTAGATGATACCCTAGCTTGAAGGTCTCTTATTCAGTCTTATAATCCAAACTTGAATATGAAAATCACATTTTACTAATTATTCTTCTCTATTTATTTTACCAAGTCCTTGTTTCTGCTCTGGCAGATGAGTACCTCATGTGTACTAGGATGAAGTTTTTTAATAAGAAGGAAAAAAGGGAAAAACACAGCAAAATACAAAACTATTACTCCTTTACTTCTGTTTATTGTAACAGTCTCTTGAGCACTATGTTAGGTACAGCAAGGGGAGCAGTAGTTCAGTATGTCATTGTGGTAATTTGGAGTTCGTATCATTTTTTGCTATAGTGATATATGAGTAGACAATAAAAGGTTGTTGTCTGTCTCTTGTCTTTTTTATTAGCACATAGCATAACAGTCCTTTAATGGCTAAAATTCTTTTCCCATAACCAAATATCTTAAAAATTATTTTCCTAAAACTTTATACTAAGCAAATTGAAGAGAAATAACAAAAATTGGAGAACCATGGAAATTTTAGAGCTGACAGAGACCCAAGACAAAATCAAGTTTAATCTCTTTCCCAAATACTTATTTGTTGTCATGTAAACAGCATGGAGAAAGTTCAACTTTCTGGATTGTTAACCAGGATTTTTTTAAATGTAAACCTAGAGAATGTTAATAAACTGAAATTTTTCAGCAAGCGATACTGAATTTGAGATTTCCTTTGATATTTTGCTATATAAATAGAATATATAATGGATTTAGTAAGATTAATTGAAGAAGGAAAGAGGAAAATTAGTATTAAGTTGTAATAAAGGAATGCACTTGTGTGATTTAAGAATACCTCTGTATTTACCAATGACAGTGAAAGAAAAATTTTAGTTGTATTAGTTCAGAATCTAAACAAAATGTAATTCCATAAAATATGTAATCACTAGTAATTATGGATGAGCAAAGGACAAAATTCTGGAAACAGTTCTACTCATTGGAAAACAAAGGAGAGCTAGAATGGTTAGCAATAAAAGACAAACATGTATCATAGATTGACTATACCACATCTGCAATAAAAAAAAACTAGTAAGTTATTTTTTATTTTCCTATAAAATGTAAAAGAAATACTATAATTGAACTCTTTACAGCCTTTGCCTAAGTCAAAATTACAAATCACAAATACAAAAAATAATTGCTTTTGAATTTATAGGGATTTTTCAAAAATTCTGTAATATTGCTTTCAATGGAAAATAGTTAAAGTGCATGATATGCCACAATTACATCTCTAGTCATATAGCTATGTGATATATTATGTACCTGAATATATTCTGAATATGGATTACATAATAACAACACAGAATTTGCCAATCTCATTGATTAGGTCAATAAAGCCATTTAATCAATTTGTAAATGCATAGTATTTGTCATAAATGATACTAAAAACTTGGTCTAGATCTATGCCCTCACGGAGTTTATAAAATAGTAGCACTGCAATGTAATAAGTGTACTCAGCAGTTAGTCATAGTAAACTAAAGTTCTACTTAAAATGTAGTCCTCAATATCTAAGTTACATTGGTAAAAAGCTAATTTAGATTAGCCCAAAAGTTGGCCAAAACCAAATTGGTGATCAAAGCATTTTTTAAAAATAAAAGCAAATATACCAAATCATCATGTTGTACACTTCAAATATATACCATTTTACTTGTCAATTATATCCCAGTAAAGCTGGGGAGAATATTCTTAAAGCAAGTATTAAGGGTGCTCCTTGAAGCTCTTTAAGGTGCCATATGAACAAGCACCAGGTATGAGAAACTGTAAGGCTCTCAGGAACATGTCCCACAAGCAATTCAACGAGATGCCATATTATATTATTTTCCTCCCTAAAGACATAAAATATTACATAAGAATACGAAAAACAGCACCTGCTTTCAGCTAGACTCCTACTTGAAATAAATCTGAATCTGACAGATGAAGACTAAGGACAAGTGTAAAGTCTCCAAGAAATATGAACCACCAGATGTGCTGTTTGTCAACCCTTCCATCCTACAAACCTATTCTTTGACTGCTGAATTCATCATCCTGTGAAAATAATGGCTCACTAAGCCTCTTCTTGGAAATTAAAATTATGATCATACAAGTATTACTTATTCAAGCCTTCTAAATTTTGAGAAATCAATGACCATGTGACAACTGTTCAAATGTAACTATGTATTATCACCATAATAGAGTTCTAGAGATGTAAGGTAAAAAAAAAAAAAAAACAATTGATTTCTGCTATTACAGACATGATCTTGAAAAGATTTAATTCTTGAACATTCCTGTTATTTAAATAGCACCAATTGGATCTTAAACTCTAAAATTGTGGTGTATCCTTAGTTTTCCATTTGCAAATCCATTTTCTGATAATCAAATTAAAAATCCTGATAGAGTAGTAATGTGGCCTGAAAGATGGTACTGTTTGCAATTTCTTAGATAAACAAATACTAAAAGGCTTGTTGATACTGATTTTCAGTCTTTTATTTTTTCCTATGTGATGATTCAAATAAATGTAAAACCAAAGAAAAGTTAATACTTAAGGGCCTTTATTAAGAATATCTAAAATGGTGAGATTCTGTGTTAAGTTCAGAAACACTGTAATCAATTTGTATCTCTTATTCATATTGAAAATAAATTTCTTCTCTAATGTTACATGATGCAGTGTTGAATATGAACCTCTCTTAGAGAGAAATAACTACTTCCATATGCAACATACATCTGGTTAGGAAATGGAATCTTTCTATGCACATTTATCAAGACCAAGGCCTTCTATCAACTAGCTCCTGTATATTTCCAGGCTTGTCTCTCATTACCACCCAACATGTCCATTGTCTTCTACTGACCATCCAACTGGAGGGAATGAGTGGTTACTGAATGTGACTGACTGGGCCTTGGCCTATGGCTGGTAGGCATGTTATGTTTGTGGTAATTTGCTTGCCCTCATTTACTCTTGAGAATAAATGCTCAACAATCAAATTGGCCTAAGGACATTGTGCCTATATGTTTCAGACTATGGTTTTGCCTTTCATGAAACTTGTTTAGAAATCCATTTTCCTGAAATGTTCACACCCTCCAATTTTAGTATTTTCAGCTATTGGGGCAGCATATAACACTGAGAAGTATAATTAACCCTGCTAGATTAATGGAGGGTAGACTACATTAGTTTAGCATCTGAAACAGGAAATAATTATAATACTACCAATTAAATGATTCTGCATGATTAAAATGTCACATACTATTCTAAGATCTTTAGATATATTTTGTTTTTTACAATGAATCTGTGCACTAGGTATAATTATCACCATTTTATATAGGAGGGAACAGGCATAGCTCATTCAAAAAGTGTATCAAAGGGTATCATATCCAGAAATATCCAGATACTACCTCATGACTTTATCAATGCATCTATTCAATCATTATTCACTAAATCCAAGTAATCTAATATTAATCATTTTAGCTTTATAAATTCTTTAACAAAAAATAGCCATCATTTGTTGAATGCTTAATAGTACTAAGTATACCAAAAGGCTTTATTTGTGTTGAATCCATTGCTTATAATTACAGGGCAATTAAGTATTAACAACCATATTTCACATAAGGAAAATAGGGATCAAAGAGTTTGAGACACCCAAAGTCTCCCAGCCGGTAGAGATTCAAGCTGAATTGAATCCATATGTATTTGACTACAAAATGTGTATCCTTAGCAACACATGAAAGTGTCATACTGATATCACAATAGAAAATATTTTCTAAATGGAAGTATTCTAACCTTCAAACTAAGAAGTTTCAAAATTCCATGAAGCTGTGGGTCACTTCCAAGGAATCATCCTGATACCCAATATCATTGTCTTCAATTTAGTCCTGCATATTAAAAAATTATGTTACGAAATATGATCCAAAGTATTCAAGTGTATTATAATGCATGAAACAATTTATCCCTTTTCAGATGGTAACTCAAACAAATGTGATCCTAACTTACATATGCATTAGGAAAAAATGAGAACTTGTTTGAAATTGACTTCAGCAGTCCAAAGGCTGGTTAAAGCTCCCTGGAGACAGCATTCTTTCCTTTGATGTATGAGACCATTAGAAGACCCAGGTCACAAAATAATAGCAAAGTAAAAGTCATCAAAAATTTCCTACATTTCACAAACCACAAGGGAAATCTCAAGACAGAATGAAAAAAAATGAAAAAATAAATTTCATTTTACATCCTTTAAAAAGCAAATTGTTCTGATGTTCTTGTTGATGGTACTGTTCTGGAACTTATAAATGAATGCTAAATATTAAAATGTTGTGCAATAGTTGCCTAGATGAATGTGAAAGCAACAGAACATTTCCATTTTTCTCCCTAAAATAAAAATTTTAAATACTTCTTAATCATATTTATCTCTATAACTATAAAAGGTAGTAAATTAAGAAGATAATAAAGAAACAGAAACAGTTGCTCAATTAAAAACATGTACACCCACTATACATCTGTTAGAATGACTAAAATCCAAAACACTGACAACACCAAATGCTAATGAAGATGTGGAGTAAAGGAACTTTCATTCATTGCTGGTGGGAATGCAAAATAGTACAGTCACTTTGGAAAAGTTTGACGGTTTCTTACAAAACTAAACACACTCCTAATATATAATCCAGCAATGTGCCCCTTGGTATTTACCCAAATTAGTTGAAAACTCATGTTCACACACACAAAAACCTGCACAGGGATGTTTACAGTTGCTTTACTCATAATTGCCAATACTCAGAAGCAATTAAAACATTTTTATATAAATGAATAGTAAATAAACTCAGGTACATCCATACAATGAGCATATTACTCAGAGCTAAAAAGAAAAGCGCTATCAAGCCATTAAAATACCTAAAAGAATCTTAAATGCTTACTATTAAGTAAAAGAAGTCAATCCTAAAGACTGTATCTTGCATGATTCCAACTATATGACACTCCAGAAAAGGCAAAACAATAGAGACAATGAAAAGATCAGTAGTTGCCAGGGGTATTGAGAGTGTGTGTAGGGGAGCACGAGCGATGAATAAGTGAAGCACAAGGGGTTTTTAGCGCAGTGAAAATATTCTGTACAACACTATAATGGTGGATGCATCCCATCACACATTTGTCAAAACTCACAGAATGTACAATGTACAGATAGTGAACCCTAATGTAAACTAAGGACATTGGTTGCTAATAATGTGTCAATGTTGGTTCATCAGAGTGTGACAAATATGCCACTCTGGTGCAGAATGTTGAGGGTGGAGAAAGCTGTGTATGTGCCTGGGGAAGAGGTATGTGGGAACTCTCCTTACTTCCCACTCAATTTTGCTGTGAACCCAAAGCTGCTCTAAAATATAAAGCCTATTAATTTTAAAGAAAGCACTTGTACTGTATGTTATTTTATATATAAAATAAGCTGGGAGGAAAATCTCAAGAATTAACACACATACTTTGAAGACCAAAACCTACAAATTTAGAAACTTGAGTCAAAATTTAATTATCTGTAAGATTCTTTAAGTCAATTAGGAAGAAAGTATCAATTTGGGATATTTGAAAAGTCACATTTTTGAGCAGAAACTCACGAACATTTTTCAGGTGTCCCTGACTAAATAAATCCACTCTCTGGATCAATATAGCCACACAGCCAAAGAAAGTACTCAGTTGTTCCCTATCCTGGATTTCCTTCCAAATATTAGATGGCTACCTTGGCTGATTCTTCAGCAGAATAACTTGTAAAAGAAAAATCATATAATCTCTTGCCTTATATTATGGGCCAAACAATCCCAGTTTAAAAATATTTCAGGAACTAACTGGAAATATATATCATTTGCACAGAAAGGACACCACTTATCAATTTATTGCCTCTCAATTTCAAATTAGCCTATTAGACAGCTCTGTGATAATAGATATGGACCCTTAAACATTCTTTCCCTTTTACCGACTAGCACTGAAATCTGAAAAGACATTGAAAGAGAAAAAAAGGTGTTTGCCTCCTGGGTCTGGTTGTTCAGACGGCAGGATCCTGCCACATGCAGGGCCGCTTTCTCTTCAGGTTCCTGCAGCTCTCAGAGCTTCTCCAGTGCCCAGGTCCTGCAGTACATGGTGACAGCAGCACTCAGCGGCCAGCAGCTGCCCCCTGCATCTCTCTCATACAATACTGTAGCAGAGTCCCTGGTGAAGTGCCTCCTTGTCAGCAGATTTCCCCAGCAAACTTGAGGGCCGACTTCTAGCAAGTTCTGTCAGTTGGGTACTATGGAGAATTCTCTGCTGCTCAATGAACCAACGCACCACCCTCTCTAACAAGGTCTAAATCTCATCCCTGGGAGCCTCTTCCTTGGATGAAAAATCCCAGCCCTAGCGTTAGAGACTTCTTCTTATATCTGATATTTATGTATCATTTAGAGCTCTCTTTACTTTTTATTACCCAACATCTCATTACTCCAATCCTCTGTTATTGTAAACAATTCTTTAAGCATTCCTCTTTAAGCATTCTCTGTTCAAATTATTATGTGGTTTGTCTCACCTGATTGGGGCCAATCTGATAAAGCTTTAACAGCACAAGTTATACATTAATTAGTTTTATGACCCATAGCTACCTATTCTGTAAAGCATTTAGCATTAACATCATGTATTTAATACTTAACAAGTTCCTACTATGTGACCAAAACTATTTTACATGCTAGGACTATAGCAGCAAACACACAAAACAAAAAAAATTCCAAATTAGAATAAATATGGATAAGTTATCTATGGATAAATAAATATCTATGGATAAAAATGTATGGAATGCAAAAGAATAAAGTTGGATCCTTATCTTATACTACATACAAAAATTAACTCAAAAATGGATCAAAAACAAATGAACGATTGATAAAAATATGATAGAAAACTGTGGGTATAGTAGTAGAGGAAAAAAATAAAGGATCATTTCTGAGCAGCTTAAGTTTGAGATCTCTTCTAAATATTCAGCTCAAAAGCATTCAGAAATGAAATAGAAGTTAGAATAAGCAGATAAGAATATTTAAACAGTTACTATAACAATATTCTATATGTTCAAGGAGCTAGAGAAAAGATTGAACATGTTACTAAGACAAGAAAAATATAAAAAATGATTCAATAGAACTTCATCTGAGATGAAAATGACAATATCTGAGTCAAAAATATACTATGTGGGATTAATGGCAGATAATACATGGAAGAAAAAAGATTAGTGAACTTGAAGAAATAGCAAATAGTAACTTTACAAATTGAAGCACAGGGAGAAAAAAACTGGAAAAAAAAAAGAAGTACATTCAGCATCAGTGAACTCTGGAGCCACTTCAAATGGCCTAATATACATGTAATTGGAGTTTCAAGAAGAGAGAATAGGAGAACAAAAACTATTAAAGAAAAATTTCCAAATTTGATGTACACCACAAATCAAGAGTTTCAAGAAGTTCAATGAACTCAAGTATACCAAACACAAAGAAAATTTAATCAAGGCACACCATATTCAAATTTCTTGAAACTAGTGACAAAAAACAAAATCTTAAAAGCTACGAGATGAAAAAGATACATTGCATTCAGAAGAATAAAGGTAAAGATGACAGCAGATTTCTCACCATTAAAAAGCCAAGCTTATAGTATATGTGAAGGAATGACGTATTGCTTAGAGATAAACTAATAAATTAAAGATGCACACCAGAAGCCCTAAAGCAACCACTAAAATTAACACAACAAAAGGTTAACATGAATAAACCAAGAGAGTAGAAAAAATAGTATTATAAAACTTATTAATTTATAGAAAGGAAAACAGAAGAAGAGGAAATGAAGAACAAAGAACACATGGAACCAATAGGGCACAAATAGCAAGATGGTAGATTTAAATCTATTTATATCAATAAGGACAATAAATGAAAATAGTAACTACCTCAACTAGAGGTAGAGATTGTCAGATTGGATAAAAAAAATCAAGACTTACCCAAATTCTTCTAATAAGAAACTCACTTTAAATATAAAGATACATATATAAATATAATGTAAGCTGGTGTGTGTGTGTGTGTGTGTGTGTGTGTGTGTGTGTGTGTGTCTATGTTACAAATAAAAGCCGTATCATGTGAACACTAATCAGAAGAAAGCTGGAGTGACTATATTAGTAACTCCAAATATTTACTCACAGCAAAGAATGTCACCAAGGATAAAGAGGGTCAATTCATAATGATAAAGGGATCAGTTCATCAGGAAGATATAACAATCATAAATGTTTATGCACATAAACACAATAAAAACAAGACCATCAAAATACTGACAGAACAGCAAGGAGAAATAAACAAACATAAACAATTACAAGAAGAGATTTCAACACTTCCTCTCAGTAAGAACAATTAGAGACAGACTCCTTAAGGATACAGAGCTTTGAACAACATTATCAACCAACTTGACCTAAGCACCATTTATAGATGACTCCATACAGTAATAGCAGAATATACATTATTTCAAGTGCACTTGGGACATATACCCAAAGAGACTATATTCTGGGTCATAAAACAAGTCTCAGTAGATTTAAAAGCCTTCAATTATATAAAGTATTTTTTCATGTAAAATATTTTTATTATGGAATTAAATTAGAAATCAATAAAGGGTATCTTTCTAGAAAAGTTCCAAATATTTGAAAATTAAATAACACACTCTAAATAATCCTTGGAGTGAATGTAACAAAAAAATTAGAATGAAATTTGAGCTGAATAAAAACAAAAACACAGTATGATAAAATGTGCCAGATACAACAGAAACAGAACTTAAAGGGAAATTTATAAACTTAAATGCCTATATTAAAAAAGAAAGGTCTCAAATCAATGGCCTCAGCTTCCACCTTAAAAATTAGAATAAAAAGAATAAATGAAGATGAAACTCATCTTAAAATTACAAAAAGAAGGGAAAGATATGAAAGGGGAAGATGAAAGATTAAAGTAAAAATCAATTAAATAGAAATCAGAAGAAAAACTGACAAAAAGTGAATTTATTGTTAAAAACCTTCCCTCCAAGGTATCTACAGACTCACATGACTCCACTGAGGAATTCTACCAAACAACTACGTAATAATAGCAATTTTGTGCAAAAAACAAAAACAAATAAAAAGAAACCTTTGATCTATATATACCACACTCCATCAAATTTAACTCAAAATGATCACAGACTCACAAAGTCTAAACTACAAAATTTCTAGGAGAAAATCTATGACTTTGTGTTCAGAAAGGATTTTTCAGATACAACACTAAAGGTGTGATCTATAAAAGAAAAAAAGTATATATCTGTGTTCACAAAAATCAAGAACATCTGCTCTTTCAATGACACAACAAAGACGATGAAAAGATAAGCTACAGAATAGGAGACTATATTTACTAAGCAATGTACCTGGTAAAAAACTTGTATCCAGAACATATAAAGGACTCCCAGAAATCAAAAATAAGAAAACAAACAACTCAATTTAAAAACTGACAAAATATTTGAATATACATTTCACCGAAGAAGATGTATGGATGACAAAGAAGCACATAAAATGTTTAACATCATTAATTATTAAGGAAATGTGTGTTAAAGCCACTCTATACCTATTTAAAATACCTAAAATTATAAAGATTGAATAAATCAAGTCTTTAAGAGGATACGTAGCAACTGAAAATCTCAAAAACTGCTAGTGGAAATGTAAAATGGTATGACCGCTTCAGAAAACCATTCGGTGTTTTCTTAAAAAGCTAGACATGTACCAACCACATAAACTAGCCATTTCACTCATTTACCCAAGATACATAAAAACATATGTCTGTACAAAGACTTATTGAGAAATATTCATAGCAACTCTATTTGTGAAAGTTGAATTTAGAAACGACTCAAATGTTCATCACCAGGAGAATCAATAAACAAATTGTTGTATAACTAAACAGTGGAGCACTACTCAGCAATAAAAAGAAATGAAGGACTGATATACCCAACAACGTGGATTAAAACAAAACATTGGAAATAGAGGGACTGATGCCAGTTCATGTAGAAACTTTCCAAGAATTTTGAATACAGAAAGAATTGGATAACGAAGAAGTTGGTGGAAAGGGAAGTGAAGATCAAGAGATTTTATTTTTTAGGGAGAGGGAACTCCTAATGGAGGCATGACAGCATGAAAGAATCCACAGTGGAAGAAAATTTGTTGATGCAGAAGAAAAAGGGGAGAATTTCCAGGGCAAGTGAAGCAACTGGCCTTAAAAAGACCAAGGATTCATCCATTCTAAAGGGAGGTGGGACAGAGCATATGGGTACTGTTGCTCATAGACAGGCAGAAATGGTAGTAGAGATTTTGAAAGGTCTCTTCTGATTTTTAGTTTTCTCACAAATGTACGAAAGATGGCCATCATCTGAGAGTGAGGAATGAGAAGAGAAAGAAGAGAGGTGTTACATTATGGAAGAAGTAGAGACAGGAAGAGAGCATGGACTAGATACACTGATTGTCGGGTGGCATTAAAAGTCCACTTAAGGTTATTAATTTAAAGTGAAACAGCCACATCCTCCTACACAAGTGCTGGCACAGAGAAGAGATGGATTTACTCGAAACTCTGGTCTAACCAATTGAGGAAAATGAAGTAAGACGGGGCAAAAAACTCGAAAGTGAATGCAAGGGAATGAATTTAATGACTGGCTAAAGAATGTAAGCTGGTGAAGAAAGAAATCAGGAAAAGACAGACAAAAAACAAAGACATGATAAGATCAGGTGAAGGGGCTAAAGAATTGTATTTACCATACCAGAGGGAGTGAGAGGAAGCGACAAAAGCGGTTGTCAGAGAGATGCTTGAAATTGAGATTTCTAATGATGTTCGAGATCTTGGTCCTGATAAGTCTAGGGTACGATCAAGGGAGTGAAAAACCTAGGTGAGATGAACAAGGAGTTCAAGGAGCTGAGAGGTCAATGTTTTGTAAGTATAAGCAATGTGGACACTGAAACCACCAAGACATGGTTTTAGAGTGACAGTAAATCAGATGCAAAAGCTTTCAGGATACAGGATGCAGTTAGAGTGGAGGTAGTAAGCAATTACTGCAAAAATGAAGGCAATGGATACCACTATCTGGTACATAAAATTCAAAGTTAAGGGGTCTTAGAGAAAAGGGAGAGAGAATGGTCATGGGACAGCAATTCATATCAAGAAGGACACTCACCCCAGTTTCAGGCACAGTGGAATGAGAAAGGCCTATGGGGGAAGCAGTGTACTCAAGGGACATTTATATTTCTGTTAGAGCAGGAAATAAAGGGACCATTTAGAAAAAAGTTTGAAAATTGGGGGAATTTTTTTTTAGTAATATTCTGTGTGTTCCAGAAGACTCAGTGGGAGGCTTTCAGCAGTTGGGGAGGGTTAAGAGATGAAAAGAGAATTGGAAGTGTGCAGTCTTCAGTCATAGAAGATAAGGATGACCTGGGAGTCTGGGCTTCTTGTGGTCACTTGTGTGATCAGGATAGAGACATGTGGATATTATTTTTCGTGGTCTCAAGACAGAGAGTGGAGACAAGGCCATGATTCTTGGAGAAAAATTTTGGATTAATGTAGACCAGGGCCCTCATCTTCCTTCTTCTAAGAGAAACAGTAGTGACTAGGAAAGGGGCCACTGTGTTCTGCTGTTTTATTTTTAACTTGTAAGCCATGGATGTGAATGGTGGTAGACAGATGGACTCTGTTTTTCAATGCCTCTAGAAATTCATTTAAAAATCTCTGGAGTAACTGATTTGGTTCACCACACTGAAATAATAATGTTAGTCATACATGTCTCAGAGGGTGAATATAATTTAGAAAATGTTGACATGGAATTTGCATATAGACAGTATTTGGATACTAAATATATTTAATTACATTTCATGAATATATTCCCATTTCATTTTTCTTGTGGCAAGATTATGATTATTCTTGTACTTACTGAGCACAAAAGTACCAGCTAGTCTCTTTTATCATTTTGCATTACTACAGATGTTAGAGAAATATATTTAAATATACTCATCCGTGCATTACATAAAAGTAAAATAAAATTTTGTGATAAAATTTCCTGGCTTTATCTTGATGTAAAAGTTTCTAATATATGACTGCTGTAAACTTTGAGAACACTGATGCCCTTATTAAATGTTAAGGTCAGTACCAGGTGAGTATTTGATGGTAATAACCTGCAAAGAAAAGAACTACATTAAACAGGAGTGCCTCATCATGGCTCTTTTTTTCTTTCATAAAACTGTACAACTAATTCATTTTCCCTTAAGTAACAGGTAAGTTATTCATGAATAGGGACTTAAAACACTCCAAGCTGAATATTTGGCAGGTAAATTAATAGGTAAACTATAGTTAAATCAGGGAGATGATTAGATTAGTAAAGGAGGAATCTGAGTTCCAAAAGGTGAGAAATAATATGCAAAGTATATCACCTCTTGATGTTATTAATTTTACTCCAAATCTAATGGGGGTTCATAGTCCCATTAGAGTATTTCTTGGGTCATGAAAATGTGTAGGATTTACACTTTTTCAAATATTTCATTTCCAGTGTGGTATCAGGGATCAAAAGCATTACAAGTCAACCTACTGGGAGAATATTACAGAATCTTGCAAGCCTATCCATTTGGACACACTATTCATATAGAAAAAATAGTAAACTTTCTTCTTATTTGAGAATACTATCCTTTTTCCAATGCTGTTCTGATTTCTTTTCCCACCACTTTACTTGGTCACCTTGAAATAAATCTAATAGAATGAGTTGTAATTTCTCCTGGGACAATAAGTTTACTATATATATGTAACCATCCACAAGAAGGAATATGATATCTGCTATTTAGCAACAAGCCAAAGATGATAATAAAATCATTAATTCTGTCAATATAAATGCTAATAGAAAAGGAAAATTGGATCCATGCCTGGTATCACATTTTCTCTGATAGGAAATTAGAGCAGAGAAATTGAATCTGACAAATCTTAACATTTATAGACCAACATCAAAATTGTAGTCTAGAGAACACAATAAATGGCAGAACGCTTCTTAATTAAACTGTGCTTTTGTTAGGCTAAGATGAATGGCTCCTGCCTCACCAACAAAGTGGTCCACAGTCTCCCAGAGGGATCCTTAAAGAATATAGTACAAAATAAAGACCATAACGTTAGCAAAAATCAAGCTGACAATCCTGCACTAATTATCTTTAGTATTACAACACTGCTAATGGAGCTGAAGTCTGAAAGAGAAAAGAGGTGAACTCATTAGCAGTGCCTTGAACTAATGTTTGGAGGGGGAGCATTAATTATCTGCTAGTTCTTACACAGCCCAACATTTCACAGCAGCATATTAAACAGGGATCTGATTTGATTTGTGAGCATTTTTTTTAACCTCTTAGTACAAATGACTTCATTTGGTGGAAAACAAATTTAAATAAATTGGAAAGTATATAACTTTAAGGGAAAAGATCATGCAACTGATGAAAGAACTATGTTTAAAATTTTTCACTTTGAGAAAGAATTTGAAAGTACATCTAAAGTCCGCCTTGGAAATCTTCCTGTTAAATTTTACCTATGTAAATTTTTTAAAAGTCTGTGATAGATATAAGAATGTATTTTAGCTCTTTCTGCAGTTTGATTATTTTTAGTGAAATTTAACCTTATTTTAATAACACTAATGGAAATGACTTGTTGCTTTATAAAAAGTGCGTGACTTACATATTAGGAAACTAACAACGGAACAATCAGTATGACCAGGTTTATGTTGGTTACTTTTAGTTTAGTGTAGTTTGCTTGCTTATTTGAGTGTAGGGACATAATCTAATTAATGAGGGACATAACCTTTTCTATTTTTATTTGGCAATACCTTTATCAGTTCCCTCTTCCTTCACTCTGTCCATCCTATGAAAACAGTCTATAAGAGTAAGAATTTGCGTAAATGTCAACAAGAAGCTTTATCACACTTGAATTGCCACCATTTGCAATGACTGTGTAAGACACTCTAATAATTTATTTCACAAATATTTAATATGTAGTATTTTCCTGTAAATTTTTTTCTGTAGTAATTTCTTATAGAAAAATTATTCAGTCAATTTTCATTTTATTCAAACTAGTTTTAACTAAGTGATTAAACAAAGCTTGAGTTTTCCCTATCTGAAATTGCATTCCAATGCCCTTTTTCTATGATAGTTTTATCAGAAATATTTAATTTTAAAGACCCTGATGCTATCAAGTGCCCTGTAAAGGAGAAACATGTTTGCAACCTCCATCCTAAGCATGGTATTTCTTCAACTGCTATACATTTCTTATAAAGAAAATTAACATTTTTTTAACAAATGGTATGATTCCTGCTATATGGGTATTAAAGAAAATTAGCCATGTGAGTAAAGCCTTATGTATTATGTTTTCTTAAAATTGTCATCAAATCATATGGTTTAAATTAACCCATACTCATTTCAAACATATCATTCTTCACCTAGCCATTTAATATCTAAGACAAATGCTAACATGAATCCACATCAGTAAACAAAACAAATATTATGAGTGCACAGCTTGATATAAAAGCAATGCAGCAATGTAACAGCTGTGTTTCAGAGCATTACATGTGTATGTTTATAATATATGAGTACTGAATTCTTGTGTGTGATGTATCTATGTACATATATACACCTGAACTTAAGAATTTTATAGATGGGTAGTTATAAATTTAATACCACAGAGAAGATTCAGTATATCTGAACTTACACAAAGTCTGAGTTAAAAGAACTGGAAAATGAAGCAAGAGAAGTTATATAACCTCTCTGTAGTTGGTTAATAAAATTCTGATAATCTTAGAATTGATGTAGGGTAAAGATCTAGGGGAATTATGACCTTGAAACAGTGCACTGCATTATCCATCCTACTCTTATTACCCAGTAATCTCCAGGATACTACCTTGAAGTGCTCTGAGAAGGACAGCTTGTCTTTTTTGAATTGCCTGAGAAGATGGGTCCACCTATGAGGAAGAGGTTTTACAGTTCTCAATGTTATCTTCTTTCACATTACAAAAAGAAATATTAATTGATTAATTTAATCTGTAAATTGATTGCTTTATTATAGTTCATTTAGTAGATTCTGGTGCTTTTTAAAAAACTCCTTAGGTGGCCTCTCATGTCCAAAAAACTCAGAAGTAGAAGCTATAACCAAATACTGAGGAACATTACTAATACATATCATACACAGACACACACAAAGAGCCTTTCCTCTAGCTTCTTCCAGAAAAAAGTACACATGAGGTACCTCTATCTTTGTCCACATCTAAGTAAATTGGTAAAAAAAAAATTTAAAAAAGAATAAAGGGCCATAACTTCTTTTTAAAATAAAACAGAAACAAAACTTGAATTTCTAGTCTCCACACACAAAATATTTCATTAGACCAGCATACCTAAAGGTCTACTTTTAATTATCTCATGTGCTGAAGGAGGGGAAACATTGAAACTGTCTAAAAGGTTGCTGAATGGTTTGATGCAAAGTAACTAAAGTATTTTTAAAACATGGCATGTCTATGGAAGTCAATTCCAAAATAATTTTAAAATCTTACAACTTTTTTAAAAGCATGACATGCCTTATGAATGCAATGAACAACCAATATGTCAACAATTAATAATATATGAACAGGTTTATTCTTTTTTTTTAATTTATTTAAAGAATTGATGGGTATTTTATTGTGGGTCAAGAGCACCGATTCATCTTCATTTTGTTAGAACTGCTGCTTTTTTTTAATTATTGAAGTACAGTCAATTACAATGTGTCAATTTCTGGTGTACAGCATAATGTCCCAGTCATGCATACATACACATGTATTTATTTTCATATTCTTTTCCATTAAAGGTTTTTACAAGATATTGAATATAGTTCCCTGTGCTATAGAGAAGAAATTTCTTACGCATTTTTATATATAGTGGTTATCATTTGCAAATCTCAAACTCCCAAATTTATCCCTTCCCACCCCCTTACCCCCACCTCCGTAACCCTAAGGTTGTTTACTATGTCTGCGAATCTGTTTCTGTTATGTAAATGAGTTCATTAGTGTCCTCTTTTTTTCTTTTTTTTTAAGATTCCACATATGATATTATATGGTATTTCTCTTTCTCTTTCTAGCTTTCTTCACTTAGAATGACAATCTCCAGGTCCATCCATGTTGCTGCAAATTGCTTATTTATTTAATGAATAAATCAATGAATGACACAAACTTTGGAAAGCTTTGAGGAACCTAAACACAGAAAAATGTAACTGAAAGAGGTAAAGAAAACTATGGTAGATATGAAAAAATATTGTTCATTCACACACACACACACACACACACAGCGCCAAATGGTTATGGCTTTCATTACATCAGCAAATCGCTTTAGGAGATACATAGCATAATCGCAGGAGTAAACTGCCATCATGTTCATGAGTTCTTCACACATTCAAGAGGAGATTATAGAGAATGTGTACACAAGAGGGTAGGGATCTTGGGAGCCACCTTAGAAGTCTGTCTACCACAAATCCTCATAAAAGGAACTTCTAAAGGATATTCTTCAAGATAGAAGGATAATAATCCCAGATAGAAGATCTGAGACATAAAAAAGAAGAGCGAGCAAAGAAAATATTAAACACATGGGTAAATCTACGCAAATATCAACTGTTGAAAAATAACAAAATACCTGATTTGTGAAATTAATGAAATAATAAAATTAAAATATTGGGTTACAAAAGTATACAAATTCAAAGGGAATGATTAATGTTGAAGAATTCTAAGATCCATGTATTGTTTAAAAGAAAAATAAAGATATTGATTAAAAACACTGTTAAATATACAAGTTAAAATTTTTAGACTAACCAATAAAGAACAGAAATAGTGTATACTTTCAAAACAAGAGAGGAAAGTTTAAAATGGAAAAATTACTCCACCGCACCCTAAGATGCTCCTAACCAGCCTTCTCTCCTTCACTGAGGGTCAGGCTTGGATGACAGTCTGGTGGATCTCCCATCTTCTCCCCACTTCTTCCAGCTTCTTCCCCGTTTTCTCTCACATATAATTTCCGCATAAACTTTCTTGGAGGGGAGAATCGATATTTCCGGCTCTAAGTTCTTCGTTAGCTCTGCCACCGTCACCTCGGGTTCTGGGGCATTCGTTTGGATGGGAGGAGGAGAGGTGCTGTCCTCTTCGTCTTCCTGTTGAGGTTCAGCACAGCGAAGCAGCTCTTGGGTGGCTGGGTTCCACACGCTCACACCAGGAGGCAGCTTCATCTCGTCCAGCCACAAGGGCTTCCCCTTCACATGGAACGTGGACTCGAGAACTCTAGGGGCAGGGTGAGACTGCTTGTGAGGATCCTGGATCTCCTGATCCCCGAGGACCAGGCCTTGTGGAGGTATCCTGCGGCCCTCCCACAGCTCATCCAGCAGCTTGGCCTCGGCCTCCAAGCCGATGGGCCACTTGGCACTTGGCCATAGTTTGGATCTGGGGGGGTTATGGGCCACACTGGGGAGCCCCCAACCAGAGGCTGGCAGGCCGGCCGGGGCTTCGGTCTTCTCGCCCCGCTGGCACCTGCTGTAGGCTTCCGGGGGAGGTGCTGTGGAGGGTGGAACCAGAACCTCCACCTGCGGGCACACCCAGTGGCATGGCAGGCTCGCGGGGTCCAGGCGTGCCATCGCGGGCTTGTGGCCCATTCTGCGCGGCGGTGCACCAAGCTGCGGTTCCGCGCGCCAGGGCTGCTGTGGCAGGAACCCAGCGGAGGGGCTGGGCGCTGCGGCGCCACGTGGGGTCCTCTGCCAGGTGGGGTTCTCCCTCATCCCGGGGTGTGAAGCGCATGGTCTCCCGTGCCCAGTTGATTGTATATGGAATGCACTGCGGAGGCGAGACGGGGTGTCAGTCCAGCAGGCAGGGGTCAGGGAGAGAGGAGACAGGTCTGAAGGACGCGAATCCAGGCCCATTTGCCGGTCCTGGTAGACTCTGAAGACGGAATCCATGACTCGGTCCGGCCTCTCGGCCAAGATGTCGCCCACCACCTCCTCACCCTCCTCGCGAGCCTTGAGCCCCACTGCCTCCGCCTCAGTGGGCCGTGCAGGCACGATGTCCCCCTGTGGCTCTGGAACTTTAGGCGGCTGCGGCTTTTCCACCGTGGATCCAGTTCCACTGTTTCTTCCGCCCTGCTTCTCCTGCCTCGAGCCTTTGTCCGCCATCGCCACAGCAGTAGCTCAGACCCCGGAGCTACAGAGCTTCCTTGTCCCTCCGCGGCCACCCCGGTCTAACGGCCGCCCCGGTCTAACGGCCGCCCCGGTCTAAAGGCCGCCCCGTCTAACGGCCGCCCCGTCTAACGGCCGCCCCGTCTAATGGCCGCCCCAGCAGCCGTGCCACAGGCTGCACTTCCTGGTTTATTCTTTCTTTCAGTAAATAAAATTAAATTTCCATTTAGAGCATTGCATAAGCAAAAGAAAGTTTAAACAATGGTTGCTTTTGACCAAAATATAATGATTACTGAATTAAAATATAAATGGTTATCATTTTATGTTACCTAAGAAACTATGATGTTTCCGAGGAAAATTTCCAGTTGAACAGGTGGTCGCTTGTTTGCCTTTGTTTGCACAAAGGAGATGCCTCATTTTTACCAGTGGAACAGAAAAATCTAAGAAAAATAAAACAGAAGCAGCAGTAGAAGGTAGAGAGAGCCTTCAGACCTCCATGAAGGCCATGTGGAAGGAGGACTGGACAGGCAGAGAAGATAATAAAGTTTTTGTTTTTGTAATATGGCCTTGCCCCAGTTTTGAGGTTTTGGCTAGAAGTCAGAGTGCCCCTTCTTGAGCAGCTGATTAAGTCTGTACCACATGCTGGGCTTTCACACGCTGGACTATACACAGTATGCACCTGCACCTTCCCTAATAGACTCAGGGTCAGGAACTAGACAACTGAGGACAGCCCCCAGACCCCAGCATCCACAAAAATATTCAAGTTAGCCACTCCACAGGGATCCTGGGACACCTAGCTAACCTCACATTACTTCCATACATAACCCTCCCCTTACAGCTCCAACTGGCTGTTATCCTGTCCTTGAGGGCCAACCTCCCATGTGGCCCTGCATGACTGTTACCTCCATATTAGAACTGTAAGTAAAAGAGAGTTCTGCCTTTGATCTATCCAAGTGTCAGTGTGTTGTGTCCCACCATCAAAAGACTCTTTAAAGTCATATAAAACAAGGAATCTTAGATGTTGCCCATTAGATGGGTCCTGCCTTCTGAACCCTGCAGAAAAGAGCTTGCACCCTGATCGTTGTCTTGGAGTGGCCTGGGGTAGCATGACCTTGGACAAGCAGAGGTGGATACAGGGAGACGGCAAATGGGCCTTCAGCCTCCCATGCTCCCTGCAACAAGTTCTCTTGAAGGAGATCTGAGTTACACATCTCACAAAGGTCACCCAAACCCTACCCCAAGGATATAGTTTAGGCTAATCTGAGCATGAAATTCCTTTGTGACTGCTATTGGTGCAGGAGTAGACTTGTGGTTTCAACTGGCCATCAGACTGAAAGTAAAGAGTGATATTCCACAACCGTGGTGGAGTTTCTCCCTCTCCCTGCACAGCCATCAATTAAAAATTACACAAGTTCCCAATTACCTCTAGCAGACCACTATCATTCATGAGCAGAACCAGCATCAGGATGAAACTCATGCTAAATGGTGGCCATCAAACTCTGCTATACTGGTCGCCTGTCTGTCTTTGGACTTCAAATTATGTGTAGTCTGAGTCTGGGCATCTCTTTGTTCTCGACATCAGAAAGCAGCGTACAGAATTTATTTAGTGCTTTCCTAATATAAGTGTGTGTTTTCCCTTAAATAAGGTAATAGCATCTGAACATCCAAAGCAATCTATTCAGTGAAGGCTCAGCAAAACCCATTCATTACAGCATTTTTCTCTTTCAGTGAATGCACTTTAGCCAGCTCTGTTTATCCCTGCACAGATCAAGGAGCCAAACAGGAATAAAATACATTAAGGACAATGTTTACAAAGAAATCTGATCTAGCAAGCTCTTCTAATCACTCCTGCAAATATTGGCATATTTTGACATTGTAGTTTTAATAAATGCAAGACTCTGCTACAGCTGATTATCTGCTTTACACTTGAAAAGTGTATCGATCACTTGACTTGAATTAACGATGCAAGTTTCTTAATTGGACAATCAGGATCAGGAAGTTGGATATATGCTCAAGGAGAAGAGCTTCTCTTTTATTGACTTCCTCATAGGCACTAATGAAATTATCATTTAGGGTAATTTTGCTTCTTCTACTGATTGAAATATTATGATTATACAATATTGACTTTCCTAGAAAATAAAATGCAATTGGATTATTAAAACTCATTTTAATGGCTTGGGATTTGCTTGTGTAATTTATTGCAGACATTCTTGATTATTTAAGAAACTATATTTTTTTCTAATTACTGAAAATTTTATTTTCTACATAGGGTGGTCTGAACTATCTTGGTTTTACTTTTAAAGTCAAGATATTTAAACTAGGGAAGACACTGAATTTAAAGCTTTAGGCCTTCTCTAAGAAGGCAATTTTCAAACTTTCCTGAAAACGGTGATTGGTTAACTCCAAGGTCTTGATGACTAAGAAAAAAGATACACTCTGAGGAAATTAGAAAACATAGTATAGAAGACAGTGGTTTCCTTAGAATTTCTACCGTGTCTTCTTCTCTTTCTCTTCTTTTTCGTATTATATAATATGTAACACTCGTAACTGCATAGATATTTTCAAATACATCCACATGTCTCATTCTATCTGCTATTCCAATTTGAAGTAGGTGTTATTTCCCAAATATTATAAACAAAAATATTGAATCTTAGGTAATTGGATATCTGCTTTCAGTCAAAGAGTTAGTTGATGTCAGAACAGGAATAAGAATCTTCACCTCTTTTCCTCCCTAAATTGCTTCATGGTCTGATCCAAGCTCTTTTCACTGGACTACAAATTGATTAGAAAATTATTACTGCACTGGCCTGTGCAGTAATAACATATGCAATATATTCATAGGATACATTTAAAATAGGTATTTTTATAACTATTCCTAGTTGTTTTTTCCCAACCCATTTAATGTATATTCATTAGCCCAGACATCTCATATCCAGCATTTTCTTTCAGATATGATTTGAAAGAAGTAGATAAAAATAAGGTTTTTACATCACTTCTTTTAAGAAGATCTACCATTATGGAGTCCTAAATGAAAAGCTTTCTCCAACAGATAAATTTCTCCACTCATTTCCTTTTTTCCCCAGTACAACCATACCTGAAATATCTGGTAGAGAAAGAAATGAGAATTTGGCATATACTCTGGTATCCCAGCGTCCAGCACATGTTTGCACAGCATAGGGCAGACAGGAAATTAGTTCAATATTTATTTTCCATGTGCTTCCTGGAAAGCTAAAGGAGCTGGGGGAATCCAGGACTTTTATAATTGCTTTCTGTTTACTTGATAATAATTACACTTATTAAACACGGGTTCATTAAACCACAAAGACCATTTCATGGGCTTCATGACAGGGATCACTCATCCACTCACCACAAGGAGTTCTCTCCAGAAGCAAATAGGAAGGTAAAAAAGGTTCCTAAAACTCAGAAGCAGCAGTCTCTGAAGCCAGCTTCAGCGTCCAAAGCCTTTGTAGTCAGGTATTCCAAGTGGGATGGAAGGTTTGCCCCAAATAAAATATTAGCATAATTTAGCCCCAAATGCAGAAAGAAATTAGTCAGATTACATATTTTCTCTAGTGTCTGTCAATAAATATGTGATTTCAAAGGATAAGTAAGAAAAGGAACAAGATCACTCTTATTCTGTAAACTCCAAGAATTAAAGTTGCAAATGTAGACAGCATTCTTCCTCTTTAAAAATCTAAATGCTAACAGGAACAAATCATAGACTTTTGCATTCAGAAAAAATATGAACCATCTACTGGTTCCTTCCACTTAATGCATCATCCTTATATTATCTGCATTAAAATTTTACCAGTTAACACTTCTTTAATTTCTTCTGCACTTGCTTCCATAAGACTTTGGAGTATCCAGATGTTGTATGTCTAAATGGCAATGCAATGACTGAAGGACTGCTACCTCAAATATAAAAACCACCTTCTCTACTTCATACAAAAGTCAAAGTAATCTTACTGTTGGAAAATCATGTTATAAAATGGTTTATTATATCTACTTGAATGTGTTAGAGGTCAAATGACACCTCCATTCCTTTATTTTCTTATTCAACAAATATTATCGGGAACCTCCTCTTTCAGGTATTGCTTGGTATTAATCACTGAATGAAACCAAGATCCCTCCTCCCTTCACGTGATATTCATGAAGACTAGCAAGTTCATATGGGACAAATTTAATAAATTATATGCTAACAAAAAGGTGGTGTGCAGGTCATCACCTCGTCTTTGCTAGAAAAGCCCCTGTGTAGACTTAAAGAGAACATTTTTAGGTATTGGAGAGTAGGCGTAGATAATAAGAAGTGGCATAAAGTGTCTTTCAGATGCATCAGAAGGATTGCCAAGTATGGTGCATCAAGAATTTAATGACCTGAAACTCCCCTAAACACCTAGGTTTTTTGGACAGCACATCCTGAATAGCAGGATTATCACTTTCTATGGCATAGATTTTTTTTTTTAATGTGTGATGGCCTGACTATTTCAGACAGTGTGAGGGCAGCTATGTGTTCAGAATTCCTCAGATGTGCATATTTACTTACTCTGCATGGCTTTCTGACTATCGGTACATTCTTTTGAGAGACATAAGGCAGACTCAAGAAATCTGCCCTCACTCATGAATGCTATATCCCTTCTTATGCTTGACCATGCCTATAGGTAGAACTAACTGAGTCTGGAAATTTCTTTTCCATCATCTTCAAACCCATTTCCAATCTTCTTGGACTCTGTGCATAGTACATAGAATTAGTCTACCCTCCATTTCTAATACTTAAAGGAAAATTCTTAGATTATTTATTCCCTTAACTAACTTTCCTATTTCTTATGCACTAGTTTCCTTCTATTTCTAGACCTGAGCTATCCTTTAAGTTAGTATGCTCACTTTTCATATTATTTTTTCATATTAGAAATAATCTCTTTTTAAGCAAGTTGTCCTCTACATCTCTTATGAGTCATGTGCTTTATTTGCCTTTCATGCTCTTTAAAGAATTGGGTTCCACTCCCAAACTCATTCTATGAAGCCACCATCACCCTGATACCAAAACCAGGCAATACACTACAAAAAAAGAGAATTATAGGCCAATATCACTGATGAACATAGACGCCAAAATCCTCACCAAAATTTTAGCAAATAGAATCCAACAACACATAAAAAAGATTATTCATCATGACCAAGTGGGGTTCATCCCAGGGACACAAGGCTGGTTCAACATACGCAAATCAATCAATGTAATACATCACATCAACAAGAGAAAGGACAAAAAACACATGATCATCTCAATTGATGCAGAAAAAGCATTTGATAAAATTCAACACCCATTTATGATAAAAACTCTCGCCAAAGTGGGTATAGAGGGAACATATCTCAACATAATAAAAGCTATATATGACAAACCTACAGCCAGCATAGTTCTCAATGGTGAAAAACTCAAAACCTTCCTACTAAAATCTGGGACAAGACAAGGATGCCCACTATCACCACTCCTATTCAACATAGTCCTGGAAGTCCTAGCCACAGCAATCAGGCAAAAGAAAGAAATAAAAGGGATCCAAATTGGAAAAGAAGAGGTAAAAGTGTCATTATATGCTGATGACATGTTACTATATATAGAAAACCCTAAAAGGTCCACACAAAAGCTACTAGAGCTGATTGAAGAATTCAGCAAGGCAGCAGGTTACAAAATTAATGTTCAAAAATCAGTTGCATTTCTTTACACTAACGATAAATCAACAGAAAAAGAAAGTAAAGAAACAATCCCCTTTAAAATAGCACCCAAAGTAATAAAATATCTGGGAATAAATCTAACCAAGGAGGTGAAAGAATTATACACAGAAAACTATAAACCACTGATGAAGGAAATTAAAGAAGACTTTAAAAAATGGAAAGATATTCCATGCTCTTGGATTGGAAGAATCAATATTGTTAAAATGGTCACACCGCCCAAGGCAATCTACAGATTTAATGCAATCCCTATCCAATTACCCAGGACATATTTCACAGAACTAGAACAAATCATAATAAAATTTATATGGAACCATCAAAGACCTAGAATTGCTAAAGCATTACTGAAAGAGGCTGGAGGAATAACTCTCCCAGACTTCAGACAATACTATAGAGCTACAGTCATCAAGACACCATGGTATTGGTACCAAAACAGACATATAGACCAATGGAACAGAATAGAGAGCCCAGAAATGAACCCACAAACTTTTGGTCAACTCATCTTTGACAAAGGAGGCAAGAATATACAATGGAATAAAGACAGTCTCTTCAGCAAATGGTGCTGGGAAAACTGGACAGCAGCATGTAAAACAATGAAGCTAGAACACACCCTTACACCATATACAAAAATCAACTCAAAATGGATTAAAGACTTAAACATAAGACAAGATACAATAAACCTCCTAGAGGAAAACATAGGCAAAACATTATCTGACATACATTTCAAAAATTTTCTCCTAGAAGAAATAAAAGCAAGAATAAACAAATGGGACCTAATGAAACTTACAAGCTTCTGCACAGCAAAGGAAACCAGAAATAAAACAAGAAGAAAACCTACGGAATGGGAGAACATTTTTGCAAGTGAAACCGACAAAGGCTTGATCTCCAAAATATATAAGCAGCTCATACGACTCAATAAGAAAAAAATAAACAACCCAATCCAAAAATGGGCAGAAGACCTAAACAAGAAATTCTCCAAGGAAGACATACAAATGATCAAAAAGCACATGAAAAAATGCTCAATATCACTAATTATCAGAGAAATGCAAATCAAAACTACAATGAGGTATCACCTCACACCAGTCAGAATGGCCGTCATTCAAAAATCCAAAAATGACAAATGCTGGAGAGGCTGTGGAGAAAGGGGAACCCTCCTACACTGCTGGTGGGAATGCAGTTTGGTGCAGCCACTATGGAAAACAGTGTGGAGATTCCTCAAAAGACTAGGAATAGACTTACCATATGACCCAGGAATCCCACTCCTGGGCTTGTATCCAGAAGGAAATCTACTTCAGGATGACACCTGCACCCCAATGTTCATAGCAGCACTATTTACAATAGCAAAAACATGGAAACAGCCTAAATGTCCATCAAGAGGTGACTGGATAAAGAAGAGGTGGTATATTTATACAATGGAATACTACTCAGCCATAAAAACTGACAACATAATGCCATTTGCAGCAACATGGATGCTCCTAGAGAATGTCATTCTAAGTGAAGTAAGCCAGAAAGAGAAAGAAAAATACCATATGAGATCGCTCATATGTGGAATCTAAAGACTCATGGACAGAGAATACAGACTTGTGGTTACCAGGGGGGTAGAGGGTGGGAAGGGATAGACTGGGATTTCAAAATTGTAGAATAGATAAACAAGATTACACTGTATAGCACAGGGAAATATACACAAAATGTTATGATAAATCACAGAGAAAAAAATGTGACAATGAGTGTGTATATGTCCATGAATGACTGAAAAATTGTGCTGAACACTGGAATTTGACACAACATTGTAAAATGATTATAAATCAATAAAAAATGTTAAAAAAAGAATTGGGTTCCATTTAATTAAAAATAAAAATTTATACATAGAACATTCAAGTGAGGTCTTATTATTTCTTGCATAATAATGAAATATTTAACATTAAAGATAATTCTTGAGGTGGAATGGAGAGAGAAAGAGAAAATTCTACAAGTGAATGAACAAGATCATAAGAAAAATAAATGGTAAATTTAATAAAACTGGCATAAGTGACTGTTATTCCTTGTTAATGGTTCAGAAGCAAAGCCTACCAAACAGACCTCCTTCTCACGTTGTATTGTGATCTACCTTCATAGTTTTCCTGTCTTATATGCAAAATGTATATTGGGATGATTCTTCTCTTTTCAAACTCTTAGAATAATGAATTTGTTTTGAATTTCAATTCAAAAGGAATCTTCTCTATTCCCATTGACGCAATCTTGTTGATCAGCAGCATTTGGTGCAAATACTAATCAAGCTTCAAAATTATGCAAAACATTCCCTGTTTCTCAAAAATTTCACTGAATTATTTAAAACTCAGTGGTGGAAATAAGCACCAGCTGCGGTGTGAAGGGGGTAGGGATTTGTAAATATGCACAAAGGACTGGAAGGATCAGTGAGTATAATTCATATACTTGCACACCCTTCTTCTGGCTGGACTCTGGGAGGATCACGCTGAAACCTAACTGTGCAACACACATTACTTACCCAAAGAGGACTTTTTCTGTATTCAATTTAAAAAGTGTTTTGTCAGAGTATCTTACCATATGTTTAAAACTTTCTAGCAATGTTACATAACTCTAGCTCATTCGTGTGGGCTATGTATTGACAGGATGTTAAATGCATAATGCTGAAATGTATAGCGACGGTATAACCCCAAATGGCACCAACGCAAGGATCAATGTCATCTCTTTCCAAAAGGCTTTCATGGATGGCAGTACATGTTAACTTGGTCAATAAAAATAAAGTTATAATAAAGAGTAAAGCAAAAACAAAAATAAAAGATTGTGGAGCTATTCTACAACAATTACTTTCAGTTATACTGAAAACATCATAGAGATGGCAGAGACTTTGCTGTCTGGGCACACCTCTTGTATACAGCAATGTGATAAAATTCCCTAAATCAAAAGCTGTAGCAACTGCCATGTTTCTACCTTTGATTCTGTCAAAACTGCAAGGTGGAAAGGAGAGGAAGAGGAATAAGAATGCACGTTGACCAGAAGAATTCTAGATACTTCACGTAGATATTCCCTCCTCCAGGAGGTGGATCTTAACTCCAGCCCACCCCCACCCAGGAGTGTGGATGGTGCTTAGTGGTTTACTAAGTGGAGAAACCTGACAAACACCACCCTAGCCTGGTGATCAAGGTTAATATCATCAACCATAAGCCACTGTTGACATGATGTACCACTGATGTGATCTGATGAGATGACACATAAACACTATAATATTCCTCCCCCAAATCCATAATCCCAGTCTAACCATGAGGAAAATATCAGACAAACACAAAATGAAATGCTACAAAATACCTGACCAGTGCTTCTCAAAACTGTCAAGGTCATCAAAAACAAGGAAAGACAGAAACTGTCACAGACCAGAGGAGACTAAGGAGACAAGATGACTGATTTTAATATGGTATCCTGGAAAGGATTCAAGAGTAGAAAGAGTACTAGGAAAAAAAGTGAAATCTGAACGAAGTATGAATAAATAGTCTTAATTAATTGCTTTAGTTGTTACAAATATGCTACAGGAATACAAGATGTTAAAACAGGGGAAACTAGGTGATGGGTACACGAGAATTTTCTGTAAAATGAAAACTATTCTAAAATAAAATGGTTTTTAAAAATTGGACCAAAAAAAAAGAGAATGCACGTTGACCTGTTTGCTGCACTTATATTACTTTATTGGCTTCTGATCTGGGGAACTACCTATCAATTATGCTTTAACAGGACAATAACTGGCTAACATTGTCATTTTTCTTCCTCTCAGGTCATTTCATTCTCTCAACAAAAGTAGATACCATCTCTGTGATTCACATATTTCTCTTTAGTTAAGAGACAGGTTAAGTTTAATTCAATGTATATTTATCAAACTTTTATGATGATTGCTTGAAACTTTGAGATATTCAGAAGAAGAGTAAAAATGGTCTCTGTCCAAAAGGAATTTAAAATGTTATTAGGTAATCTGTGTGATTTACTAATCAAGATACCTGAAGCCGCTGACCTTTAAAGAATGCCTATATTGCTCATGAATTTCATGATAATAAACATTTTAAAAAATTAAACCTCTGAGTAATATATGTTAAAATGGATGTGAGGGAATATATCTTTCTTGTCAATACTTTAGGAAATTGATTCCCCTGTGAATAGGTATAAACCTATCTAAAGAGGTAATGAATCTTTTCAGAACTTGCTGTTCACTGGAGACCATGAGGGGAAAAGTAGTCAAGGTTAGGATATTACTTAATTAATTTGAAGACAATTGTTTTTCCTGGCCTGAGTAGGACTTGCCAAAATAACTTCCTCCTTTGTGCCTTCTCTCCCTCAATGGAAGAGACAAGAAAAATGAGAAGTTGAGAGGAAGAGTAAGAAAGGAAATCATTATTGGAAAGAGAGTAGGCACCGTGGACATCTTAAATGGAAAAAAACAAAAGGGGCAAGATCTAGAAGCAAAGAGAGCTTGGGACAGATCATAAAAATTGGTAGAGATGAGCTCAGTGGTAACTTAATAACTCAATCCCAGAGACCATCAGTTAAAGAAATTTTTAGCATGCATTTTTTTCTCTCATACAACTAAAGGAAATGCCTCTATTATATGTTGCTTTGCAGAGCATGTGTTTAGTCATATTCTGAGTAATTTTGCTTGATATAATATGGCTTTATTGAAAACACAAGCAGGAAACAAGAAGTGTTTATGTCTCAGATGAGGATTGTCATGAACGTTTTGCACAATTTCACTGAACAACATGTCTACTCTAAGAGTATGTGACATTCTAAACTGCCTGTGGGAAAGCATAAAACCAAAGAGAAATTAAAGTAATTCCTAAACTAGAGGGAAAGCCTAAGCCTTCACTCATTTTATTTTAGTACTTCGAATAAAATTATTCTCCTGTATTGACAAATACAAGATTATCTAAAACAAGAGGGATCTGAGATGGCTTTTTTTTTTGCCATTATACATTTAATGTGGGTTCTTTTCAACTTTTAAAAATAAAACATACACTTACTGTGGGCAAAACTGTGAAAACATAATGATTGTGACAGAGTATATTAAAATGTGCAGATTCCTTTTATATGCATAATGTGGTTTAATCATTATAGACACCTTGTAAGTTAGTATCAATGTCTTATTTTTACTGATGAGAACAGAAGAGATTAAATGATTTGCCTATTTTGGTAACTAGAGACTGGCAAATTCGGGACACAATTCAGGCCTCCTGATTCTATGTTCAGTATTCCTTTTCCACCACAAATATGTACTATATTTCTCTTTTTTCCCTTCTTTTCTCCACTCCCTTTTAAGCAAGCAGTACTTCCATTGTTAACTCTGTTTTACTCCCCAATCTTTGTAGACTTTACCCTCTTGTGCAGGGCAAAGTCACCTAAGTAGCAAATTGAAGAATCTGACCCTTGGCTAATTCAAATATAATAATAATAAAGGAAACCTACAACTCTTTTGAGTCCTTAATACATTTTATGTTAAATATCTAAGCATGCCATAAAAAGCCAGGCAAGTAGCTATCTGGTTACACAAATCACATTTTCCCTAAAAACAGGCACCAGTGGGAGAGAGAGCAAGCCTTAAATTCTAAAGGCCATCGGCTTGGTTAGAAATATCTATGCAAAACTGTAAACCCTATTTTGTTGTCTTCTTTTATTCTCCCTAAGTTCCCACTCAGTCCCTCCAGATCTTGTTTTTCTACTTTCCTTATATTTTTGATCCTTGTTTTTCCCCAAAGACCTATTTTGCTCTGTTTTTAACCTGTTTCTAAAACATACTGTAACGTCACATACTAATATATTCTTTATTTGCTTCCCGTTAAACTTTCCTCTAATTGTCGAGTCAGCAAATATTTGCTAAGTAGCAGAAACTGTACCATGCACTGTGGACAAAAAAAAAAAAAAAAAAGATGGTATTTCTTAAAGATTTTCTCCCAAGGCACTTTCCTCTAATTTTAAGAGAAATACAATACAAGTTGTTATATAACCTGTTCATAAAGAACGCAAAATAAGCTTCAGAAACATAGTAAAAGTAAGAACTTGGTAAGAGGGTGGGTGTGGATGGATTTTGGGGAGTTTTAGTATTTGAACAGAACTTAAAGGTAGAATCAGAGATTACAAACATGGGCATTCCAGAGACAGGGTGCACAGTATGTAAAGCCACAGAATATAAAATATTACATTTTTGAAGAATGGCTAGACTACAGATACTTTTTTGGAAGTGGTAGAAGATAAAGTTCAAAAGGTAGGTAAAAGCCAGAATGCAAAGAACCCTTTATGGCACATCATTTATCTATGAGTAGAAGGGACCTACTCAAAGATTTTAAAAAGAGGAGTAATGGAATCCGATATATATGATTTTAAAAGGTATGTTGGTGACAGTGTAGAGGATGGACTGGAGAGGGAGAAAGATAAGAGGCAGGGGAAAAGCTCTGGGAAATAGTTACACACATCTAATTATGTCATGATGAGACTCTAACTATGGCAGAAGCTAAACACAGGCAGCAGATTCAAGTGACTTAGAAAAATAAAAAGTACAGACATGTGTGCAATATACATAAAGAACACAGAAGATAGGTTTGCTGATTCTGGTGCTGGGGAAAGGATGGTTCAAAGGGGAAGCCACAGACTCTAGGAAATTTATAATTCAGTAGAATTATCAAAGTGAATGATTGCCACTCTGAGTGACATTACAGAGGTACAAAAGAAAATGTGATGAAGCTGTTTTGAAGTGAGAGATGTCATATGTCATCTAGAATAATGGATTGATGGAGAAGGTGAAGCTTGCAGGTGGTAAAACAACTGTGAGTCAGAAATTCTGGGTTTCTCGGGGAAAGTTCTCAACAGAGAAAGAATACAGTCTCTTGTGGAATTCTCAGACCTGTAGGGAATCTGACATCCCATCACTTTCTTAAAGGCACCCTACAGCCCCAACATATTTGAAAATGCAATAGAGCTCAGGGATTCCATCAGCTAAACTTCCAAAAGGGAGGATCGCTCGGAGTTCTCTCCTGAAGGGAGACGCAAGTTTGCACCTTCCTTCTGAGCCACAAAACATAAATTATTCATTTAAAACAAGACTCAATATAGAGATTAGAAAGACACTTGAGCAGATGATTTAATTCAGGACTCTTACCCCCCTACCAAAAAAAAAGTAGTCTCTTAAGGGTCACTAACAGAAAAATCTGTAAAATATCTTAAAGCATTTCAGGAGGTAGCTGCCAGGGTAGGGGCTAAAAATGAGATTGCTGGGATAATCATGTCAAGAAGTAGGCTCCTGCAGAGAACCCACTGAGGCAAAAGCAAAACAGATGTGTTTGACAGGTTGGAAAATGGCAGCAAAAGAATGAAACATTGAATTTGTAAATTTATAAAAAATCAGCTTCCCTAAGGGTTTTTCCTCAGGGACTTCTGAGTAAAGCAAAAGAACTTGTTAGGAAGAAAACTGTCACAGTATTTTTAAGGGCTTAGGGAAAAATAATTAAATAAATGAAATTAGTTTAAAATCATAGATTTTAGGTATCAGAAGTTTTCCTGGCATCATTTAGTCTACCACTATGGAGGACTGATATGTTAATAGGACTCATATGACCAAAGGAAAAAAAAAACCATACAGGACAAGGGAGAAAGTTGATATGTATTAAATAGCTATTATGGCCTGAATGCTTTTGTGAGATGTTTTACATATGTTTTCTCATTTAACCTTCATAGAAGTCTTATGAAATAGAAATTAATCTCCCCATTACAAAGGAAAGGTGACTGAAGCCAAGAGAGGTTAAGCAAATTTACTTATTTATATAGCTATCTTGTTCCAAAAAAGATTTCAAGGGTACGAGAATGACTGAAGATACCTACAAGATGACAAAAATAATAATAATCATTTAAAGCAGTGAGACAAATGCTAAAAAGAAAGCAATGTAGAGCCAAGAGTACACAAAACTGCATTTCTCATTCAATCAAAAAATGGCCTAGTTGGACAAATTTCTGTGACACTTAATGATAGAGAAATGTGATACTTCTTTGTGTAGCTCTTATGCTTTCAAGAAAATTATTTCCCAATTTTGGGGAGGTTTCATTAATCATAGTAATTCCTCCAATCCTTTGCTCATGAAGTTCTTGCGGGAGATCCTGGATTCAGTAGGAAAGTGAAAGAAGTACTTTAGGACTGGCTACTATTTAGCGGTGCACATGAAGCAAGCTACACTTTTAACCAAGTTTCAGCAAGATTCTTGATTGATTCTTTGGTGGATGGGAAATTATATTTGGTTTCAGGGCAATAAAAATTCTGTTTAGAATACACAGAAATATTAAGGGGAAAAATTCTTACTGCTAATTTTAGGAGGAATTTGTGCCTGATCTGTCTATGGAGAATAAATGATGGACTATGACTTAAGGGAATATTAAATAAACTGTACGACTGGATAGCCATATAGATATACAGATATATTGAGATATATATATACACACACATACACACATACATATATGAGAGAGAGAAACATTCTTTCTTGCTTATTATCAGGAACTGTACATCAAAGTCAAGAATTCAATATATTGATGCTGGAATTATGAAAGCCTTTAGAATGACTACATGTGAAGTGCTCAGTGAGAGGTGTCAGAATATAAAAGCTTACAGGAACAAAGCTGAGGGCATAAATGACTTAGATAAACCTGAGGAAAAGAATTAGCAAGTGGTGGGTCTGTAATGAATGGGAGGATGTGTTCCTGGCCTGCTGCCTCCACCAAGATTTAGCCAATAATTGCCTGGAAAGATTTCAAACCAAGAGTAAAATACAGAAAAAACTCTTCATTCCACCATTTACAAAGTCTAAGATATATTTAAAATTTACTAAATTTATAAAGAAACATATAATTAAATTGGAATTCAATAACATCATTCAAAGTGACATCATTCAAATCTTAAAGATATTAAAAGATAAGGGAATATTATGAAAATTTTTATGCTAATAATTCAACAATGTAGATGAAATGGACAAATTCCTTGAGAAAGCAACTTATCATACGTAATTAAAATCTTTGTTAAAATAAACCTTTAGCACCAGATGGCTTCACTAAATGTATTCTACCAAACATTTAAGGAAGAAATAATACTAATCTTACACCAACTACCAACATAAACTCTTTTTGAAAATCTAAGAGGTAGTAATACTTCTCAACTTGTTTTATGAAGCAAAAAAAAAAAACTAGCAAACATTTTTTAAAAATCAGTTAACAACAATACCAATCAGGAACATAAAGGCAAAAATCCTTAGGAAAACACCAGCAAAGCAAATCCAACAATTCATAAGAAAAACAATACTCCTAAATCAAGTAAAGTTTATAACAAGAGAGCAAAATTAATTCAATTTTAAAACTCAATCAATGAAATTGACCATGTTAAAAGCTAAAGGAAAAAATTTTTATGATAATTTTATTATTAAACACCAAGTAGAAAGAAGTACTTTTTTAAACTGGGAAATTATGCATTGAAAGGGTGTATGAGGAAGATAATCCTGTTGTAATTCAACAAGTAATTAGAGCCTAAAAAAATGATGGTAAATTATCAGAGGAGGGAGAATGGGGAAGGGGCCAGGAGAAATGTGTTTTGTGATCCAAATGGAATGTAGCAAGAAAATCTAGTAATGACAGAGATGGCAATTAATACAGTAAGTCTCAGTTGTTTTAAGGGTTCCAAGAACTTGTAAGTATGCATGATAATGGAAAGCTAAAACCTGGACTTATTTTGATAGTTCACCAAAAGAAAGATAACTTTGATATATTGTTATTTCAAAAACAAAAGTGTAAAGAAGCAAACCAAAACAGAGACTTTTTTTCTTCTAATGTCCTATTTAAATCACTTAATTTAAAATAATATTAGATCTTTGTAGATGTTATCATTGAACATAAAATGAGAAAACTATTTCTCAGTATTTATCTATAATAACACATGGTATGTAGAAGATACCCAATAAATGTGTTGAATGAATGAATGGATAAATAAGACTTATTAGAATGTTTTTGTGGTAAGCTTTATAATGTAATTTCATAACTGTGAAGTATGGTTAAACAAAATACATTGAACAACTCTGTATCCTTGGGAAAAGATATGTTAAAGTATACAGATGTATAAATACATACATAAAATAAATGTATATATGCTTTCTTTTCCATGCCTTATTGGCCTTGAATTTAAATGTATTTTTGTATGTACATTTCTTAGAAAATAAATGTACATTTTTATTTTTAAAATGTTTATCATGAACCTAGATGCTTATTTTTTACCATTTTAATGATTTATTACCTTTTTATGTAAAGTGCAGGAGCAATATAAATATAAACTTCCATCAGAACTTATTATACCATTTAATGTTGTAGGTCAGAAGAGAATCTGTGAATTGAGTTGATGTTCACTCCACTCCACCCTACCCTACAACACAAATACACCCACACGGTACAATGTAAGCTCTATGAAGACAGGAATTTTTCTTTTTTGATCTAGTTTCCTCCATGCCCAGAACAATTTTTGAAATACAGTGGTAGATAATAAATTGATATGCCAATAAACTTGATGTATTAAAGAATAAAAAGTCAGCATATACTGTACATTTGCCATCAGAATTCCAAGCATCTGATCTTGTGTAAACTTTGTTCTCTCTTGGGAAGTCAGTGTTCTGCAGGGACATGTAGCCTAAATGGTGAGTCAGAAATGAATTCAGAGAATCCCTAGTGGAGACTTTTATTTTAATCATTCTATTTGTTTAAAAGTTCTGAAAAAAGCAAATGATCAAATATCACAAATGTGGGTTATTAAACAGTAGTAGAGGAAGAAGAGAAGATACTGGAAAATCAAGAAGATAAAGGTAAAAGAGAAATTTACTAGTCTCCAAGTATAATGTTATTCCAGTTTATTGCTGTACCTTTCATGTTTGGGCCTTCTGGGATTGTTATTAAAGAGTTTCTATGAAGGAGTAGAGTCACTATTCTTTTCTGTATATATAAAAATACTATAAAATTCTATTAGGCATGTCCAGAAGAGCTTGCCAATAGATCCACTTTATCCATGCTCTCCAACAGAAATCTTTGCAAGATGGAAATGTTCCACATTGTCCAGTATGTTAACCACTAACCACATGTGGCTATTGAGCCTTTCAAATGTAGCTAGTATGACTAAGGAAACCAAATTCTTTATTGGACTTTAACTAATTTAAATTTAAATAGCTACATGTGACTAAAGGTTACCAAAATGGACAGAGGAGCTTTAGATGAATAAGGCAAATCTATTTTATTTTCAACAATAGTATAATACAATATTGTCATAAGGCAGAGTCTGCAAATTTCTTCCAACCAGCGTATCAGTCTAAGTTTAGCCTCTGGAATGACTATAGTCCCTAAAATGAAATGAGTAAGACAAGAAAACAGGAATGTAGCACAAGGTGGGAACACAAAGTAACCTGATAGAGGTGGATGGTAGAGATAATGTTAGGATATGAAAGGGGAAATCACTATTTTCATAATAAAACATGCAGTGTCCACACATAATTATGTTTGTGAAATGTATCAAATGATTCTGCCACAAAAATTAAATTATGATTTTTGATCAAACTTTCATGCTAATTTTAGTAATTGCTTTACTAAAGCTTTTTAAAGATTTTATTGGAAAACTAACCGTATTTTTGGAAGTCTAACATAATCTTCTGTTTATAAATATAATTTTAAGAGTTTGATTATTAATTGATAAGTATGAATCTTTTTGTTCTTTTAGACTTCCAAAATTCAATTTTGATTGCATTACTCTGATTTTGATGGCCACATCATAAGTTCAAGGACCCTTCCTAATTTAAAAGATAATGAAAATATTATAAAAGCTGTATCAATTATGTTTTAAATGTGAAACATGTTTTTCTATTGTAGTCTAGGTAATTGGCTTTAGATTAAGAACAAATACTTTATTTTTCATACACGTATGTCTCCTTTTTCCCTTAATTAAAACATTTTAGCACATATTTTGGTATATCACATAGTTGTACTATCATGTCTCCACTATTTACATGCATATCCATCATTATAAATTGGTTTTTATAGAAAATTCTATAATAGAGTATCTGGACCATATGTTAAAATATTCCATGCAAGCAAACGTATATTTACAATACATACTTACATTGAAAACCTAATGCAGTGAAGTAGATACTTAAAATCCAATTGATGAGGGGGAGGGTATAGCTCAAGTAGTAGAGCATATATATGCTTAGCATGCAGGATGTCCTAGGTTCAATCCCCAGTACCTCCACCAAAAATAAACAAACTCAATTACCACAGCCCCCCACCAAAATAAAATAACTATATAATACTACAATAAAAAATAAGAAACTTTTTAAAAATCCAACTTGATATTCCTTATATTTACCTGCAAAGCCTTTCTTACAAGTAAAGTATTGCACAAAAATCTTTGACCTCAGTGAAGATGAAACCACCTCCACAGTGACATCGTAGGTTCCCCATTATTGGTAAATATTTTAACATTCAATTGTTGCTGCTGACAATCATTAATTTGATTGTAAATCAGATACATTTTTAAAGCATGATTTTTTTCTTATGATATGGACAGCTATAAATCAATGCCAATAAAATCTACAGAACTCATTATATTGCTGACTCTCTCAAATGGGAACAGGACTATCCCCATATAAATTCTGAAATCTTAGAATTGGGATGGAATTCATTGGAAGAAAGAATACCTGAGCATTACTTAAAAGTATAATATATAGACTGTTCATCATTTTCATATACTGTATTACTAACCACTTCAATCACAGGGACTTGTTTCAGGATGGGCAGGCTCAGGAGGGAATAATTCCATCCTGTGTCAATTCAACCTATTAGTTACAACAAGAATTGTTCTTTAAGGATGACATATTCCAGTGTTCCACCTCCCCAAACCAGAAGGTTGTATCTAAGAAAGATATGAGTTGGGAGGAAAGAGAGATCACGGAACCACATTTTGAAACTGCTTTTAGATCACTATCCTGGTATTTGTAAGAAGAAAATCATGTTGCTGTGGTTTCAAACAAATACATTTCAGAAGTCATCATGGGAATGCACTGTTAAACAACAGTTTTCTTTTTTTTTTCTTTGCTCAGTTAATTTTTACTGTCTTCCCTGGCAGAAAAACAATATGTAACAGCTGTATGATTCATGCAATAATTGATGCAAAACTATATTGAATCCCCAGGCCATTCACCATATCTTTTGCCAATTAGTATCAGTAAAAGTAGCCTGACCTGGTTTCTCAAACATGCAAGTGATGTCACTTTCAATGCACTGCAATGCCAAGTGAAACCACAGACTGGTATTTCTGTATTTTCTGTTCAAGTCTGAAAGTAGGGAAATGTTGCTTTAATCACTAGGGCAATGCAATTTTACTGATCTGTTGATTGTGTAGAAGTATCATACACTTTGTCTGACTCTCATCAGGAACTGGAAGTTCCTTTCAGGTTAGAGCACAGGTTGAAGTGTTTTGATGCTATGACACATTTAAAATGGGACGTTTTGGTAAAGGACAGGTAAACAGAGATAGTTTAGTGATGGCTCCTTGTGGCACACCACAACTTGTGGCCAATGCTTCCTTGATTCTAAACTTGTAAAATCTTCTCTTTTCCCCTTAGCATTAATTATCGGACCATTTTCACCCACAACCATAAATTCTCAAATACTCTTAAAAACCAGTTTATGCTAAATTCACTTTCCCCAATTAACAAACAAAATATCTGAAAATAAATTAAACAGCTGCCAGACTCACAGAATAATTTATCTTTTCAAAAGTCAACTGTAGAAGAATGTACTCATGTTTTATCGCTGGCTCTAAGAAGTCCTCACAGGCACGCCTCCCTATAAAAAGCAGTCACTGTCACTGCACCCTGAATGCGAATTATGGTGAAACCCACAGTCCCCAAGGCATTCAGGGACAGTCTCACCACAGCCAGGTAAACTTTGAGGTATTTGTGAAACTAGAGGAATTGCTCTTACTACCACCATCATCGGCCACCACCACTACCACCACTCCAGCAATTCCAGAAGTTCAGACAAATAAGGCTTCATGATTTGAGACAAGTAAAAGATACCTATTGCATGTGTACCTATTGGTATGTTCCCTTCATTCTATTGTGGACAACTCAGTGCTGGCTGTATTTTTTTCTAGTAGAGGATGTTTTAAAAGCTTTAAAGTACAATGTTTTATAACAATCACTCTACTATTAAAAGGATTTTAATCACTCTTCCTTTAGAAGCAGTAAATACTCTAGAGTAGAGGTTAGATGGTTCTGTATCTCTAAAGTTTTAATAAATTCCTTGGTGATATTCAGAATTGATAAATGAGAGGAGAGAAAAAGAGATAATAGATAACAAAAACTAGATGTGGGAAAAAATAGAAAGGTTTTTATCACCAATTGCTTCAGATTCCTTACTTTAAAACCTTGAGTGGTCTGCTAACTCTACAGATATTTTGCAAGTGCCAGTGTTCAAAATAAATAAAATTTAAAATCAAATACTCCTTAAATACAAAGAGGATTACATAATTATTGCAATGCAGCAGAGAAATAATATATAGGTGTATAGTTTAGTCTTGAATCACAAACAACACCAGTAATTATGTATTCTGCTTTAAGGATATTGAATATACTAAACATCTGGATTCAGAAGAAAATGTCAAAGAAAATTAGAGATAAGAGGAACTTCAAAGATCACTGAATACAAGCTGCTACTTCTATGGATGAAGAAATGGAAACCAATTAAACGTGAGGACTTTTTTTCAGTACTTGCTTCAACAGAGTTGTGGAAGCTATTAGTCATCAGAAAGGAATTTAGATGAGGCATGAATCAAAGTTTACTTTTTTCAAATGGCATGTTGTTTTTCAGATATTTGGGAATTAGCCTAATTTTTTTCTGGTGGCTAAATGAGAGTCTTCATCAAAAAGTGAGCAAAAAAGTTATTAATTTTCTCATTTAATTTACTAAAGGATTTATTAGAGATTACTTTTAAATATTAGTTTGTCGAGTGAGAACATACTTAAAGTTGTAAGATTATTTGCTCTAACTTCCCAGGGATGCATCTGTAATATAAAATGGGGGATATATCTCTGGAACCTCATGATGCAATGAATAACATCCTAACAACACCCTTGGTAAATACAATCAAGAACTTGGAACAATTCTTACGTAATTCCAAAACCAATGCCTACTACAATCTGAATGCAGTTCAGAAACAAATATCAGGTGATGAGTTAGGAGAGCAAAATGTAAGTATGATTATTTGATATTTATTTAATTCCAAAGTAGACTGTAAGTTATCTGGAGCAGGAATTCTTAACCTATAAGCCATGGATAGGATTAACAGGAATGTGAACTCACTGTGTATGTACATTGTTATATGATTTTAGAAGGTGTCTGAGACTTGAAGAAACCTGTTCTAGAATACTGATATCCAACAGAAATATAATGTGAGCCATAAATGTGAATGACACAGGTAATTCTTAATTTTATAGGAGCCACATTTTTAAAAATTAGGTGAAAGTAATTTTAATATGTTTATTTAACCTAATATATCCAAAATACTATCATTTCATGTAATCAATATAAAAATTATTGATGAACTATTGTACAGTTTTTGGTTGTTACTAAGTGTTTGAAATCTGGTGTGTATGTAATATCTACAGTCCATTTCAATTTGGACTAGCCACATTTTAAGGGCTCAATAGCCACATGTGGCTACTGGATACTGTAAAGGGCAGTGCATGTCTAGAGATAAGACGCACAAATCAGGAAACCCATCATGAATAATACTTCGTTCTGTTGATCTATTGGTAAGTATTTAGTGCCACTGAATTTAAGGTGATCATCTTTGATAATTACTAGTATCTCTATGTTTCAGGTTAAGGATCAATAGAAAAGATTTTTGGTCAACAGATCTGAGGTACAATTTAAATCTTATGAAAAGTGTCATCCTGAGATAGAAGGGTGTTTGAATGGACCACCCCATCTCCCACAAACACAGGAGAGGAAATGCCTAAAGGGATTATGAAAATGTGCACTGTTGAAATGGCCCTTAATTTCACAGAAAAATCGTCACATGACAAAATGGCCTAGTAGGATTGAGCATCGTTTGTATATATTTAAAAGACAACATTAAAGAGCTTGTGGAATCTTAGTGATTAAATAAGAAATGCTCTTCTTTAAGATGACAGTAGATATTACAATTAAATTTTGTTTAAATGTAATTATACTGATTTATATGCAATTTACTGTGTATGTGACAAAAGCCATAAATTATCTAATGACTTTTTTTCTGAATTTCTCATATTGTTGTAATTAATCCTATCAAAAATTAACCTTTTTCAATACTTACTGGATCTCCTTATTTCATGGAGCTATGGTTAATGGAAGCTCCCAGAGAATTTGATGATGGTATCTTTCTTCTTCCTTTGTAGGGTTCATATAATTTAAAAGGCCACCTGATGTACATTAACTCTCCATGAGTGATAATAGTTACTGCTTTTTGTACTGCCATGTTTAAAATTCAAGGATGTACTGCTGTTATAGTGTAGATAGGGTGTTTGTTTCCTTCACCTCAATTAGGAAGAGATAAAAAGATGTATTCCTTACCTACTGAAATAGAATATCCCCTATCTTGTAAGAATTCAGCAGTAAACTGGTTTTATATCTTGAAATTTGTGACAGGAAAGTCAAATGTAGATAGAATATTGCTAGTTCAATGAATAGTGGAACATGCATATTTGGGCAAGAGGAGAGATCACTTTTTCATCTGATTCTAGTGAATTTAAAAAAATTTTAAGTTCTCATTGGTGATTGCTCATCCCCTGAACCATCTGGCAGGTAGTGCAGCTTTCAAGGGTGCAGCTGAATTGGTCCAAAGAGAGCCATAAGATAGTAGATATTGCAGAAAAGCCTATGAAAGATAGGAAAGGGGGGAAAGAATAGCATTGCTTCTCCCCATCTTTCTACCTCTGTTCTACCCCCAGTATTTCCTCTTGGCCAATCCTATATGTTGATACATGTATTAATATAAATATAACAGGGGTTGAAAAGCTATTCAGGAAATTTGACCAATGCTGAAAGCCAAACTAAATAATTCAGAAACAAGAATTTTTCTTTTTTCTCTTGAGAAGGTTTTTATTTCTGAAGTATTTGGGTCATTTCCTTTATTCTCAATTTAGGATACTGACACATTTCTCAAGTTTGCCAACAGTGAAAATGAATCAGCTTTTATTACATGGATCATATTCATGGAAGGATTTGAGATATCCTGAAGTATTAATGTCATCATGTCATCTCAATTCATCACACACTTATTTTCAATTGAAAATTTATTATTTATATTGTGATGGCTGCTTGCTATTTTCTTAAACAATCAAAATGATTATTCTATTTTTTTTCCTCATTCCAATTTACAATCTCTAGAGGAACAGAATTGTTTATTATTGCCCTTATTTTTATATTAATAGAAAGTAAAATGAAGATAATTTAAACCTGTTCACAGTGATTTTAGTCACTTGCTGTTGTAGGCTATATGGTATATTTTTTCCTGGTTCAGTGTGCCTTTTAAATAAGTTCTTTTTCTTATATAAATTATGTAGGAAAAGTACCATTTATGACTACTTTTTAGTTTTTTATAAATGCATAATTATATGTACTACTTGCATATTGCTCACAATTACTTACATATAGAATTTCATCTCATTAATAAAAATTTTAAGTGAATAAGGCATGAATCAGCAATGTAAGTGATTTTCTGTTTCATTATTGGCTTAATGCACAAACCTGTGACTAAAAAGGAAAATATATTTCCCTTAGATATTATGAAACACTGCTGCTCATGAGAATTTGTCCTTCTACTATGGAGATGTTAAGCAACAAATCACAATCAAATAATACTTATTTAAACCCACCAAACTTGAAAATGCACATGTGTAGAATGATTTATTAAGCACTTCTTCTAAAAAGCAGAATGTTAGACAATATAATATTTATTTACACATTTTTTCAGTAGACATTCATTGCATGTCAGTATGTAACAGTCACTAAACTGGAAATTTCATATAAAAAATAGATGAATAATGGTTTCTGCCTTTCTAGAGGTAAAAATCTGGTAATAAACTCTAGCCAAAATGACCCATAAAATCAACAATAAAATATTACACACACATACACGCACACTCACACCAAAAAATCATGATGAAAGAGAGACATCTTACTTAGATAAGAGTGTGGAGGAATTTAATTGGGAAGGATTTTATAGAAAAGAATGCACTTGAATTGACTTTTAAAAGTTGAAAAGGTGACACCAAGAGAACATTGTAAGAAAATTACAATCCAGGCAGGAATAAAAAGATGCACAAAGCACAGAAGTAGGAAACAGAGGAAGTGCTCAGGACAGCTGAAGCATATGGAGGGGCGTGATGAATGAGGAGGTGAGAGGGGTCTCATTGGGGGGGATCTCCTGGCAACCTCCTGAAAAGACAAACTGATTATCATACTATACCTCTACATTTAGAGTAGCTCTTGTGCGCTAGCCTGGAAAAGTTGTTTACTCTCTAGGATATTGAGTTCATGTAATAAAGCCTGGGAAGAAATCTGTTCTCAGATCACAGCCTGGACCCAAAGAATTTTAATTCACATGTTTAAGGCTTAAGAAATTAGACAGTGGCTGATAGCTTTCTTCTTCAGTCCAGACCTTTCTGGACACCTACATGTTAATTTGGGTCTAGTCAGAGTACCTGCAGATATAAGTCTCTTGGATTTTAGAGATTTTCTTAAACTTTGAATATTCCCTGAGAGCTGACACAAATCCTGACCAAATCTCACAGGCTCCTAAGTATCTCAGACTGTTCACAAAGCTGGGTAGTGTATATAAAACGGGGATGCAACTGCTGGATGCAGAAGGTACTATGTCCTCCCTTATTACAGTTAGTGGTTCAAATGAAATCGGTTTAATTTCTTGCAATTATATTTGAGCCACTACTGTGTGTTAATGCAGTGGGCTAAGGGCTACATGGAATACAAAATTGAAAAAGACACTTTACTACCCTCAAGGCTCATGACCCCAAATCAGGTTGGATGGTATACTCCTATGCTTGACCCCCATGGCCAGTGATGTTACAGCTGCAAAGCAGTGGGACAAGGGATTCTTTTCTACTCTTTCTTTTCTCTGTTGTGTTAATGAAAATAATAATATTTATGAGGCAGTCAGAAAAAGAAAGAAAAATACCATATAATAACACTTACATGTGGAATCTAAAAAAAAAAAGACAGACTTACTTACAAAACAGAAACAGACTCACAGACATAGAAAACAAACTTACGGTTATCAGGGGGGAAAAGGGAGGGAAGGGATAAATTGGGAGTTGGAGATTTGCAGATACTAACTACTATATATAAAACAGACAAACAACCAGTTTATACTGTATAGCACAGGGAGCCATATTCAATACTTTGTAGTAACTTATGGTTAAAAAGAATATGAAAATGAATATATGTATGTTCCCTTATGACTGAAGTATTGTGCTGTACACCAGAAATTGACACATTGTAAACTGACTATACTTCAATAAAAATATATTAAAAAATAATAATATTTATGAGGCAGAAGTTTCCCAAAGTTATAGTGAACCAGGGCAATGGCATAGAGACAAAGTCTGCCTTTAGCTGTGGTCTTTTCCAATAGTAAACCTTTAGACAATCTCACAGTTTCCTGGCCAAGAATGTGGACTTGTAAAAATGAGGGGAAAATGAACACCATAAATGATATAACGAGGAATATTAACTAATTATTGCTACATAATAAACCACCCAACACTTAGTGGTTTACAGCAATAACTTTTCATTTTTGGCTCACAGTTCTGTGGGTGAGGTGGCTGTTAACTAATCTTCATTTGGCTCACTTATGGTGCTACAATTAGCTGGTGGGTCAGGCACTCACCAAATTTGCATGGCCTTACTCAGATGGGTGCCATTTTCATCTTGTTGGCCAGGGTGACAGAAATAACCTAAGGCCCAGGCTTAGAACAGGCACAATATGACTTACTTTGCATTCTATTGGCCAAAACAAGTTATATGGTCAGCTAAGATTTTAGAAGTGTAAAGTCACATTGCTAAAGTCCTGGATGCAGGAACAGGGGGAGAACTGTGGCCATTTATGCAAGCTACCAAATCAGGATTGAGAAAATTTTTAAAATAGCACTGCAGATTTCCACTGTTTTCCATCATATATGCTTTACGGGACTGTATATTTTAATATAACAAAACCTGAAATGGCTCGCAGTGTGACAAGTTGGGGCATTGGCTACCTGAGGGTAGATTAACTAAAAGCACACTTGAAATATTGTTACAGGGTGTCTGAATTAATCAAGGAAAGAAACAAAAAATACTACTTTCACAAGACAAGCCATATGATTGGAAAATTTCCACCAAAGTCTAAAAGTAATAATCTAACCACTAACTATTCTTTACATCTTACAACATCAAACATTCTATGGATGATTTATAAATGTGTAAAAAAAAAGTTTCTCTTTCTAATATCCTTCAGTGCAATTCCAACAATACGGTTGGTTGCTTTCTTGATAATTCATTATCATATCTTTCCTACATGTTTCTCTCCAATGGCATGGCACAGGGCATGTGGCATTAACATTACCTGTGTTATCAGGATACTGGGTTCTGCCTAAGAATAAAAGCCTGCATCCATAACCAAGTTCTTCAGCCAGTGTGTGAGACAGAACAGTCTGGTGACACTCGGGCCTTGGACCTTTGCTAAGTCACTCATGTCAAGCCTCCAGTCCTTCAGGCTGAAAGAAGTGCTGTAACTGTGCACTAAGTCTGGAAGAAGCCCCACTGGTGGCTGCAGTCCAGTTCCGAGAGTGCAAGTCAGGGAGGATGATTTTGAGCATATGCTAGAGCCAGTTGTGGCGGGGAAAAGGCAGGGCTCCTGCTGTCCCTGTTGATCCTTCTGAGGTGGAAAGAACAAGATTTATTGCAAGTTCCACAGCCTTAAAAACAGGCTAGCAAGCTCCATATGTTCTTTTCCTGATTGAAAGCCTGGATACACATTGTGTACATAACTTGGCCAAAGTAAAATAACTCGGCTGACCCATGTTTACATTTCACTGCTGGTGTCCTAAACACAGTTGGGATGGGCCTAGTGGCCAGTCTTGGCACACAGCAGAATGTTTGTGTTTTTCTTCCCTCGCTGCCCCAGACGTCAGCTTCCCTTCTGATTGGCATTTGTGTCTGCAGCTGTTCCTGCTTGTCTGCCGGTAGCGAGTCCCCATCTCATGCCTCTCAGTGATGGCAGCCCTTTATCCCACGCATTCATTCATTCGCCAAACATCACTGAAAATCTATCATGTGAGGAAATTTAAAAAGAAACAATGACTTTCAAGATATGAATATTTTCTCAATTTTCTGTGACAAATAGTCATAAAAACCAAATAAATTTATTCTTCTTTCAAGGCTCACATCTTTCACTTTGAGACAGCAGAGTGCAGTGGCAGAAGTCCTCGATGAGACTGTGTGATGATTCCTGTAACCAGTGTGCTATACATGTCGACCCATGGACTGTGAACAAAATGCAACTTCAGTTCTATCTTCTTCTGGATGTAACCTTCACTATCCAGATGCAAACTTTGATAGTCACATAGCTTTGTTCCCACTGACTCCCAGACCTCACTCCTAGACGACACAATGTCTTCTAATCTTTTTAAGTCAGAAACAGTCTCATTTCAGAATGTAGAAAGTCCACTGCAATATTTTGATCAGTAAATCTTTTCCTCTTCTGCAACCCAGATATGCCTCAGGTTAAAAGCCCGCAGTTGTCGCTCTGCCCTCACCTTGTCCTGATCTAGATCTTCCTTCACTCACTAGCTGCAAAGAATGAAGAGATTAGATAGTTCATAGGACTACTGCAATCACAGGCTGACTGTCATCTCTGATCTTGAGGGATGATAAAAATCAACTTCTTTTCCCTTGGGCTTTGCAGAATTTCCCTCCTGAGAAGCCCTAAACCCTTTGTCAGCTGGTAGCTCAATACTGCAGTCTCAGGTCCTAGGCATTTCCACAGTGCATCTTCTTTCTTCTGCTGCTGAGGTCTTCTTGCCCCTTGGTGCAGCACTGTACAACAGGATCCAAAAGTCTCGTGTTGGCTCTTTCACTCTAAATGGCCCATATCTGATTCACAAGAAATGGTGGCATATTCAGTGAAAACTCTGAGACTTTAAGCAAACCCAAAGCAGTGCTCTTCTTACCACCAAACGTGGTGGGGTCATATCAAATGGTTCTCTCAAAGACAACCTAAGGCTTGGGCTGAGAAATCTGCATGTCCCAAAATTTAAGTTTGGGGTCTCAAAGTAAAGTACAAGCTCTCTCCACAGAAATCTCCTTACCAATTATCTTTACCTTTCCACTATCTCTGATATCTTTTCCTGTCCTTGATCTGGCAGAGGGGTGCAAGAGTCATAGGGGTTTTTTGTGCCATTTCCTTTAAAAATCAGCATATGGGGATGGGATGTCTGCCTACACTCTCTGCTATCTGATACTTTTCCTTATGGCACCTCAGTGGAAACCTGAGGCGGGCACAGTCCCACATTAACTTCCTATTATACTCACTATGTAACTTTGCAGCAACAATTTAATTTTCTGGATCTGTATCTCTTCCTTCATAAAATGAGAGGGTTGAAGCTCAATCTCTAGGGTGCTTTCCAGCTCTCAAATTTGGTGGTTTTGCAGTTAAGTTTTTACAGACAGTGTAACACAATGGAAAACACACTGAGATAGTTGTCAAGAAATATAATCCCAGCTGTAATCCTATTAACTAGTTGAATGACCTGCAACAACTCTCTCAATTTTTCTGGGACTTAGTTGTCTAATATGTAAAGCTGGAGTTTAGATTGGATGATTTGTAAGACTCTCTTTCAGAGCTTATTTTATTTATTTATTATTTGTTGTTTCTGAAGATTTCCCTTATTACAAATTCTTATTTTGTCACATGCAAAATAAGATTTTAAACAAGAAAAATATTGCAATTAAACACAAAACTTAGTTGAGGAATTTCTTGGCCAGAAAAAGCTTAATAAAAAATGCAAGATTGAAGATCATTATTATTTTGGTGTGCTAACCAGCGGGCACTTTTGGAATCTGAACTTGGTTTCTTCTTCAGCTGTATGAGCACAAACATATCACCAAATCTCTTTAAACTTCACTGATGATACTAACAATATATATTCGATGAGGCTGATTTAATGATCGTATGATATAAATTTGAAAGTGATTTTTAAAGAAAAGTATGAAACAAATACTGGTTGCTATCTTTAAATACACTCAACAGTGTAGAAAGAAAATAATTATTTTTCTACATACTCAGAATGATGATGAAACAGAACTTAGTGATTATTACCTAAATCTGCAAGCCTATAATACAACTGGAAACAGGAGGGTTATGAAAACTATGGGCCAGAAAGTGAAGTAATTTGGATGTAGTGAGGGATACATTACAGAACCTTTGTGAATCTACTGTCTAGGCTCTTGATTTTCTCTCAAATCACATTTTAGTCGAGCCACGTGTTTCTTGAGAATATCCTCATGTGGGTAGTTGGAACCTTGGCTAGAACATTCCAGTCATACTTTATCATGTTTCCACAAAGACGGGGTATGCTTGTTCATGTCACTAGTCCAGGTTGTCACTAAACTAGACATTTCACTCTTTAATGTACCTAAAACTTCTATCTCATTAAGAATGATCATTCTTTTAGACTCTTTGATATCTGCTTCACTTTCAACCTCAATGCTATGCTTTCTTTTTAGGGATAATATGAAAGGAAAATGTCTACTTTCATTGTTAGTTTGTCTTTTTGAATCTTCTTATATGAATTTTTAGAGAAATTTATTTACCACCTAGGTGAGACACTTTCATTCTCCAGTGTGTGACTCAAATTCATGCCTCTGCAAAATGACAAAAGCCATCTAATTCATCCTAAAATCCTTGAAACCCTGACCACTGAATCCTCAGGTGCCAAAGTCTACTACCATACCAAACAGCCTCAACATTACATTTTCCTATTAATTCAATTTCCTTTTTTTTTTTTTGATCAAACTACTTCACACTTCTCTCTTCAAAACTCCAACACCCCTGCTTTCTTCCTTTAGCTGAAATCTCACTTTTTAATTAACTGAAAAAGTGGAAATGATAAGATAAGAACTACTCCATGTTCCCAACACCAATTACTCACCTACCTGGTGGCGTCTGTCCTGAAATCACCCCTCTGCCTACATCATCATTTCCTCTTCTCTACTGAATCATGCCCATCAGCAGACAAACAGGCTGAATTCTTTCCCACCTTAGAAATCCCTTTTTGATCACATGTTCCTCTTCCTTTACTGCCTCATTTGTGTCTTCCTCTTCTTTTCTAAACTGTTGTATTTATAATATTTCCTCTTCTACACTGCGTTTAACCCACCCCAGACAGGCTGAAATTCCTACCATGAGGAATATTCCATCCTGATTAACAATGACTTCCATCTTTCAAGATCAGATAAGTGCTTTTTACATTCTCACATTTCTCAAATAATTCATTCTGAGTCAAACAGTATTTTCACAGTTGATTGGTACTTGCTTCTTCAAAACGTCTTGTCTCTTAGTTTCTAGAAAACCATACTCTTCTGACTTGAGTTCTGACATACTAACTGTTCCTTCTCAGTCTTGTTTATTGACTTTTTCCCCCAACCTAAATGTAAGACTGGCCAAGAGCCTGGTCTCATATTCTTTCTTTTTTCTATTTACACAGACTCCCAAGATTGTATCTTTTATCCTTTCTCTCCTCTATTTACACATACTTCACCCACTAATTATGGCTTTAAATAAAATGTAAATGTAGATGAATAGTAAATTTATATCTTAGGTCTCTATCTCTTCACTGAGGTCCAAACTTACAAATATAGCTGCTACTTACTGATTATAATTAGAAATGCAAAACAGGCACCTCAAATTTCACATAGCAAAAATAAGATTTATTTTTTCAACCCCTAAGCCATTTCTTCCAAGTCTTCTCCATCCAAGTAAATGGCACCCCAGCCTATGGAGTTACTCAGACCCAAATCCAAGGAGTCATCTATGACTGCTCTCTTTCCTTCACATCCCACATCCAGCTTACCAGCAAGTCAATCTGGCTTCATATTGAGAATATAACTTTCTCATTTCTCTCAATCTGAACCACATCACTTTAGTCCCAGCCACTCCTGTTATTTGATTTCAGCAATAGTCTCTTAGCTGGTACCCTTGCACCCGCCCTTATCCAAAGTCAACTCATTCTCCATTTAGCACATGTCTGGGCATAAATCTTCTCGAGACCCTCTAATACCTTGGGAATGCTTTTAAAATAAAATCTGTACAAAAGAAACAAAACAACTTTCTCATAGGGAAAAAATGTATTTTTAGTTAAAGAACAGAGATTATAGATACATAAACTGTATGTTTATATGTATATGCATCCATATGCATACACTTAGCAAGTTACTGAAAAATTGAAATTAGTCAGCTAGTAAGAAAATTTAGTTTTTATTTCTTGTAGTAAGTAGTTATCTTTAATTTAAAGCCAGCTGAGAAATACAAAAAAGAATGAAAAAGTATCATAAAATGTTAGGATAATATGATACTTCTAAGAGATTCTGTGTTTTGAACTAATTTCTTCAGATAAAGTACCCAGATTCTTAGAAAGGGCCACCCACCCTCCATTAGTGACTTGGACAGGAAAAAATGTATGTAAATGAAAAGTAATTATCTGTACTCAATGAATTCTTTGTATCAATAATCAGTCCCATTTTTGCTAGGCTCCAAACCAAGACCCTTCACGTTGTCCAGCAGGGGAATGGAAGTGACCCAAGGAGTGATACTCTACATTGTAAAGAAAATGAAATATTCCTGGTTACTTACTTACCCTGTGCATGGCCCCTATAAACTGATATCCAATTTATCAAACTAATCAAGCCTCCAAGAAATCACAAAGAGGATGAAAATCATTAGGCACAAACAACTTGCCTTTTTCTTCACAGACATTCCTAGGTCCTGGTGAGCATGAGCCCTTTATAATCTTCCTGAGTCAATGAATAATGGCACATTATTTAGGGTTTAAAAAATCCCACCTTCCCAGGCTTTCCAGTTTGAAATCACGATAGCGTTCCAGTGTTTGTTAGTGACCATCAAATGTCCCCAGGCTGGAAAGTATTTCTGCACTCCATCTTGTACTGGGCTTTGGGCCAAAATCCTCCTATTGTAGATGTTCCCACTGGCCTCTATAAGGGAGAAATAATTTTACCCTAAACTTTAATTAACAAGGAAATGGTGATAAAACTGCTTCGTCTTTTCCTCTTATGCTAGGTAAAGCAACCATCACATCTCTATACAGATAAAACTCTCTACCTAAAATTTTGCTATGACTACTGAAGTAATGAGAAATATTTCCCTCCTGGCTGACTTCCCCATCTCAGATCCCTTGCCCTCATGGGGGATGGAGCTCAACCCACCACGAAGCAAATCCACTCTCCCTCTCCTGCTTCAACAATTGCTGGTACAGAGCCATGGAGGGAGTTCTGTGAGAAAGCAATCAAGACAGCAGAGTGAGTTAATTTTCTGCTGTCAGAATGAAGTTTCATAACTCACTGATGTGAGGAATTGACAAGGAAACCTATAGTCAAATCAGTTTCTACTCATCAAAGAGTCTCTTTATCCCTGGAAATGATATGAACTTCAAACCCAATCACAATCTGCTTCATTTCCTGTTGCCCAAAGAAATGTCTGTTCACAACATTTTCATTTTAATGGTTTTAACATAAACGTCCTCTTCACCATCATAAATTCACCCATTCATATTTGAAAGATACACTCCGTAATAATGTGAAGTAATTTTGAAGGATATCTTTATAATACGAGGAAGCTCTGTGTGTGTGCATCATATGGGAATGTGTGTGTGTGAGAGAAAGGAGAAGGGGCAATGGAAGGGAAATGAAACTTCCTACAAAGTGAAATTGTTTAGTAGAATAGAAAGATTTTCCAGCAATGCCAGTGAGATCAGCCATAAATAAATTTCCAATGAATACCTCAAGAGGCAACTCTGAGCCCTCCAAGGTTGATCTGTTAGCTCTATACCATCCTTCTGATACAACTCTATTACTCATACCAATAGGTGAGGTATTTACAATAGAACGGAAGCCAATAGCCTAGCTAATAAATCCTTTCCTGGTTCAGTGCATGTAGTGGCTTACATAACCCATAGCCTAGAAAAGCCATGTGTTTTGGCTTGTTTCACTTGATGATCAGCTAATGACTTCATTTTACTATCTCCTCCTTGTGACTAAAAAGAAGTATTAACAAAATTAATGGCAAAATAGTTGCATAAAATATATAGCACTGAGCTGAGATAAAAATAATGTATTAAGACGCCCACAATTCTGATTACAGTACAAGAAGTCCTCATGAATGTAAGATTCAAAGCAGGGACTCTACTCCTTTAATTATACATGACAGTATAGATGGCTAACAGGGTCTGAGAACAGAGCACTGTCATTTTATACTTTCTAGGGAGCCTAGTAAATTACCCGTTAGGGATTAAATGTAAAGAGAATATAGATTGTAGCTCTTGCTTCTACATATGATGCAGTAATTATATAGTTGTAAATATATTTTAGTGTCGTTTTTTTTAGCTCAAGTACCTCCACATGCACCATGGTGTTTAAGCGAAACTTTTCCTATATTTCTTCTTCTCAGATGGCCAAAATAATCTTCGGTGTACATCTATATTTGATGCTTTGCTTTCTGGTCTGAAATGCAAATATAATCATTTAAAAGGCATTTTTGCAGGGATGAAGAATTGCAAGTCCTCAGTGAGCAAGTGGCAAAGAGGTATCATGCCTATTAGCACGTGTTAAGTGAATCTTCCAAATGACAGAAACAATCTGGTCAATTCACTGAGATAATCCTTGGGACCACACATGCAATTTTCAATAGTGCAGGTTTCATAGGTTTCTTAAAAATTCGCAAACATTAATGTGACAAATACAAATCATCTGTTTATTCAGAGTAATTTTCTGTAGAGTATTCAGCTACACTATAAGCCCATTCTAAACGCGATGTACCCTTCAGAATAAAATATTTCAACAAAGTAAGTTTATTTGGGGTTGATTCTATCTGTCTTTTCTTTCAACAGAAATGCACTCCAGATATATATTTTACAATTTGGTTCAATCTTTGTTGGACCAGCAGTAATAAAATACAATCTGGGAAGGAAAAAAAAAACCTTTTCCCATGGTCATGCTAACATTACAACAATTTTATAGAAACACAGACAGGCTGGTATGTAAGTTTCAGTTTGGCAAAATTAAGTGAACCCAAAGATGGATGAATCCTGTCCCCAGCCACACCTTAAAAGTTGTCATTAAACAAAAAACAGGATGTGTTGATTTTAGCTCTATTCAAAACATTTATAAATTATAAAGTTTTGTTTTAGGACCGTAAAGAAAACAATAACGTTTTAGTTAAATCCTAGATATTTTTCTGATTTACTTAATGTTAACAAGGCCATAGATAAGAAGTACATATAAAGAAGAGAAATGTAAGTATAGATGAGAAGAGAATGTAAAAAGAAGTTACAGGACTTAGAATCAGGTCAATCTTAGCTTTTAATTTTTAAAAAAATTTCATAAAACTTTTCCAGCTCGGTGCCTTTCTCCCATCTTCTCCTCAGCACTGTTAAAAAGTGTGGGAAACAGCTGGTGTGTGTGTGGTTTTACAGTCAGGAGAGTTACTAGTATCTCACAAACTGTAAAGAGATGTGCAGTACTGTGTAGGTAGCATTTGGGTTGATTAAATAATCCTCCTTTGGATGAGTCAGCCTCCTTTAAAAGCAAGCTTGAAAAGAAAACTGAGGCCACACAGTAAGTTTCATCAGGCTGTTATTTACAAAGTAACATATCCCACAAGCAAAGGGTGACCACTGCTTTAAGAAACACAACATTAGCTGTACCATATTAAGATGAAACACAGCCTGCCCCCTTCAAAAAAAGTTCATGGTTACCCAAAGCAATGAGATTGTAAAGTAAGCCATATTAATTAAATGCCCTATAAAAATGTTCTTCTATTTAAATATTAGAAACAGCATACTGAAAAGAAAAATAAGATCAAAACTTGAGGGCACTTTTAAAAAGAGTACCAGGAATCACACTACAATAGAACTCTCAAAATCAACATATTTTAAGACATAGTGGAGTGCCATTTACATACATTCAATTTCTTATTCTGTGTGCTTGCACTTTGAGGTGTGGGAGTAGGTGGAGGGAGTGGGAAGATATACTTTATCTTGTCATCTACTTCCCCAGGGTATGAGGTTACAGAGTTAATGCAAAGAGCCTCACTCTCATGATGGAAGGGCAGTATAGAAATTTTTCAGAATAATTTTAAACGTAGGATTTGTCTCATGCTCTTACTTTAGAATCTAACTTTCTAATTAGATGTGAGTCCACCTTATTATATGTATGCACCTTAAAGTATTCAGATAGATTTCTTGATACTTACATTTACCATCTCAACAGACAGAAATTATTTCTGTCTAATTGCCTGCTGTTAAGATTTGAAAAACAACAACTCTTCAAACAAAGTTTAAAGTGAAAGAAGCCCCTCATGGTTTAGATTTTTAACAGAATGTTTTAACTATTGTTGATTCCTTTGTCGGACTCTTAAATATCAGTGTTCCCTCTGACTTTCAGGAGTCACACTGTGATATTTAAAGAAAAATAGGCTTAGATTCCCCATTTCAAGAGATACATAGAGATTAGTTTATCACCCAGTATACAGGAAGGGTGAGCTGGGAGCAGTTCCTCATCATCTTTAGTTCCTTCCTCTGCTGAATTCTCTTTTTGTTCCCTTGTTATGCCTCCTGTGTGTATACTTATTTGTCAACCAATGGGAAGCCAGTAAAGCATCCCATTCCCTTCATTTCCCAGTGTTTACCCAGCTGGCACTACGTGGAAAAGGATCTTCTGCAAGGCTTAGGATGAAACAGAGAAAGTCCTGTCACTAGAGGACAGAAAATGCATTAAAATGTAATACTGGGCATCCTTTATTTAAACTCCCCAACTAGTCTCACCTCCAAAGAACTTTTAATAGTTATTTCTTCTACTCCATCTCTAGAATTCCATCTTCCTTTCCCCTACTCTTCATCTGCTCCCCTAATTAAAAAAGTCTCCTGATTTCTTGTACAATTCACTTCTGCTGTCTCTGTGTATCACTTTTGGCTACCCAGCCATTTCGGGGCCTAGGAAGCCAAAGAAAGGAGGAGAGAGAAAACAGTGCTTCCATAACCAAAACAGTCTGTTTCAAGATGTTGGGCTAAACAGAGAGAGGTCTCTTTTCCTAGGAATAATTCAAAAACCTACAGGGGCTAATCTGGAGGCAAAACAGGGACACAAATGTGTGGACTGGACTGCGGATAACAGGAGCACGCTCACCCCATCCAAAGAAGACAGCAGGGCACCAAGTACTCAGCCTCAGCTGCCGCTGCCCTCTGTGAATCTGAATCCCCTTTGCTAGTGTGTACTATGTTTCAGGAAAGGCCAAAATTTCAGCTAATTCAGTGATATCTCCCAGTGTTTAAATTTGGACACTGTTTTTTTAATGTTTTAAAACACTATTCAAAGGGACAGATTGGGATTTCAAAATTTGTAGATACTGACAGGCATATGCAGAATAGATAAACAAGATTATACTGTATATAACAGAGAAATAGATACAAGATCTTGTGGGAGCTCACAGCAAAAAAAAAATGTGATAATGAATATATGTATGTTCACGTATAACTGAAAAATTGTGCTCTGCACTGGAATTTGACACAATGTAAAATGACTATAACTCAATAAAAAAAAGTTAAAATAAATAAAAAAGAAAAAAAGAAAACACTATTCAGAGCAAATATACCATGGTATAGGTTATATCTAGCCTGTGGGACACTGTTTTGGGGGCAAAGCTGTTCACTTTTATTATGAGCTATGTGTACATGTTAGCCGAACCTTCCTAATGAACAGAAACAATCTACTTTAATTATTACTTGAATTATATGTGACTACATAGCTAGCTAGTAAGTTTCAAAACCTCTCTCATAAATACAGTTTTACCCTCCTAGCTATAAGTATTTATAAACCTCTATTTCTAATCTTTAGAAAAAAAAAAGAAAGTCATTTTAAAATTGAATTATTTCATTTATTTGCTTTCCTCTCAATCTTCTATTCTTTGGGTACATTTTCATAAATGTCTGTATTTTAAAAATCAGGCCCATGTCCCATATATTGAAAGACATTCAGAATTCCAAGATGTCTCATGATTCCCCTAGGGAATCACAGTCATTCTCTCTTTCCACCTCTCACGCTGAAATACAACTGCTGACAGTTATCCTCTTAATGGTCACCATTCTTCTCACGAGGCCTTCTCCTTCATTCTCCAAAGAACCAAAAATGTACTGCATGCATAGATACCTAATGCTTAAGATTAAATGAGGGAGACTCAGTATACCCAGAATAGAAAGGGGGTCTAAAAAGAATGCTGGAAAAAATAAATAAATATTTAAAAATTAAAAAAAAAATAAAAAGAACACTGGACATTAATTTTCTTAGGGTTCTTTTTGCCATGCATACCTCCTATAGCCTATTTTACATCATTTCTTCTCTTTCTCACATACTCTCTCTAAGCAGAAATGTCTACCATCTTTATTTACCTAGTTACAGGTTCTTACCCAGTTTCTCTTTCTTTTCATTTCCTTGTTTCCTTTGTTTCATAGTTTGCTTGTTTTCTTATTTAAGAAAGCCAACCACTATTACTAACTAAATTACACTGTCCAAGTTACCTAACTTCGTTAGAAAAAAAATCTATTAATAGAGCTATTGTTGTGAGGATTAGAAGATAAAGCATGAATGAAACAGTTCATCCATGTGTCCAACATATGGTTGGTACTCAAGGAATCTTCTCTTCCCCACTACACTCCCTGCCTGCCTCTTCTCTCCAACCTTCAATTTTCGTTTCTCCTCCCTGCGTCATTCCTCAATCCAAAGTGAACCAATCTCCTCTTGGTCTCCTCACAGTTATGTAAATTTCATTCAATTTTGTTTTTCAAACATTAAAAAATTTTAAATAGAAAACTAAGCACACCCTTCTGATCCCAACTGACTGACATCTGACATTTTCCTGAATATTAATCACACCTTCATAAGTAGAATCCCACAATCAACTGCATGAGTCCTCCTTTTTCTATTCCTGCTTCACCAGTTTCCCAAAGGATTAGATCATGAAGTCTTGCAAACTCTAACTAACTTGTACTTGTTCTCTAACCATCCATTTTCCCCTACATTTCATTTCCCACCTTTTCATTTCTCCAAATACTTCTTCCTTTCTTCCCATCTCAGACTCTGGCCTTTATCATGAATTGGAAGCAAATTACTTTGGCTTGTTTTCTTTCCAGTTCACCACTTTTGATATCCAAAACATTCATTTCTTCACATATGATAATCTTGCCTGTGACAAAATCCATAATGAATAGAATCCACAATAATTTAAGGAAGATGTTTTTCATGAGAATACCTTAATAATTCTGTTTCCCATGGCAAAAATAATTCCCATAAAAACTCATAGCAACACAAGGTTTTAAACAACTGGATTTTTTTGGTCACAACTTGAATGAACCAGACTTTCAAAACTCAACATTGTACCTACAGATTAAATGGAAATGTTGATGTCATTGCTTATTATTTCTAAATAATTAAATGCTGAGGTATTGTGTTTTTTAGTAAACGTGAAACAGTTGTTCCTTTAGATGCTGTGTTTAGGAATGTTTTGTAAGCAAGAGAAATGGAAGGTTTCTTGTGTAGAAACATAGACAAGAACGATATAATTTAAATATTAAATTCTCCCAGTTGACAGATATTAACAAATTTGGCATTGAGAATCACTATGGCATCTCAGACTCATCTTAGATGTCAACAGGTCATGCATACTGCATCACCAAATGACTTTCCTGGAATGTTTTCAAGACTGATCATACACATTTCTGTTCTTAGAACATCACAGATGGAAAGAATATATGGAATCCAATTCCCTTTTCCAGATTTAGGAGGCAACTATTCCTCAAGATTTCTGAAGCTTCTTCATAGAAGAGAGACACCCTACAACTCTTTGCTTTGGTTGCTCCAAAAGAGATCTCGGTCTGGAGCTTTATAGGGGTCAAGAGAGACCTTTGCAGAAGGATGTTCAAGAAAAGAAGAAAAAGGAAAGGAAGAAAAGGAAGAAAAGGAAGAGAAGGAAGGAAGGAAGGAAGGAAGGAAGGGAGGGAGGGAAAGGAAGTAAGGAAGGAAGAAAAAGAGAGAAGAAAGAAAGAAAGAAAGAAAGAAAGAAAGAAAGAAAGAAAGAAAGAAAGAAAGAAAGAAAGAAAGAAAGAAAGAAAGAAAGAAAGAAAGAAAGAGAAAGAAAGAAAGGAAGAAAGAAAGAAAGAGAAAGAAAGAAAGAAAGAAAGAAAGAAAGAAAGAAAGAAAGAAAGAAAGAGAGAGAGAGAAAGAAAGAAAGGAAGGGAGGGAGGAAGAAAGAAAGGAAGGAAGAAAGGAAGAGAGAAAGAGAGAAAGAAAGAGAGAGAAAGAAAGAAAGAAAGAAAGAAAGAAAGAAAGAAAGAAAGAAAGAAAGAAAGGAAGGAAGGAAGGAAGGAAGGAAGGAAGGAAGGAAGGAAGGAAGGAAGGAAGAAAGAAAGAAAGAAAGAAAGAAAGAAAGAAAGAAAGAAAGAAAGAAAGAAAGAAAGAAAGAAAGAAAGAGAGAAAGAAATTGTTTTCAGCTGCTAAAATCCTACATACTTCAATATCCCAATTAAAGAACACATTGCTTTTGCAACCTGCACTTCGTAAGTGCGGGTTTACATTTGTAACGATAACCTTTCTTATCATGTGCCCCACTGAAGCTTCGTAAGTGAATACAGGGTAAGAAAAGAATGAGCTCAATGATTTAAGATTTACCTCCCTGTACACCTCAGAAAGGCAAACTTTTTTCTCTTTTTTTGAATAATACTCTTTATTTGAGTAAAGAATTTGCCTTCCTTATGTACACTGGAATGTTAAATTCCCTATGTATTTTACAGAGTTACAAAACGTCTCTCACTTTTAAATATTACCCAAAAAGTAATTTCAGAAAAAAAAATGGAAGGAACTAAACTTGACTTTTAAAAAATCATAGATAAGCAACTCTCAAACAAAAATGAATTAATAAGATTTCTCATCTACTTAACTACATGACAGATTTCTTGTCCCAGTCCCCTTCCTCAAAAACCCTTATGTGGAAACCAAGCTAGAGATAAGGATTCTTCCCTGATGCAGTTAAGGGAAAATAAAAGACCCCAAATCTCTTTGGCAAACAATTCCATCCATGGCCATTTGTGTGTGACTACTTTGCTTCAAGTGCAGCACACTCTTTGCAGGAAAGGCCAGATGCTGCTCAGAGTGAGAGTGGTCCTCTCCAACCAGCTGAAGTCATCTGCAGTCATCTGCCTCTTCCCCCTGCCTGTGCCTGCAGCCTGGCAGCAACTCTACCAACACTGAGTGCAATCTTGGGTTAAAAGCCAATGCGTGGCTGGCTGATGCAGTCTTCTCCATTGAAAAAGTAATGGATGAGATGGGGCTGAGAAACAACCATTACATGATGACACTCAACAAAAACAGCTTGGGGGATAAAAGGATTTCAGAGACAGAAACAGATAGGCTGGTGAAAAAGTGCTGGGCAGGCTAGAAGTTTAAATGGAGTATAGATCGGCAATCTCTACATAGCAATATAATCAACAGCATCTTGAAATGTTAAACCCCTGAGGCAAACTTTTATATATATAAACAACAACAACAGCTATATATATATAATGTAATCGTAACACAAAAAAGTAGAACTGCACAGTATGATGCACTATAACCCAAAACATACTCCTTTCACCTGAATTGTCACTTTCATTTGTGTGCTTCCTAAAAACTCAACCTTATCTGCATTAATAAACACATATTTCCAGTTGATGAGTCTTTAATTGTTACTGTTCAGAATATATAAGTATGCCAAGTTCGAGGCTGACTTGAGCATGCTTTCAACATTTATAATGAATAAGAATCAGTAGAAAAATAACCAGGTTTTGGTCAATCGTAAGTATTACATGATTAAATTTTTGAAATGACTTAAAATAATTTAATAGTCTGTTTTAATCAAAATATCAATACCAGAAACAATTCTTTTTGTTTTCTGGACCACACAGGAAAATCGGATTTAATTGTAAGAAGAGTAAACAAGTCTTGAAAATCTAATGATTTTCAAAAATTATTTTCAATGTTGTGTTCATCATAAACATAAGTTTCTTGCTAAATGCATCTTTCTGTAAACCTTACCAAGTATTTTTTATTATGTATTCATGGTGTTTCCAACCTAGGATAACCCAAAATCTAGATATTCAGGGTATTAAGTTTCATTTACATGAAACTGTTATTTTCATAGCTCAAAAATTATTAAACATCAGCAATTTCGTATTACTCAGCCCAGAGTAATGGATGAAAGTAGTTAATAAATGTAATAAAACAAGTAAGTTATTTTTATTTTTTCTATTTTAAAGATTGACACATTATAGGCTGACAAAAATTACTGATTATCTCATGATGACCAGACACTCTAAATGTTAATTAAATATATTTTATTTAATAAAATTGAGAAATAATTATTTAATAAATGCAATTTCATAAAACTACATAGCAGCTTTAAATTTGCCATAGGAGTAGTTCAACCGACTTAAATATTCAAAAATGAAAGTATTTTCCTCTCATTACATTCAATGTAATTCTCAAATGCTCATTTCTCTCAGCAGGAGGAAATAATCTAGATAATAAATATATTCACTTCCTGTTCACATAAAAGTCTTTTTTTGGACAGCCAACCAAATTCAGAGCCCTCTCCCTCTCCACTCCCCTTTTCTTGAGAGCATTCTGAGCTCCAGGAGTCTTACTATTATTATGAGTCTGAAGAAGGAGTGTTCACTTCGCAGATACTTATTATAGGAGAAAAATGTTTTCCTCAACCCTCTTAGGCTCCCTGGCTGAGTGTGAAAATTCAACTGACAAAGACAGATTAGCAGAAGAAAAATCATATAAATTTTATTGAATTTTTACATGTACATGACAGTCTCCACAGTAAGCAAAGATCTGAGGAAATGACCAGAACAGGAAGCTGTTATACCTTTAAGACAAACAATAAATTTGTGAAGAACTGACAAGACAAAGGGGTTTGGGCTGGGGCTTGTAAGCGGCGAAGAAGTAACTAGGAAGGTAAAGGTTAGTTTAACAAGACTTGTTTGTATATTTCTTGACCCAGATTTCCCATTTCTGGTGACAAGAATGTCTTCCCTCTTTCTGGTACAGAGAGGGTATCTCACAAGGGAGTTTTATAATTTGTTTCCAGGAAGAAGGATGAGGGGGTAGGAGGGTCAGAGTTACCTTCCTGCTTCTGCCATTTTAAAAATTCCTTCAGTTTATGATATTTGAGGCCAAGATGCCACCTTTGGGGTAGTGTGTTCTTACCCTCAGGAGTCTGTTACTGATTAACACTTCCATTCTTCTCTCAGCGGGGGAAAGGCAATATGACACGCAGAGAACTAGCAGTCTCATACTATCGGCTCATTCTCCTCAGGTCCCACGTTCTCCATTCGTAAGCCAGCGAGGCTTCTTGTCCGTTGGACTCTACTAGAAAGTTCCTCATCCCTTACTATGACAATTCTTTGGCAAGCATAGCATCTTCAGCTCTTTATTGCTTTTCATCTCATACTTGATCCTACTCTGTATTTTCATATCTCTTCTATACTCAGCAGGAAAATTCAACTGCTGAGTGGGGACTTATTCTGGACCTTGTCTAGCTACGCATACACTGCTAACATTTTTTTCTCTATTGCAATGATTCCATGCTAGCAAAGAACATTCTACAATGATGAATTCTCCTATGGTTTCATACAGGATCTGGGGTAAATATCATATCTATCCACAGATTCTTACATCTAGGAGTTTCCATCCTCTCCACTGGGTAATTGGTGGATGGTAGTGAAAAGGACTGACAAGGAAGGGCGCTCCATGCTGATGGTAAATTCTGCTTTCTTCTTTCAATCATCTCTAACCCACCCCTCCTTAGATCACAAATGGTTGTTACCCCCTTTTTATGTAGAAATAAAACTAAGCTCATGTGTATGATATGTATATTTTTCATTCATTTTTATTCATTCTTTTATGATATAAATATTTGCTCTGAGTTTTCCAAATTTTGCTCTTAGTAATCAAAACCAAATTGAGGAAATTTTAAAAATAAAAAAAGTCAATATGGAAGCCTTCTTTTCTCCAGTTTCAGGCTATTGAAATCAAAAGCCATAAAGAAGTTCAAATAACTATATTTTTAAGACAGATCCACCCTTCATTGTAATGAATACCACTGATTTAGATAATATTTGCAGAGCAGTATTATTAATAAAAAATTATCTTCATAATACTCTCATTTATACAGTTTCTTTCTTATGTTCTTAAAATAACCCTGTAAGTTATGTCAAGTAGAACTGATGTGTTGAGTAGTACTAAATACCATGATTTATTATTTATCTCATTGATTCTCACAGCAACATTTTGTGTAGAGAACTGCCTCATTTTACACATAAGAAAGCTGAGGTTCCACCATGACTTAAGTGGTTATTCAAATTTACCCGACATTAAAAGCTGGAGCTAAAATCTGAGTGCTCACTTGCCTTTCCTACTACATCATTATCTCTTATATGCAGTATCTGAAAGATGTATTAAATATATATATGATCATTTGAATAACTTTTTAAACTATTAGTAAAAAAACAAATAATATTATGGAATGATATAACTATATGTTTCTAAATTTCAAATCATTAGACCAACACAGCTGTATGTTAAAAACAAACGCTGAAATCTCCTCTAATAATTTATCACAGGACACAATTTATGGCTTTCTGCCATTTGATAATGAAAGTTAAGTTTCTGAGCTATTTATTCCTGGAATCAGGTATAATAACTCATTCTCCAAAAACCAATTTATATAGAAAACATATTCAGTACAAAGATGTTTGAGTTCCTTTATTTCTCTTCTGTCATTTGGCAGCAATTTGTGTGTGACTCAAGAAAGACAGAGTAAGAATTGATGGCAGTTATTTCTGCAAGATATGTGGAAAAGACTAAGGATACTGAAAGCATGTGTCAGTTAAAATCATTCATTTTAGATTAAACTTGTGTTCTGGCAGGGGCAAAAGTACTAAAGAAGAAATCTATCTTTAAAGATTAATAGAGTTTTATCCAAGATTATTCTTGGTCAAAAAAATATTTGTTTGGGTTTTTTTTAAAAGCAATTGTGGCCACGGATAGCAGTGGACATGTAAGTCTATGTTTTCCAAGGTGCATAAATTTTGAACTGACTTTTTCATGACTCCACAACTTATTTTGAAGGTACAATGGAATTTGTAACCACTGTTCACAAATACTCAGTAAATGTGTCAGTGATCTCTATCATTGAAAATAAAATATTCTGACTGACAATTTCAACTTTTGAGCTTTTAGTATCTTTTGAGCTTTTAGTATTCCAACTCTGAAGTTAGGATTACAAAATCGTGTCTTTTCCCATATATTTCAAACCATTTAAAATGTTTTTCACTGCAGTAATGGACATTGAGGTTATCTCCTCAACAATCATTCCAAACATTCTCCATCATGAAGTAACTGTGAGTTGGATGGGATTGGGTAGACCCTGAGTATTCCACATTCACTGAGATAATCTCAAATTCCTTACTGCCTCTTTTGTCACAGCAATCCACAAAGCAAATGGTTTTGAAATCTAGGACAAATTCAGTTAATGCATAGCATTTTCCTGGCCACTGAGATTAGCTGAAGATTAGCCCAACCATCACAAAAGTTGGTATTTATGCAAAGAATTCTGGAAACAAATGTCTACCCCCTCCTAATGATATGATTTGTGGGTGTGCCATCAGGCTGCCACTCTGAGGGATATCAATCTAAAAATATAACTGAAACTAGAGTAGACCAGAGACTTGATCAAACCACATTTATACAAGTTTTTTATCTGAAACTTTTAAAATATGTGGGAAAAAAACCCTTATAATTTGTCATTTGAGACAGATTTTATAACAAGGTAAGTAGTCATAATCACATCTCCTTAAGTCATAAGGAGAGTCATAACAAATATTTCTGTAGCTATAAGTATTGTGCCTCATGATTTTTACAGTTACATTATCTTAGATTATTTGCTAAGCAATTAAAAAGGAAATATATTTTTATTAATTTGTTTAAAAGGTTAAAAAGCAAATGATATTGTATTTTAAGTTACATACTTGGCTGATTAGCATCTTTTGTCCTCTTTCTCTGTAATCAAAGAATGTTAAGATGAGAATGGGATCACAATGATCACTTTATAACAGAATAAGAACTCTATTTTTACATCTTCCTACCTCTTATTGTCTTATATTTTACTATTATATACGCTATAAGTCCCACAATATATTGTTATTATTGCTACTTAAAGACTGAATATCTTCATTTCATTTTCAAGAATATTTTGCAAGATTTTTTTCTGAATACTAAATTCTATGTTGAAAAGTAAATATTTTTGGTTTCCTGTTTTTCTTTTTGTTTGTTTTATCTGTTCATTCCACGGCAGTTTAATGATGATTTATAGTCTTCTAGCCACCAGTGTTCCTGGAAATGCATCAGCCATAATTTGTATATTCAGTTTCCTCTATTTAATATGTTCTCTTTCTCTAGCTGCTGGTAGATATACTCAAAAGATATTCTCTTTTTGGCCACTTAACTTTCAAGAGATTAGGTATAATTGTCTTTGCCTTATCCTGTTCAGACATTGCTAAGTTTTTTTGGTGTGTAGGTTGATATAGTTCATCAATTTTGGAGAGTTCTTGGTCTCTATCTCTTAAAATATCTCTTCTTGCCCATTCATCTTCTCTTTCTGAGATTCCATTTATAAATAAACTGGGGACTGTTACAAATCTCTTCTGTTTCACTTTTTTCTTTTTGTCTCAGTAGGGATATATTTTATTGACCTGTCTTTAAGTCCATTTATCCTCTTCTCTGCTGTTTCTGAGCTCCAAAGTCTATTTAGTGAATTATTCATTTCTTATCATGTTGTCATCATTCTAGTTAGTTCCATGTTTTTATACAACAGATCTCTCTTCCTCTTGCCATTACACCAGAGGTGAGAGCAACTATGTTAGTTTCCCTCCCAAAAGCAAGTGTATATTGCTTTTGGAGTTTAGTTCTTTTTGTTTCTTTGTGTACTCAGATCTCTGATGGTTTTACAGAACTAGATTCTGTAGGTTATCTGCATTGTTTTGATTGTTACGGTAAATCTCTTGCCACTTTCTAAATCTGAACTAAAAACAAAAATGTCATGTGGTTTTGTTTAACTGAAAGACCAAAAACTTATGATACTCAATAATATGATTTTGTTTTTAATTCAACCAATAATTCAATCAATAGCCCTGAAAATAGAACAATATATCAATAATCTAGAGACCTATGCTCTGGAACTTGTATTGCCACTGATTACCTGTGGGGCTTGTGGGAATACATTTAATCTTATAGTTTCTCCATGTGTAAATATATTAAAGTGATAAACACTAGAAAGAGAAGAATAGCATTCAAATAAGAAATATTATTTAAAGTTCAGTTTCTTTGAAAAGGACAGAAAGAAGGAATATGAAACAACTATGATATAACGTTAAAAATTATTAGTTCTGGAAAGTCAATAATACCATATTAGCATTTATAATTTTCCATGTTTTTAGTAAATTTTTCAGAATTGAGAAATATAATCATAATACTAACACATCACTCCAACCAGTGTAGCAACAAATAAAATAAAGGGAAAATGTGCTGACTGCAGTTCAGCTAAAATAAGGGCAGTAATAAAGCAAAATCTACAAAACTCACCAGGAAATTTTTAATAGCCTGGTTTTCCACTTGCTGTCAGGTACTTCACTTGTCTGATATGAAAGCTGGCAGATCCAACTGCTAAATCTCTAGAGAAATAACAAGAGAAAAAGATTTCTTTTTGAATTACTAAGGCTTTGCAGAATCCTACGGAGCTCCTCTCCAAAAAGAGGTACATAAATAGGTACGTAAATAAGTACAGTGTCTTGTGTTGATTTGTCATCTCCAAATGTACTTTAAAATACAAGAATTTCTTTAGATTCCACTAATAAGTAAATTATAAGTATCTGTATTTCTCTCTCTGTTTTATTTCACTTAGAATAATGCCCTACAGTTTAATATAGTGGCAGGATTTCCTTCCTTCTCATGGTTAAATCATAAATTATATAATATATATATATGTGTGTGTGTGTGTATGTGTGTATATGTACATCTTTATCCATTCATCTGTTGACAGACACTTAGGTTGTTTCTAACATCTTGGCTATTACAAATAATGTTTTAAGGAACATGAGGGTGCAGCTCTCTCTTTGAGATACTGATTTCATTTCCTTCAGATATGCACCCAAAATTAGGATTGCAGAATCATATGAAGTTCTATTTTTAATTTTTTGAGGAATCTCATACTGTTTTCCATAATGACCACACCAGCAGTATACAAGGTTTCCCTTTGCTCCACTTGCTCACCAAAACTTGTTATTTCTTTTCTTTGTTATAAAAGCCATCCTAACAGGTGCAAGGTGACATTTCACTGTGGTTCACAGTAGAATGTGATCACCAGAACCTGAAGGGTGGGGGAAGTAGATAGATGCTGGTCAAAGGGTATATAAGCCCTCAGTTATAAGATGAACAAGTTCTGGGATCTAATGTACAATATGATGACTATACTTAATAACACTGTATTGTATACTTGAAATTTGCTAGAAGAGTAGATCTTAAACATCCTTACCACAAAAAAAGCAACTATGTGAGGTAATGGATATGTTAATTAACCCAACTGTAATCATTTCACAAAGTATATGTATATCAAATCATCGCATTGTACACTTTAAATATATAAAATTTTGTCAATTATACCTTAATAAAGGAAAAAATACAAGAAATTTAAGCAATATAGCAGAGACACAGGGTCCAGAAAAATAGTGGACAGAGCTGTGATATTTAGCAATCACACAGCAGAACAGAATAGTAGGACTTAAAAGGTCTTAGAGAGTTCTGGCTCATCACATTCTTCTAAATGAGAAACTAAGATCCAGAAAGCTAATATACACTAGAAGTTATTAAAACAAAGAGGTATATAAATCTATTCTTTTAGACTGTTCCTCTCTGCACCATTTCACTGACTTGCAGACAATTCCTACTAGAAATTTCAAGGAGAGTTTAACGCTGTTCTCTCCCTCAGTTTTGACCTACTTCCAGTCAGCAACCAAATTTTATTAGTTCTTCATCTCAAAATTCAAGTTTTTTCAACTTCAACGCATATTTATATTTTTTAATTGTCAAAAGTATAAGTAGAGCTATTGAAAGTACAGAAACCAACCATGTGAATTGTGAAACCAAAGGCCCCACTCATTTTTTTCTTGCCATAAAATCATGTTATTAACCACTATAGAAAATAAAACCCTCTATTACAACATCCAGTAAATCTGGGTACATTCCCATTAAGCATTTGAGACATTTAACTTCCATGCTTCAAAATATCTGTTACTTCTGTCCATTCTTAAACAGTCTTTTTGTCACTAGTCCCCAGTGTTTACCCTTTATATTTCATTTTTATCTACTTCCAGTCTTATTGCCCAAAGACATAAATTAGATTTTGCTATTTCATTCTTCAAAGGTATTCATCACCTTCTAGATACACACACATGGACACACACACTCATGCATGCACATACACACACCCTAAAATACCATAACACGGTATATAAGAATTTCCATGGGATAAAACCTGGAATCAGTTTCTTTGCTTCATCAGAGATGGAATGGAGACTTAAAGAGGAAAAGTAAAAGATACTTAGATTAATACTAGGACTCTAATTTGGGAAGAACTTGGTTCAGGAAAAGGATATTGTGAAGGGCATTGTTTAAATTCCTGAAAGCAGTGGCTAGCATAGAGGATTAAACCTAGCACTACAGCTTACAGTCAACATTTTAAGGAAGAATGTTCCAATGTATCTAAAATCCTCACCCTACCTGTGCTTGAAAAGCAGAGTCATCAATCATTCTCACTTTTATGAGTAGAATAACTTCCATTCCTATTATTTAAGACACTGTTCACTAATCATTGTAAAAAAAAAATACACCGTGAGGAAGAGGCAAGATGGCGAAGTAGAAGGACGCTTGTAAGTCACCCTCTCCCACAAATACACCAAGACCCACATCTACAGACCCACTCAGCCAACCAGAGCACCTGCGGAACTCTGACAGAACATCGCCCTCTTCAAAAGATAAAGACGCCAAAAATCTGGTAGGAGAAAAGGAAAAAAGAAAGAACAAAAGGCAAAGCAGCTCCGGACGGGTCCCGCGGGGAGGGAGCGGCAAAGGAGGACTGGCGCTCACTCGCTGGGTCTCCCCTCTCCAACTGAGAGGCCAGCGGGACGGAGGGGGAGCCTCCGAGGCTCAGATCTGTGCAGAGCAGCCCTTGACTGACAGAACTAAGTTAAACCGGCACAGAGCGCCCCCCCCCCCAACACCCAGCCTGAGACGCGGGCCGGCAGCGGCGGGCAGGGCCAGGCTGCACAAGCCGCGCGGAGGACGGGGGCGGCTGCACGGAGGCAGCTCCGGGGGACTGCAAGGGGCTGGGCGCCGGGGCTGTGGGTGTACAGGACAGAACAACCTGGGCCCCCCATAAAACAGCAAGGTTGATGTGCTCTTGGGGGAAGGGTGCATACCCCCATCTCTGAAACCCCGCGGAAACTTTTCAGGGGAAGAGAGGCGGGGCCCAGGCACAGCCGCCATATTCTCCAGCGCTGAGCACCCAGGCGGGGGCGGAGACGAAACCTGCATCCCCACCGAAGGGCTTAGCAGCCTCAAGGGCCAGACTGAGACAGGCCTACAGCCCAGGGCAGATAGGATCCTTCCATCCTGGTCCCTCAGAGAACTTGCTCCACAAAGACAAACAAGGAGCTGGGTCTTGGCTCGGAGCAGGGAAGAGGCTACCCCTCGGTCTTCCCCGAGCCCACCCGCAGAGCGCGACCAGGGCGGAGCGCGCAGCCGCACAGAGCAGTGGAGCTACCAGCAGCGCAGGCAGAGGGAGAGTGGCCCCTCCCCCGCCTGTCGGGCAGGAACACAGCCCCTGACCGAGGTGCTGGGAGGGGGCACGACCCGCCCTCCTGCCTGGCCAGTCTGCAACACCTGACTGCGGCATCCGGAGGGGCAGTGACCTGCTCGCCCACAGCAGAGGAGAGCTGCATCTGACCCCGTGTTAGGAGGAGGCGCGATCTGCTTGCCGACAGGTGCTGGGAGCAGCACAGAAGAGGGCGCCAACGGAGGGCCTATGAAAACAAGCTGAGCTTCCAAAACAGGACCAAGACAGAAGGACTTCACATTAAAAGCACACAGACTCCAGGAGAACACTGACAACACCTTTTTTTTTTTTTTAAATCTGTTTTTACCTGTTCTATTTTCAATTACTCTCTTAATTTTTACTTAATTCATTTCTATTTCTCTTGGGTTTTGATGTCCTGTTATTGATTAGACACAGGCTTCAAATACATCTATTCATCTCCCCACCCCTTTTTTTTTTAAAGGTTTTAAAAGGACGTCTCAACCCGATTAATACTCTGCTTCAACTCACTCTTCTATTATTCATTATACACTGTTTTCAAACCCTCTTTCTCCCTTCTTTTAAAAATCTTTCTATTTTTTTCTTTCTTTTTTTTCCTAAGTTCTATTCCTAAATAGGCATTAGATAGATAAAATCCTTAAGATCCAAAATAGACAACTGATGCTCCATAAACCACAGTGCCAGAGAGGTATGAGCAAGATGAAGAAGCAGAGAAACCTTTCCCAATTAAAAGAACAAGAGGAATCCCCTGAAAGAAAGATCAATGAACTAGACATCGATAGCCTACTAGATCAAGATTTCAAAAAAGGAGTGATCAAATTGCTGAAGGAATTAAAAGAGATAGTGCTTAGAGAGATAAAATATGTCAAAAATGAAATTGAAGCTATAAAGAAGAGCCAAGCAGAATGGGTAAACTCATTGACAGAGATGAGGAATGATCTAATAGCTGTGCAAAGCCGACTAGGTAATGCAGAGGAACGAATTAGTGATCTACAAGACAGGGCAATAGAAAGCACCCATTCAGAAGAACTACAAGATAAGCAAATAAAAAATAATGATAATAGCATAAGGGACCTATGGGATAATATAAAGCGTCCCAATCTTCGCATAATAGGGGTCCCAGAAGGGGAAGAAGGATCAAAGGGGATTGAAAAGGTTTTTGAAGAAATCATGACTGAAAACTTCCCAAACTTAAAGAAGGAATCAGATATCCAAGTACAGGAAGCTCAGAGGGTCCCAAACAGGAAGAATCCAAATAGACCCACACCAAGACATATCATAATCAAGATAGCCAGAGTCAAGGATAAAGAAATGATTCTAAAGGCAGCAAGAGAAAAGCAAAGAGTGAATTTCAAGGGAACCCCCATAAGGCTCTCAGCTCATTTCTCTACACAAACACTACAGGCCAGAAGGGAGTGGCAAGATATATTCAAAGCCCTGAATGAAAAAAAAGATGCAGCCTAGGATAATTTATCCAGCAAGGCTATCCTTTAGGATAAAAGGAGAAATAAAGAGTTTCACAGACAAAAAAAAGCTGCAGGAGTTTAGCAACACTAAACCCATGCTAAAAGAAATATTGAAAGGGCTATTCTAAATAGAAAAGCAGCAGGATGCTACAGAAATGAGAAACGTACAACTGGAAAGGTGATAACTCATGAATTACAAATAAAGAAAACACGAAATTATAAAAGAAGACATACAAATCACTGAGAGTGGGAGAGGGAGGCAGGGAAATATAGAATTTTTCTTTCTTTTTTAAATTTTTTTAACAGTAGGATGGGTTTGAGATCATGTTATTATCAGTTTAATAAAAACGGGTATAGGTTAATAGATTTACAAAAAAGGGTAACCACAAGTCAAAAATTTACAAGGGAGTCACAAAAATTAAATAAAATCCATGATAATACAAAGGAAAATTACCAAACCACAAAAGGAAGAAGAAAGGAACAAAGAGGATATACCAATTCAACTGCAAAGATAAGTTCAAAATGGCAATAAACACACATCTATCATTAATTACTGTAAATGTTAATGGACTAAATGCTCCAGTCAAAAGACATAGGGTGGCAGACTGGATAATAAAGCAAGAACCTTCAATATGCTGCATACAAGAGACCCACTTTAGGGAGAAGGACACATATAGATTGAGAGTGAAAGGATGGAAAAGGATATTCCATGCAAATGGAAAAGCCAAAAAAGCAGGTGTTGCAGTACTGATTTCAGACAAAATAGACTTTAAAACAAAGGCCATAAAGGAAGATAAAGAAGGACATTTTATAATGATTAAAGGAGTGATACAAGATGAAGATATTACACTCGTTAATATATATGCACCCAATATAGGAGCACCTAAGTACATACAAGAATTACTAACAGAGATAAAGGGGGATATTGATAGGAATACAATCATAGTTGGAGATTTTAACACTGCATTAACATCATGAGACAGATCTTCCAGACAGAAAATAAACAAGGCAACAGAGAAATTAAATACTACAATAGAAAAACTAGATTTGGTGGATATTTTCAGAGCATTACACCCCCAAAAAATAGAATATACATTCTTTTCAAGTGCACGTGGAACATTTTCCAGGATCGATCATGTACTTGGACACAAAAGAAACCTCAACAAATTTAAGAAGATAGAAATTATCTCAAGCATCTTTACTGACCACAATGCCATGAAAATGGAAATCAACAACAGAGAAACAAAGGAGAAAAAAAGAAAAGCATGGAGATTAAACAATATGTTTTTGAAAAAACAATGGATCAATGAGGAAATCAAAGCTGAAATTAAAAAATACCTTGAGACAAATGATAATGAAAGCACAACCACTCAAAACCTATGGGACACAACAAAGGCAGTGCTAAGAAGGAAGTTTATAGCGATACAGGCCTTCCTCAAAAAAGAAGAACAATCTCAAATAAACACGTTAACCCACCACCTGAATCAAGTAGAAAAAGAAGAACAAAAAGCCCCAAAAAGCAGCAGAAGGAAGGAAATAATAAAGATCAGAGAGGAATTAAATACAATAGAGATGAACAAGACCATAGAAAAAATCAACCAAACCAAAAGCTGGTTTTTTGAAAAAGTAAATAAAATCGACAAACCTCTGGCCAAACTCACAAAGAAGAAAAAAGAGAGAGCACAAATTAGCAAAATAAGAAAGGAAAATGGAGACATTACAACAAACAAAATAGAAATACAGAATATCATAAGAGAATATTATGAAAAACTATATGGAACCAAACTGGATAACCTAGAGGAGATGGACAAGTTTCTGGAAACATACTGTCCACCAAAACTGAATCAAGAAGAAACTGAACACTTGAACAATCCGATCACTAGAAAGGAAATAGAAATAGCAATTAAAAACCTCCCTACAAATAAAAGTCCAGGACCAGATGGCTTCACCAGGGAATTCTACCAAACATACAAAGAAGAACTCATACCAGTCCTTCTCAAACTCTTCCAGACGATTGAAAAGGAGGGAATACTCCCAAACTCATTCTATGAAGCCACCATCACCCTGATACCAAAACCAAGCAATACACTACAAAAAAAAGAGAATTATAGGCCAATATCACTGATGAACATAGATGCCAAAATCCTCACCAAAATTTTAGCAAATAGAATCCAACAACACATAAAAAAGATTATACATCATGACCAAGTGGGGTTCATCCCAGGGACACAAGGCTGGTTCAACATACGCAAATCAATCAATGTAATACATCACATCAACAAGAGAAAGGACAAAAACCACATGATCATCTCAATCGATGCAGAAAAAGCATTTGATAAAATTCAACACCCATTTATGATAAAAACTCTCGCCAAAGTGGGTACAGAGGGAACATTTCTCAACATAATAAAAGCTATATATGACAAACCTATAGCCAGCATAGTACTCAACGGTGAAAAACTCAAAAGCTTCCCACTAAAATCTGGGACAAGACAAGGATGCCCACTATCACCACTCCTATTCAACACAGTCCTAGTCCTGGAAGTCCTAGCCACGGCAATCAGGCAAGAGAAAGAAATAAAAGGGATCCAAATTGGAAAAGAAGAGGTAAAAGTGTCATTATATGCTGATGACATGTTACAATATATAGAAAACCCTAAAAGGTCCACACAAAAGCTACTAGAGCTGATTGAAGAATTCAGCAAGGTAGCAGGTTACAAAATTAATGTTCAAAAATCAGTTGCATTTCTTTACACTAACGGTAAATCAACAGAAAAAGAAAGTAAAAAAATAACCTCCTTTAAAATAGCAACCAAAGTAATAAAATATCTGGGAATAAATCTAACCAAGGAGGTGAAAGAATTATACACAGAAAACTATAAACCACTGATGAAGGAAATTAAAGAAGACTTTAAAAAATAGAAAGATATTCCATGCTCTTGGATTGGAAGAATCAATATTGTTAAAATGGTCACACTGCCCAAGGCAATCTACAGATTTCATGCAATCCCTATCCAATTACCCAGGACATATTTCACAGAACTAGAACAAATCATAATAAAATTTATATGGAATCATCAAAGACGTAGAATTGCTAAAGCATTACTGAAGAGAAAGAAAGAGGCTGGAGGAATAACTCTCCCAGACTTCAGACAATACTATAGAGCTACAGTCATCAAGACAGCATGGTATTGGTACCAAAACAGACATATAGACCAATGGAACAGAATAGAGAGCCCAGAAATGAACCCCCAAACCTTTGGTCAATTCATCTTCGACAAAGGAGGCAAGAATATACAATGGAATAAAGACAGTCTCTTCAGCAAATGGTGTTGGGGAAACTGGACAGCAGCATGTAAAACAATGAAGCTAGAACACACCCTTACACCATATACAAAAATCAACTCAAAATGGATTAAAGACTTAAACATAAGACAAGATACAATAAACCTCCTAGAGGAAAACACAGGCAAAACATTATCTGACATACATTTCAAAAATTTTCTCCTAGAAGAAATAAAAGCAAGAATAAACAAATGGGACCTAATGAAACTTACAAGCTTCTGCACAGCAAAGGAAACCAGAAATAAAATAAGAAGAAAACCTACGGAATGGGAGAAAATTTTTGCAAATGAAACCGACAAAGGCTTGATCTCCAAAATATATAAGCAGCTCATACGACTCAATAAGAAAAAAGTAAACAACCCAATCCAAAAATGGGCAGAAGACCTAAACAAGCAACTCTCCAAGGAAGACATAGAAATGATCAAAAAGCACATGAAAAAATGTTCAATATCACTAATTATCAGAGAAATGCAAATCAAAACTACAATGAGGTATCACCTCACACCAGTCAGAATGGCCATCATTCAAAAATCCACAAATGACAAATGCTGGAGAGGCTGTGGAGAAAGGGGAACCCTCCTACACTGCTGGTGGGAATGCAGTTTGGTGCAGCCTCTATGGAAAACAGTGTGGAGATTCCTCAAAAGGCTAGGAATAGACTTACCATATGACCCAGGAATCCCACTCCTGGGCTTGTACCCAGAAGGAAATCTACTTCAGGATGATACCTGCACCCCAATGTTCATAACAGCACTATTTACAATAGCCAAAACATGGAAACAGCCTAAATGTCCATCAACAGGTGACTGGATAAAGAAGAAGTGGTATATTTATACAATGGAATACTACTCAGCCATAAAAACCGACAACATAATGCCATTTGCAGCAACATGGATGATCCTAGAGAATGTCATTCTAAGTGAAGTAAGCCAGAAAGAGAAAGAAAAATACCATATGAGATCGCTCATATGTGGAATCTAAAAAACAAAAACAAAAACAAACAAACAAACAAAAACAAAGCATAAATACAGGACAGAAATAGACTCATGGACAGAGAATATAGACTTGTGGTTACCAGGGGGGTAGAGGGTGGGAAGGGATAGACTGGGATTTCAAAATTGTAGAATAGATAAACAAGAGTACACTGTATAGCACAGGGAAATATACACAAAATGTTATGATAAATCACAGAGAAAAAAATGTGACAATGAGTGTGTGTGTATATGTCCATGAATGACTGAAAAATTGTGCTGAACACTGGAATTTGACACAACATTGTAAAATGATTATAAATCAATAAAAAATGTTAAAAAAAAATACACCCTAGCAAGTCCGACCTTGCAAGAAATAGCAAGTGATCAATGCACACCTAATGAAGTAGGAGAAAAGTTCAAATTGCATGTATGTTGGAGGAAGTGGACTTTATATGCCAAATGTTGACCCTTGCCAGAGAAGACAGGATACCCTAATCGACCACTTACCATTCCTTATTAATATACTCAACTAGGAGAGGGTAAGTGAAGGCAGTCCATCCAATTCACAGGAAATGGGTTCCCCAAAGGAAAGAGGAATTTTTGTGCCATAAAAGAAGGAAAAAGAAAAGAAATAGTTCTGGACAGTATACCAACTAGTCTCTTAAAAAGCATAAAAGGAAATATAAATGAGAATTTGAGAAGAGATCTGCATTCTCTACAAATTTGCTATTGTAATTAAATGGTTAATTTTTAAATACACAGAATTAGGTATAAGCATTTTATTAAGTGCAAATTATACAATGATCAGATTCTGTAACTTCATTTAAATATTTTTGGTTTTATATTCTTGACTACTTTTATTTTACTACTTGTAACTGACTAATATTCCCATAATAATTAGTGTTAATACTCTCCTAACTATTCTGGGTACCATATAGTGTCTCTTTACTGAGGAACCCTAAAACACACATTTGTGGGTCTCCTCCTCCCCCTACTGAAGATGGCAATGATAACATTTTTTGAATATTTACTATATTCCAGGCACTGTTTTAAGTACTGTTATGTTTTAACCATTTAGAGCACATATCCTAATTCAAAGAAGAACTTAGCAAAAGTTTAGAGTAATTATTTGGTTAATTTGGCTTTAAAATGCAAAATTGGCTCTCACATAGCAATGCTGTTTAAATTAAACAGATTTTTTTCATGAGGCTTTTTTTTTTTTTTACAAACTCTCATTTGCATGTGTGAAATCTTGCTGTGAGGCTGCATAAGGCAGAATTAAAAATAGATTTAGTGTGCATTACATCTCTATCACATAAGAAAGACCTAAATGAACTCTGCAGGTCTGTAACACCCTTTGGTTATTTAAAGAACAGAACTAAATTTGTGTGTTCAGCTATGATATCTGGTCAGGTCATACTACAATGTTCAAGACTAGGTCATCTAATTATTGTTCTGTGTACACAGAGCTTACCCACTCTAAAATAGTGACAAATCAAGTTAAAATCATGCAACAGAAAGGCAGAAGGCTTAATGTAGCCATTTAATATATAAATAATCTACAATTGAAACAAAGTGAAAAGACTTTTGTCACAATGACAAGCTACAAATGCAAAATGTGAAAACAGATGGATCCAATCCATGGCTATGGAAAACACAGACACTCTTATCATTATTTTCTATATCAACTTAATTGAGCAACCAAAGTAATTCTCAGAATTGGCTCTATTTGAACAAGGTTGTAAGTATTTCTATGTCAGAAGAACTGATGATTATATCATTACTTGAATAAGTAGGAGTTTGTGTTTTGATAAATACTTGCGGGAGATCATTAGGAGAGACCCTATAATAAAAAGGCAGTTATCATATATAGATACTACATTTAAATTTACAATATTCTTATCTTAAAAATGTAGAGAGAAATCAATATGAAAAACCCTATGCATAAATATGTTGATTATATTTTCCAAACTAATAACTCAGAGATCTACAATAACAAAGGACTTTTACTTCTCATCTGTGATTATTCTAAATGGGAAGTCATGAAAGTAAAATGTATGAACTCGTCTTTTCTTTTTGGAAATGTGATCATATTAAATTAAAACTAGATCATATAAACTATACCTAGAATCCATTCCATAAAGCAGTTTTAAAAAAATTATTTTTGCTTTTATTGTCATTTTCTTCAATTATTTTTTCTATCAAAGCCATTCTTAGGAGATTTCTATTTCTAGGCATCTTAGAATAACAGAGAAAGGATTCACCAAATGATGCTGGAATGATTGAATATCCAAATGCAAATGACGAACCACAAACTTTACCAGACATTATACAATATAGTAACTAAATATGAATGGATCATAAACCTAAATGAAGACCTAGAACTATAAAATTTCTGTGACCCTGCATTAGCAAAGACATATAAGACGTATGACACAAAAAGCACTAACCATAAAATAAAATATTGATAAAATATTAAAAGTAAAGTTTTTCTTTCCCTTTCAAAGACAGTTAAGATAATGAAAAGGCAAGCCACCCACTGGGAAAAAAATATTTGCACAGCATATGTCTAAAAAGGTATTGGTATGCAGAAAATACAAAGAATCCTTAGAATAAGACAAATTACCCAATAAACCATGGATAAAATACCTGAATAGAAAATTCACAGTATGTTATATAAATAGCAAATAAGCCCATGAAAAAGCCTTCAATATCATTAGTCCGTATGAAATGTATAATAAACATCATACCAGTGTACACCCATCAGAATGGTTAAAATACTTTTAAAAACTGGCAAGTTCCACGGAAAATATAGAACAACTGGAACTCATATATTGCTGGAGGAAATTCAAAACAGTATGCAACCTGAAAAACAGGGTAATACTTTCTTATCAAACTAAACCTACACTCATGCAACCCACTAACTCCACTCTTAGACATTTACTCTAGAAAATGAGAGCTATATCCCCACAAAGACTTGTTCCACAAGGTTTATAGGAATTTTATTTATTAAAGATAAAAACTGGAAAAAATCTAGGTGTCCATCAACCAGAGAATGAATAAATTCTGAAATAAAAAGGAAAGAACTAATGATATACACAAGAGCATGGATGAATTTTCAATCATCAAGCTAAAAGAAAGCAGCTTGACAGTAAAGACAGCAAAGACCTACACACTACATGATTCTATTTAAATGACATTCTTAAAAAGGCAAACTATAGGGAAAGAAAGAAAATGGATGCCAGAGACTGGCTGGGAACAGGGATTAACTGGAAAGGGGCATAAGAAATTTTGGGAGTGGTGAAAACGTTCTAATATCATGATTGCTCTAGTGGTTCAAGCCATGTTACTTTGTACACTTAAAGTCAGTATGTTTTATGGTACATAAGTTATAACTCACAGATACAGACTGATTGTTTGTGTCCCCGCAAGTCCACAAGTTAAAGCTCTAACCAGCAGTGTGATATTAGAACGTGGAGCCTTTGGGAGGTGATTAGGTTTAGATGAGGTCATGACAGGGGAGCCCTATGTGGGATTAGTGCCCTTCTAAGAAGAGATACCAAGATCTTTCTCTATCTGTGTCATGTGAAAATAAAGCAAGGAGGTAGCCATCTGCAAACCAGAAAGAAGGCCCTCACCAGGAACTGAACAGGCCAACACCTTGATTTTGAACTTCTCAGCCTCTAAAACTATAAGAAACAAATGTCAGTTGCTTAAGCCACCTGATCTATGTTATTTTCTTATAGCAGTCCTAGAAGACTAAGACATTCATTGAAGCTTAATTTACTAAATATATAAACAGTTAGGTCTTGACCTAAAATTACTGAGGATATCGAACAACCTTTCCTTAATGTATACTTCAAACTCAGTATAACCAAATCTGTGGTTCTCATTGTGGCCACATAGCCAGAGGGCTACTGAGTATGAAGCTTAGAACAAAAGCTACACAGAAAGCCCTGGACCATGAATTTAGGAGAATGCATTAAAGTATTAAGCCCTGGTTGGGGGTGGGGGTGGAATAGGAGAGAGAGAGCTGGCAAATGTTATATTTCTGTAGGAAATAGCAGCCAAGGCTGAGGCAAATTTCCCCGTTTGTAATTCCCTCTATGTCCAACTGCCAAGAAAAACTGAACAGCAGCAGCACCAGCTGTTCCTGTTGCTCCACAGATTGCAGGCCATGTTTCCCAAATTAACATCTCACCAACGCTTACCCACGGAGCTTACATAAGACAGGAACTCAGTCAAGATGGGATGTGGGAAGAGAGAGAAAGAAACAAGGAAGTCTGATCACAAATTAGGGAGCAGACAGCAAGGAGCTGCCTGTCTGAAGGACAAACAGCACAATCTGCTGAGAAATTAAAACAAGGTCAATTGCAGAGGCAGACAAGGAAGGGGAGCAAGTGTCCGAGAAGTGAACGTACGGTAGTAAGGCTGTGATTCAGTACTTTTCCTCCCCCATTTCAGAAGAGAAAGGGGGAAAAGTGAAGAGTACTATTAGTACTGTCCATATGTCAAGTAACGAACTTAATGTACTGTTTCACATTAGACAGATGCTCAAAAGTTACGGATGAAATGAATTATGTCAAGAGTATGCACTGCCTTCAATAGTAAGATGACAGTTCTTCCCAACTTGCTAAGGAAAGTGCCCTGTAATCATATAATAAGAGGAGTCTCATTTATTCTGTTTTGAGAATTTTATCCCTGAGCCTATATGCCTTTGGTGCCTGGAGCAGAAATGCTTTCCTTTAGCTAGTGGCTGCTCTACCAGGGCCAGCACATTCCCAAGTCGCCTGCCTAAAATGCGAAGTGAAAGCTCTTGAAGTGGAAAATTCTGTTGGGAAGATGAAAAAGGGAAGTCACTTTTTCTTCTCTTTTCCTCCTCACCTCACTCTTCCCTTCCTTTCCCCGTTTTCCTCTATCTACCATCTCCTCCTGTTAGGCTCACACTAGACAAGCAGAGCAGGCTGAAATAATTCCCATGCTGTCATAGATGGCAAAACAATAAGGAAGCATCCTCTCATTTCATAAAGTGTCCATCCCAGCATCCTCTAAAGTAATCAATTCAGAACACAAAGCATGATGGAGACAAGTGTACATGATTCTATGTCATATCATTTGGTAGGGCTGGAGTAGAGGGGTTTAACCAATCTAGCAATTTTAATTGTGAACATAAAAGCTTAAAGCATTTATCAGTGCTCCCATAATATGTTTCTTAAAAGCTACAGGAAAAAAAAAAGGTTTTCTAATTTACATCCATTATAAAAAAAATCAAAAATGTTTATGACTTTATTTTGCACAGAATGCAAAAGTGAATATTCCATTTACCTTTGTAAAGTCAAATAAAAATTAATAAAAGCCATGGAAGAATAATTAAAATGAGGGCTAAATATATTTTAAATGAGATACATACATTTTCTCTTTTCTCTGAAACATATAATTCAAATGTTTATGCATTTCTTATTTGAAAGATAAATGAATATAAAAAACTAACTTCAGTTTATAAGACAAAACAGATACTTCCTCAGTTATCAAATAGTATGTGTAATTATCAAGAGTTTTACTGCCAACAAGTTAACTGGGCTTGGGAGTCATGTTGGTGAGCCTTCATTTTCTTATTTGCATTCTAAAAGGATGGCATAAATAATCCTGATTTTTATGAAAAAAATCTTTAAAAGTTACTTTTTTAATAGGAAATAATAAATTTATAAAGTTCTATAATTAATGTCTAAAAATAAAATGAAGAGATATGCATAGTGTTGTGATTCAGACACACTATTTTGTTTGCTATCTCGGTGAGGGCATTAAATTCATTGGTTTTATTCTGCAGTGTTTCTGAGGGTTTCAAAACATTTACGTATTCTGTTGCTGGATCAAATTGTAAATGCCACTTGCAATTATTCACATCCAGAATAAATTTTGCTTGAGACAGGATTATGGAAATCTTTTGAAAAAATAACCTTAGGAAAACAAATTTAAATCCTCTCCGCCCCTCCCCCAAAATAATCATGAAATATAGGTTTCAGGGAGGTAGAGTACTACCATGATTAACAGAGCGAAATAGTGCTAAGAGTCTGATCCATAAGATTAGGACTATCAGAGTTCAAATCCTACCCGACTGCTTTCTAGTAATATAATCTTGAAGTTATTCAAACTCTGCATGAGTTTTCCCTTCAGTGAAATGAAAGGAAGCAGAACCACTGCTTTTATTGTATTCCTGTGAGTAGTAAATGATGTATAAAGCAGTTAAAAGAGTAGCGGAAGCATGAATAAATGTCAGCTATTTATTTCTGAACAAATATTTGTGGAGTGATTGCTCTGGGCATTGTTCTAGTTGCCTGAGAGACAGTAATGAACACAAGACATTAAAATACTTTCCTTCATGAAGATTACATTCTAATGGGAAGATGAACAATAAACAATGTATAAAATATATATTCTTTTTATGAAAAGTATTATATAGAGGAAAGACAAGAAATCTCAGAGTGAGGGATGCAAGGGAAATATCACTGAAAATGTGGCATACGTGAGAAAGAACTTAAGGGAAATGAGAGCAAACCATAAAGTTTTCTCCAGAAGGAAAGTTTTCTAGGCAGAGGAAACTGCAAGTGTGAAGGCCTTGTGGAAAAGTGAGTTTGATCTGCAGGAGGGACAACAAAGAGATCAGAGTATCTGGAATGGAGGGAGCAAAGTGGTGAGTAATACAAGCGGTTAGACAGGTGCAGTTGGGGTGGGGAACAGTGCGTGGTATAGGAAGAAGGTCACAAAGGACATTGAGTGATATGGGAAGCTATTGGAGGGTTTCAAGCAGAGGAGTGGCATGATCTGACTTATAGTTTACCGAGATTCCTGTAGCTAATAATAAATGAAAGTGTCCTCCAATCATCATACCCAACTGAGCTGTTTACTCCAGTTAAATAATTGCTTCTCTTAATTCTCTCCTAAAACTTTAAGGGCTAATTTTAAAGAGTTCTATATTACAGTAACCATCCACACTTTAGAAGAGAACTTCCTCAGCCATTCAAACACAGCTAGAATTTTGAACCCTTAATTTCTATTTGCAATACATCTGTAACCATTTGGAAACAAAATTTACAAAATGTTGGATTATGAAAAGTGTGCATATTTTGTATTACCCAAGCTTGAGAATGTGAAAAAAAAAAACTCAGAGAAAATATTTTGCATCCTTATAGAGAACACTAGGGAAGCTTCTGTGGCTTTTTTATTGGTAACATCCACAGCTCAGTGATAAGTCAATGTTCCTCTTCCTCCAGTTGACAGGCAATAAATATTCAAGAGATCAGTGAGGGCATCAGCCAGTGCAGGAAGCCTGATGGCAGTGCACAACACAGCAAGTTATACCCCTCCTGTCTCTCACACGAGCTAAATAATTGGAGAAGCAGAGAAGTCAATCGGCCAACAGTTTGTGTTGTTTTTATTAAAAGCCTATGGAGCATTTAAACTTTCCAAGGAGAGAGAATTGTCTCGGCTTCAGCTCCTACTCTCTTAAAACCAGCTGTACACCAGCCACTCCCCATGCTCCATAAGGCACCCAGCTTAGAGAATTCCACTTCCTCCCAAAGACCAGTCAGAACTGTTTGGAAAGGCAGGCACTTCAAAGTAAAACAAAGATCTGGTGAATGTTCACATCACTTCAGAAAGCACTTCCCTGCTCAGAGATAAGAGGAGGAAGCTTCAATACTCTGAAAGCCTTACAGAGTCACAGCATTGCTCCCACCTGCTTTTCTGTTTTCACCCAGAAACTTAAGTCATTTGGGAGGCATGCTTCTTGCACAGTTGAGCACAAATAACAACTGGCTGGGAAAACAGGACAACAGAAACCTTTGCTGTTTTGATTTGGAGGGGCTGGAACATGCATATGAAACAGATGTAGTACCAAAGACTGTGACTTCCAGGTCTTGAAAATCTTACAGTGCTTTTGACTGCCAGTTATGTAATTATCTGGCAAGACTGGACTCTAAACTGTTTTAATATTAGAGGACACATTTCTCTTTCCCCTTTACCTTTTCTGTGAATGAAGAATTCCCTTTTTTACAATGAGACTACCCAAAATTGTAATTCAATCATTACAGCTACATCTGAAAATATCTCATCAATGCGGAGGAGATACACTGAACCTGGCAGAGATTCACTATGGTTAGAGACTGGCACCACAGGTATCCAGCTGCCCCCTTTTTGTTCCACAGAATAAACATAGCTTATTTAATTTAATCTCAGATCACATACTATAAGCAATTATATACATAGAGTTCCCTTCCAAAGACATTCAATAAGGAAGACATTCAGATGCTACTTGTGGGTTGCCACTTTCTTGGGGTATGCCTACACAACCAGTCCACTAAGAATACACAACCGCTTTAAAGTTAGTGGTGTGATAATTAAAGTTAAATCATCTTCATATCCCCAAATGAAGAAACAGCTTGTATTAAACTATTTCTGCTTTTATTAGTTAATGTCATAAGCAAAGCAGTCTTCCTTTTAAAAGTATCTGTTCTCTATGTTTAGAATCTTCCTGCTAAATCTTCCCACATTTATCAAGCCAAATAAATCTTACACAGCCCACATCCTCCCACATCTAAATTATTTGGGTTTGCCTGACAAGCACATGAAATGTTAATCAAATAATAAACAGTCATCCCTTTTTTCTAAATAGAGTGACACCTGGCATTTCTCTTTCCTGACCACCCCCCTAAAGACCTCTCCTTCACCAGACAATTAAATCTACCTTTTTTTAACCTTCCCATCAATGATCAATGGCTTCCATCATTTCTGATGATTTGAACTATTCAAAGTCAAAAGTATATGTCATTATTATCATAATTTTAATTTATAGATAATTTCATGTGACAATATAATAAAGCACCAACATGCAGCATTAAGAACAATATGATGTAGTTTTCTAAAAACTGTATAGCCAATTAATGAGCAGAGACGTGTGATGTCCCATTCTTGAGTATCACCTCACCCCTTGTTCCGTCTATATTCTCATTCTACCCCTGAAAGTCTTCTAATTACCACATCCTAAAGTTCTACTTTACCCATCCACCCATGATTCTATCTCTCATCCTTTCCTAACTGGCCAAAAGGGCAACTTCCATTAGGCTGAATTCTCTACTTTTGTATTGAATGGTCACATTATAGGCAAAATAAACATTAATATGTCATTTTTGAATGGGGCTGCCCAGTTTCATCTTAAGATATCTTAAATTCATAATTATGGCATAAAAGAACTTTAGAATCAAAAAATTTGACCAATCATTTAATCAAGACTACTAATTTTATTTTTATGTATTTGCTTTTTTCTGGACATTTATGCAAGAGTTCAACTCTTCAGCTGATGATGTAATCTACTTGTCCATGAAAGATCCCTCACATATAGAATCTTATTCTTCCCTTTATTCCTGATATCACTCTCATTTCCTTCTTTTTTCATTGACTACCCACTATACTACATGTCATTGAGTATCTCTGTATGGTGAAAAAATAATAGAATTCCATGGGATTTAAATGTACACAAAACTACAGAATTATGATACTAAAAGTTTTCTTTTATGTCTTGCTTTTCTTTTCATGCAATGTGTTGTAAAGTATATGAATGTTACTATAAATATATCTCATTCATTGCTTCTAGCAGTGAAATAGCATTCCATGGAACATATAATACTATTTTACTTTTTATTACCCTAGTGACAGACAACTAGGCGTTCTCCACCTGTCTAGTATAATAAATGTGTATAATTATTACTCAAATAAGACAATTTTAAGGAGAATATTTACAAATGGACTATTTTTAAAAGATGTGGATTGGATTTAGGATAATCACAAGGGTTATTTCATTAGCCCAGGGTTAGAAGCTGCAGAACTCTACAACCCCTAGGTTCAAAAAAGTAAGTGCAAGGAGTGGTTGCCAAGCCTGAAAAAGGGGGTTCATACTGAAGTCTACAACCACAGAGGAGCAGTGACCTTGGGTGGAGGGACACAGCCAGCTCAAGCTGCTCTCTCAGGTCTCTGAGGCTCTCTTCAGTTTTTCTTCATTCTTTTTTCTTTCTGCTCTTTAGACTAGATACTTTCCACTGATCTATCTTGAGGATTGCTGATTCTTTATTCTGCCAGCTCAAATCTGCTGTTGAGCCCTCCAGTGAAAATTTCCTCAAATTTATTATAGATTTCAACTCCAGAATTTTTATTTGCTTTTTGTTTTTAGTAAGTTCTATCTCTTTATTGATATTCTGTATTTGGTGAGTCACCAATCTCATATGTTTCTTTAGTTCTTTAGAAGTGATTCCCTTTAGTTCTTTGAACATACGAAAAATAGTTGATAGTTTTGTCTAGTAACTTCAATGTCTGGACTTCCTCATGAACCGTTTTTAGTCTGCTGTCCATTTTTTTCCCCTAACACATGGACCATACTGTTTTGCTTCATACAATTCTTTTTTTTTAATTACATCTAGATACTTTATATCTTTTTTTAATTAAATCTAGACACTTTAAGTCATATGTCAATTCAGATCCCACCCACTCCCCAGTTTTGGGTAGTTGTTGTTCATTGTTGTTGTTGCTGCTGCTGTTTGTTTGTTTAGTGAGTTTCTTGAACTCATTTTGTAAAGTATGTACTTTTTGTCATATGCAGCCACTGAAGTCTTTGCTTTATTAGTGGTCAGCTAATGATTAAACAGAGATGTCCTTAAATGCCTTGAAGCATTTCACCAACAGACTATGTTTGTGTGTTGAGGTACACCTTCAGTGATCTCCCTGGCAGTCAAAATTCTGCTTTAGTCTTTACTTTCTGCTTGCACAGAACTTCAAGATCCATCAAAGATGAGAGACTTCTCAGGTCTTTCTTGGACATACACACAGTCTTGCACATGTGTGCAGCCTTCTCGACTCCCAAGATTATTTCAAGGCTTTCCAAAGCCTTGTCTGTCCATCTCATTACCTAACATTTCCTTTTAAGCTTTTTGGTCAGCTTCTTGTTTGATCTCAACTGTTATCACCACTTCAGGCAGCTTCAAAGTTTAAAAATGACCACTGATTGTTTTCAACAAATGTCTCAAGGAAAAAATGTTCACAATGATTACATTTTGAATCATGTTAAATAAATACAAGCCCTGCAAGTAGGGATTTCCAGGGAATTGTCAGACAAATCCAACAATGACAATTCTCCAGGGATGGAGGTTTTGGGGAGCCTCAGATTTCTTCTGCTCCCTTCAATGAGTTCTTGGCTACAGTAGGTTTTCATAATGACTAACAAACAGTAAAACAGTTGGTTTTCAATGCTACTGCAGAGCTGGAGAGAGAGAGATGGGACTACTGCAAGGCAAAACACCAAGCCCACTGTTCCTTTTGCAATTTAACCTTTTTTTTTTTTCAATAAATGCTCCTCAGATTGTTGGAAGCCTTTGGTTAATTTCAAAAATTCTGAAAAGTTAACTTTGATCATTTTTACCAGTGCTGTCATTGCATAAATGGACAAGAGGCTTTTCAGAGCTTATTATTCTGCAATCCCCACTGATGTCACTATTTGTTAATTTTTCACTTTGAAATATATTTATTTTTTAGACTTTAATCCATCAGTTATTTTTCTAAGGCATAGTTTTTGGAAATTATATTTTTCAATAGTGCTGAGCAATCTGTTTATGCCCCTGTAGATCAACTGTCAATTTTCTCCATCCTGTTTTGTGATCCAAGAAACTGACCTTAGTCAACTGCTTCAGCCAGCCTCCTTTGCCTTCTGGTTTCCAAGTATGCTCAGACAATAGGAGAAAAGTTATTCTGCTGACTTCCTGCCTTCTAGACCATGATTTGGCAGTAGCTGCATTAGTCTACCACATGCCTCTACCACAGGTGCAGTTCTGATACCTTCTGATAATCATTCCTTCCTTTGGCCCCTTCAGACCTATGAATGATATAGGCTACCCACTTACGTTGCACAGAACAGCCTCTCTCCCACTCCACCAACAAATTATTTGGCTCAAAATACAAATAATGCTGGGGTTGAGGAACCCTGCTCTAGTCTGTTCCAATAGTCTGTATGCTGTGCCTACCCTAGTGCCAAATTATTTTTATTACTGTTTGTATAGCATATCTTCATAACATTTAGGATGTAGGCTCCCTTTCTTTAAGAAAAAGATAGGTAGTACCATATAAACTTTATAATAAGTTGAACTTTTCAAAATAACCTGCTGGAGTTTTATTTGGGATTCATATTGATTTTTTTTAATTAATATTGGAAGAATAAACATTTTTACAATGTTAATGACGAAAGGCAACTATGCATGACCCTGGAGATTCCTTCTGTGCCCTCTATCATTAGCTTATCAGAGGACTGACTCAGCCTTTAGCTGATGTCAGCATTCTTGGCATGCAAGTCTGTTCCCATGACCCCTGTATGCAGACCTTGGTCATCCATATGCAGAGTCCTCAGGGTTGGTCCCTGGCTGGAAATTCTGATACTTAATCATCTCCCTTCTCTATCATCCATTCTACAGTGCCCTTCCTTCAGCTAATTCCTATTCTGGTAGGATAACAGTTTTGGTGGGATGACTTTCCTCCCTGAGGAGTCTGATCCCCTAGTTGCCACGCCCTTCTCAGATGATGGCTACCTAGCAATGAGAATCTTGACACCAGTAGTTTGCAGAATGTGGATAGTCCCTAACATTCTATTATAATACAATGGTTAAAGATTTCACTGGATGGCATACTGGTAGAAGGGGCCCCAATGGCTGCTACAACGTATCTACTACTAGAAAGAAACTAGGGAAGTGATCAAAATAAGGGTTAGGAATTAGGTGAAAACTCCTGAACTGTCTTGCTTCATTGAAGAGAGATAATGACAGACTCTTGGTGATTAATCATCAATTCAAGGAAAAATGAGAAAGTACTTAAGGAAAAATGTCAGCATCGTCCCTATCCCAGCTTCATCAACTGACTCCAGGCATAGAAGCATCCTTTGACCCTCAGTCTTTTTAGAAAACATTATCCTCCTGGAACTTACTTAGTTCCTTCAAATTTCAATGCATCCACAGCTTGCCAGTGACTTTAAAGGAAAGCATGATTTTTTAGTTTATCCAGGATTTATTTTTGTTACAGCAATTTGATAGTTTCAAAAATATGTCCAAAAATTCTTCAAAACTGTCTTCCCTTCAAGGGACAAAACTTTATTCTCAGGCACCTGAGTGTGGGCTAGATTTCAGGTCATACTTCTGATGACTAAAATATGACAAAAGTTATGGCTTGTCCCCAAAGACTCCATCTCCAGGAGGATAATTTCTCTGGCTCACTCTCTTAATCAGATCACTTGCTTTATGGGAATAGGCTTCCACCTTCTAAGAATATCCACGCAGCCTATAGAGAGGCCCACATATAGAGAAACTGGGGAGTCCAGTCAACAGATATGTGAATGAGCCTAGTTGGAAGTGGACCTTCTACCAGTGGAAACTAAGATGACTACAGACCATAATGACAGGTTGTCTGAGTCAGAACCACTGAGCTAAACCACTCTTAGATTCCTCACCTTCACAAAGTGTATGAGATAATAAATGTTTTAAGCTGCTAAGGTTGGGAGTAATTTGGTATACAGCAAGAGATAACTAATGCAACAGGACTAAAGATCTTTCAGAGCCTTCCCATCTGGAAGCCATTCATTAGGGAATTTTACCCACTCACTTGGATGGTTACCAAATTTATATCACTAGTTCAGAAATCTCAAACAAGCTTTCACATATTATATTATTTTTTCATTTGCCTCATCCACCTGCTTCATTTTCTGCCTCTCTATTTATGTTTGAGGGACAGGGTTTATATTAATGCCCTGAACTTACCTCTGTCATTGAATTTAGAACTTTGTATGACAAGTTTTGGTATTTCCAACCTACTAGAGAGTGAGCTGCCTGAAGGGAGAAAGAGTGTTCATCTTTGCATTCCTGTGCACCCAGCACATATGGGTCCTCAACACACAGCTGTTAATTAATCAATGAATAACTAATCAATAGTCATGATGGAGTCAGTCACAAACTATCTGAGGCAACTATGAATTGCAAAATGTGGCTGAATGGCAGAGTCACCAAGCATGGAGAAAAATGATAAACATTCACTGCATTTTTCATATAGACTGGTGTCGATTAAGCTTCAGTTTATTGTTCCAGAATCCTTCATCATGTGTTATGAGACATCTCCCAAAGGAAAACGGACCTTCAGAGAAATAAGTAAATCTAATATTGGCCATCTAATAAAGAGAAGATGAGAGGAGGATTAAGATCCATGTTTGAAATGCCAGATGAGTATCTGTGTCTGATTTACTGATTAACTTAGACCAGAACTAATTTTTGTCATCATGGTATTTGCTAGGAATCTAGACACATAAGGTCTGCGGATGCTGCATAACAAGTGCACTAATGCTTCTCAAGTTCATGAACCATGTCTCTTCAACCTTGACATTAGTCTGAATAGAACAAGACCACAATATATTTTTGGTTTCTAATCCCTTGTTATCAATTGTTCACAAGTGCTTTGGCATTAAAAAGGAAGGAGAATGCCATTCCTTTATCCCCTGCTGGTTATACCTCTCCTAAAGTCATAATCCCTGTGACAATAAGCGATTGAAGAGGACATTGCTTTGATGAGGCTATTTAACCTCAATCCTTTTTACATACTGTTTGTAATCTGCACAGCTATACAATTATTCAGCCTCCCTTTTTTTAGGGAATCTTTTCACACTTCCAAAGCTCCCCGAACTTATAATCAGTTTCACTGGCATAAAGACAAAACCCTCCCAAATGCAGTTTAAAATCATGCCACTGTTGGCCTTAATCTCCTTCAAAAGCCCTAAAATATAAATTAGGCCTGTATTCATTGTATCCCAAAGAGCTTTCTTTTCTGAAACTTGCTCTCACTGCCGCAGGGCCTCCCCAATAGTTCTCAACAGCCATCTGGTTGGTGTGCTTTCCCCAGATGGGCTCAGTCAGCACAGATTCCAGGGTTTAAGAAAAAGGAGAGGAAAGAGACATTTGGTAGCTGACTAAATTTAAAATGTACAATATTGAGACAATCTGCATTTCCTTTTCTCTCAGCTTTATTATCACCTGCAAATGTTATCTGTGCCTAATAGGAGCTGCCATCTTTGTTAACAAACTTCACAATAGTTTATGATTTCTTGATAAAAGAATACTTTGAGAGGTAAAGAGAACTGTTCCTTGGTTTTAGGGAAATCTGTTATAAAAATATACATGGATGCTTGAATTATTGTGAAACTGTAAATTAGAATGATGTGTTATGCCCTGCAATAGAAAAGTGGAAGACTGAGAAAGATATGTTGTGCAGTCTTTTAAATAATAATAGAAAACACTCACATAGGGCTTAAAACATGGCAGCAAATGTCCTGAGTGATTTACATATGCAAACTCATTCAATCCTTACGATAATCATGCGGAGTATGCACTATTATATCTTTATTTAATGATAAAAAATAATACAATAAAGAAGGTAAATAATTAATGCCCAGTAATACAGATACTGGCTGAACCAGGATTTGAACAAATGGTCTGGTTGCAAAGTCTGTGGTCCATACTTTTTTTTTTCTAATGGAGGTACTGGGGATTGAACCCAGGACCTCATGCATTCTAAGCAAATGCTCTACCACTGAGCTTTACAATCCCCCTATGGTCCACTCCTGAGCGTTACATTACTTCCTCCATCTTTTATCTTGTGCTCTTAATCAGACTCCCAGGGTTGCTCACATTCCAAGACTTGACCTCTGTAAAGTTAATTTTTCTCTAGTTAACTGTCGCCACAGCTGGCAGGCAGTCCAAGTATGTCCGACAGGCAAGCCTGAAGTATGGTGATGTCCACCATCTGCCATGTTAGAGGAGCCCAGAACCTTGGCTGCTAGTATTAATCTCTCTTAGGCTGAGGGAGAAAAGTAGTTAGACAGATCAGCCAACAAAGCCCTGAGGTTAAGCAAGTAATTGCCGACTGCACCACAGTAACAAAAGCCAGTTTCTGCTGCATTAGGTTTCTGGCCACACCAAAAGCTTTCTCAAACTTTCAGCACTACAGACCATATAATATATATTTATGTGTAAGAGTATGTGTGTTTTAAATCAATTCAGAGTCAATAATTTGATGTCCATACCACTTAGCACATCATTTAGAAGCTTGATAAAGTATATGAGCAATTATCTTTCCAAAAAAATTGAAAAACACAATTAAAGGACTAATATGAAATCCTCTGCCCCCATCAAGCAGGATCAGGAAAGTGTGTGCAAGATTACTGAATTTGATGCCTTCTACACATCAAGTGATCAAGAATATAACTAAGCCCTATTTTCACCTCTATATGACCTCTACATGATAAAGGTGTAAAAAAGTGGCCTTTCCAAGGATGCTATAGCCCATGGGAAAAAAAGTTAAAATATGTGGCTAGACTACACTTGAAGGGGTGACCAGCAGCAGGAAGAATCATGCATCAAAAGAGGCTTGTTCATGACCATAATTACAATGATTAAACTAGAAGATGGAACTCTGCAGGGAAATGAGGTCTGGGAAGACAGAGATGGCTTTGAGCCACTACATCTAGGTAGGTGGAGTTTAAGTCTGCCTTGCCTGGGTTTCAGAGAAAAAGGGATGCCACAGGAGACAGCTGGGTAGAATGGGAAACACTTTCAGCTCTCCTTCCTCCCATGATGCTTAATCGTCCATGAAAGTCACTGGCTTGTCAGCCTCCCAGAAGTTTCCATGCTTCTCCTACAAACAAACATTGTAAACAAAAGGTGAAAATTTCCACAGCACTTTGGGTTCCCTAAGCATTACAAGACAAAAATTACAAGACATAAAATTCTAGCTCTTTTGAGGAATATCCATAAATCTTCTAATTTATTTTTTTCATAAATCTTCTAATTTAAATCTACATCTGATCTCCAGCTAGAGTTAAACCACACTAATAATCTCAAAGAAATATTCATTTTAGTATTTATATTATCATTTATCCTACACATCAATATTAGTGAAGTGTTCATTTTCAACTACTCAAACTACTACCTCAAGCCTTCCAAAAAGCACATGAAAAGATGCTCAACATCACTAATCATCAAGAAAATGCAAATCAAAACCACAATGAGATATCACCTCATACTTGTCAGAATGGCTTTATCAAAATGCACACAAATAACAAATGTTGGCCACGATGTGGAGAAAAGGGAACCCTTGTAAACTGCTGGTGGGAGTGTAAAGTGGTATAGACACTGTGGAAGACAGTATGGAGGTTTCTCAAAAAACTAGAAACAGAACTACTGTATGACCAAGCAATTCCTGGGTACATATCAAAAAAAAAAAAAAAGGAAAAAAAACACCAATTCGTAAAGATACACACACTCCAATATTCATAGCAGCACTATTTACAATCACCAAGATATGGAAGCAACCTAAGTGAAGTGTCCATCAACAGATGAATAGAGAAAGAAGACATGGCATATATATATAATAGACTACTATTCAGCCATGAAAAAGAATGAAATTTTGCCATTTGTAGCAACATGGATGGAGCTAGAGAGTATCACAGTAAGTGAAGTAAGTCAGACAGAGAAGGAAAAACATTATATGATATTACTTTTACATGGAATTTTAAAAATATAACAAACTAATGAATGTAACAAAAAAGAAGCAAACTTACATATAGAACAAACTAATAGTTACCAGTGTGGGGGGCAATATAGGGGTAGAGGAGAGGGTGGCACAAACTATTGGGTATAAGACAGACTCAAGGATGTGTCCATAACACAGGGAATATAGCCAATATTTTGTAATAACTGTAAATGGAAAGTAAAAATTGTATAAAAACAAAAAAATTTTAATTAATAAATGTTAAAAAGCAAAACAAAAAGAAAACTACTACTAAAGCCTTAACAAGTAATAATACAATGCCTTAAATGGGAATTTGGAAATAAATTTGAACTTAACAAAAAAAAATGTTAAGGTTTGTACTATATATGGAATAACCTTTCATGTTGGCAACATACTTCATCTACACTTAGAAACAGCCTCCTGAATGGACTCTCCCCATCTTTCTATGCATGTTAAGCCCACCAATATAAATTATGATACACAGCTGTCCCAAAGCCATCAGTAACCCCTCACTGATTAAAACATTAAACAGAAGCACAAACTTTTTACTACGTATCACAAGATAAAATAATAAAATGGTCACAGCTGAAATTTTACCAAGCCGAATTTCCATACTAGTTGCTTTAATTTGCATGATAATCTGCTTTTCTCTTTTCTGTTGAACAATAAATAATAATACCTTAGCAGTGAACTGTCATTAAGGATCATTCCTCCCAAAGAGAATAATCACATTGATAGTAAGAACTGAAACTCAGTCATGAAACTTGGCCAGTACTATTTCACAGAGTTTTCTTAGCAATATAAAGGGATGGCAGGTTAGACAGTAATAAGAAGAATTCTTGATTTTGAAGTATTGACCAGGTATTAATGTTACATTGTTTGCAGCGAATGCACTTAAGAGTTTTTGGAGGACACAGACATTCTACTTGTTACTGAATGGCAAAAAAATGATGTGAAAATCTACTATCTTTAAAGGAGAATATGAATAAACAGGGCATATATGAAAAGAATTAACTGCCAATCTTTAAACTAATGTGAAAAGTCGTCTAGATTACTCACCTTTAGTGTCTTTGGACATCATTGCATTCAGTGATTTTACACAGGACTGAGTCCTAAACAAAACAGGACATACGCCTTTTGGAGGAAGTTGTACTCAATTCTAAACTTAAAATATGGTTTATCAAATAACAATACTTAACGAGTTTAACATGTTATTTTGTTTCTATAAGCTGTAGAAAATACATGTTCCACACCAATTTTTTATAAGAGGCTGTCATTTTTCTGAAGGCTCACTAATCAGCATTCCATGGCTTATACGGTCTATAGATCCAGTGAATCAGATGTGCCACCTGATGTTTTCAAATTTCAGCTTTATTTTACATTTTAATATTTTAATTAACAACTTTGTTTCTTTAGATAAGAAAGTTGTTATTATGCGTTTATGCTTTTTTGGTTCATTCGAAAGTAGCAAATATATCTGAGCTTTGGGAACAATGACTAAAGACAAAATTGTTTAAAAAATGCATTGGAATAGAACAGAATATATAGTTTTTAAGTTTTAAGTAAAATGAAAGTAAAAGAGATAAGTGGTTTTAAAATGCATCCACAAATTGTTGATACACCTCCCTTCAAGAAGTAGAGCTTAATTTCCCTCCCATTGAGTGTGGGCTGGATTTGATGGCTTCATTTCATCAAATAGAACATGACAGAAATAATGGTGTGTGACTTCCAAGATTAGATAATGAAAGACTTTGCAAATTTCTCTTTACTCTCTCTTTGATTAATTGCTAGGGTGGAAGCCAGATGCCATATCCTGCATCATATATATATCATACTTGAGGACACTCAAATAACTTTATATAGCAGTCCATATGGCCAGGAACTGAGGCTTCTTGTCAACACCATTAAGGAATAGAGGTCTTCTGCCAACAGTCATGTACCTGAGCCAGTCACATTTTCAGATGATAGTAGCCCCAACCAATAACTTGACTTGACTCTGACTCAGAACCATCCGGTTAAGCCGTCTTCAAATTTCTGACCCATAAAAACTATGAGTGAAAAAATGCTTGTGTTTTTCAGTCTCAAGACAATTTGTTATGCAGCAATAGATAACTATAGAAATAGTCTCCCTTACAGACATTGACAAAGGGGTCATATTCTTCAGTGTTCAGAAGTAAAGATTGTGTGACATGTGCTAAAATATGGAAACATTCTGGGAGAAAAACATAACTCCTCTCTTTGACAAATCCAACAATCTCTACCCATTTCAGCTTACCAATGTTTTACACCAACACACTTCAATCTTCGATTTCTTTTTCATTGAAATTAGCAAACTAGAATAATAGAATGTTTTTGTTTAATAGGTCAGTCAACTTTTCATATTCCATTTTACGGTTTTCAGTGATGGGATTCTACACCAATGATGTCTGCTCCTCAGAAATCAGATAAGTAATTTTTTAATCACATATAGGTATTTTTCATTCCCATACCTCTGAATATTCTTATTCTGAACTTAACATGAAATTTATATGTACCTGTAGTCTTCTTACATAAATTATTTTAATATCTTATTTAAAATACATAGAAAATAGTCTGTATTTTAAAATTCTATGTTTGAATATATGAGCATGTTTACCTCTTAATACAAATTTCTCAGTCAAATTTAATGTGAAATTACGTGGAGCAAGCAAACCTGCTGGGTTTTCTGTTAAGTGAGAATTCTGAGGCAAATAACAGCTTCTTAAAGAGACAGTCTTGAGAGTGACATAATTCTGTCAATGGTCAAATTGTCTTCTGAGAAATCCCACTGCTATGTGCAAGGAACTCCTAAATAGAATGCCTTAAGAGTTTCCATACTTTTTGCATCTAATCCCGCATACGTTTTTTGGGAGAGGGGGAGGGCTTACAAAGTGGCAAAATTATTGTAGTGTTTTAGGTAAATGGTTCTCCTTGAAGGAGAAATAAACTCCATGCTGCCATTCTAAACTGGATATATAGTTCTCCTACTAGTTATTTTATTGTTATTGTTTGGCTTGGCCAACTACTGTGTATTTCACGATGATTTTTTTCTAAGATAAACTGTTTTAACTACAAACTTGGAGCATACCTTTCTTAAAAAAAATTGAAAACTACATTTCACTGAAATGGCTGGGGAAGGATGAGTTGTTCCAAATATCCAAGTTGGTAGACTATTGGTAGACTATTTTAAAAGTTGTATATGATGGCTACGTTTAATTAGCTTTCCAAATTTTATAATATTTTAAAGTTGTGATCCAAACAAAAGAATAAAATGTATGTGCAAATCACTTTACATGTCTTCATGCATGATAAAGGAACACATAAGACTACATTATGACAAGAATAAATAATTCATGCATTTCATCAAGAAAAGTTGCCTGCAAATTGATTTGAATATCATTTTGACATTAAATTGGAGTAAGGTATAACCAGAATCCCCTGTTTAAAGACAGGATGACAGTTATTAATTGCTAAAATGAAGTATTATGGCATTTTAAAATTAAGATTAACAATTCTGCCGTCACACCAATCACTCTTGACACGTAAGGCTGAACTGCTTCCCGCATGTTACCAAATTATGACAATACCAGCTCCTGTCTTATACTGAAAGGGACATTTCAAAGGGTTGACAACTGATCCTCAGGAATCTGAAAGGAAATATCAAGTAGGTGTTACTTATCCACATGTGAGGCTTCCAGGAAGACCAGGGGAATTTGCAAGGCTCAATATTGCTGGAAATTCACTTAATGCATTCTGTCCTCTCCCCAGTGTCTACACAGGAATGATTTAGGGATACTGGCTGCCATGTCTTGATTTAGAACTAAGATCTTAATCACAATAAAACCCCTGCCTTGGCAGACCTTTCCTGTTATCTTCATGAAGACCTCAACACTAACAGGCACTCAATTCCTCACAATTCTCACAGAACCACCTTACGGCTTTTCTGGGCAGCCATCCTCTTTTTGGAGTTTGCATTTAGACCAATTGGAGAAAAGATCGGGTGCTTTGGGGAGCAGGTGCTAAGAGACCCAACAATAAGTGGAGCTTTGAGGGTTGCAGAGCGGTGTAGGTTAAAGCCATCAATTTTACTGCAGGACACTGTTTCTCCTGCTACTAACAGCTGCTCAGAGCATAGTGGGGAAGCTACCCTGCTGAGCAGACTGGAGTCAGAGGATGGAAAATCTACCTCATTTCCAGGTTGAAGGGTCCCACATTAAAAGACCATAAAGCTAAAGTCATTTAAATAGTAGCTCCAAGGGTACATTAACTTTTTTTCTTTCACGATGTTTGTTAACACAGATATCAAAAACAAGTTCCTTGTCACTTTAACATTCAACACAACATAACAGGTTTTTAAATTGGATTTCTTGTCTCAGACATTTGTGTTTACACACACACACACACACAAAAGTTCGAGTAAATGAAGAAAAAAAAAGAACAAGCCATCAGTACTTACACATGTGGAAGTCACTGTCACCAAAAAGCTAACACTGGCCATTTGAAACCTCTGCAAAGCATTTAAAGTACTGAAATAGACATTCCATCATTTATGTTGGAAAAAAATAATTTATTGCCACCCATACTGCTACAAACTTTGAGAGGCTTTGAAATTTCTGCATTGTGAATTTAGAATCTCTGTCCTTGAGGAATGCCTTAGAGGAACAAATTTGGAATACAAATTGGCCTTTGAGAAGTCCACTGAGTTAGATGGCTGGATGCATGTCACTTTGTGAATGTGCCACACTCTTCATGGAGAGACCTGAACAGCAGGACTGCCTGTTCCTGCTGCTGTCAGCTGGGTGTTCCCTTGAGAGATGCAGCGTATGGGTGCCGTACTGTAACTGTAAACTACTTGGGAAAAGGGGAAAGACTGGGATTTAGAAATGTCTGGCAGCTCAAGGATCTGGTTTGAATGCCAAGTAGCAGCTGAGACAACTGTGTAATAGCTTTACATTCCCAAAGGAGAAGGGGTTGAAAAAGAAAAAAAGACAGCTAGGTTCTTGTCAACATTTTTGAGAGTAGATACCACCAATGCTTCTCAAAAAGATCATCATTTTCTAGTTTTAAAAATAATACATAAGTATGGTTCACATGCAGGGCAAATGGAAAGACTGACTTTATAATCAATGTGCCTGTCTAAATGCAATTATATAAACTTGGCTATGCAATGCACAAGCTATTAATGTTACACCCTAAAGATAGCACGCTGCATAAAATATCTAGATTACTATATTCAATTATTCTAATACTCTATGCAGTGTAGACACTGGTGTAGGCAAATTTTATACAGAATTTTTAAGTGTTCCCATAATATACAATACAAGCATCATTTTATTTTAAGCAATCAGTGTTTTTATTAAATTATTGGAGTCAGCAGCACTGGATATTTAAGTAGAAAACTGGAATATCAATAATGTAACTCTTCAGCTGCATTTAATATAGGATTAAATGATAATTATAAGCAATAAAACAATAACATAGCATTTACTGACTTTCAAATTTTTTAGTTAAAATTAGGATTTTTTTAAAAAATCAACTACTGATAAACTGAAATGTATGTTATATATGGAATGCATGGAATTTTTCTAAACTTTTTTTATTTTAAGTTGTTTTGTTGTTTTTTTGTGATGTAACGAATTTGTCTAAGCAGAATTTGAACAATCTGCCTAGGTGGCATCTTAGTAACCTCATTGTAAAGAAAATCAAGAAATTTTTTATAATACAAACTCTACTTTCCAGCTTTAAAACTGCAATCAGAGCTTCCAGCAGATGCTCCTTCAGTTTAAGAACATAAATCATCTTTTGGCTAAAGTCAGAGCATCCTATTTAGGAAAATTCTTCTTGGAAAAAAATATCTAATGTGATATCTCATGCAAACAAGGAGTTAAAAGAACTTGCCACCGACTGAGCATGGGGGTCTGTGCCCTGAAGGGTGAGTCAGCATTCACTCTTCTATTCTGGCCATCTGCTCTTGTCCTTACTTCCTTTTATATCTGCCTGTCTCTGATTTCTATAGCTCATCAACAAGGCAGCAGCTGTTGGACTGTCTTCTTGAAGATGCTTAAGCTTCTAGCCTAAACTTCACAGAAAAGGAAATATTAATTTGTAAACATCATCACCTTTCAATCATTTTGTGACCAAATCATGAGGAAAACCCAAAGTGATTTATAAACACACCAGCATACAGAAGTGTTCCCTATTTCACACCTTTTGTTCCATCTTAAGGAAAAGCAGGGTCCAGGTGCTTATGTAATTCCCACCTTAACCCCACACATACTGAAAATTATGAAGGGCAAGGTTGGAAAGGAAAAATACTTGGGTAGGTATGATGCTTACCATATGTGCCAGATTTCAAGTATTTTTCATCAAGCATTAAAATATTCCAGAAATCTCAACATTTTTGCCTCAAAATGCCTATTTTAAACTGACTCTCATATCTGGAAAGCCATGTGTTTTCCATTCCATGTCTTCATTAGTTTGGAAAATAGAGTCCAGAGGGGCTTGGTAGAAAGCCTGTAGGCATATTGTGAAAAGCCTCCTCTCATCAAATTAGCACAATCATCTAGACTCATATGGTACAAGCATATTACTTTGCACACAATATGTGCTTACCAATGCTAATTTTACTTAATTTAGCTCAAAGATAAATATCATGTGGATAATGATACCCAATCATTGTCATTCTATATCCCTCAAGAATATAGACTCACTGCAGCTTAAAGATTCATGTTTTTCACAAGAAAAAAACTGCAAAACAACCAGCAAACAGCATATTTTGATCATAAAGAATGAAGATCATCTTTTAAATGATGCTATATACAATGACAAAGAAATATATAGCAGAAGACTAGCCATGCCCCATAACTTCAAGGTTTCCAAAATTCAAATAATCCCCCAAAGTATGTCTCCATCAGCTTTACCCTATGCCAGAAATAACTGTCATTATTCTTGTTTCTATTATTAAATATATGCATTTTCAGAGGGTGCTTGTATAAAGGAAATACATTATTCATAATGCATAGCAGTTTATCATTTTGGCCTTCATGATCTCACTTGGTAAAATTAGACTTCTTTTTAGCATTCCACCATAGATTAGGAATTATAACAAGATAAGTAGTTTTTAAACAGAGTGTATGCAGTTTTGGTAAAGTCTAAACACAACATAAATTCTAAAATGGCATACACAACTGGGGCAGTGGAGGGTGATCCCTTCAACAGCCAGGAGAATGAGGTCATGAGGACACTGGATTTCTATTAAAGGTTACTCAGGAAAAGGAACTACTACAAAAACAAGCTTTCCACTACATTACTGTTTGGGACTGAATTCTGTCTCCTCCAAATTTATATGTTGAAGACTTAACCCCTAGTATCTCAAAATGTGACTATTTGGAGATAGAACTTTTAAAGATGTAATTAAGATAAAATGAGATCATATGAGTGGGCCCCAATCTAATCTGAATAAAGTCCTTATAAAAAGAAGAGGTTAAGACACACACAGAGGGAAAACCATGTGAAGACACCAGAGGAAGACAGCTATCTACAAGCCAAGGAGAGAGGTTTCACAAGAAATAACATTGCTGTCACCTTGAGCTCAGACTCATACCCTCCAGAACTGTGAGAAAATAAATGCTGTCCATGCCACCCAGTCTTTGTTTTTGCCGACACAGCAAACTAATACCGTCATCTCTTTTTAGCATGTTGGCCAGGATGGAAAGTAATCTTCAGGCCTAATGGCATGCAACATAATTAAAGATTTCAAGCATACTTTAATGAAGTTTAACAAAGTCAAAGAAGTAAAATTCAAAAGGCATCATAGACTTAAAGGAAAGAAATAAATGGCAAAATAAGAAGAAAGACTCCAAAAGACCAAGACAGAAAAACTGTGAATGGGATAGCTTAAAACCAGAAAAGAGACAAGGGAAAAAACATGTAAAGATCCAAATAGTATGCAGTCTACAGTGGTTAATATGGAGCCAAAACTGCCAGTGGCATAAAGAACATCAAATGAAATAAGATATGATGCTCTGACATCCTGGTTAATGGATAACATGACAAGATACCCAAATTATAGCTATGAGTACTCTATGTTACTTTTTAAAAAATCATTATAAGTTTAAAAAAAAAACTTTACTTGGATATTTTTTAGAAAGTCCATTTGGAATCAATGAATAAATTAAATTATAACATTTTAAACTGTATTCTGCACTTATCCATACAGTTCATTAAACTAGGTTGACAAAAGTGCTATGAGAAAAGAATTTAAATATAAAAGTGAGCATAGCCTGTGGCATCCTTTATTATACTGTATGCTTAATTCCGTGCTACTAAATGATTTATTGAAAATACATTCTATTTTCTTAATTTTTCTGCTATTTACTTGCATTATTCAATTCCATCATAACTGAAGAATGAATTGACAAGGTGTCGTATTTAAGAGTAAATGAATATTTAATTGCTCGTTCCATAAGACATGAAAATAAGACATGAAAATGAGTATATAAGCCATGATGAAAATAAAGAGGAGGGGGTAAATATAGTATTTGGGGTTAATTTAAAATGGAACAAGATTTGTAAGATAACAAAATATGGCTAAAGTAGCTTTTCTAATAAATTCTCTTCTTAGGTATTCCTAAGCAAGAGAGACATAAAAGTACTCAGCCAATCCTGAGGGAAAAGAAATGATCTCATCTCTTTATCCCAGAGACCATTTCTCTATTATGGCAGTCATTGCCCTCTAGTAAGTATCTTTAAATGTTTATCCTACCTAATTTGACTATGATTTTGGTACTAAGATTATCTTTTTTTTTTCATTTTCAACTTTTAATCTTCAACACATTCCCTTGTTGAATATTATACTAATTTAGAGAGTATATCTGGATATTTTCTATACCACTGAGGCTGGTTAGTATGAAATGCTTCATGGAACATGTTATTTGCGAAAGTCAAGAAGCCCACTCCAATCAGAGATAATTAGAAAAACAAAAGGTAGAACTAGTGCTGAATGTTTTAAATAAACATTATTCCAGATCATCAATATGCCTTAGAAAGGAAGTGCAGTGGGGCCAAGAACTCAAACAGGAAAAATGAGTATGATGCCGATGCTGCCCAGGAAAATAAAATGGATGCTAATAATACAATTATGAATTTGAACAAACATCTTGAGATTCCTGATAATAGTCTATCTTTATTTTTAGGGTACTATTGTTCAGAAATCTATTAAATGCCTAGCAGTATATTAGATATCTACCAAATTTGATCTTCAACCCTCAGTGCAATAATACAAATATCATTATTCTCTTTGTTACTAACTGATGGTTAGTGGAAAGATTGCCAATATTGGAAACATTCTATATCTTTCCTTCTTTCTGGGAACCAATGTTGATTTCTTATCAGACCCACCTTTTAGAGTTGCCTATTCAGCTCTCTTGAAAAGTACCCCAAAGTTTTCAAGGTTGTCTCATTTTCCATAAATAGGAAAATATAACTATATGCCCCCATATTTTGTTTACTATGTGACTCTATAACACATAAATAAATACAGCTTGTACCTGCAGACTTCATTCAGAGCCTAACTTCTCAGTAACAATAAACACAGCTCCACAAGGCCTATCACAAAAGTCATCCTTGGTAAGTATCTGAGGGATCCACCATGGCTATACTGAAGTTTCCCTTAAAATGATGCTCTTTTCAGAAAGGATTGTGATTCTTACACTTAAACCCTTTTTAAACTAGACTTATTGAAGACATAAATGTCTTCATTTCTTAAAAAAGCATTTTACAGCTTTAAGTAGTCACCTAAACATAAATAGCACACCAGATGCCATCTTTAGAAATCTTCTTTGAACCTTTTAATAATATACTTGAAATTGCTCATCCAACTGTTACCTTCACAGCAGTATTTTTGTCAAGGGGAATTTCTTGGCTGTATCTGATTCCTTCACATTTATTTTATAACGTATTTGGATTAAGGCACTGTTAAGCTCTTTATTGAAATTCCACAATGAACTGACAAAGAACTTCTCAAAGTGCCTTAAAAAACTAGAGTATTAAAAAAAAAACACTAAAGATTATAAAAACTAAGAGAATCAAGATCTAATTCATAAGGAAAAAAACTGATATTCTCCTAAGATCATCAAATTTACCTATAGCACTCTATGATTTTCTTCTAATCTGAAGAAAGCTTTGAAGTCTCCTGCTATGAAACGCTGTCATTGTCATTTCTATTTTCACAGTTTAAATGTTTCCCTGAATCTGTATTCATGTAATCTAGAATTAATCAAGTGCAGCTACTAAGAATAAAGGAAATAATAGTAAGATGGCTTGATTTTATCTCCATGATTTCTGCTTACTGGGAGTGACTGAAGAGAGAAATGGTGACTTCCAGTGTCAATTAGGCCACATGAAAGTGTCAAGGTAACATGATAACAAGAACTTCATTCTGTTTAAACCTGCCACAAATAAGTAGGCTGGCCAAAATGCCAAATTTTAACTACATGATAAATGTGTCTTACTTTTGGCCTAACCCTATAATGCTACTAAATATTTAAACAGAGAATAGATGTCAAATTTAGAGATGCATACCTAAAATATTTTGATTAAGTATTAAAAGATTTTCTTCTTTCAGATATAGTAATATATTTTAGTGGAATGTTATCACATTTGATCTACTCCCTTCCTTGGAAATAACCCAAAAGAAATCCTATGAAAAATCCCTTTACAAATGATCAAATAAAAGAGAATTACTAATCTTAATAATTCTTATCCTGCCAATGTTAAAATATCATACCAAAAACACTGCAATAAGAAAAAACTTTCAACTTTTAGATTGAAAAAGAAAGACACAAGTTAAATATTTCCCTTTCGATCAAAGTGCCACAAACTTGAAAGGATTTGCAAAGTGGAAACAGGTGTAGTCAACTGTTGGAGTATTTTTTAAATTGTTTGACATGTTATAACAGTGTGATCCAAAACTGAAACCTGACGTTACTATAAGCATTGGAAGATCATAAATCACTTTAGACAGCACACTGTAGTCATAGTTTTTTCATACTGGAAGTATGTTGTAATACTTTGTATTTTCTATATCAGAAAACTTTAGTATTTTTAACATAAGAAAACTCTGTATTAACTTTGTTACTATGAGGAAACTTTAATATTTTTAATATGAGAAAATTCTGTATTATTTTGTTTCTTAATAAACAATAATACAATCTTTAAATAATAAGATGGAAATTTAACTTTCTTTCCATATATTCAATACAATATATATAATTCCATATTGCTTGCAAAGCAATTAAATATTCTTTCTGCATTGGCATATTTTAGATATTTTATTAAAGACCAGACATATTAGAATGATGATTTCAAGCAGACTTCACACATTCATATTTTACAGTTGATTTAGTTGGTGCATAATTAAAATTACAAAGAAATTAAAACCCTCATTAAAAAAACTGCATACTAATTTTGTTTTTATAAGAAAGTTTCATGTAAATGCTAACAGTTTCATATTTTGCAACAGCATCTCTCCAAGGATGCCAATTTTTTTCATAGAAACAATCTTAGAACATCTTTATTTAGCCCCATACCTCATAGTGACACTAAGAGTGAAAAATAATTCAGATTAGAAAAATGGTGTATGGGATGCTGGCTCCTTCCCCTGCTCTGTGTATCTCTCTTGGAGTGATAGTCCTATTCAAACTGTAACTTTGCAAAATTAACAGTTATGCTAAATACATACCCAAAAGGGTGTATTTGAAAACTTCACTCTTGATATACGTATTATATCCAATTCTCAAAGAAATAATACAAACAATTTTAACATTTTTAAAAATATGCTTTTCTCATTGTCCACTTCTTTTTGTTTTTCCCTCCCTCTGGTGCCAAGAGATTTCTGCTGTTGTCTACTCAATTCCCTCACCTCTTGTTAATTCCTAGCTCCATTTCAGTCAAACATACTATAAGAAGAATAAAACTCAGATAGCTATTTTTAACATTAAACTATACTTTTTTAATGCTTAATCTTACTACGAATGTATGCTATGACTTGACTTTTTTTCTATTTTCTAAGGAATCCTTTTATGTTGTGAAGTTATCAAAATACATTTCATGGATTGAAGGCATCCAAACAGTCACTAGCAGGAGAATATATACCACACAATCCTTTAAAAATGCTTATAATAACAGTTGGGGTTTACAATAACAAATGAAGGGAAAGATGAAGGAAATATACAAATCATAAGCTTCAAGAAACACATAAATCTTTATGAAATTTAATCATAATTCAGACAAACGTTATCCTTTCAAAACCTGCCAGATCACGCCAGACATTATATCCAGTTTTAAAACTCAGGTGCTTTGAAGTTATCTTTGAAGTCCTCAGCTTTGGAGTGTTGGTGACTCCTCAGATCACACAATGCCTGCGCTAGTTCTATGTCATGCTATTGTTTCCCCATGTCAATCAGTGTTTCTTTCTCTCTTTAACATAAAGGCACATAGCTTTGCTATCTATAATATATAATCTGAAGATGTTAAACTTTTTTCATAAAAGGTTACGTTTATAAAAGATAATGGAGTAAACTGGACTTGGTAGATTGAAAAGAGAAAAAAAATGTTTATTTCAAACTACTGTCCTCTTCAAACTCACTGTGTCTGCTTACTTCTTCTCGCCTGCAGACGACAGTTTATCCAAAATGTACCTCTTTTCTCATATTAATTTATTCATTCATTTAAAACCTATTTCAAATGTCTACTAAATGCCAAACACTGTTCTAGGTGCTTAGAAATACCAATGACCAACATAAATGATTCCTATGGAATCTAGTTAGGGAAAGGCATCAAAAGTGAGCAAGTCTATGGAAAAAATTAAAATAATAAAAGCATGGTAAAAGAAGCCAGGAAGTCCAGTTTGGGAGTAGGGAGAAGTAGGGTAGGTATGTGGGGGGTCTCAGTATTTAGTATTAATTATGGTCATTAGGATAAGCCTCATTGAAATAGTGAGATCAGACCAGGTGGTGAGCTTTGCCAAATTGATATCCAGTAGAAGAACATTCCAGAACAGATAGCATAAAAAGATTAAAATAAGAACATGTCTGTGTATGGCATGTGGAATCTAAAAGAATGATACAAATAAACTTATTAAAAAACAGAAATAGACTCACAGACATAGAAAACAAACTTATGGTTACCAAAGGAGAAGGAGGGGAGGGATAAATTAGGAGTTTGGAATTAACAGATACACGCTACTATATTTTATAGAAATATAGTATGTTCAGATAAACAATGAGGACCTACTGTATAGCACAGGGAACTATATTCAGGATCTTGTAATAACTTATAATGGAAACGAATGTGAAAAAGGAGATATATAACTGAATCCCTTTGCTTTACACCTGCAAGTAATACAACATTGTAAATCAACTATATTTCAATTTAAAAAAAAAGAACATGTCTGGGATGTTTATACAACATCAAGGAAATGTGTGCATATGGTAGGAGACATCAGAAAGGAGAGGAGGGTAGCAGAACATGAGAACCATATTGGCCATTTTCTAGGCCTTCTAATCTGAGTGAAAAGGAAATACGACATAATCTGACATATTTTAAAAGGATAAGTAAGTATTCAGGTAAGAGATGATGGTGGTGCAGACAAAAGAGGTAACAGTGGAGGATATGTTTTGAAGATAGAGCCACCATCATTTCCCAACAGATTTGATAGAATGTGAGAGAAAGAAAGGAAATTTCCATGCATTTTGGCTTGGACAACAGGAAGAATGGAAGTGAATCAGACGTACAGGGGGGAATGGAAAGTGACGGAGCATATTTGGGACAGAACAGTTGGAATTTCAAAAGTTTTATACATGGTGCAATTGTGATGTTTGTTGGCCAAGTAGAGATGTTGAGTAGGCAACTGAATTTGAGTCTGTAGTCATATTACAGACCAGCCCAAGAGAGTTTAAAAATTGGGGAGTCATCAGCATATAGTCTTTAAATTTAGTTATGAGACTAGACGTTTAACCATGAGTTTGTGCCTTAAAAAGAGAAGTCTAAAAACTAAGCTCTGGGCCATACCAATCAATGTTAATGAGTCAGTAAAAGAGAAGAAATTGACAAAGGCAACTAAGAGTGAACAACCAGTAAGTTAAGGAGAAAGCCAATCAAGTACAGTGTCCTGGAAATAAAAATTTAAAAGATTGAAACTCCAACTCTAGTAAAGATATCATTCCATACATGTGACATATCCAAATTGGATTTCAGTAGCCAAAACTTCCATGATAGTGGTGGCTGCTGACTCTGGATCTACAATTTTAGCATCCTCCAAATGCATTTTGCTCTTGAATAGAAGGAATTTTGGAGCAAAAAACTTTTCTATCACTTTTATTTGAAATATAGTCAGTTTACAGTGTGTCAATTTCTGGTGTACAGCATAATGTTTCAATCATACATATACATACATATATTCATTTTCATATTTTTTCACTATAGGTTACTGCAAGATATTGAATATAGTTCCCTGTGCTATGCAGAAGAAACTTGTTGTTTATGTATTTTATATATAGTAGTTAGTATTTGCAAATCTCAAACTCCCAATTTATCCCTTCCCATCCCCTTTCCCCCTAGTTACCGTAAGTTTGTTTAGTATGTCTGAGTCTGTTTCTGTTTTGTAGATAAGTTCATTTGTTCCTTCTTTTTGTTTTTTAAGATTTCACATATCAGTGATATATGGTATTGTTTTCTTTCTCTTTCTGGCTTATTTCACTTAGAATCTACATGGATGTCTCCATAGATAGATGATCTCCAGGTCCATCCATGTTGCTGCAAGTGCCATTATTTTATTCCTTTTTATAGCTGAGTAGTATTCCGTTGTATAGCGTTGGTGGTATACTGGTGAGCATAGGTGCCTTCCATTGTATAAATATACCACAGTTATCTAGTCATCTGTCGATGGACATTTAGATTGTTTCCTTTCCTTAGCTAGTGTATGTAGTGCTGCTATAAACACTGGGGTGCATGCATCCTTTCAAATTTGAGTTTCCTCCAGATATATGCCCAGAAGTGGGACTGCTGGATCATATGGTAAGTGTATTTTCAGTCTTTTGAGGAATCTCTATACTGTTTTCCATAACAGCTGCACCAAACTACATCCCCACCAATAGTATAGGAGGTTTCCCTTTCCTCCACACCCTCTCTAGCATTTATTGTTTGTGGACTTTTGAATGATGGCCATTCTGACTGATGTGAGGTGATATCTCATTGTAGTTTTGATTTGCATTCCTCTGATAATTAGCAAAATTGAGCATTTCTTCATGTACCTGCTGGCCATTTGTATGTCTTCACTGGAGAATTCTTTGTTTCTGCCCATTTTTGGATTGCACTCTTTGGTTTTTGTTATTAAGCTGTGTGAGCTGTTTATATATTCTGGAAATTAAGCCTTTGTCAGTCGCATCATTTGCAAATATTTTCTCCTATTCCATAGATTGTTGTTTTGTTTTGCTTATGGTTCCTTTCACTGTGCAAAAGCTTGTAAGTTTAATTAGGTCCCATTTGTTTATTTTAAGCTCATTCTTCATTCTCTAAACCTTCATAGATTGTTTCAACATACGTTCAATACCATATTTATGGCTGTGACTGACTCTAGAAAACCGATTATATTTAATCCTCTTGCTACTACCTTTGGGAATAGTACACAAGTGCATACTTTGATTTTTTTTCTATTATTGAAGCTAAAAAGGCCATAACAAAACTGTGACACAATAAAGGAAGTCTGCCAAATGCCAATCAATCATATTCCAAAGGGGTCTTTGGGTAGCCATAGATGAAACACTTTCTAAGTGCTTTCTGAATATTAACACCTAATTTTTCAAAGAAGATCTAAAGGCATTCTTAGATCTTTTGGAGCATGAATTCATACTTGGCATCATTCTTCACTGATTCTCTCCACTGACCCATCCTAAACTCAAGGTGCCCAAACAATATCTTGCCATATCAGGAAAGATTGTATAGCTAGATTTTACAATAGTAATTACAGATTTTTATTTTCTGTAAAAGATTTCTTAATCAAATTTAATCATTTTTAAAACTCTTAAAAAAGCATAAGGTTTTCAAACCATGACTTTCATTACAGAATCATTTTAACTTTTAGAAAAATAAAGATGATTTCTTTATAAAAGTTATGGATATAATACAAAAAAAGGACTAGTTTCATTTTAATAAGAAATAGTAGTATCAGCTGTTCAATACATGGTACAATCAGGTACTGTCCAAAAAGCCTAGAATATACATATCAATCAATTGTCAAACAATCTTTTGATTTAGATAAAATTATGCTCACTTTATACATAAGCAATAATATTACCCAAGTTAACTCTAACAGTTGTCAATGAATACTACCCCTTGGAAAGCCACTGTGATATTTGTAGCCCCAGAATATGAACATCAATCTTTGACCTGACAGTTAAGGTTTATATCATCTTTATATCATCTTTCACAACCACTCAAAAGTCTTAATAGCTTCATCTGTAAAATAATAACATTTCCCATGTAAATCTTTATTTTTAAGTGCATTATAGTTGAAAAATGTAAAATGTAAAACTGTAATGTAAAAAATAAAATAAAATTCAAACACTGCTTTAAGTCTAATCTAGCAGACACTGCTAGTTATATTAGTTAGGGTTCTCCAAAGAAACAGAACCAATAAGATGTACAGATAGACAGAGATTTACTTTTAAGGAATTGGTTCATGTAATTGTGGGAGCTAGCAAGTCCAAAATCTACAGGACAGTTCAGCAGACTGCAGACCCAGGGAAGAGCTGATATTGCCATCTTGAGCCCAAAGGCTCTCTAGGCAGAATTTCTTCAAGGGACTTCAGTCTTTCCTCTAAGACCTCAAACTAGTTGAATGAGGCCCACCCATATTATGAAAGGTAATCTTTACTCAAAGTCTACTGATTTAACTGTTAATCACATCTAAAAATTACCATCATAGCAACATCTAGAGTGGTGTCTGACCAAACCACCAGGCACTATAACTTAGCCAAACTGACACATAACATTAACCATCAGAGTCCATCCTTTGTCAATTTGGCACCATATGCATTACTTTAAATATCCTTATCCTCAAAACAAAAATAAAAACAAAGCCATACTTCCACCTAATATGCTACAGTTATCCTGTGCACATCGAAAACACACAAATGCTTCCCCCAGAAGAGTATGTAAAGTCCTTAGGTGATGATCACTCTTCTCCTCAATAGCCTGTAATTTAAATAAATGATTTAAACTCAAGGAATATTATGTTATATAATAAGGGAATACGAGAAGGAAGAAAACCCAGATATTGCCCCCTCCCCCCACCACACACATTTATAACAAAATAAGGAAGAAATACTTCTAACAATTACTGATCTTTACCCAGTAGAGTTACCCAAATCTTTATTCCTAAAATGTCTGGGTTGTTATTAGTCCTGCCTGAACTGAGCTGTAGTTTTCCACTGACTTTAATAAGAGGCATGGTGGTACCAAGGGATTCCCTAAGCGATTTCCTGTATTCCAGACATATTCTTCCTCATTTCCATGGTGGAATAGTAGTCTAATTCCTTCCTGATAATCAGAATCAATTATCCAGCCAGTACAGTAAATACTTCCCATGCCTGTTGATTCCAAGGCATAAGGAACCCAAAGTGGTCAGGTGGCAGTTTTAACTTCCAGTTCAATGAAAACATTTCTGTGTCTCCCAGTGGCAGCATTCGTCCCTCAAGAGCTAAGACTCTTCGAAGAGCAGAGTTTAAGATCATGTGGACAAGAAGCTAAATTTTTACTATCAGACCATAAGGGGTAATGATGAGTAGTGCTATTCTAATTCTTACTCCTTAATTCCTGGATCCATAAATCCTGACTGGGAGAAACAGCACCATAGATTGAACACTGATTTAGAGTATGTACAAACTCCTAAAGAACCTTGCCACAGACCTGCGAGGCAGTGCCACCTAGCTAGCACTGTAACTCAAACTTCAAGAGGCCATTCCACGATTCTATCAAGCCAACAGCTTCAGCATAACACCAGTGGATTCCATGGTTAAGACTAGTGAGCATGGGCCCATTAATGTGCTTCATTTGCTGTAAAATTAGTTCCTTGACCAGAATCAACACCATGTGGAATACCATGAGACTGTATAAGGCATTTGGTGAGTCCACAAATAGTAGATATGACAGAAGCATTGCAAGGAGGGAAGGCAAATCTGTATCCAGTGTCTTTTCCAGTAAGAACAAAATTCTGACCCTTTCATGATACAAGCGGTTCTTCAATATAATCAACCCACCTCCAGATAGCTGGTTGATCACTCCAGAGAATGTCACCATATTAGAAATTCAGTGTTGGTCTCTGTTGCTGACACATTGGACATTCAGCAGTGGCTATAGCCAGGTTGGCTCTGGTGAGTGCAAGTCTTTGTTGCTGAGCTCAATACATATCCTCCAATTCTGCCACCACGTCCGCTTTGTTCATGAGCCCACTGGGTATCGAGAAGGGTGGCTAGGGAAAGAGGCTAACTAGTATCCACAGAATGGGTCATCCTATCCATTTGATTATTAAAATTCTCCTCTGCTGAGGTTCCTCTTTGGTGAGCATTCACATAGGACACAAATATCTTCACATTTTTACCCATTCAGAGAGGCCCATTCATATACCTCTTCCCTACGTCTCCTTGTCATCAATTTTCCAACTATGCCTCCTTCCAAGTCCCTAACCATCTAGCCAAACCATTGGCCACAGGTCCTCAATTGATACACAATCGTGTATCTGACATTTTTTCTTCCAAGAAAAATGAACAACCAGATAGACTGCTTGAAGTTCTGTCCACTGGGAAGACTTCCCCTCACACTGCCCTTCAGGGATATCCCAGAAATGAGCTATAGCACTACAGCTCTTTACTTTCAGGTGATGCATGCCTATTGTATAGAACCATTGTAAATGAGATCCAAATTTTCTCTTTCTCTATCAACTGATCATAGAGAACTCCCCATAAGGTACAGGTACAGGCTGAGAGAGTTACAGTAATTTAATAGGAGAGAGACTGTGGGGATTTGGGTCACTTCTTGATGGAATTTATTTGTGCCTTCAGAGTCTGTTCAAGCCTAATCCTATAAGCACTACTTGCATTTAATGATGAAGTATTACTGTGCACCCCAACCTTTATGGCTTGATGGGTCAGACAATATTCAGTTTATGATGGGCATCTCAGGTCACCTGGTAACTTAGTGGCCCATAGTCAGCATTCAGTTTCTAAGGCCCAATAGCAAACCAAAAGCTGTTTCTCAAAAGGAGAGTAGTTATCCACAGAACATGACAGGGTTTGCTCCAAAATATGAAGATTCTGAGCTGTTATTCATCTATAGGGACCTATGAAAGGCCCCAAACAAAATCCTTATTTGCAACTGAAGCACCATTGGATCTACTGGATCATATGGCCCAAGTGGCAGAGCAGCTAAGCATAGCAGACCCTTCTCTTGTTCTAGGCCCCAATCAAAACTAGCAGCTTTTTGGTCACTTGGTAAATGGGCTGGAGTGACACACCCAAATGAGGAATATGTTGCCTTCAAAATCCAAAGAGGATCACTACTTCTTATATCTCTTTTTTGGCTACTGGAGTAGCCAGATGAAACAACTTATCCTTCACCTTAAAAATGACTTGACTTGCCCCACACCACTAGATCCTTAGAAATTTCACTGATGTAGAAGACCCCTGAATTTTTGTTCGATTTATTTCTCATCCTCTAACATGCAAATGTCTTACCAACAAGTCTAGAGTAGTTGCTACTTTTTGCTCAAAAGGTTCAATCAGCATAATGCCATTAACATAATGAGTTAGTGTGACATCTTGTGGAAGGGAAAAGCAATCAAGATTCCTGCAAACTAAATTATGCCACAAGGCTGAATACTTGATATATCTCTAAGATATGACAGTGAATGTGTTTTGTTGGCTTTGCCAGCTGAAAGCAAACCACATGGTGGTCTTTACTAACAGGAATAGAGGAAAAAATCATTTGCCAGATCAATAACCACATACCAGGTACTAGGAGATGTGTTAATTTTTTCAAGCAATGAAATCACATCTGGTACAACAGCAGCAACTGGGGTTACCACCTGGTTATGCTTACAGTAATGCACTGCCATTCTCCAACATTCATCTGCTTTATGCAGGGGCCAAATAAGCACGCTGAACAGGGATGTGGTGGAATCACCACCCCTGCATCTTTCAAATCTTTGATGGTGGCACTAATTTCTGCAATACTTCCAGAAATGAGTAATTGATTTTGATTTACTATTTTCCAAGATAGAGGCAGTTCTAGTGGCTTCCACTTGGCCTTTCTCACCAAAATAGCCCTCATTCCACAGATCAAGGTACCACCGTGGGGATTTTCCAGTTGTTTAGTACGTCTTTTCCAATTATGCATTTCAGAGCTGGAGAAATAACCAAAGTATTGGCTAAGAGACCCACTGGACCCACTATGAAATGAATCTGAGCTAAAACCTCCCCTCCATAAACTCCTACTCTGACCAGTAGACCACAGTGGCATTTTGGATCTCCTGGAAATAGTGTCAGTTCAGAGCCACTGTCCAGTAATCCCTGAAGAGTCTAATTATTTCCCTTTCCCCAATGCACAGTCACCCGGTAAAAGGCTGTAGATCCCTTTGGGGAAGCCTGGGAGAAAGATTAACTGTATAAATTTTTGTCAGTACAGCTGAGTTTTTACTCAAGGGGACTCAGCCTCCTCTTCAGTCAAGGGGTTCTGGGTCTGTAAACCAGCTCAAGTCTGGGAATTGATTTAGGAGCCATAACTCCCCATTTTTATGATTCAACCTAGACTTTTATTTACTTGGCCTATAACTTTTCTGCTTATATAAACCAAGTGAAAATTTAGTATACTTCCCATCTATTTCACTTCCAGGAACACTTTGATTCAACTAGCCAATGACATAAAACCATTATCATTCAGACTATTCTGATACGTGCTTTGACTCTGCTGTTCATTATTATAACCACACTCACCTTGATCTGGGTGATTAATTGTTGCCACTTGGCTTTTGCCACCCCAAGAACCAATAATCTTCATTGCATTTCGGTTTCCTAGTTAATTTCCCACTATAATCTCTGACCTACAGAGTTACCAGAAGCTCTTCAAAGATGCTAGACGTCACCAAGATTTATTTCTCATAGTTGTGGTGAAAGATGTGTTCTCTAGACCCTCCTAGGATGGGTGAGCAGGTCTTACATGATAAGTCCACTCTTACATTCTCATCTCCCTAAGCCTTTTGATCCCTTCCACTACTGTATACCAAGCCATCTCTGGTATTTCAGCTTATTTAATGCAAGTGACCACCTTTTGACTCATGTTTCAGCCAACCAACCAACTAACCAAACTGTTTGAGCCCTTTCTAACTCCCTGAGTTGCAACACTAAATCCAGAATCTCTGCTTATTGACATATGTCAGTAAATTCAAACTTATCCAACTTTATGTTCCTTCCACTATTCTCCAAAACCCACAATATCCATTCTCTCACATAGTCCCAGGATTTCTGTCTATATAAACTAGAAAAGTAGTTTTTTCAGAATGCAGCACACTTCTTCATGGTTATACTTTATATTTCACCTTTCAGGGCCTGCTGGGAAGTGAGTCTAGTTCAAGGTCTAAAAGCAAAAAGGGGCTAAGGATGGTGGGTCCTAAGGAGAATTAGCAGCATTTTGCAAGGCAACTGACTCATCGGAGGCCACTGTAGTTTCCCCAAGCATATCAACTCCCTGGAGGTGGAGGTAGAACAGCTGCTTCCACTGGCAAAGAATAATCCAAATTACTAGAGGTTCCATGTCCCCAGCCTCATCAGGATGTTTCCATATCACCCCATTTCAGTTTTTAGGATTCCATTCCTTCCCAATCAATGCTCTTACTTTACCAGCAAACACCCTATAAAGTTGAGAATTCAACTTGTTATGTAATTTAGTCACTAGCAGGATGAGACTCTGGGTCTGACTTTCAGCAATCTCTGTGGCTATAGGAGAAAAAGGTTTCTTTCAGGGCAGACATACAAACTTTCAGGTCATTTATGTGGTACTTAGACTGGTAATTCAAATCCTTGAGTTCATCTTTTCCTCTCCCTACTCTTTCCAGCACAATTAGAAGTAGTCAATCTCATTTGACTTGTTAGTTTAACAAAAATGTCCTAAGGTATCAAATATATGATCACCCAAAAACCCACCTTCTCTAAGAATTGATTAGAAGAATTCAAGGTAATATTTTGCATATCTTTATTGCCACATCACACCATGGACTATCAGTGTTCTCTTTACCACTAGAAATAGAGCCATTAGCACCTTTATATCTAAACAGATCAAAGAACCAATTGCAGAAATCCCAGAATAAATTCAGAAAACTCATCCTTAAGATTTGGTTCTTCTAAAATTCCTCTCAGTGCCAAAATTACTCAGAGTTTTTCAAAGAAACAGAATTAATAGGAGGTATATACAGATAGAGAGAGAAGTTTATTTTAAGGAATTGGCTCACATGATTGTGGGGGCTGGCAAGTCCAAAATCTGTAAGGTAAGCCATCAGACTAAAGACACAAGTAAAAGTTGGTGCTGTAGTTTTGAGTTTAGAGGTAGAATTTCTTTCTCTTCAGGAGACCTCAGTCTTTTATCTCAAGGTCTTTGATTGCATGAGGCCACCCACATTGCAAAAGGAAATCCACCAAAGTCTACTGATGTAAATGTTAGCCACATCTAAAATATGCATTCATAGCAAAATTGAGACTTGTGTTTGACCAAACAACTAAGCACTTCAGCCTAGCCAAGTCAACACATAAAATTAACCATCATACTAACCAGTGTCTATTTTTATTTTCTTTTTTTTTAAATCAACAGAACCTAGATTTTGTCAAGGACAGCAATAAACAATTATGTACTTCAGCTTCTCTTCTATTTCTGACCAATGAGATTTCAGCAGAACTCTCTTAGGATGAATTCCAGGAAAACTGTAAAGTGCAAGACTAAGTTGGCACATAATTTTGTCATTTTTCCCTCACCCATCTTCATGCCAGGAATACAGAAACTACATGTAGGGGATGAGGGAGAAGGAATCATCTTTTGAAATACAAGATGACAATGTTAAGAATAAATGCATCACAACACTCCCAAACTTATTCTATGAAGCCACCATTACCCTGATACCAAAACCAAAGACACTACCAAAAAAGTAAATTATAGGCCAATATCTATGATGAATATAGATGCAAAAATTCTCAACAAAACATTAACAAACAGAATCCAACAACAATAAAAGAGATCATACACCATGACCAAGTTGGATTCATCTCAATGTCACAAGGATGGTTCGACATGTGAAAATCAATCAGTGTGATATACCACATTAACAAAAGAAAGGACAGAAACTAAATGATCATATCAATAGATGCAGAAAAAGTATTTGATAAAATCAACATCAATAAAAATTCTTACCAAAGTGGGAATAGAGGCAACATATCTCAACATAATAAAAGCTATTTATGACAAACCCACCACTCAACATTGAAAAGTTGAAAGCCTTCCTGTTAAAATCTGGAATAGGACAAGGATGCCAACTCTCACCACTTTCATTCAACACTAATTGGAAGCCCTAGCCATAGCAATCAGATGAGAAAAAGAAATAAAAGGGATCCAAATTGGAAGAGGAGAGGTAAAACTATCACTATACACAGATGACTTAATACTATATTTAGAAAACCTTAAATACTCCACACAAAAACTACTACAGCTGATAAACAAATTCAGCAAGTTAGCAGGTTACAAGATTAACACACAGAAATCTGTTGCATTTCTCTACACTAACAATGAAATATCAGAATAGGAAAATTTTTTAAAAATCCCTTTTTAAAATCACATCAAAAGTAAAATAAAATAAATAAAATAAAATAAAATAAAATAAAATAAAATAAAATAAATAAAATAAAATAAAATAAAATAAAATAAAATAATTAGGAATAAACTTGACCAAGGAGGTGAAAGACTTAAATGCTGAGAATTGTAAAACATTGATAAATTAAATTAAAGGTGATTTAAAGAAATGGAAAGATATCTCATGCTCTTGGATTGAAGAATTAATATTGTTAAAATAGCCATATTACCCAATTACAGATTTCATGTAATCCCTATTAAATTACCCAGAACACTTTTCACAGAACTAGAACAAATAATCCTGAAATTTATATTGAATCACCAAAGACCCATACTTGCCAAAGCAGTGCTAAAGAAAAAACTAAGCTGGAGGCATAACCCTCCCAGACTCCAGACAATACTACAGAGCTACATTAATAAAAACAGTGTGGTACTGGCACAAAAGCAGACATACAGATCAATGAATAAGAACAGAGAGCCCAGAAATGAACCTACACACTTATGGTCAATTAATCTTAGACAAAGGAGGCAAGAATATACAATAGAGAAATAACAGTCTCTTCAGCAAATGGTGTTGAGAAAGCTGGACAGCTGTACATAAATCAATAAAGTTGGAATACTCCCTCACACCATACACAAAAATAAAGTTAAAGTGGCTTAAAGATTTAAACGTAAGACAAGACACTATAAACCTTCTAGAAGAAAATATAGGTAAGACCGTCTGACATAAATCTTAGCAATGTTCATCTAGGGCATTCTACCAAGGTAATAAAAATAAAAGCAAAAACAAACAAATGGCACCTAATTAGGTGTATCTGATTTTTTCACAGCAAAGAAAACCATAAGCAAAACAAAAGGCAACCTATGAATGGGAGAAAATACTTGCAAATGATATGACTGACAGGGCTTAATTTCTAGAATATACAAACAGTGCACACAACTCAGTAACAACAACAAAAAAAAGCAACCCAATCAAAAAATGGTCAGAAGACCTAAACAGACGTTTCTCCAATGAAGACATAAAGATGGTCAACAGGCATGTGAAAAGATGCTCAATATTAAAATTATACAGAAGTGCAAATCAAAACTTCAATGAGGTATCACCTCACACTGGTCAAAATGTCCATCATTAAAAAGTTCATAAACAGTAAATGCTGGAGAGGATGTGGAGAAAAGGGAATCCTACTATACTGTTGGTGGGAACGTAGTTTGGTGCAGTCACTATGGAAAACATTATGGAGATTCCTCGAAAAACCAAAAAACAGATGTACCATAAGATCCAGCAATCCCACTCCTGGGCATATCTCCAGAGGAAACTCTAATATGAAAAGATACATGCACCCCTATGTTCATAGCAGCACTATTTATAATAGCCAAGACATGGAAGCAACCTAAATGTTCATCAACAGATTATTGAATAAAGATGTGGGCTATAAACTGACTATACTTCAATAAAAAATATATATATTAAATAAATAGATAAATAAATAAAAGATCATGTCATATGTCTGTTCTAAACCTTGTCATGATTTCTCATTTTACTCAGAGTAGAAGCAAAACTTTTATAATCCTAACAAGGCCCCAAAAGATTTACCCCCAACCTCCATTATCACACTGACATCACTTCTTGGGTCAGTTAGTTACTGCTACAAGACAAATACCTCAAAATTGTCTTAAACAACACTTTGCTAGTTCTCATGAACCTAATGGTCAGCTGTCCAGTGTTCACTGTCAGCTAGTGGGTTCCCTAGGGCGGTCTAGCCTATGATGGCCTCAGGCCGATGCCTCAGATCTGCTCCATGTGGTCTTTCATCCTCCCTGGGATAGTGGCATGGCAGTGGCAGGGTTCTAAGAGAAAGGGAAAAAGCTTTTACTAGCTCCCTGGAATCAAGTTCACTGCCATTCCATTGCAAAGCAAGTCACATGGCCAAAACCAGGGTCAGCATTGAGAAGCACTATCAAACGGTATAAGGACCAAAAGACATATTGAGTTCATCAGTGAAATCAATCATCCACACTTTTTATAGAGAAAGCCCCAACTATACTGACTTCCTTGCTGTTCTATGAACACTACAGAGCCATTCCTCCATTAGGATCTTAGCTGTTCCTTATGCTGAAACTGGTCTTTGCCAGATATTGACTTGGTTAACTCCATCACTTCTTCCAAGTTTTTGTTAAACTTCTCCCTGATGAACCCTACCTCCCACCCTAATTAATAAGGCAATCCACCACAATCCCTCTACTTGTTCTATTTTTCTTTGTCTGTAACATGTATGAATTTCTAACATAATGTTATATATTTTGTTTCTTATATATTATAATTTTTGTTGTTATTATTTCTTGTCTCTTACCCTCTTCAGTAAAATATAAGATATGATCTTTGCCTAAAATAACTTGTTAAATAAACTGCATAATCAGATTTCTGCTTCTGTAACTTAAATACAAGAAATATGAACTCTGTGTACATCACAAAGTGTACAACAATCAGGAAATGAGTATGGAATAGACTATAATAAATATAAGAGTTTTCTTCAGAAACTTCAAAATCTCTTAAAACAGATAGCCTCAATATCAGAGCAAATCACAGCAGGTGCAAGCCAAGGATGTGGAAGCCAAAAAAGATCATTTCACCCAACCTTCTTATTCTACTAATGAAGATAATTAAGCCCAAGGAAGTTAAGCATATTGAAAAATGCTGAAAAGTCAGTTAAGGACAAAAACAAAATTAGAATCAAATCTTCTAATTACCAACATTACATTCTTTCTACTTTCTCAAATCAACAAAATCACTGCTCAAACAGAATTTATAACCACCAAAGTGTAAAAGAAGAAATTTCAAACATTATTGAGTATTTTAAAATGTCAGGCTTTAAAATTAAGCTTGCAGTTTCTAATTTCACCAAATTGAAATCCTATAGTCTGATATATTTGTTTCTCAAAAACAGCATAGATGACTAAGGTTTAGTGGCTCTGAATGTAAACCTCTAACGAGATGAGAGACGCCATACTGAATCTAAATCTACAACTTTATAGAACTAAATAATTGGCCTCTGCCAGTCCATGGGAATTTCATTTCCCAAACTGAAATAAGCACGGTAAAAGCAACTACCAAGAGAGGGAAAGACTGTACCAACCAATGATGTGAAGGAAGGAGAAGCTGTCTCTATAAGGGAATACTTTAGTCTACTTTGCTATTGAACAGTTTCAAAAAAAATTTTTTTCTGTTTAAACAACAGGGAATTAATTCAGTTAGGAGAAAAGCATCTATTAATTGTGGTCATGCTTTTACAGACTAAATTTTGCCAGTGGACTGTAACTCTCCCACAGAGTTTTACAGAACAAGAACCTGGGTCAGTGTTTTATATGACTGGCCTCTCCTAACAACAAAGTAATGCGATACTCCCGCCTTGCTGTAACTGAAGACAAAGAAGTTAATAATTTTGTAGCAAAGTTTATAATTTTCTTTCCCAGGCATTTTGCTCTTTTGGTCTTGTGATTCTTTCCCTACTTTAATGTTATAGCTAATTGAGATATATTTCTATCTGACGAAGGCTGAATGAATCTTCCCTAGTGAAAACTGTATGCATTAATAGCTAATATGTCCATATATTTAATTCCCACTTCACTGGTAATGAATCAGTTATTAGGTTTTCTATATGAATTGGCAACAAAAAGTTCATAAAGCTAATCATTTAAATGTCAATATTTATATATATAGTTTTAAAAACTAGACAGTTTATTTCTCTGCTTTACATCAATTAAAGAAGTGTTCTTATATTCAGCAACCAATATGTCTATTCTTTAAAATAAAATTAGAATTTGAGTACCATCTGTAAATTCTCTCACAGTGAAAGTTAACTACATTAGTATTAAACTGATTTATTAAAACTTGAAATGTTATAGTAAGAAGACATGAAGAATTTTTCAAACTCGTATCATATTGGTTTCATTTTCAAACAAAACACTGCGCATGTATTCAATGTAATTTGGTTAACTAACTGAAATGGTAGAATTCTTTATCCTCATTATTGTATGAGCATGTTAAACTGTCTTTTCAGGAGTAAAAACAGTTTATGATAGTTATTTTCTAAATTTTAAAAACTACCAAAATTCTCTTATTTTCCCAGAAGTATGCATTTTTTATTTGAAAAACTTCACTTCCATTCCAGGTACTTCAAACCTTATTTAAATGCAAATAGTATTCTGAAATATTTTCCTTCAACATACAATTGGAGACATAAGCTGTTTTATTTTAAAAACTGATAAGCAATTTATCAGCTGGAGATTTTTGTTAAATTCATGACCTTCCTGGAACTACTTTAATTCAAATATATTTCACATAATATAAATAAAAATAATGTATTATATTGAAAGGAAGGTGATGCAATGACTCGCCAAAATGCCAAAAATCTGAACATGGTTTTATTCTCAGAATTATGGCAAGTTTCTTCTTTACGCCAGGAGCCTCAATAGATAATTGATAATATTCCAGGAAGAGAGTAGATGCAAAAATATTGCAGAAGATAAGTGTGATTCCTCAAGAAAGAAAAATATCTCTAACATCTTTTAATCATGCATGAATTATGCATATAGCAACGCTAAAATTTTGCTAAACGTTTGAACATTTCCCCAGCCATATTTTCTCCTAGCGCCAGCAATGAATACATCTGTGTTTAATATAAAAATCCTCCTAAATTCACAGACGGGATTTTTTTAATTATTTAACTTCTTAGTTCTTAAAAAAGGGAGAAACTCTCTTCTCTTTAACAGAGTGAATTATTCTAAAAAATAAAAATAATAAAAAATATGACAGTATAACCAAATCAGTTTTCAGTTTTGCCTCTAAAATTTGAGAAGCTTTAGCAACATGAGAAAATAGTGCAAGTTCTGACTATGTGTTTTCTATATCTCTCTATTTCTATAGTCTGGAACTAAAAATGCTAAGATGGCCCATTACAGACTAGAAACATAGAACAGATTTCCATTCCAAAAGGGCAGTACTGAAAGCATATCTTCAAAAAATAGAAGTCTACAAACCTGGGTCATCTGGTCAACCTTGCCCTACAGCACTTCACACAAAATGCAATTTATTCTTTAAATTGAATAACAGCCTCACAAGAGAATAACACTATAAAAATAGACAATACTGCTGCCCTGTAGGACCTCAATATTTCTTGCTGCCAAATAAGAGAAAGTACTCAAAGAGAGAAGAGAAACCCATAACTACAGTGGGAAATAATTTTTAAGTATGTATTTCTCTATAAACAAGTAGCAAGAAAAGTGAGATAGAAAGAAAATAAACTCAACAAACTGTTTCAATGAGGAACTATCAAATTATAGGAGAAGCAATAATCTTCAGGACAATAAGCCCACTATTTTCATAATGAAGGGAATGTGGTGCTTGGCATCTTTAGGACAATAAGGAGAGGAAAAAAATATTTAAAGATTTTCATACTTTTTTATTTTAATTGTTTTAAAAAGAAAGTTTTATGTCCTACAACACAGGGAAAAGACAATCACCAAGTAACAGAGTATTTCCATTTCATTGGGCTTGATAGTACTCTCAATAATGGTAAATTCAGGAACTAACAGTTGGAATTAATGATTATAAAGTCTTATATTCTAGCATTACTGTTTGCGGACGCAGAGCAAACCACTGCCCCCAACATTGGAGAGACAAGCAAATACAAGGAGTCACAGCTTAGTGAACCACTCAAAGCCCCCTCAGGAACCAGTGCTGGAGTAGGAAAACTTGAACCATAACTGACAAATTGCTGGAGACTCAGTGCAAACAAGTCTGAGAGTTAAAAACTCCACGTTTTGTGAGTTTTACCTCCAGGAGCTCAACCAACTTCTCACTGTAAATATCAGGGAAAAATTCTCCCATGCTTCCGCGACAAGGAAATATTTTGAAATATACGAGAACAGTATGTTCTTAACAAAGCCTGACTTCAGGGAAAATTTTCACTCAGAATCTAATCTGACAGGGGTTTTATCGGAGCCTAACTAACCTGCAGTGAGGAAAATACCCAACTCTGGCCCACCTGAGCCATCTCATTTCACCTAAGAGGGAAGAAAAAATACTGAGATACACTTGTGAATTTCACAGTCCAGCAGCACAAACAGGTTCACTAAAAGTCATGATAAATCTTTCCCTCATTCTGTGATACTTCTTTTGACGTTTACAAATACAATAAATCTATTAGAAAGCTACCAAGAAAAGGAGGATCTTTGTATTTGTGTGTATGTGTATTGTGTTTATGTCTCAGGAGGTGGGGGTGAAGTGAGGAAAAGACATTAGAATAAAGCTATATAGAAGAACACATATTTAGCTAAGAAGGAAATGAAAATGATACTAAATCTACCACTCAAGTAGATAAAGCTTCAACCATCTTCACAGGAAATAAATGAATAGTGCTAATAGCTGGATCCAATTTACAAGGCACTAAACGGATATTATAGGAGGAAGGGAGATAATTAATCTTCAGCTAGAACAATGAAAGATCAGCTGCAGTATTATCACAGTGCCACATTCCAAGACTCTGGAGGTGCTTTGCCTTCCAATGTATTAATCAAAGACTATCCAGAATTAGGATGTTTAATTATTTGCAAGGATTCTTTGTATTTTTTAATCTCTGCTTGAAACCACTGATTATTGCACATAAAAAGTTTTCCTTTCTTATTATCTACTGTACTGAGACTATAAGAACAATATTAGTAGCCTCTGAGTATGGAAATGAAATATGTGATTGCAAAATTATTTAACAAAGCTATAGTTCTCATGACTATTTCATAGATTAGATATTTGATTTCAAATTCAATACAGCTATAGGTTTTTGGTGATTCCTTGAGTATTTGGTCTATATTTTTTGGATCTTAGAATTTTAAAGAAATAGTTTTACTCCACTTTCAGTTGATTCAAACAAAAAAGCAAAAATCCAAACATCAGTTCCATTTTTTGCAGAAGATTTCAAACATGAGTAACAGTGGCAATGAAGAAAGCTTTGTGCAATCTATGCCACTTAACAAATGCATCAAATGGAATGGGAAAGTGAAAGCTCTAAACATTAATGCAAGTACGTTCTTCACCTTGTAATACTGAACAAGTTTAGTGTTATAAATTTCTACCATTATCAAAGTGTCATCATCATCAAAATGGCATCGGTTGGCCACTTTTCCAATGAACAAGTATTAACACCAGTGTCATTTTTTTTCTGCTCCTCTAACATGTACCCCTTATCATCCAGTTCGAAAAGACAATGTCCAAAGTCTCTAATATCATCCACTCCTTTCTATTGGCTTGACTATACCCCCTCATATATTTCTCAAGTATGACTACATTTGCCTTTTAACTGTCTCCTTAACTCCAATTCTTTCTCATATTTATTTTATAATAGTCAAGAGGTTCTTACCATATGTAGATTGATCATGCCATACTCTTATTTATAAATCTTCAAGGTTTTCTTTTTACCCTGGAGATAAAGCACAAACTCCTTAGTATAGCAGTCACAACTGGCCGTGGGTTGGCCCACCCCACTTACTTATCCAGTTGTATCTCCTAATGCCACTCTCTCATCTGTGATTTATTTCAGTCAGGTCACCAAGTTTCTTGAAATACCCTGTAGATGTTTGAGTTTACTCACACTTCTTTCTTTGTAGAATTCCTTTCCCCTTCCTGCCTGCGTTACTCTTGGAAAACTTGCACTGCACTATCAAGACCTGAATAAGGACACATGCTCTTTATCTGACTCCTACCAGCTCCCCAGAGGCAGTCCCTTATCTGAAGTGCCATCATACCAACACAGATATTGCATCAGTTACTTTACAAGCCTTCTCCCTTGCTTTAGTATGCGCAAAACAGCACATTGCAGGTCCTAATAAATACATGCTGCATTAATTAATGAATTCTCCCTTATTAGCATAGCAGGTCAGCATGCCCCAACCACTGGCATGCTGAGCTACCAGTGACCCTTCACTTTCGTACTCACATGCCCACCTCTAGCAGGCTCACTTTCTTCTTATTCTTCTCCCCATGACAGACTCTATTCTAATCCATATTTTTACTGAATGAAAGTAACTGGAGTCCCAATTTATCCCTCCAGTTAAATAAATTGGGAATGTGGGATTGGCAGATACAAACTACTATGTATAGAATAAACAATAAGGTCCTACTGTATAGCACAGGGAACTATACTGTAGTAACCTATAATAATATATGAAAAAGAAAAAAAGTAACTGGAGTATTATTTTGGTCAGAATATAAAAGAAAAGGTCATTACTTTTAGGAAGTGGTTTTTAGAAGACAGTTGTCCAGGAACTTTAAGCATTTCTGCACAACTTGCAAACAAAGATACTTGCTGCCCTTTTGTTCCAAATAATCTTTTCAAGTATGTTTTCATAGAAAAGAGCCTTGGAAGACAGTATCTCCCTTCAAACAATGCAGGTTTATTGACTGTCCAGTATAAAAAGATAATGGCTTCCTCCAGGGAAAAGGTTGGTCAAATGTGCTTGCAGTGCACAGTAAAAGAGTCAGGTTCCCTAAGCTCAGTGTTCCTCAGATGTGGCATAAATCATCACCTTGGGACTTGGTGGGGTTGGGGGTAAGGTCCACCACTGCAAACGTGACGTTTTGTGTTCCCTGCTGTGCTGTGAGTGATAAAGTCCCTAGTTTCTGACTTGGAGTCTCCTGTCTTCCTCCAGCTTCCATAAAAGTATGCCAGGCTAACTAGTATTCCTCATCAATGCAGATGAGATTCTGACAGAGCCATGACTTTCTGGAAGAAAAAGAATAAGGCCTCATAGGCCTATTTAGTGATATGAAAAAACTCCCTGGAATGTAGAGAGCCTAGGAGTGTGGGGAGTTGAGAGGGAGGAAGTATCTCCTACTGAGCTACTTGTTAATGAATATTTAGTGATTGATGAAGGTAGGAATCAAGCTGTTCCAATAGTGATGTGACTGTTGGCCACTGTTCTCCAGGCAGGAGCAGGTAAGGATATTATCATAACAAGGGGGCAGAAAGCATCGCAACTCTGGCTGAAAGTCAATATGGTTACAGCTATGAGTCAAAGAGTCCCTCCACCTGAAATAGAGCTTGCCACCTGATACAGATATCGGGCAGGTCAAAAATATTAAAGATCTTGTCAGTTAAGCCATGCACCGTTCTAGGACCACTTGAACCAAAAGTAAATGTGCCATGCTTACTGGCATGGAATCATTCTCTCCCTTGATGCACGTTGTCTTTCTATCCTTCCCTCCTCCCTCTACCTCAACCTTAGTTGCTCTATGGTGAAAAATGATTAGGGGTGGGTTGAGGTTTTCCCTTCTTCATCATATACCTGAAACCATATGCACCTGTACAAGTACACTGAGAAACTTCAGAGACAGGAGGGACTCAAATGTTTATGGCTGTGTTGGATATAGGTACCCAATTCACAATCCTACACAGTCCTGCAGAGCAAGAAGATAATCAAATTCAACTGTTGCTATTTGGACAGAGTTCATAGTGAGGTGGAGAAATCTGATGTGATTTTGTAGGTGGATCCTTTGGGGCCAATTCCATGTACTCTGTATAGTCAAATGTAGAGACATCAACATTTGACTGTACAGTAGAACTGATGTGTTGTATGTTTGTACTTCACCATCCTGGAAGTGCCACAATGGCTTCCCTCAATCAAGGAACAGTTAAATGTAAAGAAATGTTAGTGGGACAAACTCCCAGGCAACTTCTTACCAGTGGGTGGGTCAGGAATTAGCATACATGCCTCCACCCTCTAATGTCCAAAGCTTTCACTATGTTGCTGAGGTCCTGTTGGCTGGGAAGTCAGAAGCCCTAGTCTCTATGACCCTTAATGTAGTATTACCATACCTCTTCAGCAGGAGTGGCTCATAAATCCTGAGAAAAACATGTACCTGCATGCAAATTAGTTTCTTGGGACTATATAGGTAGATTCACAATACTCAGTGCCCTCCAAAAATCAAAGGAAAACTGTTGTCTCTTTGGAACCCCCACAACCAAAAAGGAGTCCCACACATTACTGACACTTTAGGCTCTGGGGCAGTATTATCTCATTTGGACATTCTACTTGACTCTTTGTATCAGCTATCCATAAGTCAGCATTCTGCCTTCAGTTCTGCTACCAACTGCAAAGTTAGCACAATTCGTAAGACCACCCTCACTTGACACCAATTATAGGTTCAGTGGCCCCCAAAACCATGCTTATGTTCAATAATTCACTGGAAGGGCTCACAGCACTCACTGAAAGCTATTATAATTACTGTTTGTTACAGGGAAAGGATATATACTAAACTAGCTAAGGGAAGAAGTGCATATGGTAGAGTCCAAGAAATTTCCAAAATATGGGAGCTTCCAGTTGTCCCCTCCCCAGAGTCATGGTGTTACTTTCCCAGAATTGTCTGTGATAATAGGCATGGTGCATTATCAACCAGAGAAGTTCACCTGACCCCTGGTGTTTCAGAGTCTTTATTGGCGCTTGATCACACAAACTTGGTTGTCCCCTTAGGAGACAGACTGAGATGGCAAGACCCAAAGCCTCCACCCTAAATCACACTGTGGCTCAAAGCCCACAGGTAAACAAAGATGTTTTTATCACTAAGACATTCCAAGGGCTTGGAGATTACTTCTCAGGGATGAAGGACAGATTGTACCTCTCTTTTGGATCCTCTTCAGATTTTATTGCAAAATCTATTCAACAATTGGTTAAGAGTCTAGATACTTAATGGACCTTCCACATTCCCTGACATCTCCAAGAATCTGGTGTTACTTAGTTTTGGAATTACCTTTTCATAAACAACCCAAAGAATTTCCTGTCTTTAGCTTTCTGATCTTCTCCTTATCCACACAACTTAGTGAAATAGTTTGGTCACTGAATGTGACCATCGCAGAAAGGAAATAATATGCTCAGCCATTTCCTGGTTAATGATGATGACCAAAGTGTCAGAGTAGTATAGAGACCTGTTTTGAAAATGTGAGATTCTATTCTGACCATTTCTGGGCATGAGGCTACTTTCTTTCTCCTAAGGGCAACCTCAGGCTGACTAGGTTGTCACACCTTCTTGGTGACTGCTGAGCCAAAATGGGGCCTAGAGATTCAAACTCAATTCAGGTTCAGTCACTTGGATCTCCTGTTGGCTCGATTAAGTCAGTCTTAGATAATAAGGATACTGACCATTTGGTAGTCTACTGCTCACTGAGTCTTCCTACAGTAATACACACAGGCCAAAGTGAGGTACCTGTAACTTTTATATAAATGCCCTTGCTGCTCTTGTAACTAATCATTTTGGACAAAAAGACTGGGCATAAATAGGGGGTGACAGGTAAAAGGTGAGTTCATAGCTACTAAAATGGACACATTGATTTTGTGGAGATGAATGAAGAGCAATAATCTTAGCACCTGAGGAGGCAATACCTTGGATGCCAGGAAGAACGAGTAAGAAGGAAAATTCACAATCATTCTCTTTCAGAACATCCTGTGGAATCTTCTGCGTGAAATAAAATGCTCCAGGGCAGCTCTTCAAAACTTAACATTAGTGACTTAAAGTCAACTGAATCCCAAGTCAGCCATCCATCCTCTTCCAGAGGAGTCTGACTGTGATTTGACTGTCATTTCTCTTAATGTTCTCAAGATGACTATCTGAAAAAGCTCTGGATGGTCCTAACTCCAAAAATACCTCTGAGGTCTTTCCCTACCCTGATTCCTGGTCATTCTGTTGGGCAGAGGAATGCCAACCAGTTGGTAGTGTGGGAAAAGCAACAGTCCCTCTAAAAATAAGGAACAGAGTCAATTGTTCAAACTGAACTTAGATCCCTATAGCCTGTAATCCAGCCAGGTGGCTACACTGGAAGCACTCTCAACCTGTGCCCCCTGACTGACGTAGGTTCTATCTGAGGGGCACCATTGACCATAAACAACACTTGCTTTCCAGGGACACCCTCAGGACAGTATTTTTATGAGGAAGCCAGTCATAAACACAACTCCTTCCTGAAAACATGCTTGCTTGCACCTCAGTCATGGTCATAAAAGACCTTCAGTGTTGAAGGAAATACTACTTCAAGCCTGAAAGGCATCAGGTCAGCCCAAACTCACTGACCAGGGTTGATAATGTATGTGAGACGTGACCTGAATTTCTCCTTTGTACAACAAAGTGGAGGCTGAGCAATCTCTAGTACATCTTTCTGTACCTGGCTTAATTCTGCAAGCCAAGTGGAAAAGTCAATACAGAAACTTAAGGAGAAACCATCCGGCTTTCCAAGGGATACCCTAATGGTTCTGGAGGGATGACATGGTTGAGGTAAATAATGCTTGTTAGTCCCAACCTTCTACTTAGAGTCTTGCTGGGAATAGCCTTAAATAAATGCTGTATGAGACAAACCAAATGGTTCCAGTTTCTACTGGATTAATTAGAGTGTTGTACTCGTGGAAATATCTGCCATAACAAAGATGATGTAGAAACAAGGAATTGCAATTATCTGAAGATAATTTCCATGGATATCTCACATTTCTGCACATTCTGTGAGCAAGGACACTATCACTAACTACAATTTTTTTCTAAATTCTTTTCAAGGATATCTACACAGCAAATAGCCTTGTCAGATAAAGCCAATGTCTCCCTCCAAGACAGAGTAAACAAACCCTCAAGTATAATAAAGATAATGTCCCCTTACAGGGCAAAGGTTACACAGGCCTGCTTGCAGCTTATTATAAAATACTGGGGTTCATTAAGCTTGGGGTTCCTCAGATATGATGCAAACCTACTACATACACAGCATCCCCTCAGGTCATTTTGCATCTCCCTACTATGAGACTTAGGGGAAGTGGGGACTGACACATACATGAAGCTCATGCTGCTTGCTGTGCTGGGAGTAACAAGTCCTTTGTCTCTGACACAGAAGTCTCATGTTTTCTGCCAGAATTCAGGCTAAAATCTTTACTTTCAAGTAGAGTAAAACCTCTCTCAGACCCTTTACAATTCTTGATGGTAGTTTGACATTTTTAAAGCAAATTTCTGTAGATAGCATGAGAGATGGGGAGAAGTCCAAAATGAGGGGAAAAACTGCATTCAATTTCCATAAGGGTTCACTGTTAATTTGAGCATTTATTTTTCCTTAGGGATAAATTTCCCCTCTCTATTAAGCAGAGACATACACAAGAACATAGTTCTCACTATTAAGCCTCCAACTGGAAATATATATATATGCATGTATTTATGTGTGTGTGTGTGTGTGTGTGTGTATATATATATATATTTATTTATTTATTTATTTTCTTTATTTAATTTGCATCTTAATTTAGCCAGGTAGCCCTTCGTCTCATAGGTGGATTTTGAGAAATTAGTATTTTTCTATCAAAATATTAAGATACTAAATAACAGAGTAGCAATTGTTTAGAAAAATACTTTTTAAAAGTCATCATTGAAATGGGTTATCATTCTTAGCCTACTGCTTTGCCGGCTGAGCTGTACAAAATATGTGTCTATAATGAACCATTCATACAATTCCAGAAATACTAGAGAAGGAAATACTATAAGGAGCATCCAGTCCCATGGCAGTTACACTGGACCTCATGAGTGCTGTAGATTTTTGCATTATGTGCAAACATGTGGCCAATTAAATTGTTCTATGTATATGCCTGCTTTGAGGGTACGAATATGCTAGTATATAATATCAGTAAATAAAAACAGTTATGCTTTAAGATCATCCATGAAATTATTTATAAAGCGCTTGTAATCTGGATCTTTTCCACAATTGTTGCCAGTTGAAAATGTACTTCATCCTTTCTGGAATGGATTGCAGGGATATATACTCTGGGACATTTGAGTATAAAGGCCCAAAGGGGACATAGGCCTTGGGAACAGCTGTTTTGGGGGCCTGACTCCTTGTAAATATTAAATCTAATTTTTCCCAATTACAGCCAGCACATATGGATGTAATACTAGTAGGGGCATCTCATTTAATAACATCAATATAGTTAATATATTTGGGTTCATTTAAAGTTTATAGTCAGAACAACATAAGCACAAGGATTTAAACTTATCATGTCTGCTAGCTGGCAAACATCCAGGTTAGATAATTCAGTTGGTTGCTGTTTTTGTCTCAAATGAGTTTTATAATTGGTTCTTATTGTTACATAATAGAGTCAGAAATATTCCACAAATAATGTTTAAAGAATATTTTAAAATATAGAATAAGATGTCATTATATATTCTTATGAAAATGCTTCATGTTGTTTTAATTAAATTTCAACATTATAAAATTACTTCACTTCTTAAATTCTTACTAAATTTATAAATACAAAAATAGTAATGTTTAAAAATCAGAATTTTTAAGCTTAGTATTAGTTACGAAGTTTTGAAGGATCATTTTGCCATGACATAATTGAGAGTTCTTCTTTTTTCAGTACAATTCATGAATTTTAAAGTATGAATTATTTGTGACCAAATGTATATGTTTGCAATAGATATGTAAACTAAAACTTAAATTCATTTTATTAATGGGTATCTATTTATGAAGTCAAAAGTTCAGTGACTCCACCATTTTTAACCTGCTTATAATTAGGTCTAATGAGTTGCCAAATTTCCTATAAGAAAAAAAAGAAAAAGTGCATAAAAGGGACGGAGGGAAGAGAGGAAGAGAAAGGGAGAGAAAATGGGAATGGAGGAAGGGAGAAAGAAAGAATGGAATGGAAGGAAACAGGATGGAAGAGAGGGAAGGAAGGAAGGAAAGAGAGAAAAAGAGGAGAGAGAGATTGTTAAGTTAAAGAAGTACAAAAATGCTCATCCACCAGTTAGGGCCTAGTATTTAATATTTATCTTTCAGTTCACTAAATGATAACTAAAGTCAGACTGTGAAAATAATGTGCCTTCCATCAGAAAGCAATATACTTAAGCAGAAATGTTTAACTTTATGTTTAATTACCCATGTCTACATTTCTGAATGGCATGAAAATTCAGGGTATGTGGATAATAAAGGGAAAAAGATTTCCCAAATGAGAACATACAGAGGACTTGAATATGTTTCAAGAACTATTGTCCATGGAACCCGAATGTTTGAGTCAAATTCCCTGCTAATATTAAAAAGTTATAGTTATAGTACCTGTGATCTTGATTTTGACATTCAGACATGCAGGAAAGAAAATAATCTGCCCATTCCTTGAAAGAAAATATTTCTTTCTCTCATCCTTAATGTCAGAGGAATTCTGTACCTTTTCGTGGCTCTTATCACTTCCTGCCACACTTATAGTCATTTTCAATGTCTCCCATCTATCTGTACCTTCCTCAAGCATCTCATTCATCTTTGTTATCACCATACTGCCTAGCATATACCTTGCACAGAAATGTCTGTGATATGAAGTAGTGGAAAAAAGAGTGACTCTTTTATACAACTGACCCTTAGTAGGTAGGGCCAGGATTGTCACCACAGGGAGCCTAGTCCAGAACTTATTTTTCCCTTAAGTCTGGGCATCATCCTGAATGTCATGATCTGTCACCACTGTTGACTAGAAGCTTCCAGATAGCAGTTAAAAGACTAAATCCTGTAGCAAGACTTACCGGAGTCTTAAATCTGCTTTCTTTATTTTTAATCTGTGTAACCTTTTGCAAATTACTGATGTTCTCCTTGCCTTAGTATCCTCACTATAGGATTTTTGTGAGATTTAAACAAGTTAATCTATATAAGGCACTTAGAACATTGCCTGAAACATGGAAAGCACTGACATAGGTTACCCATCATCATCATCACTGATTTGTCATTTCTATACCAAGCACAAACCTATTATGTACTGAAGAGCACCCACAGGCTTTCTCTCTATTCATAAAAGGAGATATACTTCCCCCAGAACATAGGAAAGACTCAATTTCTTTTTGTTTAATTTCAGCTTTTTTGAGGTATAACTGACAAATAAAATTAGAAGACATTTAAAGTGTATATCGTGGTGATCTGATGTTTATACATTGTGAAACGTTTCCTTCTCCTAGTTAATCAACAAATCCATCATCTCACATATTTGTGTGTGTAAAAGCACTTTAAAGTTTTATTCTCAGAAAATTTCAATGATACTACACATTTTACACCAGATCCTCCAGATTCAATTTTATGTGACCTAAAAGGACCCAAAAAAGGGAAGGTTTTATTTCACTTTTCTCAAGCAGATGCATTTCTTTGCCTAAACTTCCTAAAACTGACCAGTCAGATATTGGCTCCAAAATCTTCCTCGACAGCCTTTCCATGCACCATTTTCCTCCTGCCTAGGCCAGGAGATACTTCTTAATTAGTAACCACTATCTCCATTTAATGAAAAAAGTAGATTTCTCACAAGCTTCTGTAACATATCTCACTCTATGAAGTTGATTAGAGCAAGTTTCAGTTCTGAAAATAGATTCAGATTCATTCATTTCCCAACAGGAATGCAAGCATATGCTTCCCTTCTAGAAGCAACCTTGAAAAGACAGTGATTCATGACATTTGATTAATTACATCCTCTTGATAAATACATCCCTGGCAGCAGCATTATGATGGATATTTATACATGAGCATTTATCCTTAATCTTATGTTTTGACTTTTAATGGACAACCAAGCAAAAAAAAATCCATTGTCTGATGGCCAAGATAGGCATATTACACATTGCAACTTGACCACATTATAATTCTTGACATGCTCTGTCAGAGAAACGAGAAAAAGTTCAATCTTGAGGAAGTGAGAGACTGATCTACGATGTATACAAGAAATAAACAGCTCTACTACAGTAACAGAATTCTAATATATCTCATCCAGGCTTAGACGGAACTTGCAACGGCAGTATATTTAAGAGAAATTAACTCAAGATATGTAAATTGATTGAGTGCTGAACTGTGCTGCAGTTGTTAGAACTAATTTCTTCCCTCTGAATCTTATATTGACATTTATACCATTTTAGTAAGACTCTGTAATGAATCTCATATTAGGGGGTAGGGATTCTATTAAGTGAAAGTAACCACATATGCATCCAAGCAAATGCCAAGCAGAACAAGAAACAGATTTTAAATGGAAGTTAAAACTCATATATGTAATGAGTGATAATAATTCTTTTCATTACCAAAGTCCTTTCAAATATTCTGTCTCATGGACTCTTCATAAAATCCTTTGGTAAAGAAAGATATTTATCTCAGAGTTTAGGCCTGACATCTTATGGATTTCTATTGCTGTTTGACAATGCTATCTTATGAGCTGGGAATTTTATCAAGGTAACGTTTAAGAATAAATCATTGAAATTTAATTAGTCATTTTTAACTGTTTTTGGAAAGTCAGTTGTAACTAAAGAACATTACATTTCCTCCTTTTGTATCCTTTAAAAAAACGAGACTAATTTGCCTGAGAGACCAGGTGGTCAATTTGCATAGATAAGACCTAAGAAAATGTGTACCACACTCGAAGTTTAGGGAGGCAGGGAAGGGGAATGTGGGAAGAAGAATGTATTTTTTTATCTTTGGTTTGCTAGCTTAGGCAAAGTCTTAATGGATCAGTGGGGACCAAAAATCTCTTCGTCTGTTTTCTAAAACCTTCGCCATTTTTCACATGAAGTGTATCATATTTATATTTTAGGACACTTAATGAAGTAAACAGTACTAGAATAAAATAATAAAAAAATAAAAAGTTGAATGTAGAATAGTTTTAACTAATCAGAAATTTCATTTTCTTGATATAGCATATTTATTTTAGCCTTTTATTTAAAACATACTATAATATATGTTTTAAATGTATGTTAAAATGTATCTGTTGAAGAAACAATACTGGTTACTTGCATCAAAAGTTGACAGTAATGAATATGAAAATACTCTAAGCTCCTTAAAACTAAGCTAATACACCATAAAACTGACTTTCAGAAATGGGATGTAAACTCTTTTGTCAGACCTGCTAGATTAAAGGAGAGAAAGAAGTGCTACCATTTGTAGGGTTTACTCTGGTAAGGGACAGAATACAACTTCCACTACTACAAAGCACCTCCCTTTTCCACTTAAAATGGCAGCTGAAGGGGGTAAGGTATAACTCAAGTCATAGACTACAAGCTTAGCATGCATGAGGTCCTGGGTTTACTCTCCAGTACCTTCTCTAAAAATAAATAAACCTAATTACCTCCCCCACACTGCCAAAATAAAAAAAAATTTTTTAATACATCCATAAAATTTTTTAAATAGGCAGCTGGTAAAAATTGGAAGCCTGAGTGAAGCCTGAAGTTAACCTTTACACTATGAAAGAGAAATCCCTGGTTATTCATGATAGGAATGGAGAGGAAGTCTGATCTCCCTGAATATAAAATAATTATAGAATTATTCTAAATGTAGTACAACAAGAATTTTTCATTTATCTCCCTGATAGCCCAGGAGACAAGACTCAAGAAATGGGTGCAAGTTCTCTGAAGGGAAAAAAAAAGACCACCTCAACCCACAATGGGAGAGAGTCTCAGATGAGAAACTCCTGGAAAGAAATTCCCTGTGACAAAACACGGGCAATGAATGGTTATTTAAGTAATGTCTGATGTTCAACTTTTAAGTTATTTCCTTTTTAGATTTGTAATTAACCCCCAGCATTCCTAACTAATTACTTAAAATTTCCTACACAGGAAAAAAAAATGTTCATTGTGCACTGAAGAATTAAGACATTCAGAAAGTGAGGAGACCACTCAACCTGATCAAGCAGAAGACCCAGAGCAAGAACACAGAGTGCAGAGAAGAAGGTCTACGTGCTCTTTCTACACTGGAAGCCCTTGGAAATTCTGCTAAATGTAATGGAATTCCCATTGTTAGATGGGAAGCTCAAGTTTTGTTTCATTTTGTTTCCAATACTGAAAATAACACTGTGTGTTAAAAGGGAAAGTTGGAAGGTTAGAAAATATTATATATGCATTTTGTAATTTATATTTACAATTTATATTTCTAATTTATGCAAGGTTCATTCAAAATGTTGTGGTATTTAACAAGCTGGTAACATAAGCTCTTTCCTACTGCTAATTTATTTCTTTGGTATCCTAGGAAGGGCAGAGGACCACTGAACTAGAAAGTGGGGACAATCTCTGGCCCATCAGTGGACAGCAATGCAGCCTGGTTACCACTTCCTGTGATGTAGTTTCCTTCATCACAGGAAGCTGGTCAGGGAGTTTTGTCATCTTTCATACCATATCCCCAGTACCTTGCAAATATTTGGTAAATGAAAATTTGTACTTCTCTCTGACTCATTATTTAAAATTTTTCAAATAAAAAACCCTGTGTTAGTAGTGCCTTAAAGAATGAAACTATGCACAAAGAGTGATTTGCTCAAAAATTCAAAGTACTGAATCCTGAAAACTTATTCTAAAATGGAGACTCTTTACATTAGATTTTAAGATTGTTTCAGTTCTGATAGGAAATTATACAGAAAAGCAATTTTAACTTTTCTTTACTACTTGTATCTGAAACTAAATTTTTTCCCTATAAATCACTCTCCAGATTAATGTCATTTTGAGCATTAACTGCATCTGATGATAGTGGAATTATTGTTTGGGATTTTTAAGAATAATTTTGATGTAATGATTATTTCATTGTCAAGACAATATCATTCTATTCCCTATATACATACACAAGTATTCTTCAAATGTCACAGATCTGAACACTTGATTGAAAAATAAAATTGCTTTTAAAATGTTAAAAATAAATTTCTTTCCTGTCTAATCAAATAAAAAAATGAAATAAAAAGTTTCAATATATACATCAATCTATATCATGATTTCTACTCACTCATGCCTACTTGCATCTCAATATTCCAAGGTAAAGTGTTTTAGGAAAGTACAGCCTTCTGCAGTAGCACAGCTCCTTGCTAATGTTACTTCTCATGTTATAATCTGAAACAAATAAAATTACAGAGTCTGTGAGTTTTAGCGGGATGATTGTCTGTTTTCCTCTTTAGTCCAAATGCTTAACAAATTTTACTTTTCTTTTCACTTGATCCAGTGCTTCTACTGCTAGTATTGCATTCTACTCCTTCAAAGAATGTCTCTAATGTTATGTGTGTGTGTGCACCCACTGTTTTTCCATTTTCTCTACTTTTACTTCTCTATCTTATGCCACTCTCTGGTAACTTTAACTGCCTAACATTGCACACTTTATTAATTGAGGTTTTATAAGTAAAATTCTACCAATAAGAGGATCTGGGGAATGTGGTAGTGGCAAAGGTATATTTTGAATCTCTCCAAATATCCTAACAAAAACAGAACAACTGTGTGAGAAGAAGCTGATGAGAATGGAATAAATATGCAGTGCAGAACCAACAGAAACAAAGAATAAGAAAGTTGAAATTAATGTTGGGGAGAGGAATAGAGCTAGGAAATCTCAGAAAGCAACCACCACAGTGTCAAACACTATGAAGGTATTTTTAAAGTAAAAGGCAGGAGAGGGAGTTTTGTAAAGCTAGGAAATCAATACTAAACCACATCTTTTATTTTAATGGTAAAATGGTTGTTTTAGTTTTATTAAAGAGACTGAAGAAAACACATCTTTATATAAGAAACTACAACATGGATGTATTGCATCATATTTACTAATTGAATATTATAATAAAGATGGTCTTCTGCTAACGTAGAGTGATATAGAATTAACAAGACCAAGCTAACATGAAGTATGATATGAATCAATGTTTATGGCAATAGTAACCTTGACTATGTCAAACAAAAAACAAACAACAAAAAAAACCAGAAGGATGGGATCCTGTATAAAGCAATTTGAACTGAGAATGATTGAAAAGTTTAGAAACAGTGATTACGAGTAATTTAAAAGACTTCATTCAAACCACTTAGATTTAAAACTTAAGATTTAAATTCAAGAAAATTCATTTTTAATTGCATTCAAGTAAATCAGTAAAGTAAATCTTTCTAAAAGTAAGGAAAACTAATTTTATCCAAAAAATTGAGTAACAAAGAAGGTTCATAGTGAATTCTACATGAAGGTGTTTTATGGGAAAAAAAAAAAGAGAAAAGAAACAGTAATATCCCCATAATGAACATAATGTAAGCTATAATACTAATTATAATAAATGTAAATTTTAATTCACTATTTCAAAAGTAGCTAAAGAGTATTAAAATCAACATTATATAAAGATAAAATGACATAAATCTGAATTAGGAAAAATAAATGAGCTAGACCTTTAGAAAGAATAAAAAATAAAACCATCATTCAGAAATGAAAGCTAAACTAAGAAGACTACAAGAGCAATGAATATAACATGTAATGCCTTATTATAAGTAGAATATCAAAGGAAATGAAGTGATAAACAGGATTAAGAGAAAGTCATGATTATAGAAGACAGATAATATCCAACAGATAACAGGAAATCCTGAAAAAGAAAAGGCAAGGGTATAAGACAAATACTAGAAACTATATTCTAAGAAACTTTTCAGAAACTTAAATAAAATATGTTTGTAACTACATATTGAAAGAGTGCACCTCATATATAAGACTATCAAATATCAAACACCAAGATATATTCTAGTAAATTACTAGGCTTTAAAGAAAAAGAAACATTTTCAGATATTAAGGTAAAACATACGATGCTAGCCAAGGAAAACAAATGTGAACTGAAGATTGTATATCCAGCAAAACCAACTTTCAAATATAAATTCATCTGATATCAATGTGCAAGAATTCAAGGAATAATGTTCCTTTGAGCTCTTTCTGAGGACACTACTAGAAAACAGTTTCAAACAACCAAAATGACTAGAGAGATACTGACATAAGGACTGATTGTGAACATTAAATATACAGTTACATGTAGAAATACGACTGACTAGTTAAAAGACATGAAGTGCAGTATGTAATTTCTATATGCCCTGACAATGTAGATAAAGTATCACTTATAAGAAAATGGGAAAATGAGAAAAACAAACGCAAAAAATATTTTTAGTTATTTTCAGTCAGTTCACTTAGTAGTGTTGACATTAGTACTGTTATTCTAAGTAAATTTTATATGTGATGTTGGGCAAAACAACTGAGTAATTCAAATTCTATCATCCTCTTTGGATGAGTTCCTTAAGATTAATGCTACTGAAAAAAAAATGAAAGAAGAAAGAAAAGAAAAAATTGTTCACCTCAGGAAGATAGGAAACAAAGAAACACATTTTCAAGATAAATTAAATTATCTTGTATCTTTTATCCAGTATAAATTATCCTTGGCAAATTTTGGAGAAGTTTCACTTTCCTCTCTCACCCTGGGCTAACTCTACTTTCAAAAAGACTAAAATTGTGTTTTTTCTAGTAATCTTATGAAAATAATTATTATCTCCATTTTACATAGAGAAAAATGAAACTTCAGGAGGCTAAATTATTTGCACAAAATCTCACAGCTACTAAGCTGAGCTATGGTTTAAATCCAATTATTTTGAGTCAAAATCCAATGTTCATTCTATTATGACACATACTCACACAAGCAAAAAAAAATACAAAAGGAAAAAGTAGACTAATTTCCCAGTTAATTCCAATAATTTCAACTGACGAGAATTTTTTTTGTTGGGGAGGAGGTAACTTGGTTGTTTATTTATCTTTTTTTTTTTTTAATGGAGATACTGGAGGTTGAACCCAGGACTTGGTGCATGCTAAGCATGCCTTCTGCCACTAAGCTGTATCCTCCAACCTAGAATTTTTTTTTTAAATTTGTACTAAAATGTAGAATACATGGGGGAAAGTTCACATCTTAAATGTATAGCACAATGAATTTATGAATTTTGCATATGTATACATCCATATAATTACTGATAGAATTTTAAACATCTTCAGTATCCTATAGCTCCCTCATATCCCCTCACAGTCACGATCCTCCCCAAAACTAACCTAACTTCTATCAAAAAAGATATGTTTTCACTGTTCATGAACTTTATAAAAATGGGATTACACAGTATGTTCTATTTTGTCTGACTCATTTGCTCCACGTTGTGTCTCTGAGATTCATCTATATAGTTGCATCTGTGAAAATGTATCCATGTAGTTATTCTAGTTTGTTCTTTTCCATTGATGTATTCTACTGTATGAATATGCCTCAATGTATTTATCCATTGTCCTGTTGATAGAGTTTCTAGTTGTTTCAGTTTGAGGCCATTATGAATAAAGTTTTAATAAATATTTTTTTGGATTTAGTATGATGACCATAAGCACTTACTTTTCTTGAGGATGTTCCCATGTCACGGCACAGGGATGAGCTTAGCTGTAGGTGAGTCCAGCGTCTTTACAACCTAAACAATTTTCTGTTCGGTCCAAATTACTATACTCTCTGAAAGGCATTTACCCTGCTTCCCATTACAGGAAAACCTCAAGGCCAGCAGGAAAGGCCTTGCACTTTTTTGCTGACCGATTTTCTATCCGATCTATTGCCACTACTGACATTACATCTTACTCACTAGAGACAAAAAACTGCTTGAAATCAGGCATGTTGTTAACACACTCATATCCTGGCTAACACTGAACTTTCTGCCTAGAGTTTTTTCCCCTCAGTATTCATTTTGTAACATCCTACACATCTCTGAAGATGCATTTATGTTTCTGACTCCTCCACTAGGCTGCGAGCTCTTTCAGAAGATTCTTCCATTCATCTTTATGTTCCTAATCTCCAGCATCATATCTGACCTAGTCTTAAATAAGTGAACAAATGAATGTACGGAGCATTCAGAATTTAAGAATTAGCTGCAAAGATTGCTTGCCTAAAATTACAAATTTGTTGTACCAGCTCCCTCCCCCAGTTGTCTCTCATAGTGCAATGCATCTCTGAAGATACAATAGAAAATTAGAGTAGATTTAAATAACGTAAATCTCTAAGACTGTTTTATCTGGCCTATATTTTCAAAGATTATGGTCACTAATTTTGAATACAAATGCAAAATTTCAAAAATTACTCTGTACAACTGCCCGTGATCTTAATAATTTCAATATGATGTCCCAAATGGAACTTTCACAACAAAGAATATAAATATTATATTTTTTGTAATTTAAGCATTAGAATTTCTGCACATACATAAAAATTGATCTGGAACCAGACTATACATCTGGAAACATTTTGTAACCTGGATTAGAACCTCATGAGAAATCAAAATGCATTACAGATTTAATCTAAACTTTTAGCTTAATTAGACTTCTCATACCCTATAGGAAGCTATGTTTTAAGACTGGCTTGTCATCAAAGGCATATGGTTAACCAAATGTGTGAAGAAATACAAGGTTTCACAATAAAACATTAGCAATGTATGTGCAAATGAAAGTGTTATATGTATCCACACCAAAGGAGACATATGCTTTAAATAGTTGCCACTCCTCATTGCAGAACCATTTTGGTTTTATGGAGCAGTCCAACTGTGTTTTTTAGTTTGGGAATTCAAGAGACAAAACCCTTTAATAGCTAAAAAGAACATTTTTTGATGCATTAACTCCAGTACTTTGTATGACAACTTTCACTCTGAAGTTCCAAGAGAAAAATCTTATTTCCCCTTCTGTATGTAAAATTTTTGGAAGATGTTTTGTTTTTTTATTGGTTTCCATTGTTGTTGCAAGAAAAAAAAAAAAGCCTGATGTCTGGGCACCATACTGCACTAGCTGATTTTTAACAAGCAATTCCATACGTTGGTCCCAGGGTAAAGGTGAAAACCTCTGCTATTATTAACTATGATTAAATCTTTTCCAGGAACCAGATATTATGACATTATCTGTTTTTTATCTTAAATTTAATAAATATTCTGTAACATATGAAATATTAGAAAGAAATTCATATAGATTTTATAGAAAGAGTAACTTGAAAAGAAATTTTGCTTCCAGATGTCTAAATGATCAAGTCATTGAATTTGGAGAAATATAGAATGATAACAGAGTTTACTAATAGTTTCCAAAGTTTTAGGCATTTCTTAATGCTTTATTACTTTTTAATCTTTTCTCATTTTAAACACCTTTTCTTACATGTTTTATTATTAAACTAGTTCACCGGGGAAAATTTCAAAATACAGAAAACCTAAAAGAACTGGGAAAAAGTTCATCTTTAATCCCATCCAGAGAAAACCACAGTTAACTGTCCTTTTCTAAGAAGGATGGAAGTTGTCATTAAAAGTATGACAATGGCTGATCATTTCTTGAGAATTCTGGATTTTATGCAGAAAACAGACAGAACTGAACTTCTCCCAAGAATATTTGAGCAATTCTTGAGTAACGCTAAGAAAAACTATACTTTAACCAATTGCAACTGGAAACTCTAGGGGTCTGAAAACTCTGGGATCATATGAGCTATATGGAATATGGAAGTAATTAAACTCAGGAAATGGTAAAAAAAAAAAAATGACAACAGAATAACCACAGACAGAAAAAGTTCACAAAGATTTTTTTAAGAAAGAACCAATAAATAAGTAAATTTCTTAAACATCGCCAATGTCAATGACAACTTGCCTCCTTGGACAAACACCTTCAGTAGAAGAAAACTGAGCAATTTCTTGGGGACATTTCAAACTTTGATCCTGGTTTCTGAACATATAAGAAAACTGTAGGTGGGCAGAAGAGAAAAGTAATAGTTTGCTGCTGCTAACTCCAGTCCTTATTTTACCTCACCTTACTGTTTCTTCTTCTATCCAATGTTTGGGGAAGAGAAAGGAAGAAAAGGGAAAAGAAAGGAAGGGGAAGGCAAGGAAGGGAAGGGGAGAGGAGAGACAGGGAGAGAGAGAATAAATGGACAGAGGACAGAGAAACCATCGAAAAGTTTCTACTGGATTCCTCTGAAAAATTACAGAAATTACAAGAAAGAGTGCATTAGGTGAACAAACAAAAACAAGTAGCCACAACAAAACCTGCAAAAAAAAGCACGAAGGAAACTATAATTGTCCTGAGCTGGTCACTGTGGTCAGGAAAATACTTACATTTTGCCCTTTCCTTTCTTCTGTGTCAGTCTGGGAAAATCATGACTTGCCATTTGGCTACAGAAGCCATACGCTGATAACAAGATTGGGCTACCACAGAAGAATCTCATGGTGCTGCAAAAGCCCTGATAGGGTGAGAAGTGGACTCAAACAGATCCAAGCTGACCTTCTGGCCTCCATCATTCATTCTTTAATGCCTTTCTATCCCCAGAACTACTCAATTACAAACTAAGGAGACTGCCTTCTCCCTTTCTTCCCAAGAGTTAAAAGTGAGTCCCTGACCACAGAAGCAGGCTGACAATAAGCAAATGTTTCTTATCATCAGTGGTCCACATCTGATGATGATAACCAAGAGTGAACAATGGCAGTTCTACAGTGTTTAAAATTCTCTACCTTGAGCCTCACCCCTTTCCATTTTCAAAAATTTATCAGGAGAGGCAGAAATTATCATTTAGCCCTCGGTGTTTTTCAATACACATTACCAGGCAGAGTAGCTGATAATCAATCTCACAGGGTAATGTGCTTAAAGACAAAACAACAGGTACAACCACCATAAAAGAAAACAATGAATTGAACATGTATGAATTAAAGCTGAACAGAGGAATAAAAAATTAAAGCATAATAAATAACAAATATACGAAGAAGAGGTTAGCATTATCAAATGGGAACAAAAACTGAAGAACTGATCAAATAGGTCTAAGAACAACAATCGTTAAAAGAAATGAGAGACTGAACAAACACCATGATGGACAGAGTCTAAGAGTAAAACAACTGAGCAAGAAGTCAGATTTAGGCAACCTTCCAAAAGGTAGCAAGAAAAACTAAAATAATATAAAATATAAAATAAAAATAAAGAGATAAGGAAAGGTCTAGTTTCAGATGGTAGGAATCCCTGAAATAGTAAAAAAGGAAAGAAGAAACAATGAAGATAAATTGCCCAGAATTAATGAAAAGTGAGACTTCAGAATGAAAGTTCTTGGGGCAATTTAAAAAAAAACAGTAAGAAACTTTACTTCTCGACACATTATTGTGATATTTAAGAATACCAAAGACAAGAGTAGAATTCCAAAAGCTTCCCAATAGGAAAAGCAACAGATCATCTACAAAAGGATAGGAATCAGTCTACCTTGGGTTCTCTGCAGCGAAGATTCACGCCTTAATGAACTGAAGGGAAATAATTTTAATTTAAGAATTTTATCTCCAGCTATATTATCTTTTAAATATTAGGAAATGATTAAAAAAATTTCTCAGACATACAGAGTATTGAGTAATTTGCCATATTAAAGACACCTTGAAAACAATCTTGAAGAAAGTATTGAAACAAGAAGATAAAGATGGTTATAAAAATTTTATATTGAGCATTATCAAATCCCTTGATAATATATGTAATCTAGAAAGCAAGAATCAAAGAAAAGAAAAAGAAGATATACATCTGTAACCAGTCAAAAATAAATACTATTAAATATCAACACTTGTAGTGGGTGATTTTCCTGCAGGGCAATCAACAAAATCAATAGACCAAACTATTAGAACTAAAAAAAGTTGACATAGATTTCCTGATATAAAATTAAATTGCAAAATTCAATAGAATCTCTTCAGATACAAACAATAACAATAAGAAACTATAGTAAGAATGAGATACTACCTAAACACTATATATTTCTAGGACTTACTTTAAACACAAATACTCAAGACTCCAGGGGGAAATTTTCTGGCATAGATAAGCTGAATGGATGGAGAGACAGACCATGCCCTTGGGTGAGACAGCTTAAAAGTATAAAAAATGTCAGGTATCCCCTATAAATTCAGTATATTCTTAATCTAAAAGAAATTTTTGAGAAATGCGACACATTTATTCTAAAATTCATATGGAAAACAAAGGTTCACAAATAGCAAAATCTGTATTAAAAAGAAGAGAAAAAGGAAATTTGGCATATCAGGTATTAGTTCATTCTATACTGCCTTAGTTAAACATGTGTGTGTATATATATATCTCCACAGTGGCAATATATTATGGCACAAGAACAATGATTCAATGGAAGAAAATAGCTTATACTGATCCATGACCAGAAATATATGATAAAAGTGGCAGCACAACCAATGGACAAATGGTAGATTGTTGAATAGATGGAGTTGGGGAAAATGTCACTACATGGAGAAAAATAAAACCGAATCTCTGTCTTCATCTACTCAGGCTATTATAACAGAATACCATAGACTGGGTGGCCTAAAACAACAGAAATTTCTCACAGTTTTTGAAGCTAGGAGGTTGAAGATCATGCCACCAACAGAGTCACTGTCCGGTGAAAGCCTGCTTCCTGGTAAGAGACAGCCATCTTCTTGTCATGTCCCCACGTAGGGGAGGGGTAAAGGAGCTCTGTGGGGTCTTGTTCATTAGTGCACTAATCTCATTCATAAGGGCTCTACTCTCATGACCTAGCCACCTCTCAAAGGTCATACCTCCTAACATTTCCACATTGGGGATGAGAATTTCAACATATGAATTTGGGAGGGACACAAACATTCAATCAATAGCAATCACCATTCACACCACATATCAATGTAGACTCCAAATATACTAAAGACTCAACTATGTAATGAAAAACTATAAAATTAATAACAGATAACATGGAAGGATAAATCAGGGACATTTGGTGGGGAATAACTTTTTAAGCAAAACCCAAAAACACACACACAAAAAAGCCCACAACTTATTACAACAAACTCAAGGACCCTGCTCAAGGAATGACTTCATGAAGATCAGAGAAAATGAAGAAATGAAGATCAGAGAAAAATGGAAGATTGTAAGAAATTTTCAATGTCTAAAACTATTAAGTTTCTAATGAATAGACCATAATGAGAAAATCAAAAGGAAAAGATATCAATTCCAATTGAAAGTGAGCAAAGTATTTGTTCCAGCAATGTACAGAGGAGGTAGTCTAAAAGGCCAGCTAACATACGAGGAGATATTCAGACTCACTAGTAATCAGGAAAATGTGTGGTAGAGCAATGAGACATCAAAAACAATGAGATGTATTTTACATGCCTATATATTTTACACCTATGCCAACAAAAATTAGCAAGCTAGATAATGTCAAGTGGTGGCAGATTTGTGGGAATATGAGAATCCTCAGGAACTGCAGGTAGGAACATGGATTGGTGTAGACATTCAGGAAGCAACATGTTAACACTTATTTAAATTAAAGATATATATAACCTGTAACCCAGCAACCCTGTTTGTATGTATATGTCAAAGAGCTCCTCACATATGTTCACAGGGATCTTGTAGCTTTGTACGTGGGACAGAAGGCTGGAGACATTATAGGAGACACCACTGAGGAAGGGGGTAGGCTACACCTGGTAAATGCACACTATGGTGACTATATTACACATAACCACAAAGAGAATCCTTAAAACATGTCAATGAGCGACAATGGTAATAAGAACACGAATGAGACCTAGTCCAATACCATTTACGTAAGTTAGAAATAGATGCATGTGAAACAGCAATACATATTATAAGACTGTATGAACAGAAAGATACACACTATGCTTGCCTTTTGTGGAAGAGGGGTTGAACATGGGAATAAAAGAAATGCATCAATAAGCAAAATAGGGGAGGGACCTTGTTCAGAACAGTGTTGGGCAGGTCCCATAAACTGAGGAACATGATTAAACTTATTGTATAATTTTAAAATTAATAGGAAGAAATGAAAGTACAGGACAAAAAGAGATAAAAGAACATGAAAAGATGAGACTCAAATAAAAATAAATACAGCGTAGGGCTGGTGTTCTCTACTTTTTGTCCTCATTGAGGGTGACAGATTTCATCCATTTGCGACAGCAAGTATAATGCCATACTTCTCTCCTGCCTCAGGACTGACAATAAGGAAATTGAAATTTGCTTCATTTGAATAAGAATATTCTATATACTTAATTTCCCAACTGGCAATTATAAATCACAACAAACACAATGATGATGGTAATTTTTTTTTCCATTTTCTTGTTTTTTTTTTCCTAGGGCACAAGCATCATTACATGACTGTAATAATCAGAATTTTAAGGGTTCAAAAACAAGAAAATACATGTCCCTAAACTATCCAATCATTCATCCCTTGAACAAACATATTGAGGGCCTATTATGTATTTACCTTTATATAAAAATATATCTAACAGAAATATAACAAGAAAACAATATACAGCAATAAAGATGAACACTTTCATACCATAAAATATAGATCATTATCATTAATAAAGCAATTTAACTTGAAATTTGAAATTATCAGTTGTAATTCATTAGGCCACGTATATGTAGAGAATTTACATAGTTCATATCATAATAAGGTCTCAATGCTAGACCAAAATTAGCCTTTACAACTTATCTTGTTGTTTCTTTCAATATACATAATGCATACCAAGAATCTACAGTAGAGAAATCCATTTGGAAAATAATCTCCTGACCATCTTTCCATGCCTGGCATTCTGGTGGCCCTTAGTAATTATCTCTCATAAATCTAGTCTTTGACACCACAGACAAATACAACTTTATTAGCTGTGAATCTGTTTGGCGGCCTCTGAATGGCTTTCTCAAATTGCACTGCTCTCACAGTGTGACAAGTCCTTTCATGTTGATTAAAATATTTGAAGGATACAAACAACAACAACAGAGTAACAGGAAATCCAGTCATTCCTTTCATCTTCCCAGTGGGGGCCAGTCAGTGCAATTTGACTTTCTTCAAACAAAACTCCCCTTTTTGTGGCTGAAGAAAGCCTTTGGCAAACACTTATCCTTTGATATGATATGCACTTGACAAAAATCACAGAGCAAATCAAGCCACTGCTTTGAAGAAAATGCTTATTAGAAACCTGAAGCTCTTAAGTGCACTAGGACTTAATGCTATTGCCAGTGACACGAAGCCAAATGCTTCTGTGGCGTCAATTTAAAGTCAGGTCCAAATGTATTGACTTCAAGGCTGCAGCTGCCACCTCATTTCTTAGTTTAATTCCAAGTATACCTTGAAGAATTGTTTGGTTTTCAAGTACATTCTGGAATGTCAGTTCTATATTTCATTTCAGTGAAGCATACATTTTATTATTTAGGTAGAAAAGAATGTGAGAAAATTCTTGTTCTACAGCCTTTGCTCAATCTCCCAGAGCCTCCAGTAGCATGCTAATTTCTTTTCCAAGTAGAAACTCAGTTTCTGAGGTGAGAACGCTGAGGCTTCCAGGGTCAAAACAGAATTCCAAAATGAAAGCCACAGCTGGAAATCCTAATATACTTTTGGATCCCATAGAAAACAGATGGCACATTCAAATTAGTATAGTTTAAGGGGAGCCTAATAAAAAGGACTTCATAAATGTTTGGGCAGGGGTGGAAAAGCCAGAAGGGATAAGGCAGTTACCCTAGCCATGTCAGGAGAAACATTAGCAATCGTAGGTCTGCAGGGGAGTGAGTGGTGACCAAGAGGGGCTGGGTGGACAGCAGCCACCCTCAGCAACCCCATAGGAAGAGAACAAGGGGAACAGATCACCAAACTCATCTTTCCTCCCTACTCCCTGTCTCCAACTGGTTTTCCTCACTGGCCTCACCTAACCAGTGAGGGGACAGACGGCAAGGGAGCCGGGTGACATAGTCCCTACAGTTCAGCTTCCCACGTGGCTGTGGCTCTGAATAGTATGCAGAAGACAGCTACCATATATATCATCACCTCCACCTAAATCACCCCTGAAAGTAAACACAGGTACATTCTCTAAGTTTTGACCCCAGGTAAAAGGAAAAATTCAAAACTCTCCGATTTTCTGTGATAAAGCCTTTTCAATTTTCTAAGATAGTAACACGGAAGTCAAGTCAAATTTGTAATTAAGTTTAAAAACATATTAAATAGACTCTGTTAATGACTTAAACCCAAATAACACAACAGTGTTTCTTAAAATACAGATAGAATACCTCACTGAAATAACTATAACCAAGGTACATGATATATGAATAAATTGTAAATATTCCCTGAAATAGCATATTTTAATAGTTTTATCAAAATGTTTTCCTTGATTTATACACAGCTGTCCAGTTTCCCCAACACCATTTGCTGAAAACACTGTCTTTATTCCATTGCATGTTCTTGCCTCCTTTGTCAAAGATTAATTGTCTTTGATTCAAGAAGTCATCACTGAAGAGAATGTCTAAATAGAAAACATTTTCTCCAGTAGCTCAGCTCTTGCTAATCTCTAGACATTTCTGCTTTGATCTATTCCTGGCACTTCAGGCCCAGCATGTTTGGAAACGAACTTGCGAACTTGTGAACTTGCGTTCCCTTCTCTCTTCCCACCCCAACACTACTTACTAATTCTTTGATGATACAGCATGTGTGTACTGGGAGGAGGGGGCAGGCATACATACACACGGTGAGCTTTTTACTTGGTATATATTCAATAGATATGTTTATTGATTATTGAACAATTATGCTTTTTTAATATCTACTTTAAGAGAATGAAACTTTGCATGAAAAATATGAGAATCATAGCTGAGAAGGTGCTAGTTCCATTGCTATCCTTAGGTGATCAAGATTTTGGAAGAAGGAACAATGATTTACAAATAAGCCCACCCTATTTAGTAAAGTAAATGGAGAATTTTTTCCAAGAATCTTTATCAATAAAATTAAAATAATAGTCTGTAAAGGAAATGAATGACTACATTAATAACCTGTCAAAACCAGTAAATCTCAGAAATGCAATCTTAAATAATTAGGAGATAGTAAAACTAGCACACCCAAAAAAAACTTCAATTTGAAAGCATAGTAGTGGAAAGAGTAATAGCCCACAGGCAGGAGTTTCATGCCAAAGCTGGGACGAATTACTAGTATGACCATAGGCAGTTCTAAAGTGCACAGGGTATAAATTAAACAAGATGAGTCATGAGTTGATAACTGTTGAAGTGGGTAAATGGGGATTCTATGCCAGTGCTGTCCAATAAAAATATAGTATTAACCATAAATGTAATTTCACATTTTCTAGTAGTCACTTTTAAAAAGTAAAAAGAAATAGGTGGAATTTGTTTTAAAATATATTTTATTTAGCTCTTTGTGGATCCTGTGCCAGAGGAGACGCGCGCTGCTGACATTGTCTTCTTCAGGCCACCCTTACAGGCATCTTGGGAACTTTCTCTCCTCTGTGCTCAATGGCAACTCTTAAGGAAAAACTGATAGCACCAGTTGCAGAAGAAGAGGCAACAGTCCCCAACAATAAGAATCACTGTAGTGGGAGTTGGACAAGTTGGCATAGCGTGTGCCATCAGCATTCTGGGAAAGTCTCTGGCTGACAAGCTTGCTCTTCTGGACGTTTTGGAAGATAAACTCAAAGGCAAAATGATGGATCTGCAGCATGGGAGCTTGTTTCTTCAGACACCCAAAATTGTGGCAGATAAAGATTATTCTGTGACCGCCAATTCCAAGATTCTGGTGGTGACTGCAGGAGTTCGCCAGCAAGAGGGGAAGAGTTGCCTCAATCTGGTGCAGAGGAACGTTAATGTCTTCAAGTTCATTATTCCTCAGATCATCAAGTACAGTCCTGATTGCATCATAATTGTGGTTTCTAACCCAGTGGATATCCTCACACACGTTACCTGGAAACTAAGTGGATTACCAAGCACCATGTGATTGGAAGTGGGTGTAATCTGGATCCTGCTAGATTCCGCTATCTAATGGCGGAAAAACTTGGCATTCATCCCAGCAGCTGCCATAGATGGATTTTGGGAGAACATGGTGACTCAAGCATGGCTGTGTGGAGTGGGGTGAATGTGGCAGGCGTTTCTCTCCAGGAACTGAATCCAGAAATGAGAATGGACAATGACAGTGAAAATTGGAAGGACGTGCATAAGTTGGTGGTAGAGAGTGCCTATGAAGTCGTCAAGCTGAAGGGATACATCAACTGGGCTATTGGACTAAGTGTGGCTGATCTCATTGAATCCATGTTGAAAAAAATCTCTCCAGGATTCACCCAGTGTCAATGATGGTGAAGGGGATGTATGGCATTGAGAATGAGGTCTTCCTGAGCCTTCCATGTGTCCTGAATGCTCAGGGATTGACCAGTGTTATCAACCAGAAGCTGAAGGATGAGGAGGTTGCCCAACTCAAGGAAAGTGCAGACACCCTATGGGACATCCAGAAGGACCTAAAGGACCTGTGACTACTGGCTGCTAGTTCTAGGCTGTAGAAACTTAAAAACTACAGTGTGATTAGCCACGAGCCTTTAGTTTTCATCTATGTACATGAGGCATAGTTTGCTTTTATCTTCTTAAATCTGTGAATCTGGGTTCACAGAATCAAAGCCTGTGCTTGGTTTAATGCTTGCAATATGAGTCCTTGAACAAATAAAATTAACTATCGTACTGTGAAAAAAAATATAGATATATATATTTTATTTAATGTAATATATCCAAAACATTATCATTTCAACGTGTGACACTAGCCACCTGTGAACTGTTCTCTAGCCATACTGCCAGTGATTACCACATTAGATAGCAGAGTCTTGGGTTATTCATTTTACTTTTATGCATGTTAAAATCGTTTTTATAACAAAAAGTTAAAAGAAAAAAGTCTACAAACTCTTGCTTATCTCTCTCCATGGCTCAGTTTCCCCACCTGTGTCTTGAAGGAGATGTACTGGTTATTAGTTTCTCAAGTTCCTTCTAATTCCTTAATTCCTACTTTCCCTTCCTTAAGCATTCTCTGTCTGATCTATCATTACTCTATAGGAAAATGTATCTTTAAAAAAAAATTCCTTTATGCTGCCAAAAATATTTGACCTGGAAATTACCATTTTCCATTTATCTTAGAAATATTTGGTACAAATGATCATTTATGTATAAAATAATTTTTCTTCTGCTTCATGACCAAATGGTCATATATGAGCTCACTTTACATTGACCACTGTTGTTCACACAGTTTTTCCTTTCATATAAGATTAACCACTTGATCCTGGTGAGACGTGGAAGAGGCAGATTAAAAACATAAATATAAATCAAAATATATGTTCAATAAGTGATTTTGAAGGAATAAAAATTAAAATATCTTAGCATTTTTCCCACTATGTTTAATTTTAATTTGACTATTCTGGTGGCCTGCAGACCCATTCTCCTCTCTTAGCTCAATATTTAGGTCAAGCTCAACCATAAGTATGCTCCTGGTCATTTAGAAGAAATGTTATAGTTGCATTTTTATTATTCCCCAAATAGAAGGAAGTTGCACATTTGACCAATTTAAGAGATCTTGATGAATGCGAAAAATTCAGGCTTACTAAATATTGTTTACATTTTTTATATGTATATATATAACGATTATTTGCACTATTTAAAAAGTTAATTACCAAAAAAAACCCCTGTAATTTTTTTTAATAGGAAACTATTTTTGGCACACTTGCAACCAATTTGCACACAAATTATTTAGGGACATTTTCACTACAATAAATTAGTTTATATTAATCTATTTTCAAAAATAAGGACAGAGTTAAAATCTATAGAAATATGTATTCAGTTAAATGGTATAAACCTGTTGAAATATTTTCCCCAATCATACAGCAAGTGTCTGGTAGGCACAGGATTAACACAGTCTCTTACCAATCTTTATAATGTAGAGTAAGATGTTTTTATACCACGTACACTATTTATCCCCTTCAGTTGTTAGTTTAAAAACTGTGGCTGATCTCCTTTTGCAGCTTTAACAACATGCTCTACATTTAAGTGAGAGTTCAGGGTACATGAGCTAATCCTATAAAGCAATACAATGCGTAGCTTGAAATCAGACAAACAGAAATAATTTTTTTCTAAATTCTTTCACTATTATTTCCAAAAAGAAATATTAATATGGAGACTTTTTTTGACAAACAAAAAAAATCATTATCATAAATCAATTGTTTTGTTTATCATTTTTTCATTTAATCAGCTTGTCTGGTCTTAATTATCTGTGAGGTTCCAACTATCTTATTCTACAACACTGATGAAAATAAAGGTCCATTTCCCTCAATGGGACTAAAAATCTACTGGCATTAATAGGAACAGACGTCTTTATGCAATTATGGGAATAAAGGTTGGTTCTCAATTATGGGAATATGGCTTCCTCCCCTGAATTGACAATCCTTAACTATAGCATGAAGAAGAGAAGAGAAGAGTGAACAGAATAAAAATAGAACTATATTACTAATTATACCCTAAGCACACATTTCTACTTACCTAATGACTAAAATATTTAAAGATGCAAATTTAATTTAATTAATTCAACAAGCAACTTTTCCTGCCACCAATTTATCCTCAAGGGCCTCAAAGTTTTATCACACAAGCTCAGCATCTGTGGCTCCTACTGTGGCAGAAAGTTCTCCAGGAGAATATTTCTTTAAATGGAAGCCAAGGTAAAACAGAAAATCTGCAATATGACTTGAAGCTGTATATTCTCTTTGTGAAAAATCAGATGCCCAAACACTGGTCACCTTCAGGTCTCATGTGTTCAAGGAGCTGTCATCTGCAAAGGCAAAGTTTCTTTGGAGGAAATGCCAACTTTCCTGCAAGAAAGCTGAATCCCTCTGGCAATATTTAGATTTGTATTCGTAGTAACAGTCAGTGTCAGGAAAGTATTACTGGATATGGTAACTCCAGATGTAGTACCCACAGAGAACATTCAGTTGTTCAAGCAAGAAGAGTAGAATATAAAATAAGGAGTGGCCTTTAAGATCCAATTTTAAGAATGATCTATTTAATAGAAGTTAAATGGATTTTATAAATAGAGAAAGGGAAGTGGTGAGAATTAATACAATTTTCTGTTTTGAAATTGTTCATTAGTGAAAAATATAAAACTAAAATGTGCCTTTCTCTCTTGTGAACTTAGGCTTTTCCAGAGCTGTTTTCCAACAATATATAACTTTTCATACACACTGTTCAAGTCTAGTATCCACTAACAAAAGTGAAACTGCTAACGCTGCCATTGATAACTGCTGTCATTCATTTTTTATGTGGTATAAACAAGACCTCTAAACTGTTACAGCAAAAGGAGGATAGTGAGCAGGGAGTGATGCACTAGACGGTAGTGCATTCAAGAAGAAATGATAGCAAAATCAAAAGAACCAGAGAAAATAACTGGCATAGCATCCAGTTACTCAACAAACGCATTATAAGGATCTACTACCTGCCAGTCAATGGGATTAACACTTACAAAATAAAAATGTAGACCTCTCTTCTCAAGGATCTCTAGTAGGAAAGACAAAATCTCATAAACAAATGTATAAAGAATAATAAATGAATGAAACATAAATCACAAGGGAGATTTAAATAGCTTTGCTTGATGGTGGAGGCGGTGGCCGGGAAACATGGCTAGCCACATTGGCAGCTTGTTCTCACTGTGTTGCCTGATTTAACACAGCACCAAGCTCTCTGTGGACCCTTAATAACTACCAGTTGGCAAATGGATAAATGCCAGCGGTTAGGGAAAAGAGATGAGTGTGTTATCTCCCAAGAAGCCCAGCAAGCTGGTGTGGATGGGGGGAGGTGGGGGTGTGCTTCTTGGCTGTGACAACTACACAGTGACTCCCAGTGGTCACAAGTTGAACCTCATCTTTGATCATAGTATAACAAATATATATTTAGTACAGTATAATTTATATATAATATATATACACATACATGTTATATAATTTAGTATAATAAGTAAAGCTATCACCCTTTTAACAAACTTTAGTACTCATTCTGCTTAAAAGTGAATAATATTTCTGCCAAGCACAATGACATGAGCTAAGTGAACAATAAGTTCTTTTCCAATCCTGAAAGTTAGATTCTATAATTTCAAACTAATTTTCTAACACAGCCAGGGTGATATTAAGTTTAACATGAAGCAGAACAATCAGAAAAGATGTTTATTCTGAGAAATAAGCCTTGTTGTCTCCAAACTAACAAGAATGCCCCCCTGGGGGAAAGACATGAGAATATTTCTCTAAGTTTTGCCTAAAAATTAGAAGCATTTTTGTTTTCTCAGAACACTCATTTGCTTGATAGGAGTTCCAAATTGTCCCAATTACTTTAAATTGTGTACATTTTCCTCCTTCTTTATAAAGAAAAAGAAGAGTGCATCATTATATTTTTGGCCATCATTCCATGGGTACTTCCACTGATGTTTAACATTTATCTACCAATAAAAATAACTATGTAGGAGGTCATTCTGGCATATTAGTATTTACTTAGAGTTCAGTTCAGTTCAGTTCAAAAAACACAATCAGTCCCAACTATGTGCCAAGCACTGCACTAAGTACTGGAAAAATAAAGATAGGTAAGATATAGCCCCTTCCTGGGAAGGACTCGTGATACAGTGAGGAAGAGAGACCTCAGTATCTTCCAGAAACCAGAGGAAGCACACATACACACATTCACACACACACAACAGAAAAAGACAGTTAAAGCATCATAGTTACAATGTCACCCTCGTATACAACTCCCACATGTCAGTCACACCCCAAATCCAGTCATTCTGTGAGCAACTGTCATTCTCACTCCCAGTCATAAAGGCTTGGGGAAGACTCTGACCTATGTTTCTGTTGTTGTCAGCCATTCTCTTGTTCCTGCATATTAAATTAGATAAAGGTTCTGAGTTGACATCAGAGAGGAGAGAAAAGAGACAGCTAAGGGAAAAGAACAGTTAAGGTATATACTGAAATCCTTTGAGAAATGCCCTGTCAAGAGTATAGCTAGAAAATTCAGGATGCAAGAAGCTGGACATGTACGTATCCAAGGAGATTCTTCTAGCCCCAAATGAAAAGACACTACATGAAATCAAATAATAATACTGTCCTAAACTAAAACTGGACACCTAAGTGATATATATAGACATCTGTTCATGTAGACTGACCCCTAGTGATATAAACTGATTGTTGCAGGAATAACAGTCTCAGAAAACTGTCTTTAAAAGAGCTAGAGAGACCAAGATTACTCTCTTCAAAATGAAGTGCTGTATAGTCTCATAAACATGTACAGTCTAAGTGAGATATGTGGGCATACTGTTCTCTCTAAAAACTAAACAAACTATCCACAAAATTTACAGTGAAGGAGCAAACAATTTAACAGATAACAGACCTATCTGGAGTTGATGGAACTACCTCCTTTAAATGACTAAACATATGTTAACTATATGGCCTCTACCATTGTCCCCACACCTGTGTTCCTACGAAACAATATTTTGAAAGTCTTAATAATTGGTTGCCAATGACTTATAACAAAGATTCTTCCCAATTTTCTGATTTTACTTCAGAAAATTTGGACATACCACAAAATAATCTGGACATAACCATGAAATACAGTCTTTAAAAAGTAATCTATATGTTTCTAACTAATAAAAAACTAAAACATATATTATCACTAATACATTAACTAAATAATAATCACAAATAAAATTGACTGTTAGTTAAAATGAAGATCAACTTGTTTCATATATGATGTGCTCATTTTTATAATGAAACAAAAACTACATATCGAAGTCAAAAGTATGTTTAGGTTTAAAGAAAGATGAGACAAGAGTAAGTAAATGGTTTCATACATATAAAACTAAAAACAAATAGCTTCTTCTACCCCATCAATGTCAAACATGGATTGACTAAGATAATTCTTGTTATAATTACAGAGTTTGCAAACAAAAGCCACCCACAAAGTCAAGTAAGAGGTCTCATGTGTATTTTCTTTCTTCTATATGTTCATTTTTCCATTTTTCTATTGGAATCCCAAGAAGAAACTGCAAGACCCTCTATATACTAGACATTATTTTCACTTCTCAGAGAAAATTTTGTTTTTTGGTTTTTGCCCATCCTTACTAGATAAGTCTACAAGTCACTTATGAGGAGGCAAGATGGGACAGTCACCCAAAGTATGAGTGCCTAAAGACATATTTTTTGTATATCCCCACCTTCTTTAAAATGGTTACTGTGAATTTCATATTAGAAAAACATATTACATTACATAATACACAGGCCATTTGGAAATTGTTCCACCGTGAGTAACACATACTACAATGCACTGCAGTGCATGTAAATAGTAAAGAAACCATACCTTGCTAACTATATAAAGTGCATACCACTGAAAATGAAAATCAAAAGAAAGGAAATAAATGTAAGCAGGCCATTTCTGAAATAGTGGAGTTAACCTGAAATGATTCTGTAAATTCAGGAATTCTTGAGATCAATTTATTAAGAAACTCCTAAAGGACATGGCTTCTTTCTAAGCTATTGGTGTCCTAGCGGAGTAATATTCTTTGAATTTTTCCTCCTCCTCCACAACCAGAAACACAATAACCAAAGAAAACTAACAAACAAGCAGAAAGAGACAAAGTTTTCCTGAAAAGAAGAAGGAATTTGAAGATGTGGTACATATATACAATGGAACATTACTCAACCATAAATAAATAAATAAATAAATAAATAAATAAATAAATAAATAAATAAATAAAATAATGCCATTTGCAGCAATATGGATAGACCTGAAGATTGTCACTCTATGTGAAGTAGGCTGGAAAGAGAAAGAAAAATGCCATATGACTTCATTTATATGAGGAATCTAAAAAATAATAACAATAATAATGACACATGGATTAATTATTATTTTGATTTCTTAAATATATGTAAGCACACTTGACTGTCCTTTATAACTGGATTATCGCATTCTGTTGATTGTTATTTTGTAGTTGGCGTTATTCCTTTGATAACTATGTAAGTTTAAAAAGCTAAAGATCTAATCTGTTCTTAGAAACAATAATTAGTACACATATGTAAACTAAAAAAATGTGCAGTATACTGCATACATGTATTTACATGCAATATAATGTGTATGGGCAGTCAAACTGTAATAATTCCACCTAATAAAACTGGAAAAGGAGACAAAAAAAAAAAAAGGAATTTGGTCAACAGTAGAAAGACCAAGCAAACGAATGCTCATTCATGACACTATATATCCCAGCATTTCACTAGAACAACTCGGAACGTTTTAAAAACTCAAGCTCCAAGGTTTAGCAGTCCTAAAACTTTCACTCCATTTTAATTTTTGCATGTAATTAGAGAACCAATAGTAGTAATTCTAGGTAGGATGACTGAAGTTTGTATCAAACTGGAAGGTGGGGAATAGGTTTTAAATAAACATGTATTTCCCAAAAATAATTTATAACAGACTATAATTTCCAGGTCATTTGTGCAAAATTAAAGTTCACTTTAGATTTTTTTCCTGCACATTGTGTTCCTCTTAATTAACTCTAGCTTCAAAAGCACTTCAAAATCTATATTGCTAAAATTCCCTGCATACATTTTCTAAGTTTTCCCAAAGTACTGTCAGCAACTCCTCCCATGAACAATAGGAGACAACATACAAGATGTGGAACTCAATAACTAGAAACCTCTTCCTTATATTTGAAACCATTAGTGACAGTCATGTTTGTTTACCAAATTTTCTCTCATGCTTTCTGCTCTTTACCTCTCACACCAGTATTGTGAGACTCCAGTCTAGTCCAATGGCTCTCAGCACAAACACATCTACTAATAAAGCTGTAATTCAGTTGCAGAAACTCTAAAGCTTAGGACCATCAAGCAAAGAAGAGACACATAAAAGCAACAAAAGAGGGAAGAGCTAAAAAAAAAGAGGAACCCTTACTCCACATACCCTAACTCAGCTTCCACTTTCATCTTCTCTTTTTTGCTCCGTTTTTTGTTTTAAATATATTCTTCCCTTGTATTGAAGTCATGTCAGTGATCTATCACAGCAAACAGATTCAGATGGAAAACAAAATCATGTTCTCCCATTCACACTACAGAATGGACAAAAGGGCTCAGGTTTAATATCCACTACTACATAAATAAGTCTCTTAGGTACTCTTGCATTTTCCAGCTTTAAAGTCTTTAATTTCAACATGTGGAAGATTTAGCCACATTGGGCTGTTATTTGTATTAGGTCTTGCCCTCCCTCTCTCCAACAATACTCCATAGAGTAATGAGCAAATATATTCCCCTTACAGTTAAAGAGTTTGGAAATTAAAACTATCTACCCAGAGGTAGATAAGTAAAATCTCACTTTATGAAAGCTTTCCAGATGTCTTTACATCCGCTTCTTTCCCTTAAGGCAAAGAAGAATCAATGTGGAAAACCCTGATATTTTAAATAATTCTCTTCCTGTCCGGCAGTTTTTTTCTGCACAAGTCAGGCTCTGTGTACGATGCTACTCATACCTCTTTTGGCAGACTGATGTTCACAGTCACATGCATACTGTAAGAACTCAAACATTTTGTTTCTTCTAAGCTCAACAGCTACCACTGGATGTAAACTTAGCTGCTTTGACTTGGGAAATCATAACAGACAGAAATTTCAATTAAACAAACTATGCTCTTTTCCAAACAGTCCCTAAGGCCAGATTCTCAGAGTCAGTCAAATATAAATCCCACTGCAATCATTCCACATGCAAAAATCTGGAGCAGTCGACTTTTTTAAGCTGAAAGACCTACCAATAAGAATACCTCATAGTTACTTAAAACCGGTCTCCAATGATTTCAATGTTTTATCAACCCTCTGCCACTCAAGTCATAGGTACGGAGAGTGTTAATATTCCATAATTTAGGCAAAAGCACTTTGAAATGGACTAGCAACCAAGAAGACAAGAGAGCGGCAAGAGTAAATCCAGCACCACCTAACAGAATGAGAAAGTGAACAAGATGTACTAAGCAGAGAGGAAGAGAGAACCGAGGACGGGTTGGCACACTTCGGCAAGTGGAGAGGGCTGACCGTGGCACACCTCCTTTTCCACCGGCAAATGGGGAAGCTGGGTTGCTCGGATGACCTCTAGAGTATTTGAAGCTCTGGATTACGAAGACAAGCAATAAATGTAACTCCATCCTTTATTTCTTCTTCACTAATACTCAACATGATGACTTTTTAAAAACATAGAATAAAACTATTTTAATTTCATGTGGAATTCACTGGTGACTCTTAGGGGCAAAAGTAATAGTTATGAACACAACTTACCCATTTTAAATCAAGAAAGGATCTTATAGGTCATTTTTCCCAATCATTTCCACTGCAGAAAAGAAACTGAGACTCGAAAGGGTAACACGAATTGTTCCAGATTATACAACAAATAAGCGACAGAACTGGGGCTAGAACTTCAATCTACTTACTCCTGGTGTATGGTTTTTCCACTATTCCATGTGGTGGCTCATAAACAAATTCTATATTTTTCAGTTTATTACTTCATCCATCGTGGTATCTGCGGAAATGCGCTCTCTCACCTCGATACACATTCTGTCTCGGTGGTCTGCCCTGCTCCTCCACACCTGGGTTGTCAGCACCCTCCACTCCTTCCCCCTGCACGGAAGGGCTGGAGGACCAGGGGGGTCCACAGCGTCTCCGCACTCGGGTGCGCACGGGGACCCGCGGCAGGGCCGGTGCTGTGCCGCCTGGCCTTCGGGAGCGTCTGCTGTCCTTTATTCTTTCCCCCAGTCTCATCATCCTGGCCTTTCCACTGGTCACTGTGTTCACAACCCCTGTGACAGGGACAGGACCTAGAATGATTCCGCTCTGCTGCCCGCCGACTGCCTCGCGGAGGAACTCTACAGGGACTGTGAGGACCCCGGTGCCACCGCCTCTCCTCCTTCCACACCAAACTCCACAGTCTCTCCATCTCCAACAGTGCGCAGGAGCTTGTGGGTGATTCTTCCCTACGACAGTCCGCTGGTCCAATACATTTTCCTTGGTGTTCATTCCTGTAGATGAAACCACATCCGTTTCTCACAGGAAATGTCTGACTGTTCTGGAAACCTTCTTTGCCCGGCGTGGGTGGGCAGAGCTGAGGCATGGGGCGGGGGCTGCGGCGGCTCCGCCCCCATGCTCAGGGGCAGAGAGTGGTGCCCTGGGCAGCCTTCGACAGCTGCGCCCCACATGGTGTGACGGTGACTCACACCGGTGGCGGGGTCTGCTCCGGGTCTGCTGGGCTCCGCGCTCCGCTCCACCACCGCTCCCACTCCAGATGGAACTCTGAAACAAGTTTCTTAAATGGCCATCACATTGGAACAACGTCCTAAAAATAATGCCTTATTTCATTCTTCAGTTTTTACTAAATTGGAAGCAAACTATGACTTAGGAAAGGAATATGGGTGAATTTTAACTAATAAGGACTGTTAGCTGTGGAAACCTATGTTGTGTTCTAAGGAAGGGCTCTTTTGTAAGTAATTTCTTTATTGGATAGTAGGAAGACTTAGCACATTAGATTTTTGTAACACTGAGATTGAATCTGATTTTGGTAAGACTTAAACCATTTCTGTCTTCAGTATAACTTGTATTAAAAGCTTCAAGTAAAACAGAATTTCTAATTCCAACTATGAGTATTTTGCCTTAAATATATATATTGAACTTAAAAATCACATTCAATAATTGAGACTTGTAGGTACAATATGCAAAATTTATTTTACAAGAAAACTGGGAATAGTGGGTCCAATACAATGAAGAGAAGGTGAGTTTTGCTGGTAAGAATACATACATGAATTTTTAGAAATATGGTTTTCTTGGGCCAAAAACCATTTATTATGGTTTTTGAGGCCTAGAAATTTACAGTATCTCATATTATAGGGGAAGAGGAAACATGACTAGTTTTATTTTTTACTACTGTGAAAAATAATTTACTGAGCTCTGTGTAAACACACAATTTTTCTAATGGCATATTTTGCTTTCACTGATAATGTATTTTGCAAACAAAGCCTTTAGGGATAATAGGATCTCCAGACTGAGAATGGAAAGCAAGCTTAATGTCTGACTTGAAAGTGACTGTGATAAAAGGTCAGCAGACATCATCAATATCTGATGATTTCTCATCTGTGCCTCACAAGGCAATTTCAATCCAACAAATATTTATTGAAAGTTTATGTCATGGTAAACCAAACCTTATTCTGGGTTATTGTTAGTTCGTATTCATGTATTCTAATAAGCAAATTCTAAGATAGCCCAATTATACAGATGGCTGGTCTGTCTAGCAAGAATAAGAAACCATCCAGGTAATTTGAATGATTGTCAAAATGCAGGATTATATATTAGTTTGTAAAAGAGTAAAAGATTTTATTTCCAGTTCTCAGTTTTATATGCTCTTTTGGACATTTGGCCTGATACATGAAATATGAAATCACCCACAGTGACAGTGCCTATGAAAAAACTGAAGGTTCTCCTTTTTTCTTAAAGATTCTGCCCTATTTTATAATTTTAAAACAAAACCATGTTAAAACTAGTGCTTCCAGCAAAAATCTCATCATTTCCATTGCAAAAGCGTAAGGAGCTACTGAATAGTTTCTCTTGTGTACTCAAGGATCTTTAAACAAGAATGAGTTTCACAAATAGAAAGAGATGAACAAGATAGGAACAAAAGTGAACCACAAGAAAATCGATTCATCACCCATCTTTTGTCAAGTTCTTATTAAGTGAACAGCTCATGGGAGCAAGAGCTTGATGTTGGCCAAATTCTCAGTGTATATCAGTTTTTAAGTGGATAGAACATTGGATTAGTAAAAAGCCTGCTTGCTCAGTGTAGAGACTACTTGGTCCTGAGCCTCACAGGTTTGTTTTTCTCTCCTTCTGGACTCAAAGCCTCTGTTGCAACCATGCTCCGCCATATCATTGGTCAGGCCAAGAAGCATCCTAGCTTGATTCCCCACTTCATATTTATTGCAGCAGGAAGTACTGGAGCAGTGCTGTGTATCTGGCACCTGGCATTGTCAATCCAGATGTTAGTTGGGACAGAAAGAATAACCCAGAACCCTGGAACAAACTAGATCCCAATGATCAATACAAGTTCTCCTCAGTGACTGCAGATTATAGCAAACTGAAGAAAGAAGGTCCAGACTTCTAAATGAAATGTCTCACCATAAAGCTGCTTAGAATGAAGGTCTTTCAGAAACCATCCACACACAATTTTCCACTTAACCAGGATATATTTCCCCTCTGAATACACAAAGTCATGTTGGTGTATTGTACTGGGGTTTACACTGATAAATATGTGACACTTGGGGGAAAAAAGAACCTACCTTAGTTTGGGTATGAGCAAGTCTTTATGTTGAAATATATTGAATGACCAAACATTAACTAAGACCCTCTCTGTGTAAGCAACTCTGATAGATACTATAACTGCATATCCATTTATTAAAGAAAATGTCTTAAAAATAGGAGTTAGAACAGTTGAACACAGAGCTCAAATTATAAGTATAAATTTATCTCTAGTATAAATACAAATTTATGATTCTTACTAGGTTATCAGAAAAAGCTGCAAGAAACAAAATTAAACATCAGTTGACCTGTACATTCCAGAGATGAAGTACCTAGAATATTTTTTAGTTATATATTTATTTGAAATATTTCTATATTGTCCAGTGGTAAGTCAGTTATTTAATGCATGATGATTTTTAAAAAATAATTGGCATTTTACATACTCTATTTTGAAGTGTTTACAATGAGAGTAACTCTTTCTCAATTATGAATTTATCCTTTGAATTACAAGCCAGAGCCTAGAAAATATGTGAATGGCTAGTAAAATTCGGTGAATGATGTTCTAATTTGTCAAATGGGTGAAAATACTCTGGGATATGGAAACTGAGAATTCTAAAAGTTACTTTAATATTAATCTAAAGCTTTTGGAAGCTCCAATATAGGGCAAATAAATGCACTGAATGTAACAAAAATATATTATTTTTTTAATTTTTTCAAGAAATTTTCTCAAATTATATACTGTACTCACACTTCACTACACTGGACCACATTAGATTGAGTGGAGTTATAATACTGAAAGTAACCATGAAACCAATCAATAAACAAGTCAATAAACCAGATGTGGAACTAGCCACAAATCAATAAACCAGATGTGGAACTGTCTTAGTGTGAGATGCCAGAGAAAAGTAGTTTATCACATACTCAAATTTTGGAAATATCTTCTCAGTCCCTTTCACGTGCAAGGCCTTAGTGTATATTGTATAGAGTATGTTAAATCAAAGAGAAAAGTTTTGACCCGGAGGAGCTTACAGTTTAATGTGAGAGGTGTGCACAGTTCTTAGGAGGACCATACACTTGGTGATAGAGACGCTAAACAGCAGTCCTAGAAGAGGCTGGCTATTTGTAAGGTTTGGAGATCTTGAGATGAATGTTACAGGAGTTGAGGAAAAAATCAGCTCAAATGTGGGGCAAACAGGGCAAAACCAGCATCCCCAGAATGGGCCAGCTTTCAGAGACCAGTCGTAAATACAGAGAGAACATACTGGATGGCAAGTATAGGAAATATTTAAATAAGAAGGCAGATACAATGTAGTGTTTGTTATGAGCCAGGTCATCAACAACATCTGTTGAAAGATTATATGGAGAAAAGAAAGAGAACTCATCCAATTCCAATTGTTTCACAGAAAATAACTGCCAGAAAGAAGTAGGCAAGACGTATCTGGTCAACCAATGGTGTACATGGTCTCCCAAAGACCTAATGCCCCGAGCACAGAGGTGAGAATGGGAAAGACAGAAAGTGGGAAGGAATAATTTCATTTGGAGCATCCAAAAGGGCTGCAAGAGAAAGGTATTATTTTAACTGAGACTTGATTTAGAGTTTCAGACAAGTAATAATTTTGAGAAGAACATTTAAACTCCCATAAAAATCAGGTGTGTAAGAAATATATTCTCAGCACAGAGAGTCAATTGCTGCAGGCCAGTGAAGAGGTGAGGGTGCAGCACAGATTCATCAGCTGGGTAGCTGGAAGCCAAGGAAGCTTTCCGAGTTGGGGGACATGAAGAACTGGCAAGGTGCAGAGGCAGCCCCATGGTTGGGAGACTGAGCAAGTTAGTGTGTGTATGTGTGTGTGTGTGTGTATGCGCGCGCGTACGTGTGTAATTTCTCACCATCAGAGAAGAGATTTACAGGCATGGACAGAGAGAAGGATAGAAAGAATCTTCAGGGGGGTTTCAATAAGACATATTAGCATGAATTTTTTTTTTACAATTCTAAGATACATATAGCAATCTATGGAGACATATGAATACATGTATTTGCTAGTTCTGTTTTCCGACAGATCCTTGAAGCAATGCCATCTCAAGAGCAATGAACATGTTGAACACCCAGATCGTGGTTTCTGAATACCATCCCCCATCAAAAGGAACCAGAGCCTCTTGGGAAGATGGCTGATTCCAGGGCTGGAATGAGGCAAAAACAAGATGAATCTGGGACATCTTGTTATGCCAAATAGCAAGAAAATGCAAAAAGACATAGGAGTCAGCTTGAGAAGCCAAATCTATAACAATTTGCATCAAAATAAATAATGAAAGTAATGGATTACTAACTCATTGAACAAAATACAAATTTGTAAGTCCATTTATAGCATAGAAAACTAGAAAATAATAAAATAAAGTCCATGTAATATAAACAAATAAATAATAAATAAATAAACAAAAAGAAAAACTCTCCCTTACAGTAGAGTAACAAGTTACAAATGAAGACAGAATGATGAAAATGGAAAATCACCCATTTGACAACTGTTATAGACTTATGACTAATTCAAGAGAAAATCATCAATGGATGATGAGGCTGGTAGGAGGTTTGAAAAGCAACAGAAGAGTAGTATAATATCAGAATTTCTCCTCAGAGAAAACTAATAAATTACAAATGGGGAAATGGAGATGCCTGGTACATACCAACTTGACCAAGTCATTTCATTCTTCTTGCCTCCAGAACTGTGAGGAATAAACTCCTGATGTTTATAAACCACCCTGTCTATGGTACTTTATAATAGCAACCAGAACAAAGATAAATGCCATGTTGAATAAACAAACTGAAATGTGTTTGTTTGTTTGTTTTTGTGGGGGGAGGTAATTAGGTTTATTTATTTTAATATTGGTACTGGGAATTGAACCCAGGACCTTGTGCATGCTAGGCATGCACTCTGCCACTGAGCTATATACCCTCCCCCTGAAATGTGTTTTATTTGTCATAATTTTTTCATAACAGTATAGTTTGCTTACTTCAGGATTTTTCTAGATTAGAAAAGTGACAAATTTCTGACTGACATTATGCAGATTGAAGCCATCAGTAAAATGTTTATTGGAGAGGAAGTCCATAATTTCAGTAGACAGTGAACCGTGTGGAGCCTGGAAGGAGCAGAGTGTGGCCTGTTCAGGGACCTCAGTAGAGTGTCTGGAACAGCATCCCCCTTGTTTTCAAAAGCAGACATGTTGAAACTCAGCCTAAAATTACGTGGCCAAGCTGTGGGTGCTGGACACGTATCACAGTAGTGAGCCAGACTGCCTGACAGCTTCCTGTAAAGGAATGTTTCCTCTCAAGGAAAGGTTTTTGTGAATCACAAGTCTAGGTAGGGCTTCCTTTCTGAAAAAGCAAGAGACCCTGCGAATAATCAATCCACTGAAATAAGCGGTCCTAATAAAAACTTTAGAATATTATGATGTATGCCTCAGTGCATCAGTTAGGGTTCTCCAGAAAAACAGAACCAACTTTATATTTAAATAGATAAACAGATACAGATATAGATGACATACATATATCATATATGTGTCGTATACAGAGAAAAAGAGACAGGTGGAGAGACAGAGAAACAAAGAGAGACAAAGAGACAGAGAAAAAGAGACAGAGGGAGAGAAAGACTTATTTTAAGGAATTTACTTACACAATTCTGGGGACTGTTAAGTCCAAAATTCGTAACAAAGGCAACTAGGCTGGAAACTCAGATAAGAGTTAAGAGCTGATGTTTTGGTCCTGAGTCTGAACTCTGTAGGGAAGGGTGGCAGGCTGGAAACTCAAGCAGAAGTTCTGTGTCCAGTTTGAGGTAGAATATATTCTTCTCCAGTAAACCTAAGTTTCTGCTCTTAAGTTCTGACTGAATGACACCCATCCAAATTACCTATGGCAATCTTCTTTCCTAAAGTCAGCTGATTATAAATGTTAATCATATCTGCAAAATACCTTCACAACAACATTTAGACTAGCATTTGATCAAACAACTATCCACCATAGTCTAGCCAAGTTGACACATAAAAGTTACCATCACCCTCAGTATCTTCTGGAAAATTTTTAAATTCTCAACAAATTATTTTCAAAGAGTATATAAAAACATGAAGATGGCCATTTAGAAAATTACTGTTCAATGTCTGCACTTCAAAGACATATAAACACACATATATACAAGACTCTAACATATACCCAAAATTATGCCCAGAAGATTATTACTTGTTGATATAATCTATTCAAATACATATGTAATGACTGAGGTTTAACTACTCTAGTCCCTAACCAGAGCAGACTGAGAAGGAGGAAGAGATTTTAAAAAGGAAAAAAAGAAAGAAAGCAGGCAAGCTAGCCTACAAGGTGAGAAGTTTTACTGAAAAGATGGCAGGAGAGGTGAAAGAAAAAGGAAAGATAAAACAGAGGCAAACAAAGGAGAGGATTTTTACTTAAATCTGTACAAATAATGACACCAGCTAAATTTGAAAAAATGGGCCAGGATAGCATAGCTAATGAGAGTTAATTTGACATACAGCATTACAGACAATTAGGGTGTATCCAGACTCACACTTTAAAAAAAAATACTAACCTCAAAGGCAATAATAGAAATAGACTTCCTTTTTTAAAGAAAATCAAAAGGCATGGCACATTCTAAAAAATCTTGTATGTAGAAAAATAAGGGATCTATAAATCACATATAAATTCAGAGAACTTCCCAAAATGGACACAGTTAAATTCTTTTGTAGAGAGGCACCAATACAAGCCTTTTTACTTTGCAAACCTCTCTCTTCCCCGCCGTCCTTGTTCTTCTTCTAACCCTGTTTATCTCCTTTATACAAGACATTCACTTTAAAGTTAATAAGGTTGGAAAGAAATCATGCAGTGAGCATTGGAAGGGAAAAAGGCGGGAAGGTTCAGATTAATTCACCATGAAGATCAGCCACATTCTGTCCACAGCCTTATCCTCTTTCATTCTTGCATATAGTAAAACATCTTTATTATATTTTTCACAAATTAATTGGGTTGGCTTAATCTCAGTAAAGCACTTGTTTCTTTAAGTAGGTTAAAGTACTTGAAATTTTAAGCTTTTCTAAAATAATTTAAATATTTCACTTGTGGAAGTGGCTTTTCTACTGGGTTCATATGATTGCATTTTCCTAGCAAAAAATAAAAAAGTAATGTGCCTTGAGCTTACTCTTCAGAATTTCACTTTAAAAGCCCGGATCTAAAGTTCAAAACAACACATTTCTTATAAATTAGTAATTATTCAAAGAAAAGTTGCAAACAGAAGAGAAAAATAAGACATAGGGCATAAGTCAAAAATTAGCTGAAGACCTCTGTGGTTTGTTTTCCTGACATGGTAGTTATAGGACTGAGTGCACACTTGATTCAGTCCTGCAGAGTTTAAAACAGTGCATATATAACTGCTTAATAAATGCTTTTTCTTATAACATTGGTAGATTGCAAATAATTAACACTGTCCTAGATAATTACATTGCTCAAAATATGCTCATCATCTGATATACATCATCTCACTTAATTTGTCCCTGTAAAATAGGCTGAACAGGTAGATAATGTTAATCTAATTTTATAAACAGGAAGCCTTGACTTAGAAACCTAACAAGTATAAAGGTGAAACTAAGGCTCAAACTGCTGACTTGAGAGTTTTGCTCTTTGTAGTACTCTTGGCTTTGGTTTAGTTTATGTCGAGCTAATGTCCTTGAGAATATTATGCTAAATGGCATAAGTAAAACAGAAAAGACAAATACTGTATGATACCTCATACATGTGGACTCTTAGAAAATCCAAATCATAAAAGCAGAGAGTAAAATGGTGGTTACCAGGAACTAGGAGGTGGGAGAAAGGGAGAGATGTTTGAGGGTAACTAGTAGATAATTATCTAAATCCTAAAGACCTAATACACAGTGCAAGGATCATAGACAACAAAATTGTATTATAAACATTAAACTTGCTAAGAGACTAGATCTTAATTGTCTCCACCACCAGAAGAAATGATAATTATGTGATGTAATAGGGGTGTTAGCTAACACTACAATGTCAATCATACTGCAATATAAATGTATCAAACCATTATGTTGTACACCTTAAATTTATACAATGTGATATGTCAAATATATCTCAGTAAAAAAATGTTAATTAAAATTAAAAAGGGCTTGCTATGTGCCAGGTGCTCAAAATGTATTAATTCATGTAGTCCTCACATTTATTCTTGAGGGACATTACATTCTACACATTGAGGCCCACAGCCCTCCCCACTTGATAATGTCAGAGCTGAGCTTTGCACCTAGCAAAGTTTTGGAGTCTGCTTTTAACACTTCTCCCTATTTTTACCAGAAACTAATCCAAGATAATGGTTACCTAATTAGGAGTATAGGTTCATTCTTAGAAAATCCTTTCCTGGAAAAGCATGCAATCAGTGGAAATTGTAGCACAAGCAGAGAGAGATGTGAAGGGAAAGGAAGCATGTTTATCGACCACACTCTTGGGCTAGATTTGGGGCTTTATATTTATTCATCTGACTCACTCAGTCATTAGTCACTGAAAGTACTGTGTTTTATTTAATCATCACAACTACTGCATAGGATAGGTACTATTCACGCGACAAATGAGAAAACTGAGAACCAGAGACGTTAAGTAATTTGCCGGTCATCAGAGTCAGGATTGAAAACTAGTTATATCCAACCACAAAGTCATTATATTTTTATTTTAGTGCTTCTGCCTAATATTCCATTTAACTCAGTTGAGTAAATGTAGATCTGATAGTGTCTGGCAATAAATCGTAAACAGCTCTGATCTTAGCAGCCACATTTGAGGCAGGCCTTGAGGCATTCGTAGCACTTTTGTGAACAGTCAACTTCTATTGAGAGGTTTTGCTCCACTCCCAACCTTCACTCCAAACCCCTCCCCCACTTCCCCCAGCCTGGTCTACAACACTAATGCAGGTTTTCCCCCAGTGCTTCTTGTCCTTATCATTCAAAAGTTATTTCCTTTGCAATGTTATGATAGATGTCCTCGTATGTCTTACACAGATGAACTTGCAATTTCTATTTTTGCCTATGACCTCTGCTAGGGCCTAAAACTCCAGCTCTGGCAGTAAGTGGAAGCATTTTAACAAAGGAAGATGTCTGCTATCAGCTGGAATAAATAGGTCCTGCCTGAATTCTCCCAACAGCTCACTAGTCATAGTCTACCTACAGGGCCTGAGGCCACTTGGTAGGAGAGATTCTAATAAAATAGCTGGTCATTTCTCACTTAATGTCTCTCCCCTCATGGTGAGATGTCCTCATATAATAACAATATAATTATGTAGCATTCATCTTTGATGCTAGTACCTATCACTAAATAGGCATTCAATAAACATGTATTGAATGAATATAAAGTAATCCTGAAAATGTCAAACTAGTATTACAATGTTTCACCAGGCTATTGATTCTTCTTGTTAAATTAATATTGATTCTTCTTCTAAAATTTGTATTTGTCATCAAGGAATCAGGATGCATGTGAAAAGTAGGTTTTCAATTACTGCACAAAGCAATTAAACATCCAAATCTGTAATAAATCAGGCCAATGTGTGATCTTAATATGTGGAATATTAGTTTTTCTTGATTGCCAAAAGTTTAGCATCTTTTAGCATCTAGGAGTTCTCTATCTCCTTTGTTATATGCAGAATAAAATCTCTTGTATCGCTTCCATGTATCAACAAAGTCATTTTAGATGCAGGAACCATTAAATTTCCATGTCTTGGACCATATTCAGTTATTCATCCAAAGCTCTCAACAGAGAATTACAATGCTCATTCTCACTTAACGTCTTAGTAGATCACCATAATCACTAAATAAGATATTAAATTGATGGCAAGAAGAAAAAGTAAAACCTACTGTAATAAACAAGTAGGTATGCAAAACTATTTCTTCAATGATATCTTCATGCTTTCCTTTTCTGCACCTCAACTCTATGTCTGCATCCACCACTACCAATAACACAGTAGGCAACCACAGAAAAACAAAAGCCCCTAAAAATAGTAATGTTACATCATAACATACCTAATAACAAAAGTATTGTTCTACCTCTAATGAGTAAGTGGAGAGTTAAGGAAAATTCTCAATCTGCTAGTGATCAGGGCCTAAGGCTAGCCTAATGTAATCTAATATGCATGCTAATTTTATATGCAATATAACAACCACGGTTTGCCAAAGTTTAGAGTCTTGGACTCTTAACTAAAGCAATTACTGTAAGATGATTTCCAGGGGGGCGGAGGGTGGGAAGGGATAGACTGGGATTTCAAAATTGTAGAATAGGTAAACAAGATTATACTGTACAGCACAGGGAAATAAACACAAAATGTTATGGTAGCTCACAGAGAAAAAATGTGACAATGAGTGTGTATATGTCCATGTACGACTGAAAAATTGTGCTGAACGCTGGAATTTGACACAACATTGTAAAATGATTATAAATCAATAAAAAAATGTTTAAAAAAGATGATTTCATTTTTTAATATTAAAATTTCAAGAAACTGATCTACAGGGTGGAAAGTCACTAGAAAGATAAATCAATATATTAAATAAAAATGTAGCTTGAATTTATAATAATTGTTTTAAAAATTCTAAGTTGGTCAAGGCTAACAATTTTGTAGCATCCAAAAAGTATAAATATACTTAAAATAACAGCAGTTCTTAGAACAAAAAAAGCAATTTGTTCATAGAGAAATTTATCTGTGTGGACTGGGAATTCTGAGCCCAAAGAGAATAAGAGAGGCTCACTGAGGCAGGGAAGGACTGCTAACTCTGGCCACTTGTAGTTTTATTTTGTGGTTGCGTTAAAAGCAAAAGGGTTAGAATCCAAGAAGCAGCAGCCATAACTAGTACAGGTGAAAATAAACACACTTAGTGGTGGTGGTAAAAGAAACAGTAAAAGAATAAATATTAAGTGAGTCTACATTGTGATCTAGACCCTGTATCAGAACTCTTAAAGCCCTGCCACTTTAAGATTCAGAGAACAGAGGTTAAATACCACCAATCCAGTCCCATTTCTTTATTCTACAGATAAATATCCTTAACCATAATGGGAAAATAATTCTCCAAAGCAGCAAAGCTTCTTAGTGACAGAGTTAGCACTAAAACTCAGGTTTCCTAGTCCCTGTTTTTGACCAAGTACACCAAAATGCTTAAAAGACTAGTTTTCTTAATGTGTTTAGACAATTCAATGAATCATTGTGAAACTAGGTATTTCAACATTCTGTTGCTGAGTAACTTGAAAATGCTAATATTTTTTTAGCCATTGTAATAAACTGTTTCAGAGCAAAAGAAACAGAAAAACACACATAATGAAAAATATTCTTAGACAATGCTCATTAACTGAAAATAGCATTCTTCACTGTATAATTGCATGTAGACTTTTACAGAAGAATAAAGAATACAAGTCCATGTCCATATTTTAAAAGTTTTCTCTTTGGAGTAAAATTTTCTTGAGATCTTTTTATTATACATCATCTATCTCCAACATATCAGAAGAAGCACCTTTGCTGTTCAAATGTAGTATAACAGGGTTTCTACCAATTAGACGCATTTCAACTAGGTCTTAACAAATGAATAAGAATTTGCTGGGCAAGGAATGGCTATAGGAATAGAGATTATTTCCTGCAAGAAATGACCTGAGCAAAGTACCAAATTATGTAAGTGGTAGACTGAAGTGAGAAAGACCCATGGAAGAGTCTTTGAAGGCTCATGCAATGGTGAAAGATGATCAGTAGAGAACAGCGACAGTTTGGTAGACGTTAGAGAGATTCAAAAAAATTCTGGTCAAAGCATCGGCATGACTTAGGAACAAACTCGACATGGACAGTAGGAGAAAATGGAGAGTTGTTGAGCGTGACATCAAGTTTTTAGCATGGAAAGCTGGGTGGCTGGTGATGCCTTTAACTAAAATTAAAGAACACAAGAAGAGAAGCAGATTCAGCCATGTTTGGGCTATGGTTCTTGTGGGAATCCACATGTGTTTTCTTGGTTGAGCTGAGATTTATATTCAACATGTTGATGGTGATGATACACAGATGTCTAAGAAGACCCCCAATGATTCCTATGGGCTAGAATTCGTATCTTTATATAATTCTTTCCCCTTAAAAGTAAGTTTGCTCTAGTAATTTGTTTCTTACCCATAAGATATGACAAAAGTGATAGGATGTCACTTCCATTATTAGGTTAGAAAAATTGTGACTTCCACTTGGCTAGCAGATTCCCTTTCTTCCTGGCCTTGATGAAACAAGTTGCCATGTTGGAAAAGCTTACATGGAACAAACTGAGGCCAGCTTCCAGCCAATAGTCAGTAGGGAAGAGAGGCCTTTTGTTCAACAGCCCTGAATCCTGCCAGCAACCATCTATATGAGCTTCAAAGGAGATCCTTCCCTAGTCAAGCTTTCAGGTCAGACCCCAACCCTAGCTGACTCCTTGATTACATTCTTACAAGAAACAAGAGGACCCAGCAAAGGTCTGTGCCCAGCTGTCTCACACAAACTATGACCCACACAATTATGAGATAATAAATGTGTGTTATGTTAAGCCACCACATTCTGGGGTGATTTGTTTCACAGCAAATATGGTAGTTAAAACCATGGGAGCAAATGAGATTTAAAATAAATAAATAAAAGTTATTCCAAGACCAATCTTTCAAGAAAATCAGGAATATTCTTGGGCTCCTACCTGCTCTTTCATTACCATTTCGGGTTCCTAGATTCTCAGTTCTTTACCCTGTCGCCAGGTCTCCTTGTCAAAAAGGAAAAAACCTGGCAACTTTATTCCTAGTAAAGAGTTATTTTGTCATAATGTGCTGATTTGGTGGGAGGGAATACTTTTATTTGAAGAGAGAAGATAAGGAGATAATCTCTAATGCTGACGTATCAGGCACTGATATTCACAGGTAAGAATTTTACCCTGTCCATGCAGCCCCTTATGTCACTTCACACGGACTGTTAAATGTGAACTCTTATGTCACCATAGAAATATTTAAATACACTGTAAGATTATGGTTTAAGACTCTTAAGGATGAGCAAAGTTTAAATTCATATCAAAACAAGGCCATGAGTAAAATACTTGTGTGAGTTATCTTTTACTTTCCAGAGTGACTTGGTTATTCAATTTGGACATTGCCCAAATGGTTATAGTAATATCAGGTGGCTTCTGCAGCAATTCCAAGGTACAATGACAAAGATGAATCCGCAGAGCAAATGATTTTCTTTCTGATAAATTTTATTTGGCTGCCTGAAGTGTTTAATTATGATTCTTAGTTAAAACATCACATAGGTGTATTTTTTCATATTATACATTTGGGGAGCAGACTTTTTTTTTCTGGAGTAAATCTAAATGTATTTCAAGATTATTACTCTGTTTAGGGGAATATAAGTTCCAGAAAAGGGCCTGAATTGAAAATGTGAATGAAACTATGGTTTCACCACTAATGCTAGCCCCTTTAACAATGACACACACCAAGAACTTATGGATTTATATGATACATATTTGATTACCTACTAAATGACTCTGTAGTAAAAGGAAAATCCAAGTTGTCTAAAAGCGTAAGCCTTCATGGATTAATAATTTCTCTACCAAGATATTCTTAAGAATGTGCCACATTTTTATAAACAAAAATACAATTTCAGGTTGCAAAGTATTTAGAATAGTTTACAAAAGCATCATTCACAATATCCATGATATTTCCACCAAAAGAGACCCAGACACTCATGAGCATCACATAATTTATGCGTCTTTGAATATACCTATCAATGAAGCAAAAACCTAACAGCCTTCCAGGATTATCTCCTGTGCTTTAAAAAACTGGATTCCTAGTCGCTAGACCACAGAGGTTGTGATTATACTCTGGAGAGGCATTTAGGCATATGTGCTCTAGGACCCTTTTTGTATGAGTTATACCAGGGTGCCAGGGTTGAAGCACCACAGGTTATTAGGATTTTTGAACACAACTGAGCCTAATTCTTTCCACTTCAATAACTGAGGTGTCAGTACTGGAGAGAGCAAAAACCACCAGAGGTGTGAGAGGAATACATATATGCAGATATTCAAACAACTTCTATATCAACCGACTTCCATGGCTCCTGGAATGGGTCAGAGTGTGAAGAAAGTGTGAAGATGCCATGAGGAAAATATCATTGCGGTAATTATCACTCACCCTAATGGAAGGATGTCTTTCCCCTCACCTAAAATCTTTCTAGGAGACTACTCTGAAAGCTTTGAAAAGTGTTCACTGGAGTTCAGCAACCCAGAGGATAGGTACCAAATCATGCCTGAGACAGTTAGATAGTGGCTTGAGTATAACTCCCAGACAATATAGGGATGGAGAGAGGGTCTGATAACTACTTTCAAACAGAATCAGGAGACTTCTGCTCTGTGGCCACTGGGCTGCTCTCTCAAAGGTGGTCAAGGCAAAAGACAGCCTGGGGGTCACCTTGGTTACTATTCCATAAGGCCCTTCTAGGGACAAAAAGAACACAGCCCAAAAAAAAGGTTGGATGTGTGAAGCTCGATGCCCAGCACCTGAGAAAGGAGCCTGAGTCTTCATGACCTCTCAGAAAAGAGGTTTGTGGTTTACCTTCTGGTGTCAGTGGAACCAAAGGAGAGCAGAAGGACTCCCAGAAGCCTACGAAAGGGCACTATGAAGGACTCACCCACTGGACCCAGACAGCACAGTCAGCTAATGATGGTACAATTTCAGGTCAGATCTCTCCAAAGCCCTCACTTCACTTTCTTTTTCCTGTTCCCTTCAAACATACAAGGTAAGAAACAGCAGCTAGCAATGGACGGAGCTAGCAAGTGGTGAGAGCGGGGTGATGTGGTGGTTCAGGCTTAGTGGAAGGAAAGAGAAGCCAGGCATGGCTGCTTCCCTGCTGTAGACTTCCAGACTGAGGCTCCTCAGTCTGGGGATTAAGAAAAGACTTTGGTGGTAAGTCAAGCTCATAGTCTTTATTAATGTAGGACCAGACATCCTATTTACCAATTTGAGACTATGTTTAAGACTTAAAATTAATAGAAGACCTATTATTTAAGAATTATAGAAAAATCATGGTGCCTGCATCTATTTTCATCCCTGAAGGAACAGCCTCACTGAACACATTTTGAATGGGCAGGGGGACACAAAAATAAAGTTGCCTCTTAATCATGTCATATGACACACTTGTTTGTTAAGTTATATTTATTAACTTAACAATGATTTGATAACAGGGAAATAAGAGGGACCATGAAATACCACTCATGATGTAGGTAAGTATTCTGGATGATTCGTAAAAAAAAATTGATGTTTGCACTTAAGATCACTTATACAGCATTTTTATTTTCTATCCATTGGAGAAAAAATGGTTATTTCACATTCAGCTTCCTAGAGACCAAAACACTCAAGAAAAACCTCAAATGTGTAATGTTTCTTATCAAAAGTAAATGTCGGATAACCTAGAGGAGATGGACAAGTTTCTGGAAACATACTGTCCACCAAAACTGAATCAAGAAGAAACTGAACACTTGAACAATCCGATCACTAGAAAGGAAATAGAAATAGCAATTAAAAACCTCCCTACAAATAAAAGTCCAGGACCGGATGGCTTCACCGGGGAATTCTACCAAACATACAAAGAAGAACTCATACCAGTCCTTCTCAAACTCTTCCAGGCGATTGAAAAGGAGGGAATACTCCCAAACTCATTCTATGAAGCCACCATCACCCTGATACCAAAACCAGGCAAAGACACTACAAAAAAAGAGAATTATAGGCCAATATCACTGATGAACGTAGACGCCAAAATCCTCACCAAAATTTTAGCAAATAGAATCCAACAACACATAAAAAAGATTATACATCATGACCAAGTGGGGTTCATCCCAGGGACACAAGGCTGGTTCAACATACGCAGATCAATCAATGTAATACATCACATCAACAAGAGAAAGGACAAAAACCACATGATCATCTCCATCGATGCAGAAAAAGCATTTGATAAAATTCAACACCCATTTATGATAAAAACTCTCGCCAAAGTGGGTATAGAGGGAACATTTCTCAACATAATAAAAGCTATATATGACAAACCTATAGCCAGCATAGTTCTCAACGGTGAAAAACTCAAAAGCTTCCCACTAAAATCTGGGACAAGACAAGGATGCCCACTATCACCGCTCCTATTCAATATAGTCCTGGAAGTCCTAGCCACAGCAATCACGCAAGAGAAAGAAATAAAAGGGATCCAAATTGGAAAAGAAGAGGTAAAAGTGTCATTATATGCTGACAACATGTTACTATATATAGAAAACCCTAAAAGGTCCACAAAAAAGCTACTAGAGCTGATTGAAGAATTCAGAAAGGTAGCAGGTTACAAAATTAATGTTCAAAAATCAGTTGCCTTTCTTTACACTAACGATAAATCAACAGAAAAAGAAAGTAAAGAAACAATCCCCTTTAAAATAGCACCCAAAGTAATAAAATATCTGGGAATAAATCTAACCAAGGAGGTGAAAGAATTATACACAGAAAACTATAAACCATTGATGAAGGAAATTAAAGAAGACTTTAAAAAATGGAAAGATATTCCATGCTCTTGGATTGGAAGAATCAATATTGTTAAAATGGTCACACTGCCCAAGGCAATCTACAGATTTCATGCAATCCCTATCCAATTACCCAGGACATATTTCACAGAACTAAAACAAATCATAATAAAATTTATATGGAACCATCAAAGACCTAGAATTGCCAAAGCATTACTGAAGAGAAAGAAAGAGGCTGGAGGAATAACTCTCCCAGACTTCAGACAATACTATACAGCTACAGTCATCAAGACAGCATGGTATTGGTACCAAAACAGACATATAGACCAATGGAACAGAATAGAGAGCCCAGAAATGAACCCACAAACTTTTGGTCAACTCATCTTCGACAAAGGAGGCAAGAATATACAATGGAATAAAGACAGTCTCTTCAGCAAATGGTGTTGGGAAAACTGGACAGCAGCATGTAAAACAATGAAGCTAGAACACACCCTTACACCATATACAAAAATCAACTCAAAATGGATTAAAGACTTAAACATAAGACAAGATACAATAAACCTCCTAGAGGAAAACATAGGCAAAACATTATCTGACATACATTTCAAAAATTTTCTCCTAGAAGAAATAAAAGCAAGAATAAACAAATGGGGCCTAATGAAACTTACAAGCTTCTGCACAGCAAAGGAAACCAGAAATAAAACAAGAAGAAAACCTACCGAATGGGAGAAAATTTTTGCAAGTGAAACCGACAAAGGTTTGATCTCCAAAATATATAAGCAGCTCATACGACTCAATAAGAAAAAAATAAACAACCCAATCCAAAAATGGGCAGAAGACCTAAACAAGCAACTCTCCAAGGAAGACATACAAATGATCAAAAAGCACATGAAAAAATGCTCAATATCACTAATTATCAGAGACATGCAAATCAAAACTACAATGAGGTATCACCTCACACCAGTCAGAATGGCCGTCATTCAAAAATCCAAAAATGACAAATGCTGGAGAGGCTGTGGAGAAAGGGGAACCCTCCTACACTGCTGGTGGGAATGCAGTTTGGTGCAGCCACTATGGAAAACAGTGTGGAGATTCCTCAAAAGACTAGGAATAGACTTACCATATGACCCAGGAATCCCACTCCTGGGCTTGTACCCAGAAGGAAATCTACTTCAGGATGACACCTGCACTCCAATGTTCATAGCAGCACTATTTACAATAGCCAAAACATGGAAACAACCTAAATGTCCATCAAGAGGTGACTGGATAAAGAAGAGGTGGTATATTTATACAATGGAATACTACTCAGCCATAAAAACCGACAACATAATGCCATTTGCAGCAACATGGATACTCCTAGAGAATGTCATTCTAAGTGAAGTAAGCCAGAAAGAGAAAGAAAAATACCATATGAGATCGCTCATATGTGGAATCTAAAAAACAAAACCAAACAAACAAACAAAAACAAAGCATAAATACAGGACAGAAATAGACTCATGGACAGAGAATACAGACTTGTGGTTACCGGGGTGGGGGGTAGAGGGTGGGAAGGGATAGACTGGGATTTCAAAATTGTAGAATAGATAAACAAGATTACACTGTATAGCACAGGGAAATATACACAAAATGTTATGATAAATCACAGAGAAAAAAATGTGACAATGAGTGTGTATATGTCCATGAATGACTGAAAAATTGTGCTGAACACTGGAATTTGACACAACACTGTAAAATGATTATGAATCAATAAAAAATGTAAAAAAAAAAAAAGTAAATGTCACACCATGAACCCAAAGTTTTCCTACAACTAATCTCTAAAAATAAATTCTCATTAAGTGTGGGATATACACCAAGAGATGCCAAACAGAAGCAAAATATGCCTTAAAAATACGCCTTAAACAAATAAAGATGCCTTAAAGCCCAGCTGTTTACCAAAACTCTGGCATCAAAACTTGCATTGTACCTGGTCTTTGGTAATAAGAGTGAAAAAAAATACACTGGCACATGTAATTAGTTTCCTGTGGCTGCTGTAACAAATGACCATGGTCTTGGAGCTAAAACTAAGAGAAATTTATTCTCTCACAAATCTGGAGACCAGAAGTTCAAAACCAGTTTCACTGAGCTGAAATCAGGTGTTGTAAGGGGGTCCTGCTCCCTCCGGAAGCTCTAGAGGAGAATCCCTTCCTTGTCTCTTCCAGTTTCTGGCAGCTGCCCAAATTCCTTGGCTTGTGGCCACATCGCTGTAGTCTCTGCTTCCACTGTCACATTGCATTACCCTTCTGTCTGTGTAAAACCTCCACTTCCCGCCCATTTATAAAGATACCTGTGGTTGTACTGGGACCCACGTTGATAATCTATAATAATCTCCCCAGCTCAATATCCTTTATTTAACCCCATCTGCAAAGACCTTTTATTCCAAAGTGAAAATAAATAAAGGAAAACTTCATGGAAAACAGAGTCAGGAAGGCCTGAAGGGAGCACTCTCAAGCATGCACCACTAGCTGCAGCCTGCCTGGTCAGCAGGGAGAAGGAAGACTGTTTGTGTATTTGTTCGTCTAAAATTCTCTAGGTCTCAACTTCTTATCCATGACGACAAGACTTACTTTTCTTCTGGTACAAGGTAGAACATTTTTCACATGGGAGTTTTCATTTCCTGCTTTTAAGAAAATGAAGGAAGATCCCTCCTGCCCCAGCAACACACTAACCACTGCTTGCAGCCAATGAGAAACAGCCACAAACTTGAACTCTTGTTTTCCCCAATAAACTTTTGTTCAAAACAACCCTCCCCAATTTCCTCCCCAAACCTAATAAAAGCAAACCCCTCTCTTTTTGTTCTCTGGGCTTGCCTAAGATTCACCATAGCTTGCTTGTCCCAAATTGCAGTTCTCAGCTATTCCCAAATAAACTCATTTTGTTGGTGAAATAACTGGCTGCTTTATTTCTGAGATTGACATCCACATATAGTAACATTCTCTAGTTTCAGTGGCTGTCTCTTAGGGGATCATTTTTCAGCCTACCACAACACATAAACAGCAATAGATATATTACATAACATGTAGAATAAGACTTTTAATCCACCCATATACTTCAGGTAATAAACTAGCACTGGAAATTCTGAAATTCAATGGGATTCAATAACATCTTCATTAATGAAATTAATTCTCCCATTTTATCTACAGATACAATTTTTACTTCTCAGCTGTAGTGAGAATAGAATAGGTTTCTGGAAGCCAAGGGTGTTGGTGAAATGGTCTGTGTAAATGTGGGACCAGATTATTATAAAATTCCATTACTCACAAATGCCTCTTCTAAGAGCACTACATACAGAAAGGAAATTTATTGCTCTCCCTTTTGGATAGTAAAATCTAAAATAGCTCAATGTGGGACCTTAGCTTACCACAGAATTTTAGTGCTGGACGGTATCTCAGCCCATCATCCTTACTTTTCAGATAAGAAAAATGAGGCTCAGTCAAATGACTGCTCATAGGTCCCACAGCTAATACATGGCAGAATGAGATCAGAATTAATACTTCCTCACTTCTTGTTCATGCTCTTCCTTTTAAGCTATGCACTCTCTTTTTCGCTTGGTCATTTACTAAAATAAAAGCCAGCTTTAATCACTTCCTTGTTTAGATTTTTCAGCCGTTAGAATTAAAGCACAGTAATTAGTATGTACACCTTTACTTCTGGATTTAGTAATGTAAACATTCCTACTGATCCCTTATCAACAAAAGTCTGATCTGCAAAAGAGGGAATTCAGAAGGACAGTGCTTAATACTCAGCTGCTATCAGGCTAATTAAAAGGAGTTGGTTCAGTTAAGATTTAAATGTGCACAAAAGGAAACAAAACCTGCAAATGTACTCGGTACAGATCTATCTACTAGCAGCAGTGAGCAGGGCTGAATTTGTAACAGCTGGGGAGGTTCCTATCTACAAATTAAATTAAAGATGCAGAAATTTTCTCTCCCACACCAAACAAGCTGGTTTGTGGTTTTCTAAAAAATCTCACTAGCTGTATATCTTTTTTTTTTTTCTCACGAAGAGAGACTTGATAGAAGGGCAAAATGTCACTCTGATATCCTTTGTAAACCATCTGCTTTCAAGTTTGCCAGGCAAGCCTAGCAAGGAGACAGTTGATTACAATGTAAGCTGCCCCTGTGTCTCTTAAGTGATGCCAGGACGCCATTTGAGAAATCCAACTTAAAAAAATCTGAGTAGGTGATTTTGAAATGATTTTGTTCTTGTAATTGCTCATAACATAAAATATAGGAGACGTTACAACGCTGTCCAAACTTTTTCTCAGAATATTATACATCTTGTTTAGACAGTTAGAACTCCCTGCTATTATTTATTTATGCCAATATAAATTATTCTCTTCAAATGAACTCAAGTCACGTAAACTCTGGCTTCCAGGAACTAGAGCATGCTTTCTTTTGGAGAGATGTGAATTTCACCTCATTCCTTGAAAATTGAAAAATCAAATAACAAACAAGCCTAGTGTTTGCAATCAATACCTAGTTCAGTAACTCCATGAAATTGTTTACTCCAGTGTGAGTTGCAGTCTTGGAAGTATTAAGGACTTGAAGTCATTTTTTTGCTATCAACTCCAAAACCAAGATCCACTATAGTAGGGAGTTGCCTTTATTATGGGGACCTGAAGGGGTGTCTGGTTTGGGTTGTTTTTTTTTTTTTTAAAGCCAAAAGCCAATTCAAGAATGATGAATGGTGTTAATTTGACAACACCAAAGACTGAAATTCTTCATTTTTTCCAAGGTTTAGCCAGGCAATGACTGCAATTTCTTCTACAATTTACACAGTGAAGTGCATTAATTCTTACCCAGATAAGCTGATTCTAAAAATGTGGTATCAGGATCATGATCTATTCCAACGATTCCTTTTCTCCAGTAGCCCATGTAAATGTGAGGGTAGATGTATTGAAAGAGATTCTTTTTACTTTTTAAAAATTTTTTTTTTTTAGTTGGAACTGAATAAAGCTTTCTGATTGAATTTATTTAGGCCAGCACACTGATTAACGGCTAGAGCTGATCTGGACCTGACCCCAACAATGACTGTTCTATGGGCCCAATCTCAGATGGGGTTCAGATTTATTAACCTGAATCCATTGTCAGACTGGAAGAAAAATCTCAAGGAGAGTTTATACTTACACTGTCTACCTTTTGACTTTAACAAAAGCTTTACCCAGCTCTGTGGTTGGCACCAGTAACAGTGGTGATAAGGAAGAATGGATATTCCTTCATTGCTAAGGGACAGCTGTGGAATATGGAGAGAAAAAGTCACGTTCATCTAGTGATTACCATCCAGGTAATAACAACTTCTAGTTGCTAATATACAATCCAGCTTTGAATGAGAATCATTTCTTTCTGGAGACAATTTGTTTTTCACTTATAGACTCCTATAAGTAACTAGTTTACAGCATTTAAACAGTTTCATTGAAATAATTATAGAAACTCAATGAAAGGATGGAAGACATTACTTCATTCATTATTTCTATGCATTGTTTCCTTCAACTTTTTAAATATCATGCATACTTTTTAAAAGAAGGTTATTAGTAGAGATGGAAGCTGAGTCTATATGAATAGTAGTTGAAAATTTGAAGAACCATTATGATAATAACACTGCTGAAGTTATGATGCTAATTAAATTTGTGGGGCAACTACAATGTAGCGGTTGTTGCTAGAAACTTTTGGCATAATGAAAATAAACTTGTTTCAAAGTGTTATCATCACCTCAGAAAAGTAATAATACACTGAAAAATGTGAAACAAAACTTCAGTGTTACCATCAAATATTGCATGTTCTTTTGATAATTAGTCTCCTTTAGAGTGAATCTTTTTTTTACATAGTTGAGTGTTAAATAATGTGGCATGGTTTCCAAATACTGATGGAATTCAAATAAAAAATAAATTTAATGAAGTATGGAATATTTGCATTGTGAACTAGGATTTAGAAAAAAGAAAAAAAATTTTTTAAATAGGATTGGAGTAGGACATTGCTTATTAAAAAATACCACCAAACACGTGGTATGAGAATGAATTATATTGGAACAGAGAGGCTTTCTCATTTCTCTGGTGGATAAAACACACTTTGCAGTGACCTTAATGAATATTGTTTTTTTCCTTTACACAAAACTTCTAAGAAGTGAAAAACTGAGTGATTGTTAGGATAATTTCAACCCATATTTTTAAAAAAAGCAATTCATAGCAAATTACGTTTGAGAGAAAAAAAAGACAAAACACTATTCCTCTTCTTGAAGGATTAAATTTGGGGGTTAAGATTTGCTGCCCACAAGATTGACAGATTTTTTTTTAAACTCTTTCTTGATTTAAAATAACGAAAGCTAAATGAGAAATTTTCTTGGATTCATTAGACTTACATAGCACTTCATAGCTTACAAGTATAATCATTTACATTACTTATTTTATCCTAGACTGGAGAAACAATAGCTGGTACAAATGTCATGACTTCCTAACTGTATGCCTTTGTTCTTTCCTTTTTCTATTTAAAGTTTAGTTTTTTTCTTCTGTTATATGAAAATAATAATATTTATCAAACAGAGTTTTCATAAATATTTTAAACATGTAGTGCTTGGCAGAGAGTTGGCAATCAAGCACAAGGCCACTGTGTAGACTGAGCATTGCCACCATTTAAAAGATGACTTAAATCCAGGAAAAGTCAGGTATCTTGCCAAAGATTTCACACATCAAAGGGTAGACATAATAGTAGTCTTCAGAACTACTATCCTGTGATTTTTCTGCTATATTGCATATCTTCAATACAAATAATTTTACATATGATCATATTGATTGATGTGAGAGTCTCCAGACACATTTTTATTTATATTTAACAAGGCCTATATCACTTTTATATTTTAGTGGTATGTCTATCCCTGCTATGCTGCTTAAACGATGTAGTCATGCGGTATATGCTGTGTGCTATTGTTTTTCAAAATCACACATTAAACTTGGAGCACCTTAAAGATGGCAGGGGAGGAATATTTTATATTAAAATAAGCAACCATATATAAACCATATATAATAAGGTCAACTTACTATTTTTAAATATTAAACAAAAATGTGCTTATAGAAGTTTGTTTTAAATCATTTTTCAATCCCTAGTTTATATGATCACATTTGCTGCTGTGCTTGATACTTTTTGAAGGAAGTATTGGAACTGAAAGAAATACCATGTTAAAAATCACAAATATTACGTTAAACGGCATTTGTGTTCCCCAGAAATCCACATTTCACAGGCTAGAGATTGGCATGGTTTCTAATCCTCTCTTCATACTGTAATTTCTCTATATTCTTACATCTACTCTTCCCATTTCTCCTTCTCCTCCATTTTGAAGATTTTGAAGGAAGGAGTACTAAGTATAGAATGGTCAAAGTCACTCTAAGGAGGGAAACAAGCCCAATACTTTATGCTACGTATAGTATTTCTGTATTCTAAAGGGCATGAATTTACTTGAGGTAAAATTAAAAGTCTTAATTATATTAATTGTTCTCAAATCAGTGACATGTATGCTGGGTAGTAAACTTTATATTCAAACTTCTGTACTGCTCTTTGTGATGCTGGGGATGGAAGTCTGTAAACCATATTTCTGCTTTACCCAGCTGGGTCCCTGTTGGACTGCACCAACAGGGGGCGCTAAAGGGAGCCAGGAAAGCTGAAGGAAAAGAATTGCTGCTTCCTGATCTTGTCCCACAGGCCCCAGCACACACATTCTCCCTAGCAGTGACACTTCTTCAGGAAGCACAGCTAATTCCAATTTGCAGTTTTTCCAACATTCCCATTGTCTTACTTTGAATCACTGATTTCGGCACTATTTCTTTTGAAATCATTTCCTAAGTGCCTTGGTTATTGTCACAAATAACACTGACAGATTTTTCTTGTTTTTCTTTTCTTCTCCAACTTGATCTCTGTCAGAAATCTCAAGAGCAGTCATCCTATCTTTCATCTCTCCCCCAAGAATTCCAGATGAGTCGGGTAATCTCCTTTTGCAATTACTAAAAAGAGAATATTCAAATAATTAGAATAAAATTTGTCTCAACACTACAAACCATGAGACCATGAGATTTTATTTCAAACCCTGTTTAAATGTGTCCTTGTAAAATATTATTGAATGAAGTAATTAATTTGGACTTGCAATTTTTAAAATTCTCCTGAGAGCTTCTATGGGATTAGAAACTATTTTTTTCATTTTCCTCACAGATGCAGCATAAAATATACCAGAAAACTAAAACACTATACTCCTCACATCTGTTTTTCCTACTTTATACATCAAAGTCTTCAAATTTTTTCTTCCTTTTTTTTTGTTCTCTTTGTAATGCTGCAAAGTACCTTGTGAAACAAAATATTTTCAGTTTGCTACACTTGCATAGGAAATGAGTACTCACAAGTTAATTTTTAAAGTGCTTTAAAGCTCTTACTTTGAAGATTTTTAGTCTTCCAGAAAAGTAGACAGAGTAATATAATAAATTTCCATATGCCCATTGTGATGGTTAATTTTACATGTCAACTTGGCTCAGATTGGGCCAACCTTATTCTAGACATTTCTGTGGAGGTACTTTTGGATGAGATTAACTTTTAAAATGATGGATTTTGAGTAAAGCAGATTTCCTTTTATAATGTGGATGGGATTCATCTAATTAACTGAAGGCCTAAATAGTAGAAAAGACTGGCTTCCTTCAAGTAGGAGAAAATTTTGCCCATGGACAGCATTCAGACTTCAACTGTATCATTGTCTCTTCCTTGTTTTCAGCTTGCTGACCCATCCTACAGATTTTGGATTTGCCAGCCTCCATAACTGTGTGAGTCAATTCCTTAAAATAATACACACACACACACACACACACACATCCTATTGGTTCTATTTCCCTGAAGAACTCTGAATGATACACAAAAATAACACCCATCATCACCATTAACAGTTGGCAATTGCTATGTTTATCAATTTTTGTATGTAATAATTTAGAGTAAATACAAGCATCATGACATTTTATCCCTAAATAGGTCATTACATTACTTTCTGTAATCTCTGAAAGTAGTATTTTCCTGCCTAAGAAAAATTATCACATTTAACAAACTTAATAATTCTTTATAACATTTAATACTCACTTCATCTTAAAATTTTCCCAATAGTCAAAAAAATGTCTTGTTCAAACAAGAAGCCAATTAAGAACCAAATGTTATGTTGGGGTGTGATGAGACATAACATGTTATAGATGATGCTGTGTATCTCATATTGTATAAAATAAGAAGCACAGAATGTCTGTACTATTCGTAATGCTAACATTGAACTCCCTGTTAAGGGGATGATGGCCTGATCCCTCCTTTATGAAGTAACATCTTTTTCCCTTTGTGAGTTTCAAATAATCTTTGTGAGAATATTTTGGCATCTTATGAATACCTGCAGCACTCTTTCATATAGTGATTTCATCATCCATTAATGGTCCTTGCCTGAATCAAATATTTTATTAGAAGCTGCAAAAAGGTTAGCAGGATATCCAGTGATAATTTATTGTAGTATTACAAGAGAGCCAGTTCTATTCCCAGTCCCTTCCTAATTTGTTTAACTCTGAACATACTAGCATGGAAATTTGGGTTCTTATGGCTGCAATCAATAAAATCAAGTAAAAGAGAATTACTGTGGATGGAAGAGAGCCTACTTTAAGACCTGGTTTGTATAAGATGACAGGAGTATGAAGGAGCAGTAACAGAAATATTGATGTTCAGAAGTCCCAACCCCCATATCACCTTAAAAAAAACTATTTTGTATACATTACATGCAATTCTCTGATGGGATGAGGTGTTAACAGATAATAGATAAATTATGCTTAGCAGTACAAACCAAAAGAGCTAATAGCTTGAATTTTTCCCCCAGCCTTAATGAGGTTTAATTGACAAATAACTGATTCTTTTCATAAAGATCTTAATTAAATTACATTTAGTGTATGCAACCTATTAACAACACTATTTTCACCTATTGTCATGTATTTTTGCATGGTTTGAAGAAATTTTAATCTTTTTTCTTCAATTTGTTTCTCCTATTCACTTTAAATCAAAGGTTTGAAACTCCGAGCTTCACCTCTTTGGCATTAGATCTTCACCTTTTTCCTACCACTGTGTATCTTCTGCATATATAAACTTACCTTCAACTTTATTAAGTCTGTGATGAAGGAACACCCACTGAGGATGAATGGAAAAGATATTAAACTTGAGGGATATGGGAATTCAGAACTTAACATTCTGATAAAAGCAAGAAGATTCTGAGACAATACTGGAAAGTAGCCAGTTCTGTCTAAGTTTTTGGTCTGCTCTAGTAGATTGTGGAGGTTTAATTAAGATCCCAGTAGGCTTTTGAACTCAGAATACTTATTCACACTCACTGAACCCTTTGAGGTTGGCTTATTGCTAATATTTTTCCATTTTAGGGTAAGATTTCCCACTGACACTAACCAACACCACCACCTCAATGTGGGTAAGTGGAACAGGAAGTTCAAGATCATTGCACTCTTGTAAAATGACTTATTTATTGCTTTTACTTAATTCCTCACACATACTTTGTGGGCTTTTTGTTATTATTATTATTAGATTTTTAAGGTCTACTTTCCATGCAGTGGCCCTGATCTTCCTAGGAAAACCCTGAACAGCAGAGACAGCTGTTAAAAGAATGATCTCACTAATTAGTTTCATATTGGGAAAATAAATAGTGTAACAAGTAACTTACCTTATTGTTTATTTCTTAAGGGATAGTGTGGAAAATGTCCACTCATGACTTAACTGCAATAAAATAAATAGGATTCAATTTGTGTGCTTTGGTTGATGAATTTTCTAAGAGCAGTACTGGTCCAAATTAAAATAAGAATCTGTCACCGTAAGTTTGGTTGTTATTTATCTGTCTATTTATTTATCTTTTTAGTCCAAGAAAAACTCAGTGTTGAATAAATTATTCTCTGAAATCCAGATGGCATGCAACAGTCTGCTCCTTAGAGCACTCCAGCATTCAGTCTGCGTGCCATTCAATCATGGGAAGTAATATGAGAAAAACCGTCTACTGAGAAACGACAGGTTTCTGTAGATTCTAAATAAGTATTTCATACACTGACAATGGAGTCTACCCATTTCAATATTTTTTTAGGTGGCACATTGCTTTCCTGAAATGTAGATCTCATTTTTTTCATTCTATTTCCATTTTTCCTTTTCCCTTCTTCACCCAAGAAATTATTGCCATATTATGGACTGCATGTTGCATTCTTCTAAAATTCATAATATGGAACCCTACTGGCCAAATGTGATGGTATTAGGAGGTGGGGCCTTTGGAAGGTGATTAGGATTAGATGAGGTCATAAGGGTAGACCCCTCATGAATGGGATTAGTGCTCTTACAAGAATCTCAGAGAGACTGCTTCTTTTTGCTCTCTGCCATGTGAGGACACTAGAAGATAGCCATCTACACGAGGAAGTGGGTTCTCACCAGACACTGGACTAGCAGGCGTCTTTGAGCCTGGATTTCCCAGCCTCCGGAACTGTGAAAAACAAATGTGTCTTATTTTAAGCCACCTGGTCTGGGATAATTTATTCTAGCAGCTAGAACTGACTAAATTGTCTAAACTAAATAATTGCATGTCACATACAAAAATAAGAACATTTTTGAAAAATAATGCTGGTCAACGTCAACATTGCATAAAAATACTGTATTGCACCTCATTTAACGTTATTACTTCTTACTCAAAAGATTCAGTGTTCTGCAATTCACAAATTCATCATTTTTCTGGACAAGTTTAAAATTTTATGCCCGTCAGAATTATTATGTGGTTCAACACAACTTTGCTTTTCATTTTTGCCTGGCGCCAGTCAAAGTGAAGACAAACCCACAGTCAGTTCCTGCTGGGGCACAGAATGCCAATTTGTGTTTCCCTGTGATCACCACAGTCTAACTGGTGTCTAACCTGGGACGTCCTCAAGAACACTCAGCCATTTCGAAATGCCTTTCTGATGTTATGTCACCTCAGCCAGAAGAAAAGTGAGGAAGAAAGTGAGATTAAGAGAAATAGCGAGGAAAGGAAGTGATTGAAGAGAAAAGAAAAAACACAATAGTTAGGAAGTATGTACAGCGGATTTCTGATTTTCTTTGCAATGTTCGCTAACAAAGTCCTGGAATAAAGGACCACTGTAACATGCTGTGGAACTAGTAAACTATGTAAAAATGGGTAGTTTTACAGAGACCATTAATTATAATAATGAATGCTCAAAACCAAATAAAATATTTTGTTGAATTTATTATTTTATTAGGTATGTTATTAAATTTTAGCAAATATTTGAGATATTAAAATAGTTAGATACATTTAACACACCAATGTGAAAAAAAATGTGTCACATGTTTGCCTCAATGTATGACATTTAGCTATAGAGCAATTTAGGGGCTTTAATTTGCCTTCAAAATCCTTTCCAAAGCAATTTGTTATACTTTTCTTCTTTCCTTCTGTTTCTTACATCCAGCCACTTTTCACATTAAAAATAAGTTTTTTAAAAGTTTGTGCTAAAACTCCTGCCTTTCTTTGTAAGTAGGCACATTAGATTTAATATAAATAATATCCAGTAAATCAGTAAATCACTGAGCTACATATAAGCTCTTGTTGGCTTTTGCCCTTGCCTGTTTGGTGATTCTGAAGTAAAAGAAAAGTATTTATGATTGATTACTTGCTATGATAGACTACTGTAAGAGAAGATGTGATTAGTGGTAAACCAAAGAGAAGACTCCAATTTATACCCCATCAAAGCTTGTTAACCATCTATAGTGTGGCATAATGTATTTTCAGAAAACATCCACAGCAATATTTCTTGTTACAAAGCAGTATTTTCAGATCCCCTGAAATTCCCCCAGCAAGAAGTAGAGTCTACTTTACCTCCACTTGAAATGGAGTGGGACATCATAAAAAAATGCACCACAAGTGATGCTGTGTGACTTTGAGGCTGAGTTCTTATAGGTGGCATGGCTTCTGCTTGGCTCTTTCTCAGTCTCTTGGGACACTCACCTTTGGGACCTACCCACCACATGGAACTTGTAAGTGTTCAACTGACATCCCCCACTAAAATCCTAGATGACTGCCAGCACCAGGTGCTGGACAGGTGAGTAAGTGACTCCAGTCCCCAGTCTTTTGGCTGCCCTGTTGACACTGAGTGGAGCAGAGACAAACTGAACATGCTGCACTTTGGCCAGCTGAATGCCTGTGAGCAAAATCCATGTTGTTTTGTTTTTGAGCCACTAAGTGTTTTGAGTGTTGAGAGTTTGTTATTGTCATGGACGGAACTGTGTACACCCAAAATCCGTATGTTCAAGCTCTAACCCCTCATGTGACTATATTTGGAGGTAGGGCTTTTAAGGAGATAACTAAGGTTAAATGAGGTCATATGGGCCTTTAATCCAACAGGGCTGATGTCCTTATAAGAGGAAGAGACACCGTAGGCTCACTCTGTCTGTCTGTCTGTCTGCCTGCCTGTCTCTCTCTCTCTTCATGCACATACAGAGGAAAGACTATGTGAAAACAGAGTGAGAAGGTGGTCTTCTGCAAGCCAGGAAAAGAGAACTCACCAGAAACCAACCTATGGGCACCTTAATCTTGGACATCAAGCCTCCAGAACTGTGAGAAAATAAACTTCTGTTGTTTTAACCACTTAGTCTATGGTATCTTATTATGGCGACCTGAGCAGACCAACACAGATTTTGGTATTATGAAGTGAGGTGCTACTGTTAAAAAAAAAATATATATATATATATACATATATATATATATGTATGTATGTGTGTGTGTATATATATATATATAACAGAAACACTGCCATCTGGGACTAAAGAGGACAGAGAAAATGGGATGGAATGAAGGAAGGCTGTTGGACTTCAGAGATTTCAGAGGCTGGGACAATAGAGATTTCCAACTTTGAACATGCATTATTCTTTGAGAATTTGAAGAATCACCATGAAGGCAATTCAGAGACCATCAGGAATGCCACTCCCACCAGCTTCAGGGGACAAAATTGCTTCTTCAATGATTTCCGAGGGTGAGGCCACCCCCCATCAGTTTCTGCAGGCCAAGATGCTGCTGACAAGTGCTCAGAGGCAAGGCCACCACAAAGAACCACAAGGGTGAGACTGCCACCCAGAAATATGGGAGTGACACCACTACCACACTTGGAGTCAGACACAGAGCACTGAGCCAAAAAGGGTTATTCTTAAGCTTTAAGATCTAATGGAATTTGACTTGATTAGTACCTGTCACCCCTTTTTTATTTCCAATTTCTCCCTTCTGGAATGGGACTGTCTATTCTATGTATATCCTATCATTGTATTTTGGAAGCACATAACTTTTCTAATTTCAGAGGATCACAGCTAGAGAGGAATTCTGAGTCAGGAAAAATCATACCTCAAGTCTCACCTGTACCTTATTTACATGAATTTAAATGAGACTTTAGATTTGGAATTGATGCTGGAATGGGTTACTATTTGGGAGGTGGGGTGGATCTGTTGAGATAGGGTGAATGTATGGTATATGAGAAGGACATGAATTTGAGGAGTGAGAGGGCAGAATGTTATGAATTGTGAGGCCCTAACCCCCAGTGCGGCTGTATTGGGAAATAGGGCCTCTAAGGAGGTAATTAAGATTAAATGAGGTCTTAAAAAAGAATGAAATTTTGCCATTTGCAACATGGATGAACTTGGTAGGTATTAGATTTAATGAAATGTCAGATAGAGAATGACAAATACTCTATGATATCACGTATATGTGGAATCTAAAAAATAAAACAAATTAATGACTATAACAAAAAAATAAACAAACAGAGTTATAGGGAACAAACTAGTGGTTACCAGTGGGGAGAGGGAAGCAGGGAGGAGCAAAATATGGGTAGGGAATTAAGAAGTAGAAAATACTATGTATAAATAAACAAGCTACAATTATACAACACAGGGAATTTAGCCAATATTTTATAATAACTACATGGAGTATAATCTTTAAACATTGTGAGTCACTGTATTGTATACCTGAAGCTTATGTAAATTGTATATCAACTATACTTCAATTCGAAAAAAGCAAAAAAAAAAAAAAAGGATTCTAATCTAGTGCTCTTATAAGAGGAAGAGACACCAGGAGAACAAATACACAGAGAAAGGGCTTTATGAGGACACAGCAAGAAGCTAAACATTAAAATCTTCAACTATAATTGTAGGTTTGTCTATTTACCCTTTTATTTCTGCCCATTTTGGTTTTAATAATTTGAAGCCCTGTTATTAGGAGCATACATATTCTGAATTCATATATTTTCTTCATAGAGTTACCCTTTTATCAATATGTACTATCCTTTCTTTATCCCTGTAAATAGACTTTGTTCAGAAGTTTACTTTTCCTGATATTGGTACAATCAAACCAACTTCCTTATGTTTAAAATTTACCCAGTTTCTCTATTTTCCACTATGTGGCTTTAACATAGATATGTCTTTATATCTATAGTGAGTTTCTTATAGTCAACATATAGATAGGGTTTGCTTTTTCATACTGACAACTCTACCTTTAATTAGTGTGCTTATATTATTTACATATAGTGTGGATTAAAATGAATATAACAAGTATAAAGTTAATTATAAAGTAAATTTATACAAATAAAATCTCACTTTATCTGTTGAAATTCTGAATAAGATATTTTTGAAATGATTTTGCCACCAAAATTATTTCTAAGCCACAGGTCTTGTTTTGATTGATTAATACCTTTTGGTCAAGTGGGTTAGTTCTGATTGATCTGAACTGTGATGTCTTAGCAGATGCTCCAATGAACTCCTATTTCTTATTATAGAGATGGGTCACTGTTTCTCACTTATGTTAATGGTACCACAATACATTTCCAGAACTAATTCTGCCAGCATCTGGTAAGTCTACCATGATCATGTGCCTTTGAGACCTTTAATTTTACTAAAGTGAAAAACGAAAAGAAAGGGAAACTGTTTTCTCATAAACTCTGCTTCTCTCCAGAAGTTTGTTCTGGCTTCACCATCTTACAAATCTAAGTCTCCATTCTAATACCTAGAATATAAAATGATATCATCTTTCTCAAAAGGGTTTAAAGAGCATGGTCACAAGAGAGCAGGTGATATTTGCTAAAGTTTCCATTAATTCTATTTCTCTGAATACAAATCTTGTCTTTATATTACCTTCCTTTTCTGAAAGTACATTCATATTATACATGAGATATTTTTCTCTCTTCTCCTTCATTTGATAGATTTAACTGCAGAAAAGCAGAATGCTAATATTATTTACAGTCAAACGCAATTACCTTTAAAGAATGGCATCATTTTCTGAGCTTTAAAACAGATAAAAATACAAATAATAACAAATTGATGTAACAAACAGCATTAGGCTTAAGCATTTTACCGTACATTTCAAGTTGGTGTTAGCTAGAAAATGACAGGTCGGGGCCAAAGGGTGTGGGAATACTGCATGGAAAATAACAAAAGTTCACTCTCTTTTAATTGAATGAATGTGACTCAATTTTTGAGCTCCTATGTTTACTCTAGAAAATTCCCTCACTTAGTTATTTGTCTGTAAAAATGGAGAAATTCAATGGAGAATTTCAATACACCAAATCTACACTTCTAGATAATTTTTTGATGGATCTGAACCTAGAGTTCTTAATTTACATAATTAATTGTGCAGTTTTTAATTCATCTAAGCTGCTACATATTTGTTTAAACTTTAATAAAACAACATTTTGAAATTTGAATAGAACTTAGAGATTATCTACTCTCATTATATTACTTTATAGTGAAGCAGATTTAGGTTTCAAGAAAAGTTGAAACGCTTGTCAAAGACATTGCTGTTAGTTTGCCAAATTGGGATCAGAACCCACATCTAATGACTTAAAATAATGATAATAATACATTAAAATGCAGTCATCCCCCCTTATTCATGGTTTTGCTTTCCATAATTTCAGTTGCCCACAGTCAATAGCAGTACAAAAATATTAAATGGACAATTCCAGAAATAAACAATTCTTAGTTTTACATTGCAAGCTTTTCTGAATAGCCTGATGAAATTTCTCACTGTATCACTCTGTCCAGCCCAGGATGTGAAACATCCCTTTGTCCACTGTAACCTGCCCATTATTTACTTAGTAGCCGTCTGGGTTATTAGATCAACTGTCTCGGTATCACTGTGCCTGTGTTAAAGCCTTGTTTTACTTAATATATAGCCCCAAAGTGTAAGAGTAGTGATACAGGCAATTCGGACATGCCAAAGAGAAGCCATGAAGTGCTTTATTTAAGTGAAAAGGTGAAAGTTCTTGACTGAATAAGGAAAGAGAAAAAAATCATATGCTAAAGTTGCTAAAATCTATATAAGAACAAACCTACTATCCATGAAATTGAGAATCAGGTAAAAGAAATTTGTGCTAGTTTTTCTGTCGCACCTCAGACTGCCAAAGTTATGGCCATAGTACGTAATAAGTGCCTAGTTAAGATGGAAAAGGTATTAAATTTGTACAATAAGATATTCCAAGAGAAAGACCACTATTATATATTATATATCACATATTATATGTCATATATTGTTATAATTGTTCTATTTTATTATCAGTTATTGTTAATCTCTAACTGTGCCTAATTTATAAAATAAACTTTTTCATAGGTATGTATGTCTAGTAAAAAAATAGTAGATATAGGGTATGGTACATCTGTGGTTTCAGGCATGCACTAGAGATCTTGAAACAGACCCCCCATGGATTAGGAGGGACTACTGTAATAGAGTGCGTTACAATTAGAAAAACACTCCCAATCAAACTTTGTTTTATCTAATCCACTTTCGACCACACCAGGTTGTTTTTTCCCTCAATTTCGTTTCTCCTGTTTATTCTCAGTAATTGTATGATTGTACAGAACAAACTATTTCACTTTCCTTTTACCTAGCTGCTTTTTACTTAAATGGAACAGCTCATCTTCTTAAGATGAATGCCATTCTTCCATCTTAAGCAAAGTGACTTCCTTACATGACAATCAGTAACATTCAGATTTACTGACCCTGACAAATGAGGACAGTGAATTTTTAACTTACAGTTTTTAACCATTGAAATGTTTCTTGATTAGGAAATGATTTTCCATAGTCATCTGGTCTAAGCTAAAATTCAATGATTCATTTATATAAAATCCTGTATTTGTATAGTAGTTTCTTTCCCTAAAGTACTTATCAGAAGGATATGAAGTGATCTTTGAAAAGTGTTCTAACGTACTACAATAGCAGAAAATATAAGGCTAAATCACTTTATTCTATTTCATAGTGAATTGTTCACTATTCTGCTTTTTTAAACATTTTCTTCTAAGCTTCTATTATATAAAATGTTGGTGGTTGTTATCTTGAGAGAAAAGAGATACTTGCAGAACAGAACTGAAATTATAATAAGTGTCTCTAGTGGGGATTAGAATATAAGAAAAAGAAAGGAAACATGCTGATTTGAATAACAGATGGAATTTGTTGACACTCAAACCCATCATTTTAACATTTGGGGGGAAGTACCAAAGATAGATATGCTGAAAACAGAAAACAAAAAAAGCACACTATTAAATAGCACAATATTAAATTGTTTCATGCAACATTTATGTCTACAAGGTGCAACAAATTATATGAGACCGTGTCCCAAAATTAGATTGATCTGCAAATAAAGTTGAGTTTATACATGTAGACATAGAATGTCCCTCTACCTGATTTACATTTATGCTTGTCTGTATATATTTACTTCCTCTCACATTAAAACTGTGATCTGTAAGATTTTGTATTTATAAGAATAATTTAATTTCATATCTCAGGTGTGATTTATTTTTCTTCCTGACTAGGGAAATGGGCTAATTCTCAGATTATCTGGCATAATATATGGTTTCATTATCTTTGTTTATTCAGATATTATTCAATTATCAATTTGATGATAACTATAAGACACAAGCTAGTAAAAAGGAGTTTTTCATTTTGATATCAAGAAGTCATTAGGATTAACAAGTTAATGTTTATCAAACTACTCTGAACACTCATGTGTATGATTCTGCATTAGTACAAAGGATTATCTGGTAAGCCAAATTAACAGAGGTGAACAGCATGGCAAAACAAGAATCATCTGCTTTTAGGAATTAAGTAATTATATATAATTAATGGAAAGGAATAATAATTAGTGAATATATAATACTTACACAATAATCAGTTAACACTTTGAAAATAATTAACTTTCCTAATGACCATTTTCAACAGAATTAATGTAGTTTGCATGAGTAGCTGGTGACAACTAAAATACTAATAGCTGCTCATTACAGCATTGCCAGAGGGGGTGGAAAGAAGACAGTTGAGAGCTAAGCTTCGTGTTTTTCATTAGAATACTCTTCATGGTTCTTTTGCTGAAAAGTAATAATTCTCCAGAAAATTTAGCTTTGGTAGAAATTTAAGTATTAAAAAATATATACATACACGTACACGTATATGATATATATGATACAAATACATATCTGTATTTATAATTACTGTTCTTAAATGTATTAATTTCAGAGGAAGTAATTTTTAAACTATCTCAGTATCATCTTTGACACTTTCTCTTTCCTTCTCCTTATATTCAGTCAGTTACCAATTTGTATATTATTTTCCTTCTAGACCTACTTCAGTTTTTCCAATCCATGTTCCCTTTACTACATGATCTCCTCTAGGTGTCTTGCTTTGTTCTAAACGCCTACATTTTATTTTATACATAGTCAGCAACCTTGTTTTTCCCCTAAAACACGGTTTATAACTAGTCTTAACCAACTCAAAAAGTATCAGTGTTTCCCCATTGCTTATAAGGTAAAGCCCCAGCACTGCAGCCTGGCATTCAGTCTGATCAAAGTCCAATCCAGCTTCCTTCTCAAATCTTACTTCACTCTTCTATTCCTGCTTCTTAACTGGTTCTTGTATGAATTAGGTGGCTACCCTTCTTTTCCTAAAGTTAATAATGCAGATAGTCAGTGGTACAATGGTGATCAAAACTCAAAGTACTCTTAGTTGCCAGCTATTGTGATGATCTTGCAACTATGCTTAGCTTAGGATAAGTATTCAGAAAAATAACTAGTTACTAGTTAGCACCAGAAAGAGAACTCTCTTTGTCAAGGAAACAATAAGATAAACCTTCCTGCTTCTAAGTGCTCTGTAATTACTGCCTCTCTTTCTAGGCAGAGAGTATACGCTGTATGAATTTTCTTCTTTTTCTTATCCTTGACTTTTGGACATTTGCCAACTGGGTGGACCCAGGTTTGCCCATCTTAGACTCTTACAGACTGTTCATGGCAGGGCATCTACTGAGAGTCTTTTTGGAACAAGACATCTAGCTAAATTACAAAAGAGTAAAGTATGAGAGACTAACTTGGCCCACAATATTGTCTCAAAAGCTACTGGGGCATCACTGTAGTAAGAGGAAGATTATATTAAGAGATGGGTCTCCTGAGAAGGTGAAAAAGACAAAAAAGACAGGATGAATTCAACACGGTGTGGTGTTAGGTACAGGGAAACTTGAAGTTATTTAGTCCAAAAGCCTTATCTTGCAAACAAGGTCCAGAAGACGTGGAGTAACTAGTATAGTGTTCTATAGCGAGTCAATGAGTGTGATATAATTTAAAAGTGAGCCTTCTGACTGCTGGTTGGTCCACAGTTTTCCTACCAATCCACACTCTATATCAAGGGTCTCCAAAGTGGAGGGTATGCACCTCAGGATGTGAATAAACCAAGCCACTATACTAACTATAGAAAATGTTGGCATTTCTAATTATATTTACTTTTTAAATTTAGAAGAACAAAAGAAATATGCAATTAAGCTTTACAAGATTTTAATATACAGATTGACACTAGTCCCCTCAGTGGAGCAATATATATTCAGATGTTCATATCACCTACAGTTTTCAGCTGTTCTGAGGGAAAAGTGGAACATCTACAGTTAGGAGAAACGGGACAGAGTTTCCTTCATTTATGCATTTGCTTTCATCTTATTGATGCATGAAGTAGTCTGCATTTGTGCCAGAAAGTGGATTTTTAGATTATGTTACTCAATTTTAACCAACAGGTGAACTTATAAATTCTATTATCCAGTTTCAACTAAATTAAACCTACATAAAATGGGCAAGCGGCTAGGATTACATTATTGCTAATCTAAGTATAAGAACCTCACTGGTCACATTGCAAAATAAAATCAGTTAAAGTCTAATCAGATCTGTCAAGATATCAACATAGAAATATTAAAATCATTAAGAAAACAATTAAAAATCTGAGCATATATCCACTGCCAATAACAAATAATCTTACCCTAAATGTACATTTTGCATTGAGACATTGCTTAAGGATAATGGTATTTGTAAATTATAATAGATAAATGAATAAACAGCTGGTATAATCAAAAATATTTGGAGACCACTGCTCTAGTTAAGAAGATGGGTAACAGTAGGCCAAAAACTGGAGACAATCCAAATGTCCATCAATAGAAGAATGGATAAGCAAACTCATATATTTACATAGTAGAATACTACTCTGCAACAAAAAGGAAGGAATTGTGGATACAGTCAGCAACATCTGGAGCTAAATCTTTGAAATGTTTTGCTGATAACATGAAGCTGGAACCAAAAAAAAAATAATAACATACGAAGTGGTTTCATTTTTATGAAGACCAAATTAAAATTCTGTGGTGATAGAGACTAGAACAATTGCTAAGAGATGGGAAAGGAATAGAAGAGGACTTTCCAAGAAGAGGAAGGTGTCCTGTGTCTGATTTTGGATGTTGGTTACACAGATGCATACACTTATTAAATTCTTTAAATGTCACATATGACATCTGTCCATTTCACTATGTATAAAGTTTGCCTCAAAAAATTCTAACAACACATTTAAGTGAATAACATTAGGTGGAACTCACATTTTTATCTTTTTTTTATATGATACTACAATTTTCATTCATATGTCTGTCTCTCCTCCTTACTGGAGGTGGATATTGTGACTTATTTATTCCTGATTTATTCTACCACATACACAATATCCTTGGCACTGGCTCAACACAGGTGTTTTTGAACAAATAAATAAACGAAAGAGGCACTACATTTTATTTACAAGTTGTTTATTATCCTTTTAACTAGTGAGCAGTTCCCCTACAATAACTCCATCAGGAAGCTTCTCATTGCTCCTAGAACAATAGTAAATAAATTTCTCCAAGTCCCTGAAGGCACCTTGGACTTTAAATCAGCCAGCTTTGGGCCCCAATTCCAGATGGGCTTCTGACTACGTTGGGGCTTTACGTAAATCAGTTAACCTCTCTGAGCCCATTTTCTCATTGATGTAAATGACGATAACAAGACCCAACACAAAAGACACTGAGGAATATAAATGGTATAAAAAGCACCAACACATAGTATGACACATGTAATAAACATGCCGTAAATGTTAGCATTATTCCCACATTCAATAAGCAATGTAAGTGTGTTTCTCCTGTAGTCATCAGAATACAGTCAACTGTTTCTCTCAACCTTTAAATGTGTGCAGATGGCCAGAGAGGTTCAGTAATTAACCTCTTGTTCCTGCATAATTTAGAGTTGCCAAGCTACTTCTCCCCAGTCCTCTGTTTTTAATTTGGTGTGACTGGGTAAGTGGAAGTGTTAAGCTCCACACCTTTTGTGGCCTCTGTGTCAATAACCCTCTTTTCAACCGACTAGAAACTTCCTCCAGAGCAAACTGAAAACTCTTCCAGGATGTGACAACTGAATCCAACAGCTCCTGGTAGAATTCAGTTTTATGAGGCTGCTAAATTATCTAAGGAGCTTCTCCGTTTCTACTTACTGTTTTACTGCCCATTCACCCCAAAATGTGGTGTGTCAGTTGTTTCCTGCTAACTGCCTCATAAGATATCCCGTTAAAAAAGGCAAAAACTGTTGGTAAAAAAGCTGGCAGTTTATATTTATTCTGTTCCCTATAAATATCTTATTTAAAAAAGAAGACCAGGCAGTGTTTTTATTTATAGCAATAAAACTGAACTCTAAACTTAGGAAACTGAAGGTTTTTCTAGACTCAATATTCACGAGCTATCACTGGAAATTCATAAGTCTCTAATAAGTCCTAGTTTCCAAACCACAGGCATATCACACTAAGCCTACAGATCACAGATATAATAAGCCCTGAAATTTTAACCTTTATGAAACAGTATCTACCAACTCTTTTAGATATGAAATACACTCAATTTTTTTTATTGAAGTCTAGTTGATTTACAATGTTGTGTTAATTTCAGATGTACAGCAAAGTGATTCATATATATCTCTTTATATATTATATATATATATTATATATATATATTCTTTTATAGATTATTTTCCACTATAGGTTATTATAAGATATTGAATATCGTTCCCTATGCTATACAGTAGGACTTTATTGTTTATCTATTTTATACATGGTAGTGTGTATATGTTAATCTCAAACTGCTAATTTTTACCTCCCCTGCCTTTCCTCTCTGGTAACCAGAGTTTGTTTTCTATGTCTATGAGTCTATTTCTGGTTTATAAATAAGTTCATTTGTATCATTTTTTTAAAGATTCCACATATAAATAATATATATTTGTCTTTCTCTGACTTACTTCACTTATATGATAATCTCTTGGTCCATTCACATTGCTGCAAATGGCATTATTTCATTCTTTTTTATGGCTAAGTAATACTCATGTGTGTGTGTGTGTGTGTGTGTGTGTGTGTGTGTGTGTGTAAATCTTCTTTATTCACTCATCTATTGAACATTTAGGTTGCTTCCATGTCTTGGCTATTGTAAACAGTACTATTATAAACGTTAGGGTGCATTTGTCTTTTTGAATTAAAGTTCCCTCTGGATATATGCCCAGAAGTGGGATTGCTGGATCATATGGTAACTCTAGTTTTAGTTTTTTAAGGAATCTCCATACTGTTCTCCATAGTGGCTGCACCAATTGACATTCCCACCAACAGTATGGGAGGGTTCCCTTTTCTCCACACCCTCTCCAGCACTTACTATTTACAGTCTTTTTAATGATGGCCATTCTGACCAGTGTGAGGTGACAACTCACCATAGTTTTGATTTGAATTTCTCTAATACTTAAAATAATTAACAAAATAACACAATTTTCATGTGACTATTGGCCATCTGTTTGTCTTCTTTGGAGAAATGTCTACTTAGGAAAAATGCCCATCTTTTGACTGGGTTATTTGTTTTTGGGTTTTTTGATATTAAGCTGTATGAGCTGTTTGTATATTTTAGAAATTAATCCCTTGTCAGTCGCATCACTTGCAAATATTTTCTCCCATTTCGAAGGCTGTCTTTTTGTTTTGTTTAGGGTTTCCTTTGCTGTGCAAAAGTGTTTAAGACTAATTAGGTCCCATTTGTTTATTTTTGCTTTTATTTGCATTACTCTAGAAAACAGATCCAAAAAAATATTGCTGGGATTTATGTCAAAAAGTGTTCTACCTATGTTTCCCTCTAGGAGTTTTGAAGTATCTGGTCTTACATTTATGTCTTTAATCCATTTTGACTTTTTTTGGTATATGGTGTTAGAAGATATTCCAATTTTATTCTTTTGCAAGTAGCTGCTTAGTCTTAGGACTGCTTTGCTGAATCCCATAGGTTTTGAATCATGTTTTAGTTGTGATTTGCCTCTAGGTATTTTTTAATTTCTCCTTTGATTTCTTCAGTCATCCACTGGTTGTTTAGTAACATATTGTTTAGCCTCCATGCATCTGTGGTTTTTTGTAGTTGATATCAAATCTCATAGTGCTGTGGTCGGAAAAGATGCTTGATGTGATTTCAGTTTTCTTAAATTTACCAAGGCTTGCTTTGTGGCCCAGCATGTTACCTGTCCTGGAGAATGTTCCATGTACTTGAAAAGAAGGTGTATTCTGCTGCTTTCAGATGGAATGCTCTGTAAATATCAATTAAGTCCATCTGGTCTAATGTGTCCCTTAAGGCCTGTATTTCCTTACTGATTTTCTGTCTAGGTTATCTGCCCGTTGATGTAAGTGGGGTGTTAAAGTCCCTTACTATTATTGTGTTACTGTCAATTTCTCCCTTTACATCTGTTAATATTTCCCTTATATACTGAGGTGCTCCTATGTTGGATGCATATATACCTACAGTTGTTATATCTTCTTCTTGGATTGATCCCTTGATCATTATGTAGTGTCCTTCTTTGTCTCTTGTAACAGATTTTATTTTAAAATCTATTTTGTCTCATATAAGTATTGCTACTCTGGCTTTCTTTTGATTTCTATTTGCTTAGAATACCTTTTCCCATCCCCTCATTTTCAGTCTGTATGTGTCTCTAGATCTGAAGTGAATGTCTTGTAGGCAGCAAATATACAGGAAATACACCCAAATTTATTGTGTATGATTTCAAGGAAGAAAAGCATGACATTGGAAACTACTTTCTTAATATGAAAATACTTAGATTTTAGTATTTTAACATACAATATTTTTTCCTGAATCCTTCTAATTCTACCAGATTTTCTAACTAATTAAAATAAGGAAATAATTAATTTAATTAATCTAATTTAAATAGGAAAAATTCTTTACTTAACAAAGTGGTACTTTTACTGGACGTGATGGAAGGAGATCCATGTAACCTCAGATGACTGCCAAGCCCTGAGGAAAGTGACCAGAACTGGTCCTTTCCTATATATGATGCTTTCAAATGTATATTGAGTGAAATCAACCTCAGTCCTTTGGCCACAACTGACTGCAGCAATAATCAGTGTGCTAGTCAAAGGCAACCACATTGGGGCAGGTCAAAAGTGAGGCCAACCATCTCTGAAGGGCTTTGTTCTGAAACTCTACCCAATAAACTCACCCTATATTGAAAGATGATAAGCCAAGCCAATCAAATCCTCATTTTTAGAAATAAAAGTGTTAAATGAAAAGATGTCTCACATTCCTATTAGATCCTAGATAATACTGAGTTATAGTTTCAATTCTCCAAAAGGGGTAGTACATGTCAATCTTAGAAAAACTTTCAACCCAATGTTTCTATATAAACTTAATAAGCTCCCTTTGTCAAGGCAATTCCTATGTGCCTCTTTTCTGTGGTATTAAAGAATCTGACTGATAAAACAATACCAGTGCTGGGAATAATGTATTTATTTTTATGTATATAACAGAATAATAAAGTAAAATAAAGCCTTTTTATTGACATTATAGACTGTATTTCTTACTTGAAGCTTTCCTTACCATGGGAACATGTTTAAAAGAAATACAATTTGAAGGAACAAAAGGAATTAATTTAGCAAAGCAGCTGACCGTGAAAAATGTATAACTAAGAGGAGAATACTAATTGCAAATAAATAAATGGCCTAGTTCATTGTACTAAACTCCCATTTTCCTCAGGCTGGCCTAGGTAAAAAGTAGAGTTTTGTTTTAAAATAAAAGGTTAGCAGATACCAAGTATAAAATAAAAATCTCCCCAATTCACACCACAAACCAATTTCAATCATTACTGACTTTCCACCAACAAAAGCAGATAACCAAAAATAAGGTAAATACAAACACTACCCAGCCAAAAATAAAGAAAAACACCAAGTTGCAGCCAAACTTCTTAAATAAATAGAAAGCACTGTGAACTATATTTTGGATCATATCAATATCTAAAGTGGGTAATAATTAGATACAGAGGGCTTTTTATTTTAGCATAGTTAATTGTTATTTCTTTCATAATTTTACTTTCTCAATAATGTTAGCCCCTATGCAGTTTGTACAAATGTCTTACACTTTTCCATTATATATGTTATCCTATTTATAATGCAAATCTAATTATATTTAGTCATAAAAAGATTAATGATATTTTGCTACTTATAATTGGTTTTAGCAACAAGTCTTGTTATCACACAATCTCTGTTAAAGGCATGTGGTTCCAAATATTCCAATGAAATTAAGTATTTTCTCAGTTTTAGTCTTGTCTTTCTGATTTTAACCCTCATTCATTTGCCATAACTTAGATGTGAATGTATTTTGCTACTCCATCCATTATATTCCACCTTCTACATACCCAGCCTTGGACTGTTTTATGATCCCTCTTTATCCCAATTTTCTTGCATGGTGACTCCAAACCAGACTCACCATCCCTTTTTTCTGTCAACTCCCCTTCTTGTTCAAACTTTAACCCAGAAATCTGTGTTTTTTGTTAGTTAAGTTTTTAGCTGGAGGGATTGAATTGGTTTTGTGGCTAGGATCTAGTCAAACAGCTAACTGAACTAATTAGTCTTAAGCTGCAGAAAGGAGCCGAATTTAGTAGAAGAGAGTTAAGTAGCAGAAGGCAAGGGTGAAAATCTTGGTTTCCAAAAAATATGTTACATTTAAATAGCTACCAGTTTTACTTGAGGTTAACAGCATTGAATGAAACTATTCAAAGGCACCAGTGTAGGCTCTGGCCTACTATTAGACTGCAAATACAAAAGCAACTTTATAGGAAAGTTAGCCCATCTTTTCTCAAAATGGCAGAACAAATGTAGCCTGGCTGATTAACATAATCATTCTTCATCTACCCACCACTTACCAGAGGGCAATTTAATTCAGTCAGACTCATCAACCATTTACTGATATTCTGTAAGTGATGGTCATCCATGATAGGTATTGTGAAAAATAAAACAATAATTTCAAAAAACATAGTATAATAAATTCAATATAAAGAATAATACAAAAGGAGATAAATAAAGGCCTGCAACTTGACCTTAAGATACTAAGAATTCTAGTGACTTTGCAACTTTAAATTAAACTATCCTTTTGTGAAGGAGCAGATATTGGATTTTAAATCCAGAAAATGAAAGTTATTCTAAATACGCGTCCTGATAGCTCCCTGTACTTCTTAGCAGGGAGAGATAGATAGAAATCGAACTTCGAAGTATTTAAAGTGCAATGGACCTATCAGCCCTTGCTCTCCACACAAATCATATAAGAAAGAGGCTACCTTTTGAAACTCTAAGGCCATGAAACAAGATAAAGCTAAACTGAAAGCTTTTGCCCCTGAAATTCAGAGTTCAAGTTGCACTGGAATTTCATTATTCTAATGCAACCTCTCAGTAACATCAGATGAGATTCTTTTTTTGGCTCAGAAGTTCAGGCTATGGTGATGGAAAATTAGAGGGTCACTCCTGGGTCTGACAACATTGGTATCTGTGATTGGATTGGTCGGTTTGTATTCATGATTTATGAAATAATCCCTAGGTCAATATTTCTAGAATTCATAGAAACTTAGAGTGGAAAGAGACCAGAGACATCACCTGCAGAAAGATGATGTACTGACTTACTGATGGAAATGAACTTCCATGACTACTTAGGGGAAAGGGAGGACAAAAACCAGTTTTTCAGCCTTGTGGAGCAGTGCTTTACTGCATTAAAGCAAATACAGAAAAAGAAGTTTCTGTACACTTGGTAGTATCTTTTGGTTCCTAGACTCTTTTACACACTAACACTGCTTTCCATAGGTCTCTACGCTCTGCTGAGGTGTTATTTTTCAACATTTTCTGCTGTAATTGCTATTTATCTAAGCAAAAGAATAATTCTGTTTGATTCCTTTTTGGCTTGCATCTCATCAGAAAATGTGAAATTTCAGCCCTAAGCTATTCTTTCAAATAATAAATACTTTATTTTTATTTGAACCAAAATTGCATGTCTTAAGCATGTGCCAAATCATTGTTTCAAATTACTTCAGAAACTCAAAATGCTATGTGTAGCCAAAAGGAAATACTTTTCTTTTTGTTATTAGAGCCCTTATCTAAAAAGCAAAGGTTCAACTATCAATTCAACAACATTTTACAACAAATCTATTCTAAATGGTCTAAAAATACGTTCTTATAATTTTCAGTGGAATGCATAACTCTCCTTAATAAATTAATTATTTATATACTGGCAAAAATCTATATACACATATATATAGTATATGTGCGTGCATGCGTACGTGCATGTATGTGTGTGTGTGTGTCTGTGTGTATCAGGACAATAGTTCAGTCACCAGAAATAACTCATTAAAATACAGCTGAGCGAAAAAATAGAGAGCCACATACAAGAAAAACAAAGGAAATAGAACAATGTAAAATCGAAGATTTGTGTAAGAGTTTTCTTTCCATGTAGAAAAAAAAAGTGAATATAATCTTCAGGGTCCGAAAATCATAAAAAAAAAAGTAAATTTGACTAAAGCATAAGGAATAGACTGACAAGAAAGAAAGAAAGACACTCCAGAAAACAAAAATATTTTTGACTAAGATTCTTATTTTTGTCTGTGATACATACTCTGAGTTTCTGCTATATGTTTAATTTTGTCATTTCTATGTAGGAGTAAGAAATCAAATGAAGAGGGGGAAAATGTATCAAAAAAAAACCTTCTCCTTAGCCAAATTTTAGGGAAGAAATTTCCTCCAGGATCTGGAAATTGAGGGGAGGAATGCATAAGCTGAATGGTAACAGGATTAAAAGAGGCCCAGTCAGCCTTTTTGATCATCTCCAGTAATGACTAATATCAGTCACGGCTGGATCTGCAAAGCTTCCAGCCCTGCTGGGTAACCATCTGAGTATTGAACTAAATGACCCTCCATGATTCTCAAATACTGTAGTAGATCAATTGCGTCTTAACATTTACACAGCTGGTTATTTGGTTAAATGTGGGCAATTCCCCAAGTCCTCATTTGATTTTGGAATGTATCTGTTCACTTAAAACACACTGTAATCTGCTGCCTTGGATACTGTATTTGTACCAGGGGAATTCATTCAGCAAACCTGTGTTCCCACAAGCAAAACATCCCTCCTGGAGAGACGGTGGAAGGCATTCTGGCTTCAATGGTCACAGCTCAAATACACGCTATCTGATAATGGATATTTTTAAACAGAGAAGCGATTAAGATTTGTAAAAGAATCAAAAGCTTAAAAAAAAAAAGTTCAGGTGGCAAAACTAATCCCCAAATGATTTATGATCCAATATACAATTTATCAACGTTGTCTGAATTTTCCTATGTACACTTAAAAAGCAACTCCCTCAAAGAATTTCATCACAAAATACCAAAAACTTGCCCACAGATTCTAAAATAATTTAGTAGGACAAATTATGGACATTTTTACTAATTAATGTTAATTTCTGACATTTTAGGCGTATCAGAGAGCTCTTATGTCTTTTTTATTCATTTTAAAAATGTATACTCTTTATTCCTATTATGTGGGGATTTCTTTCTAGTATCCAGTGAGAAAAACAAAAGCAATCGGTTCCTCCTTCCTCAGAAAGGGCAGAGTGAGATGATTGGGTCAGTTTAATCCCAGCAGCCCTCCATAGCTGCTCCCGACAGGAGGCTTCAATGCTTTTCTGCTGCTGCTGTTTAACACCGGCCTCCTGGTCCCAACCCTGAGATTCTTCCCCCGAAAGCAGATTCTTCTTTCTCAGTTACTTTAGCTTCAGGAGAAAAATACGTGGACACTGCATTTGTTCAATTACTTCTTAAGGAAGAATTGTCCAGATGATGTTTACATCCAACCTCTCTAAGTCTGGGTATCTCCATCTATGAATGGGAATGATTTCAAAACTTATCTCCAAAAGTTTAGCGAGAAATAAAAAAGCAATGTAAGTAATGTATGTGGTACAGCACCCAACAATTAGAACGTGTATCATGGATGTTAGCTCTTATGCTCAAGTGTCCTACTAGAAGACAAAGGGGCACTTTGAAGTCTTAAAAGTCATTTGTAGATTAATATTCAAGGCAGAAAGAGAGCAAAGAACAGTAAAAGAGGATATAGAATAATACCAAGGGCAAAAGACACTTTAATTCACTCTACTTCACTTTAATTCATGGAGCCACATTTGCTTTGAGGTCTAACTAGATGCTAAAAGGATGTAATTTGAGTTGCTTCTCCATTCTGTTCCTTTTTTTTTTTTCCTTTACAGAACATTTCATCTACTTCAAAAGAGCTACAGAAATATTCCATTTCTGAATATAATGGAAACCAGTTAACACTATATTTTTATTTGTTTATACCTTGTGCACCTAAAATAAATAGCACCTACAAAGGAGTGGGAAGTGGTAGTCAAGAGTGGGCTTTGAGTAATGAAAAACTTCACATATCTGACAAAGCTATACCTAAAATATCTCCAAAACAACAATCTGAAGTGGATAAAGGTATGCATATGTATGAGTCTTCTCTACTTTTAGATGCTTCAGAATTCATTATTTATTTTAAAAGTGAGTGAAAATGAGGATGCGTATGGTTTCATGAGTACAAAGTTAAGAAAAAATGTAAATCAAAGAACCACTTAGACTCATTCAGGTGTCAGCATTGCCATTTATGCCTTTAAGGACAGACTTAATTACTTTTGTTTTTCCAGCTGTTTCCTAGAAAGTTCTTGAAATTAAAGGTTTGCATCTTTTGCAAAGAAGTGAGAAAGGATCGGACAGTAAAGGAGCAGGAACCTACCCCAAGGGGTTAATGAGGGTGGAAGAGATGGATGGGAGACAGGGCTAGGTAACTGGTACAGCTGGGGATCGTTAATAGCAATCAAGGGCCACTATAAACAAATCAGCAGGAAACAGAGAGGCTCTACATTTTCCTGGCCTAGTAGCAGGAACCATCTGGACAGAGGGAATTTGGCTTAAAACTCTCGTAAGGGAACTTGGCTTTTTTTTTCAAACCACGCCAGCATAGTAGGACACTGAAGTAAACAAACTGAACCTGCTTATGCTATAACAGAGTAAATTACTATCACAAAATATAAAACCCACAACGGATTATGACGAACTTATAACAGCATAGGAAGAATTTTACAGCTAGGGAGAAATGAGTGTAGTTTTAAGAGTAGCCAGGGAAACTTAAAGAAAGGAGAGAAAAGAAGAAAAAAGTTATGAGTTTATAATACATAATAATATATTCTATTCTCCAGAGTTTCAAAAAGAAATCATGGATTGTTTAATAGCGTTCCAGTCAGCAGAACTGATGAGCGTGATCAAATCTGTTTGAAAACGTCTCGTAGGCAGTCCTGGGTCAGAGGACTACTAATGGGGATAGAAGTAAGAACAATCTGGAAAAACTGTCTGAAAGGCTTTCCCTCCAACAAAGGGACTGGCTAGTCACAATAGAAAGAATGGCAACAACCAAATGGTGGCTTTTTCCAAGACTTTTCCTTCTATCTGTACATTTACAAATCTCTATCATCTCTGCCCAACTTCCAAATGTTTACTACACCCAAACCGGACTCCAGATATTTTTTTAGCTTGGCATTTGCTTTACTGCTCAATGGCTCCCTTTGTTTCTATCTATAAGATGCAAAATTTCACTTGTCAAGAGATCAAGTAGGCTCATCACTAGGGGCAAGGGGATTCTCCATCTATGAATTAGAAAGGTTTATTAGCTCTCTCTCTCTCCTGACTTTCTCTTTTTCAGATGTCAACTGTGTAAGGCTGACTCAAATATTGAATGTAGTCAAAACTTTGACTCTGGAGCTTATATTAGCTAAAGAACTGATGTAAACAAGTCAGTCCCTGTATTCAACATGACTTTGCATTTTTCTGTGTTTGTTACTGATGGCAATGAAAAAGCAGATGTTAAAAAGTTCTGTGAAATACACTCACTGTTGCTACCAGTTGGGTAATTTAATCCTAAGAGATACCCTAAAGATGTCTGGCCCCATGGAGTTAAGCTTAAACAGTCAAAAATGGCTATCAGGCTTGCATCCAAGTTGTGGCCTCCATGTACATACAGCACTACATTGTGTAGTTAAGAGGACCACACAAGGCAGCATCTCTGACCTACCACTTAGCAGCTGTGCAGTAACAAGGCAAGGTGCATAATCCCTCTGAGATTCCATTTTCTCCTCTGCAAAATGGAGAAAATAGTACCCAGCTCTCAGTGTTGCTGGAGGACTTAGCAACTGAATGTGAGCAAAGTCCTAAGCATGGTGCCAGGCACAAAGATCAGGCTATTTTAAAATAGATCAGCTCTAATTTTTTCCAAGAACTACTTTTGAAAAAAAAATTACTGCTTTCCTCCATTTTAGGCCGATTCATTTGACCTGTAACCAATTGTGAACTTATATTTTGCTATGAGTACTTCTACCTCTCCTTTGTCATTATTTTTTGTCAAATGCATTATATGCACACAATTCCCAGCAAATAAAGGCTGAAAAAATTTCTTGGTTTTGCTTTTCTCTCCTGGGCAGCAATTATAATTTGCTTGGAACATAGTTTATTTTAAATCATCAAATACATTTCCCTATGGTGCCACTGCATACCACCTATCTAAATATTTTTCTGCTGATTTATTTATTTATTCTTTGGAATAAAAATAAAGACAGCCATATGACAAAAAATATAATTTACTTATGCAACAGTCTTACAAAAGGAGTGTACATCTTTAATACATTAACCCTTTACTTACAATGATTTCAAATATCATAGAGGTTTTAAACTAATTCTGTGCTTTCCAAAATCCTTAGTTTAGACTTACACATAAATGGAGAGATTTACATTAAACACAGGTTACACTTAAAGAAGGAAAAACTAAGTTACCTGACCAGACATGGTGAAATCATTCTTTCTTTCAATTTTTAAATTAATAAACATGTATAGAACTCTTAGCTGTGCCAACACTCTGCTAGGCACTGAGGATATAATAATGAAAAAAAAAAAGCCTCACCCTCATAGGGCTTAAATTGTGGACTCAAAGATAAGAAACAAACAAATAAATAACCTACATGATATGCTAGATTGTAATCAGTGCTAAGGAGAAAAAGGTAAAGTAGAAAGGGAGGATATGAAGTGTAGAGGTGGGAGGCTGAATTTTTAAACGTTGACTAGGGTGGCTCACTGAGAAGGTAAATTTTGACGAAAAACCTGAAAGCACAAAAGAGCTAACTTGATCAATATCTGAAGGAACAGTATTTCAGGAAGAAGGAGCAGCAAGTTCTAAGTCTCTGAAGTCAGTAATATGCTTGGCTGTGTGAGGAAGAGTGAGGAGGGGCATAACTGGTATGGAGGAAATGAAAGGAAGAGAAGTAGCAGTAAATGACAGAGAAGTAGTCACTACCTTTGTCTGTTCGTTTAATCAGAAATAAACATTGCCTTGAAAATGTTTTACTATCCTATAAAATACTTACCCCAGATTAAGATTCCCCAAATAGAACATTTTAAAGAAGGAAATAGTCTTTTGGCTAGTCACACCGAAACTTTATTTGCACGTATATTACCTCTAGTGGGTCTTTTATAGACATCATCCTCGATTTCATCTAAGGCCAAAGAAATATATTGGAGAAGATATGCCCATGGAATCGTTTTTTTCTTACCTTCTAAGATAAATCACAGGGTTAATCATTTAATAATTTATCTTTAATTTAAAAATATGGTAAAGGTCAAGAGAATCCATTTTAAAAGTATGGGCCATAAAGCAATGGGTAAGAAGCTCTACCCAGGAAAAAGAACATTTAAACCCCATGGCTAAGGAGTCAAAATCCATAATGCTCAGTGAAGAAGATTCTTTCGGAAACTCCTTGAACCCAACATAGGGGAAAATCGTTAACAGCAGAGCACTGACAGGTCGATAAAATGATCTAAATGCTTTACAAATTTAAGACAAAAAAATGCTCAAACTAAGGGATAAGAACCATTAATGAAGTAAAGGGTTAAGTGCTGAACCTCTGCTAGAGAGCAGGCAACGGTTAAGAGGATCAAATTCAACTGACATCAATTAGGCAAAGTGAAGAAGAGGATGCTAGACTCCCAGAGAGGAAATGACATTACCATCTAATGGGGAAGACAGATATTCCTTTAAAAATCACACTGAAATTTAGAACCAAAATGAAACCAAAGGTTTTCAGGATCATTTTTATAACTTCAAGTATAAATTTACTGAGATAAAATAGAAATCTTCAAGTAGGGCATGTGAGACATATACAGCTTCTTGATCTATATTTACTTACTAGTAAGGAGAAAAACATGTTTTCTCGTAATTATCTTGAATTGTTTAGACACTTCTCTGTTTTGCAGCTATTATGAAGTTTACTCTTCCCATATCTGATTGTTTTGCAATAAAAAAGTATGTCTATCAGTAGAAATATATTTATTTTGATATGTGAATAATAATGCTGACCTCTGAAAAGGAAAAAAAAATATGCAGGAACAGGTTGGAAAATTTCTCTCCTCCTGTCTAGAAAGATAAACCTTTCAAAGATGAAACACAATTTGGTTTCTATAATTCTAACCTTTCAATTTCAAGTGAATAGAACCATTCAATATGCAAAAGATACCTTGGCACCATCACTTCTTTTTTTTTTTTTATTGAAGTATAGTGAGTTTACCATGTTGTGTCACTTTCTGGTGTACAGCATAATGTTTCAGTCATACATATACATACATAAATTTTTTTATATTCTTTTTCATTATCGGTTTCAAGATATTGAATATAGTTCCCTATGCTATACAGAAAGACACTGTTGTTTATCTATTTTATATATAGTAGTTAGTATCTGCAAATCTCGACCCCCAGTTTATTCCTACCCACCCCCTTTCCTCCCTGGCAACCATGTTTGTTTTCTATGTCTGTGAATCTGTGTTTCTGTTTTGTAAATAAGTTCATTTGCATCTTTTTTTAGATTCTACATATAAGCAATATCATATGGTATTTTTCTTTCTCTTCCCAGCTTACTTCACTTAGAATGATTATCTCCAGTTCCATTCATGTTGCTGCAAATGGCATTATTTTATTCTTTTTATGGCTGAGTAGTATTCCTGTGTGTGTGTGTGTGTGTGTGTGTGTGTAAACACCACAACTTCTTTATCCAGTCATCTGTTGATTTAGGTTGTTTCCATGTCTTGGATATTGTAACACACCCATCACTTCTAATATTACATCCTTCTTCCTGATCAGCATCTATCAGGATTAATACTTACCTGAGCTATTCAACCCAGGTCAATTGATGGTTTACTGTGAGCCAAGCCTAATGGGAATATATCATTTTGCTCAATGGTGAAAAACAAAATCTGGAGACAGCCTGTTCTGTTCATGCATTTCCTACCCCATGCTTGAAGGTGGAAGAACCCCACTTACTACTCCCAACCATTACACAACAGCCTTCTCACCTAACTCCCAGCACTACCAACAGTGTGCTATCAATGTTTCAACTGGATCCCAAGGTCCCAGAGTTTCTTCCCAGAGTTCAAGGATGAATGGGAGGAGGAGAGGAAGATGAGTAGGAGGATGACGTCCATAATCTCCAGCCTGAGATTTCTGATTGCAGCCAATCTAATCTTCACCTGAAGGGCAAACCATCCTAAGATGCTGAATGAGACTCATCTTGAATAGTTATGCTTGTCAAAATCAGGCATAGTTTGATCTTTTTATAGTGTATCAAATTATGCCACACCCATTAGGTACTGTAACTTGTTTTCAGGTAACTTCACTCACCACCGCCAACCACAAAAGTATGGATAGAGGCCATGAAAACGTTTGTCTAGGCTCATCTGCATAATGAAGTATGAGTTTATGGCCATGGTCACCTCCTGCCTAAAATTAATCCATTTCAGTCTTTTCTTCTATGAAGTCTAAGAAATAAGAGTTATCAGAAAGTCATTTCCAAGTAAATTAACCTTAAAATCTGATAAATAATTGTCCTTATCTATCTATACATATGTGTATGTACATACACATGGATATATATCATGATGAATTATACTATTTCCATTTTAAAGATTGTAGCATAATCTATTATAAATCCTAGTACTTCTACATATATACTCTACCCCTGTAACTTCTCTATACAAAACTCATTTTCATTATCAAAGCCACAGTTAATTGTCTCTTTTTTGCAGGACGACTCATTTCATGTTCTTAAAAGGATTTCCCATAACATTCTTATTAAAATTAACACCTTTTTTTCTCATGTCTCTTTTGAATCCACACTGATCCATCTCTAGCTTTCAATGCCTAACTCTCTTTTTAACTTTCTACTCCCTAAGTTCTCCTAAGCAGTCCACAATGTCACCCTTCCCAGAGTTCCTCCTTCCTCCCTGAGGCTTTCTATAGTGAATAGAAAGAAGCTGGCACCCCTTTCCCCCCAGCTACAACATAAAATCCCCATGATTTCCTTTCTGCTTTTTTTGCAGATTATGTACTAACTCTAGTTTTTTGCACATATCAACTTAAAGTACTTCTCTGATTTTGTTTTAAATAGAGCTAAGGCTTGCACATTTTATGTGGGTCAACTTATTTAATCTTCACAACCATTATGTGAAGTGAGTATATTCTTAGTCCCATTTTACAGGGGGGGAAACTGAGTCACACAGAGGTGAACTGCCAGATGACACACATTAATAAGCATAACAGAGGCATTGTGTTGCTCAACCAGTATACTAATCGACTCCTTTGTGTTCAATATTTGTCCTTTATTTATATCTTTAAAGCCTGTGCATCTCTGTTGTTTGTTCTAGTACACTAAAGACTCTATTGTTACAAGGACAATGAAATTTAATTCAAACTACACTTGAATTTTTTTAACTTGTATTAATCTTTAGGAGCTGATGCATTCAGGGGACTATAACTTGGACAGTACTGTACAAAAATGCTAATACATGAGAAAAACAAAGAAGAGATGAGAGAACTATGATGAAGCTGTATAAATAATATATGTGCTGAAATTTTTCTTTAGGAAATTCATCATCTCTTTTGAAAGTTGTCTACTGCCTCAAACCATTGCTGAAAGATTATATTAATATTCTAGTCCCTTCAAATGGATTACTTGCTTTGTCAGAGGTATCTGTGGGAGGCTTCTTGGGGATTGGACTAAAATATACCTCAAATGTTAAAACTGTGCTGCTGTTTATAGTGTACTTTTATACACATGACTTCACTTAACTATATCAGCCATGACCTCTTTCCTTTTCCTGACATGGAGTAAGTAAAAGGGACACAAATATGAGAGTGAATTTCTCAGGAAAACCTTTATTTTTATAAAGTGGAAACTAGTTCTTCATAATATACATACATCTCCCCTTTCCTAACAATGAAATAGCTATCTTAACTAATAAGAAGGTTTAGGCTACCATTGCAGGAGCATCATTTTTTGTGTGTCAGTTTCTACTAAATAGTAATCAAGCCAAAGAAATGAGGAAAGTTTGAGAGCTAGTGTCCATTCCCACAAGGTGGTAAGTAAGAATGTGCAGATCTATCTAACCATGCTCTCATTTCTTATGAAAGATATGCGTGGGTGAATTACCACAAATCAAAACCTAAAACTCTCTCTCTCACACACACACAAGTAAATATTTTTAAAAATCATTTTATTAATGTATTAATGTATAATCCTTTTCTTTTATAAACTTTTAAATTAAGTAACAGCTAATAGAAAATAGTAGTTGGTCTCTTAACTGATATTATTTATTCCTATTTCAGAAGATATGTGTCAGGTTTAACAAAACAATTGTAGCTAAACTGTGAAAGTGAAGTTACTTTGTATATATTGTACCCCTTGGGTTCCTATTATTTGGGGGGAAATTTTGTACTTTTTATATTGTTTTTTTTATTTCATACTTTTAAAGGCACTGTTCCCACTAAGTTAACAACAAAAACAATACTTAAAAGATTTTTACTGGTCAGCAAATAACAACAAATGAAGTTAAGAGCCTCATTAAGGAAAAGATCACCAGCGCTATTCTTTGTTCTGCAACCAGTAATTTTACAATAAACAGGAAATAGGCCAGTTGTTTCTCCAGTATAGACTTTTTCATAGGAATTCCTGTGATGTGATTGCCAAGAATAGATTTCTACATTTGCTTAATGGTCATTGGAGAAATGATACATTATCAAAGTAAACCAATCAATTTCTTCAGAAGCTCTCTAACTTTAATATAATAAAAACAGAACAAAATACATAATAAAAGCTTCTAGAGTGCTTAAAGAATGTTTCAAAGTGCAAGTTTCACACCCCTAACATTAATAAGCACCAAGCGCATCTCTAAACTGAGAAATAGAGTCATTATTCTCTCTGAGCTTGAGACTAAACCACTAGATAGGGTATATACCAATCTTCATGTCTGTGAGTTCTCCATTCACAGAAGGAAATTACTCAGCACATTTTTACCACCCAACAACACAGATAGCCTGCAATTCTGTTTAAGACAAATCCATATTGTGGAATCAAACAATCACTGCTGTATTAAAATTCCTAAGTAACACAAAGATCACATTAATTCACAAAATCAATCAGATTGATGTTTGAAGTCCACAAAGAAGTCACTGTAGCTGTTCTTCAACTAGTCCTTTGAATTTTTTTTTTTTTTGGCTTCCTTCCCAAAAATCAGACCCTGATACCAGCAAGTTGAATTAAAAACCTGTCATAGAGACATCTGTAAATGATATTGTAACCAATGGCCATGGCCAGATCCCAAATTTAATAACGTGTAAAATGATAAATAAAACAGGAAAAGTCCCAGACTCAACTAACATGGTGAACATTAACCAGACTCAATGGGTATTAAATTTAGAAAATCTCAACATTTAGCAGGCATTTAAAGCAAATGTAGTATTTTTCTTTGCATCACACACAACACTAGTCATGAATGAGAGCACGCAACAACCAATTTAAAACCCTTCTGAAACTGTAGGCGTATTTTTCTCCACACAGATACATCATTGATGACACTACACGGCTCCATTAATGAGGAGGCTAGGCCAATGGCAGGCAAATAACAAAGGTACAGAGGACAGTTCCATGTCACTCACTGGAACCTGCTCATTTTGTTCTTCTGGGCTTAACAGAAAAAACTTTTCATGTTATTCAGATTTTTTTTCTAGTCTGAGATATTTTCCAGGAGTCTATTTTTGCTCCTATGCTTGAGGACTGGTGGCTTACATTCTGGCCTTTAGTTAGAAATGTCTTTAAATGCCTGCACAGATCACTGAGGCAAATGATCGAGGATGCCAAATGCCAGCAGTCCTCAAGTGGTGAGTGAGCTGCAGGAAAAACACGTATTCACCGCCATGCACTAATATTTACAAGGTAATAATAAACAGCAAAAGCTCTGGAGCCAGAGTGTCTGAGCTCAGGTTCCTGCCCTGCAACGTTCTGTGCCTTTGGTCAAGTTACTCTACCTGTCTTCACTTCAGTTGCCTCGACTGCAAAAAGGAGATAATTATAAGGTGGTTGTGAGAATTAAATGAGTTAGTATGTATATGTCAAACTTTTAAAGATATATAATAGTTATATTGTTACATCTCATAACTTACAGTGGCTCAGGGGATGTTTTGATAGTATAATTATTTTCTCTATTCCCAGCAGAAAATGTAGCTTCTTTATCTACGCCACTGGTTTTTAAACTTGACTGCACGTTGAAATCGCCCAGACAATGTTTAGAAATACTCATAACTGGTATAGGCTAAAGACTAGGCATTAGAATTTTTAAAACTTCCAGAGCAATTCTAGTGCACAGACAAGTTTAAGAACCACTGATCTGTGCTACTTCTTACCTGGATGAGACACCTCTAAAAATAGAGTGAAGTTGGAGGTAGATAATGCTAATTCCTAAATTTCCCTGTGGCCTATGGCATTTGTTCTTCATCTTTTGCATACTTAGGGATTATTGGGAGGTCTTGTTAAAATAAAGATTGCTAACCACACCGCGGAGTTTCTGGATCTCTGAGGTCTGGGATGAGGTCCAAGGGTTTGCATGTCTAACAGGTTCCCACGGAGTGCTCACGTTGCTGGTCCAGTGATCAGGAGCGGCCGCAGATGAGCCGAGTAAGGACTACGCTGTTCACATCTTACGTATGGTATAGTCAGAGTTCTCCAGGAAAACAAAACCAAAAAGATGTGCATGCATGTGGAGAGAGAGGGAGAGAGAAAGAGAGAGACATTGATTTGAAGGAACTGGTTCACACTATGTGGGAGGCTTGGTGAGTACAAAATCTGCAGGGTAGGCCAGCAGGCAGAAGATCCAGGGAAGTGTTGCAATTTGAGTCCAGAGACAGTCTGCTGGCAGAATTCTTTCTTGCTTGGTGGAGGTCAGTCTTTGTTCTATACTAGCCAACTTTCAACTTTCAACTGATTGGATGAGACCCACCCACATTATGGAGGGTAATCGGTTTACTCAACGTCCACCAACTGAAATGTTAATTTCCCCAAAACACCTTTATAGAATGTCTGACTAAATAGCTGGACACCATGGCCCAGACAAGTTGACACACAAAATTAACCAGACATGTTCTCATCAGTACACAAGTGCTGAATCCAATATGAAAAAGAAATAACTTTCTTCTCTCATTCTCTTTATTATTGGAAATTACCTTGGAAAAAGTTGAGATTAATCAAATGGTGATGGAAACAATAAGTTGAATGATCCAAAGTGGTTGTGTTTGGCTATAAGCAGTGACAAAGGTCTCAGAAAACTTAGTGACCCAACAGGAACAGCTTTCTAAATAAACTTTTGAGAAGTTTATGAAAAATGGACACAGGATTCACTCCAGGCACAATTACAATGCTTACTCTTCTCCTTCCCAGCAACTCCTCCACCTTAGTGACAGGGCTCCAGAATGGTTAAAAGCCCTCTCGGTTGTCCTATTCTCTCCATCAAAATGTATTTGTCCTGTGTTCTAAAGGTTCTTAATCTCAGCTGTAACTATAATAACAAATCAAACTATAGTGTTAATATGTCATGAAGTGCAGAGATAATTTGCTGACATTGACTGATTTTTATGTGGCTTAATAAACCAAACTCCTGCCAACGTTATTTTTCCAAAGAACTGCAAAGAGACAGCAGAACTAAGCACGTGAAGGAACTTATTTTTCACGCTGGAGTCTACTGTAAGATAAGAATTAGTAGGAGAGCTTTTTCAAAACATATGCTGTGTCACTAGGCACACAGGATATAGTAATATGCCCAGTGATGGGACTGTTCCAGATAATTCAAATAAACCCCTGCCATCAGGGGTTCTCAATCCTAATTGTGTATTAAATCACCTGGTGAGATTTTATTACATACAGATGCCAGGGCTCCTCCCTAATCCAATTACGAAAGAACATCTATGTTGGCTGAGGAATCAGTGTGGTTTAACAGCTCCCCAGGTGATTCTAATATGCAACCAAAGTTGAGAACCACTGCCTTATATTAAGAAGAAATTACAAACCATGAAGTCACAGAGTTTGTAAGGAAAACTACACTATTTACCATAAAATATATAAAACCTTATGGTATCAGTTTTACTATGTATAGTTACCAACTTTATACTTACAGTCAACTGAAGTTAGAAACAGCCTAGTATGGGAGAAAATTTGGGGGAAAAACACATACAGATCTTCAGCACCTTCTAACTTATTCTCTCAGCTTTGTAATTTTCATTCACTGAAAAATTCTTACTCACTAAAGAATATCACTATGAGTACACCAGGCTCTTATTCATAACAACAATTTTCCAAATAAAATAATGATTAAAAATAGAGGGTTTTTTTCCCCCTTAGTGGGCTTTTTGTTTGCCAGTCTTGAAAGCAAACGAGTTTGAAAGTCAAATGCCCTACAACTATTCTGAAGTGTTCCTGTAATATTTGATCAAGTAGAGGAGAGGCGCTGTCCTAAGTCAAGTGAGGAACCGCCACAGTTCTAGCCCAGACAGGTCAATAAGTATTACTGATTGGCAGGTAGAGGATGAATTGTTTTAACCTGTTTATTTTAATTTCCAAAGTATTTAAATATATATCATTTAATATCTGTATTTAAACAAGATAAGATATTTAAATACTTTGATTTTAGAAAAGCAAAGTAAATCTTCAGAAATCTTATACTACAAAAGCTTTTGTCAATCTCAAAGAGGTAACTTGGGGAAAGATCAAAGAATTAATGCATACAAAGAATAAGAAATATCAGAGGACTGTTATTTCCAAAATATTTCAGATTCTAGTTTTAAGAATATTTTAGGTATCTGGGGGGAAAAAACATTAAACTATTATGTATACTTATTCAAAAGAGGCAATCTATAAATAAAATAATGCAAATGTGAAATTGTGAGTGAAGTAGGCATGTAGCTTCATGGTTGGATTATAAAGGTAATTGCTGTAATGCCATACTTCCCCACAAAATCCCAACGATTATGACTGAAATGACAACGTTATTAAGTACAGTTTTAAGCACTGATTACTTGCAGTAAATACTCCTGAGAAAACTTGGCAATCCCAGTGAATCAAAGTAAGTTTAACAGACTATGAACTGAAAGTAGGTGGTGTGAAGAGCAAGATTAGGGGCTTCCAGACAGCAACAAAGTCCACCTTTGTCTACTTTTCAGAAATTGAAATAATGAGATTAATTTACATCTTCTCAAGATCAGTCTCTTCAACTAAAGTAATACTGTAGAGCTATGGAAAGTTGGAACCACTGACAATTAGATATATTTGAACATGATTTTTATAGCTGAGAAATTTGAAAATCTAATTTATTTTCACGAACTTTAAATGTAGAAATAGAAATAGAAAATGTTTACCAAGAGCAGTGTACTCAAATAGAAGTTGAGGGAAGACACTGGGGTAGTTTGTTAACAGCAAAAAGGAAATTTTCAAAGACTTTACCAGAATGCCAGGGGCTAGTCTACAATAAACATGAGTATCAAATTGAAATTATTTCAATTATTTTAAGATGATATATTTTATTAATATGAAATTCCCAAGTGGGTAACGCTGGTGATATTTTTAATGGTGCATTTTGTTGTATTCATTTTAATTTATTTAGCTTTTCAGTATTGTTTCATCTTATTTGCAATTATGCCGTAACTAAAATAATTGCAACCATATTTGCAAATAAAGAAAGATGGAATGAGATTGTTAACAATATTGATATTAATTAATTTTGCATAATGTTAATAATTGTGACATTTATTTATATAATTTTATTATTATGTTAATTTAAGTATTAAAGTCATTATTGTGATATTAATGATACGGTGCATAATTAAAATGCAAATATTAAATATTTTAAATGCATACAGTTAGGGGGCCGGGGGGTGGGAAGGGACAGACTGGGATTTCAAAATGTAGAATAGATAAACAAGATTATATACGTATAGCACAGGGAAATATATACAAGATCTATGGTAGCTCACAGAGAAAAAAATATGACAATGAATATATATATATTCATGTATAAGTGAAAAATTGTGCTCTACACTGGAATTTGACACAACATTGTAAAATGATTATAACTCAATAAAAAAAAGTTAAAAAATAAAATAAAATAAATGCAATTAAAGCATTGTACCATATTATATGGATGTTATTTGTATAAGTCAGGTTTTTTTTTTTAATTCTTGTTTTTTATTAAAGTGTAGTCGATTTACAATGATAGTTTCAGGTGTACAGCAAAGCAATTCAGTTATACATATACATACATAATTTTTTCTTCAGATTCTTTTCTATTATAGCTCATTACAAGAACTTGAATGTATTTCCCTGTGCTATACAGGAGGTCCTTATTGTTTATCTATTTTACATACAGTAATGTGTATCTATTAATCCCAAACTCCTAATCTATCCCTTCCCTTCCTGTCCCCCATGATAACCACAGTTTGTTTTCTGTATCCTTGAGTCTATTTCTGGTTTGTAAATAAAATTTGTATCTTTTCTTTGTTTTTAGATTCCACATATAAGCAACATCACATGGTATTTGTCTTTCTCTGTCTGACTTACTTCACTTAATATGATAACCTCTAGATCCATCCATATTGCTGCAAATGGCATTATTTCATTCTTTTTATGGTTGAGTAGTATTCCATATATATATGGAATATATATATATATATATATATATACATATATACACACATACATACATATACACATATCACATCTTCTTTATCCAGTCATCTGTCAATGGATATTTAGGTTGTTTCCATGTCTTGGCTATTATAATAGTGCTACTGTGAACATCAGGGTGCATGTGTCTTTTCAAATTATAGTTTTATCCAGATATATGCCTAGGAGTGGGACTGCTGGATCATATGGTAAATTTATGGTAAGACACCGACCACTCTCCTCTGCTTCAAGGAGGACTTTCAAGAAAAAGTTCAACAAGTATGGCTGTAGTTTCTCCTCTTGCTCATTGAACTGTCGACTACATCTCTCAGCCTGCATTATACAACCAAAATGTTGCTACTCTGATTAAATTAAACAGATAATGAGAACATATTATGACAGCACTGTAATATACACTTGAAGGGATGCTCAAGGATAATACACAGTCTTTGAGGAAAGAAAGATAGTAATTTTTGTAGTTTGCAGACTCAATAAGCATATAGGACAGATGCACAGAAAATAATACATTTTAACAAACCCCGTTATAGCTCCCACAAGAAATATAATAATTACTAAGCACATATGGGAACGGGAGAAAAGCCTAAGCATTAAAGTGAGGAGCTGTCAGTACTCTAAGACAGGAGACTTCCTTTTGTTCTTAAAAGAATTGGATATCCAGTCATCTGTCAATGGACATGTAGGTTGTTTCCATGTCTTGGCTATAGTAAATACTGCTACTATGAGCATTGGTGTGCATGTATGTTTTTGAATTAAGATTCCTTCTGGATATATGCCCAGGAGTAGGATTGCTGGATCATATGATAAGTCTATTTTTAGTCTTTTGAAGAATCTCCATCCTGTTTTCCATAACGGCTGCACAAAACTACATTCCCACCAACAGTGTAGGAGGGTTCCCTTTTCTCTACACTCTCTCCAGCATTTATTATTTATTGACTTTTTAGTGGTGGCCATTCTAACTGGTGTGAGATGATATACCTTATTGTAGTTTTAATCTGCATTTCTCTGATAATTAGCGATATTGAGCATTTTTGCATGCGCCCACTGGCCCTTTGTATGTCTTCACCGGAGAATTGCTTGTTTAGGTCTTCTGCCCATTTTTGGATTGGGTTGTTTGTTTTTATTATTATTATTAAGTTGCATGAGCTGTTTATATGTTCTGGAAATTAAGCCCTTGTCAGTCTCATCTTTTGCAAATATTTTCTCCCATTCTGTAGGTTGTCTTTTTGCTTCGCTTATGGTTTCCTTTGCTGTGCAAAAGCTTATAAGCTTAATGAAGTCCTATTTGTTTATTTTTGCTTTTATTTCTATTGCCTAAGTAGACTGCCCTAGGAGAACATTGCTAAGATTCATGTCAGAGGATGTTTTGCCTGTATTTTCTTCTAAGAGGTTTATAGTGGCTTATCTTACTATTCAGCCATAGTAAATAGAATAATGCCATTTGCAGCAATAGATGGACCTGGAGATTGTCATCCTAAGTAAAGTAAGCCAGAAAAAGAAAGAAAAATTCCACAGGATAACACTTATATGTGGAATCTAAAAAGAAAAAGACAAACTTATTTACAAAACAGAAACAGACTCAGACATAGAAAACAAACTTTTGGTTTACAGGGGGTGGAGAGAGAGTGGAAAGGGATAAATTGGGAGTTCAAAATTCACAGATATTAATTAATATATATAAAATAGATAAACAAGTTTATACTGTATAGCACAAGGAACTATATCCAATATCTTGTAGTAATTTATGGTGAAAAAGAATATGAAAATGAATATATGTATGTTCATGTATGACTGAAGCATTATGCTGTACACCAGAAATTGACACAATATTGTAAACTGACTATACTTCAATAAATATGTATATGTATATGTATAAGTATATGTGTGTGTGTGTATATATGTATATACACACACACACATATATATATACACAAAAAATGGAAAAAAAGAAAAGAAAAAGAATTGGATAGAGAGGAAGGGGGCAGATTTCCCCATTTATATCCTGAATAAAAGCACATCACTGGCAATAATCAGGATCTGAGAAACATTATAAAGAAATTACCAGTTATGAAAGACTGGACAAGAGTGAAGATGACTATAAAAGATTTCTAAGTTCCAAATCTGAGAACAGGAAAACAAAGTCAAAGTAAGTCTGAGGGGAAATTTCATGAGAGAAAAGTTTGTTTGGGTTTGAATATGTTGAATTTTCAGTCATTTGGAGGACAGCCAAAACAAAATGAAGACCAACATGAGAAATGACAACAGAAGGCCACTGTTACCATTTCTGCTACTGGGAAAAGCACCATCACTGCATTTTTTTTTTAAATTTTGACCACAGGCTCTCTTCTTTCGACATGAAACAGAGAGCAATGGATATTCTCAGTGAAGGTTTCAGTGGAATCCCCAGGACTCCACAATTGCCAGTATCGCTGAGGAATGAAATTCAACTCAGGGACCTTGAGTCAAGCCTCCTCCCACAGCTTTTCTTATAGGCTTACTTTCCTACACTCACCAAAAGTTTTTCTAACTCTTCCAAGGGTCTTGGAACTCATTAACTTGAACTTTACTCCAAAGATGCTAGAAAACTGTGCATCTGGTGAAGGGCCTAGAATACCAAGGTAAAGAGTAAGTGGCATGATCACCTTTCACTCTCTGGAAAGATGGCAGTGTGCAAGCTCCCCACCAGGAGATTAACAAAATGACCACAAGTGTTTCTCACATTTTGCAACCTGATGTCTTCTAGAAATACAGAGTAACCCAAGTAACAACCAGGTCCATGTTATCCAGGCTCAGCTCAGACTTACAGTCAAGGAAACATAATTCTGTCCTTCCTCAGTATCTTCCAGAGGTTGGTTCTGGGACAACCCCCGCCCCCTGCCCCATACCAAAATGGGGTGGTATTTGCACACAGCCTATGCACAGCCCCCATATACTTTAAGTCATCTCTTGATTACTAATTATACTGAATACAATGTAAGTGCTATGTAAATAGTTGCCAGTGAGCAGCAAATTCAAGTTTTGCTTTGGGGGACCTTCTGGGATCTTCTAAGATGTCCTTTTTAAAATGGCCACAAGTGGGAAACAGACTTTAAAAGCTACAAATCATCTTACATATCCATTGTCTCCACTTTTATAATTCTTAACACTCCCACAAGGATAGTGCAGCTCCTAAAAATCTTCCTCTCTGATACCCTCAACTCCCAACCAAGCACCCTACTCAGCTCCACCATCCTGTGAGGGTTTTTGCCTTTCCTTCCTCTCTCAGTTTCCCACTATCCTATTCTTTCTTCTCTTCTCAAAGTAAATACTCCACCCTCTCTTTTTGAGTTTTTGCTCTTTTTGAGTTTTTGTTTTTGTTTTATTTCAGTGGCCCAAAGCAGCATCAGAGTAACAGAAGGACTGATAAGAGTTATCCTTGGATGTCTGGGGCAAGGAGGAAAAAAGGGACAAAAGGGGAGGGGTAAGCATTCACACATAAACATTTTTTTTGTTCCCATCACATGTGAACACTTAGTTTCCAAATAATTTACTGTTATTGTCTTTTATTTTACTCTCAAACTCCAGGCTCTTCAGAAGACAGCTAGAATTCTCAGGATGTCTACAGATCATTCTCTTTTAGGACCCCCTGGGCTTTTGGAATCAGTGGGAAACCGAATAAAAATCTCCATAGTGAAATGCAACCACAGAGACCTCAAGAGTCCTCTAACCGTGGAGATGCCAAATGTCTTCAATGCTTCCCTGGCACCTGAGATGAACAGTGGGGCACACTGCAGGCCCAGGTGCTCACAGTCTGTGGCTCTGCTTCCACTCACCAGGAGGCAAGTGTGGGACTTCTGTCTGCCCCAAGAACTAGTGAGCTAACATTTCCACTTTGCCTCTTTTTCTCACAGACTCTGTTTTTGTCCTATTTTGCATTTAATGAGTAAGGAGAAGTATGACTTACTGATTAATCAAATTTTATTTACTTTTTTAAGTGTTAGAGTACTACCAAGAAAGAAAAGCCCTATAAAAATATAGAATATGCTCCTTTTTTCCATAAAATGTGCAAGGAATTTTAGGTTATTGGTAGTAAACATCTAGCGAAGCAGAGATTTTTTAATATCAATATCTTGTTTCAATTACATAAAGTACAAACATAAAAAAAAATCCTTTGGCACATACTTGTACCTTGATAAATATTCATAAACTAACCATTCTCCTTCAAGAGACTAAGTTATTGATAGTGGTTGCAGATAATAGTCTCTTTGCTAGAAAATTAAAACATTACTTTTTTCTGGAAAAACAAAAAAAATTTAAGCAGATTTGCTCTTAAGGAGTCTAATTTCAGGTAGTTTATTTGAATCATGTTCTCTATGATAACTGTACACATCTTAGTAGTTAGCATAAATGTATCAGGGAGCGTCACATTCTTAATTTTCATTACAGAACAAATCACAGTGTATAAGTTTGGAGGGGTTGTAACTGTGGTAGCGAATGTACTTCCTACTCAACTGGTCCAGCTCCAATTCAATTATGTGATATGTAACTACCCATTATACCTACTTAACTGTTTATTCAGCTGAGTACAGAGGCATCAAGCTAAGTAGCACCAAGTGGTTTCAGATTTTACTTAAGTGCAAGATTGCTTTATAGACATTTTAGAGTTATAACTGCATAGTAGATAACAATTACATGAAATAAATGAAAATCATCCAGAATGAATGAATTCTTATTTAAAGCGTAAGATGAACGCTTTACTGGGATGAAAGAAAATCTGAGTTTTTCTTAATTTTGGATAGCTCTTCTGTGGATGCATATGTTTAATAGCATTATAAAATATCACTTCTAAGACACCATTATATTTGCAGACAGCATATTCTCAGGTCACAAAGTTATGATTCGTATATATCACGTCACTTACCATGCTGGCAAGTGTTGCCAGTCTGAAATATAAAACAGAGAGGATAATAAAACTTTAACAAGCAGCAATAAAACTAATGAAATATAATCTCAAATATACTGCTCTAATTCATCCAGAGAGGAAACACAATCACCCAATCCTGAGGATGAGGAAATGAAGCCAGCTCCATAAAAACACATATTCATCATAGTAGCATGGGTCATTTTAGAATTAGAACTAAAGAGAATTCAAGCTGGTTACAGTAGTGTAATTATCATGGCCAAATAGATGAGGATGACAGTATGAAGCAACAGTTCACAAATGCTTATTTTGGCTCCATATTTAAAGCTATGGAAATGAAAATATTGATGTTATTTTTAATAGGGATAATCTTTCATGCTGAGGACAGAGAAATTTCATGATAGTTAGATTGAGCAGCATTTAATAAGTTAGTTATGACTTCCAAGATCAATATGTAAGTGGGTCATAAGTTTATTTACATATGGTTTGTGTGTGCCTATAATAACCATGCAATCTAGTCCAAAATAACTTCAGGTTGATGTTTATTACTGTGTCCCTTGAGGTTGTAATTTGACAATTGTGTTTCCCCCTCTTTATTTCTTGTCATTCTCATCTGCTTTTGAGAACCTAGAATTCCAAATTTAAGAGTAAGGGAGGAGAAAGGAAGGGAGAGGAAAGAGGAAAGGTACAATTTGTTACATAAGTCCTTTCTCTGTAGCTGTGATGTTCTGCACACAAAAGTGATTTAAGTCAGCCAGCTAAACAACAGGCAACGGACTTACCCAAAGACAAAATTAGATAGACAAAGCTTTCTTTTCCTTTCAGTAGACAACCTCTGTGATTGTGCATATGGTATAGTTTACGCATCCAAATAAATTAGTAAAGAGGAACAGGTGGATAGTTGCTCATTCTCAGAAGTATCCACAAGACAACTAGGAGTTCTGTGCTTAGTTCCCACTGAGGAAGAGTTTGGTAAAAATTAGAGTAATTCGTATCAGTGATTGACTTCTATGATCCAAGGAGGCTAAAGAAATAATGTCAAGTGGGGTCAAGCAATGAATAAGACTAGATACGGGGTTCTGTTCAGGTATATTTAAGATGAGCAGAAGTAAAGAGAAAGATGGTGTACAGAGATTACATAGAAGTTTGGAACTTTTGTTAATCGAAGAGAAACGTAAATGGACTAGCAGAAATATTTCCCTAATAGAATGAACTCGCAAATAGATCATCTACCACAGGCTGAACTGACTGAAGCATTTTAAACAACTCAAACTAATAAGGTGCTCGAAGTACAACAATGGAAAAAAATTAGGTGTCACATGAAAAAAAAAGTATGAACGTACGAGTGAATTTTTCTTTTTTAAGTCTAGGTTTTTTCAGAGTAGAAAATAAAATATAAGGTTTGACTTTAATATAAATAATCAAATTCATTGTACTGACTTTCTGTTGTCTTGTTTAATCTTTTAAAAATATACCCCTACCCACTGGTTTTATTTGTTTGGTTGATAGGAGTACAAATGTTGGCCTCAAAGTTGTCCCCTTCTAAAAGACACTCACTGTTTCTAAACTGGCCTGAAATGTTAATATCTAGGTAATGTATTTTCCATCTTTAAAGTGATAATTATTACTTACCTCTAAGGGGTGACCCGAGAATACAAGAGAAAAAAAAAAAAACGCTTTATAGTAATGAAATAGTGAGGTTTGCAAGAGTTCTAGATTGACAAAGGGTTAGCACCACTATTTTGGTACTCAGTATAAATGGCTGATAATTCTTTTCACTAAAAGTAGAGCCAAAACAACGTCTGTATCGCCTTCCTGCTTTCCCTGATCACTAATAATTCTCTCAGTCTATGATGGAAGAGGGGGAAACCTCAATATAAAGAGTATATACTGATAATATCTTTAATATGAAGAATGTTCTGTGAAATAGGAGAACCAAATTAATTCACGTTAATGTTTTAATAGAAATTTGGGTTCTTAGATTAATAAAGTTTGAAAGTTTGAAAATGATTTTTTTTTTTTTTTGGAGCTTACTTTCGTTATAAGGCATTCATGTAGCGCCATCGTGTGGTAAACTAAGCACATATCAGTTTGTTTAAAACAGTGTGAAAAGTCCCTAAAAACAAAGGTGTTATTTGTTTTGGTTTACGCTGATAAACTTTATCTTCTCAAAAAGAGTCTAGAAAGAGTAACCTGTAATAACTTCATACCCTGGATCTAAGCCCAAGCACTTACTTACCAGCGAGCTTGGTATAGTGTGTGTTTGAAGTCAGAACGAAGACATTAGCTGAGAGGATCGGAGGGAGCAAATAACATTTCCCATTGTTTAATATGTTGGGTATCATATGTTAAGGCAATAGACATGCATCTGTGAAGCTGACCAAAACTTCCTCATTAATGTTAGTTACCACATAGCTAGATTAGAGATTATCATAGTTACTGAAGTAAGACAGAGAAAGACAAATATCATTTGATTTTACTTATATGTGGAATCTAAAAAAAAAGATACAACTGAACTTATATACAAAACATAAATAGACTCAAAGACATAGAAAACAAACTTATGGTCACCAAAAGGGAAAGTGGGGAGGGATAAATAAGGATAATGGGATTAACAGGTACACACCACTATATATATACTAAATAAATATACAACAAGGATTTACTGTATAAAACAGGGAACTATATTCAATATCTTGTAATAACCTATAATGGAAAAGAATCTGAAAAAGAATAGATATATGTAAAACCGAATCACTTTGCTGTACACCTGAAACTAACACAGCGTAGTAAATTAACTATACTTCCATTCTTTTTAATGGTTAAAAAAAAGACCTATCAACTATTCAAAATTGTGTTCTTATGTAATTATTTCCAAAATCACAAGTTAGAATTAAAATGATCGTTTATAACCATAGTGCCTTTTTATCTCACTGAAAAAGAATCTGGGGACATGAATGGACAAATTTAAGTGCACATATGGGGCAAATCAGAGCAATTTAAATTGGAAATATTAAACACACAGCATGACATTGTACTTTTCTCACTTACATCATTTGCATCTGTTTTCAAAAGTACAAAATCAAATGTTAGCTCCAACTCTCCTCTAGTTAATTTTCAATATCATCTCTAACACTGATGGATGGGTATAATTATTCCAATCATGGTCACAGTGAGGTTATTTTAACGAATTTATATTTTACAAGTTAAAACTTTTCTTGCAAGGTCAGAACATGGAACTCAAAAACACAAATTGGTAAAGGGCTGATTCTGGATTTGAATATGAAAGGTCTTCTTATAAAGCCTTTTAAATTCTTTTCAAGAAATATACAAAAACTTAAATACAGCAAAGACCACAGAGTAATGAGATTCTCTTAGTGACTTCTCTCACTTTAGAAAGTTATTAAATGAGCTAGTAAAATTTTGGCCTGTAATTAATAGTTTAAAATGAAAGAAATGGAGTCATTTCATTTAAACTCCATTATCTTTGTTTTTTCTTTATTTTACTTTCTGTTTTAATTGATTTTTTTGTCGGCGGGGAGGGGGTAATTAGGTTTACTTATCTGTTATGGAGGTACTTGGGGTTGAACCCAGGACATTGTACATGCTAGGCATGTACTCTACCATGAGAGCTATACCTTCCCCCACTCCATTGTCTTTATATGTGGTTTTAAGAAATGTCAACTGCTTTCAAACATATTTCAGATTATAAAATTTAAATACACCACTCCAACTTTGTAGGAGAAAATCCTAACTTACTTTATTCTGTTACCGTCTTTATAACACCAACCACAGCAGGTGAGGGAGGTTAAGAAGAAAAAACTTCCAGTTGCAAAATAAGTGAGTCATGAGTGTGAAATGCAGTGTGAAAAATAAAGTCAATAACTATATAATATCTCTGTGTGGTGATGTGTTTTTAAAAAGCACCAATTACTAAATTTAAAAAACATAAAAACTATCAACAGATAATAAAATCGGAAAGGACATAACTATAAATCTAAATTTTTGGCCTTAAGCTGTCATTAATTGTACAATTTCCTTCAATTTGACATAATGTCTTTCTACAACACATTCATGAGTTTATAATAGTTCATATAAAATGTTTGTTCTGATGAAATTTAGTAGAAAAGAAGAGTATCTGCATTTGAGAGAGAAGGGGGAAAAATGGCATAGTAAGTAAATGTCCTAATGAAGAAAGAAAAAAAATGTATTGAGTAGAGATGGAGATTATCTAACCCAAAGATAAGATTAGCACTATTATTTTGGTTATCGGTGTCTATTATGCAAACAAAGCAAACTCAGTAAACAGACATAATAAAACAAGTAGAAAGCCTAGAGAAATCTTGACAATCTTAAAGGACTTAATAATTAAGGAAGGTGAGACCACAATTAAGACCAGTCCACAAGTTAGTTACTTAATTGCCTGCCAATCCCACAAAAATTTTAATTCAGCCACCACAGGTTTGATACAACACGAGTGTCGGGGCAGTTGCTGATGGTAGGGCTGCAAATCAAAAGTCTCCTGAATCTTCAGCCCTCGTGAAGGAGATGAACAGCTTCCAGTCAATATGGCTATGGGGTAACATCAAGGAAGGACCATTGTTCAGCTTTATAGATACATGCCTGTTGTCTTAAGGACAAGGAAGAATGGAGGCAATCATTAGTCAACATTCTTTTGACTGCAAGTAACTGAAACTCATTTGAGATGACTGAAGCAAAGAAGGGTATCCGTTTTATGGATGTAAGTGTATAGTGCTATTCAAAGAGTGATCCAAAGACCTAGTGTTACAGAAACGACAGGCCAGTCAAGAAACAAGCACCACTCAGAGGGTTGGAGTACTTAGATGTATTATGCGGGCGGGCTCAGAGGGGCTTCTGCTCCAAAGCTCTGAGCCCCTTCAAGATGTGCACATGAGGTTTTATAGGGTAAAGTACAAGCTTAGGGTATTCGGCCAATAGGCATGGAACAACTTTAGCAGCATTATCATCACAAAAGTGGAGGCGGGGAGGCAGCAAACCAACATTCCAAAACCAGATATGTATCTTTGAAAATCCAGCTGGCTAGCAAAAAAACATAAACAGCAAACCAACACTAATTAACTTAGATTTACAAGTTAGTCTAGCAGAACTCAGATCAGTATTCCAATACTTAGATTTGTGAGTTATCTTGTTAGACCAGCCCTGTTTTTCCTTCACACTAGGTGGGATTAGCTACAGAAATTGAGAGGAAGCACTTAGAAAGCTGTGCAGCGTTGATAGAGTACTTTTTTGTTTACTGAGTCTTTAATAAAATCTGTATTAGTTTTTTGTGGCCACTGTAACAGATTAGCATAAACTTGGTGGCTTAAAGCAACAGAGATTAAGTCTCTCCTAGTTCTGGAGACCACTCCAGCCATCCTCTTTAAAATGCCTTGAGCTCGTGAGGCATCTTTGCCAGCATAAGCAGAGAGCCGAAAGTGCTGGACAGTTTACAGCCACCACCGCCCCCCAGGATGGCTGCAAGCCAATGACTGATGGGTGAGGGAGTACGAAAGCCCAGCAACTTTGCCTTATGTCAGGACAAATAGTGCATTGTAACTTACATTCCAAAGTTCCCCTGCTGGATCAGGCTGTCACCACCCTTGCTTGAAATAGCACCCTTGCTGCTTACCTTCCCTCTCTTGCTTCCCTCACTCCCTTACCAGTTTATCTGGGAGCACTTCCTTAATAAATTACTTGCATATGAATCCCCTGCTTCATGTCTCCTTATAGTCAACAAACTCACCTATCACAGGGGTATTTCACAGATAACTTATTTTATCCCCTTAGACTGGTGAACCCAACCTAAGACAAAAGCTATCTCATACAAAGGATGATACGAGCATCTTTAATGAGGACTGAAGAACCAGAACCAGATCATCCAGCTTGCTTTCTGGGCCTCTGGAGCCTCGTGAACTATTCCCTGTGCTTCTCTCTGCATGTCTACTTTATTTTTGTCTCTGCACACATCCATCTCTCCTTTACTGTACATGACCATAGCTTTCCATCTAACTTTTTGCTCTCCATTTATAATTTCCTTTCATGTAATAAAGTAACTTTCCACAATTTACTCATTAAGTTTCCAATATTTTATATTAAAAAGTTTATTTCAATGATCATGACACAGCTCTACAGATTACAAAACTCTTTATAGTGTTAAGTCAGATTGGGGGGCAGGGTATAGCTCAGTGGTAGAGCATGTGCTTTGCATACAAGAGGTCCTGGGTTCAATCCCCAGTGCCTCCATTAAAAAACAAACAAATAAATAAGTAAACCTAATTACCTCTCCCCTCAAAAAAAAAAAAAAAAACACCAAACGAACAAAAGTCATAAGCCAGATTGATTACTTCTCAGTCCCATTCAAGTGTGGAATACAAGTGGATCTGATTAATCTAGCTTATACTGGGAGAAAGTGGTAATGATGTTGGGTAGGATCAGTAGAGTTGTATAGTATACAAATGACTGCCAAGTCCCACCCCTGTTGGAAGATTTTTCTCTCTTAAGCGAAGAGACACATGGTATGGACAGAAACCACCCATGTCCAGGCTGCAGGGGACATTGGGAGGGAAACACGAGAAGCCTCATTCTCGGACCTTGGAGAACAAACTGAGAAACCTTGACTAGCAGGGAAGCATATCTTGAAACAGTAATGTATTTGTCTTAGATTAAATAAATTAAAACCTAATTCAGTATAATGTGTCTGAGACATAATTAAGTTCTTGTTCATTCAACACACACACACATGTATATATGGGGTAGGGGAACATTCTTTAGGAACTGGAGATCAAAGGTGAGGAAAAAAAGATATCATTTTTGCTTTAATGTTACACATTATTTAGAAGGGTAGATGGATATTAATAAACAAATGATCATTACAAACAGAGAAGGCTATGGTGCTAGAGTAGATAATAAGGGAAACTGATCTGTCACAGGACAGGAAGGGCCTCCCTGAATAAGTGATGATTAAACTGAGAAGTGATGGCAGAGTCAGGGTGAGCTAAATAAACTGAAAGGAGGGGCTGGTGGAGTTCTAGGGTGAAGGAATAACATGGGCCAAAGCCCTGTGAATAGTCATTTAAGAGACCGAGTAAGGCCCTGAGTGACTTGAGAGCAAAGTGACTTGGGGGTGTGGCAAGTATGAGACTAGTCTGGTAATGCAGGCCAGACAGTGCAGAAAGTAGAATGTTAAGCTGAGAATGTTGATCTTTATCTAGGAAACTTGGAAGCCACTGAAGAGATTTCAACCAGAGAGTGGTGACTAGACCACTGAGGAGAATCAATAAAAAGCAGCAAACATGTGAATAATGAACAACCAGACAGCAAATGATTGTAGCCATAACAAGTGCAGAGTGACTGTGGCCAGAAGCAGTGGTGCTGAAGATGGACAGAAATAAATACTTTTGAGAAAGATTTGGGCACTAATATCAACAAAGATATACTAAAGCAGAAAAATGTTTGGTCCGAATACAGACAGAATGAATCATTCTTTCTAGAGTAAAACAGAGAGTCTTCACAGAAATAGCATTAAGTATACACTTGAACAATGAATTAAAGTTTGACAAGGGCAAGTGAAGGTTACGTAGAGAAAACAGCATGATAAAATCAGTGGACACTTAAAATGAAGATTCTTGAGAGTAGAAACTTTTTTTGATGCTTTTTTTTTTTCTTTCAGTCCTCAGGAGTTATCATAATGCTTGCCCTACACTAGTTCAATAAATGAATGTGTTCATCAAAAAGTGCACAAACAATAAATGCTGAAGAGGGTGTGGAGAAAAGGGATCACTCCTACACTGCTGAAGGGAATGTAGTTTGGTGTAGTCACTATTGAGAACAGTATGGAGATTCCTCAAAAAGCTAAAAGTAGACTTAACATATGATCCAGGAATCCCACTCCTGGACATATATCTGGAGGGGATTCAAATTTGAAAAGATACATGTACCCCAATGTTCTTAGCAGCACTATTTACAATAGCCAAAACATGGAAACAAGGTAAATGTCCATTGACAGATGACTGGATAAAGAAGCTGTGGTATATTTATACAATGGAATACTACTCAGCCATAAAAGAATAAAATAATGCCATTTGCAGCAACATGGATGGACCTGGAGATTGTCATTCTAAGTGAAGTAAGCCAGAAAGAGAAGGAAGAATACCATATGGTATCACTCATGTGTGGAATCTTAAAAAAAATAAAAAGGACACAAATGAACTTATTTACAAAACAGAAACAGACTCACAGACATAGAAAACAAACTTATGGTTACCCAGGGGGAAAGGGTGTGGGAAGGGATAAATTGGGAGTTCAAGATTTGCAGATACTAACTACTATACATAAAATAGATAAACAACAAGTTTCTTCTGTGTATCGCAAGGAACTATATTCAATACCTTGTAGTAACCTATAATGAAAAACAATATGAAAATGAATATATGTATGTATATATATATGACTGAAGTATTGTGCTGTACACCAGAAATTGACACAACATTGTAAACTGACTATACTTCAATAAAAAAAAGGAACAAAGTAAAATAAATGAATGTGTTCAGAAAATAAGTGCATCCAGGGTAGCTGAACTGTGGACTGAACGGAAGAAATTCAAGATAGAGAATGACCATGGAAACAAAGACAAGAAGATGAGTTTGAACCTCCTCCTCTAAGCAGTAGACACCGTTTTGAGGCACAAAAATAACTTGATGGAGCTTTGTTTTCAAAATATAAGTATTAACAAGAAAATAGGATGAATACAAGGCTATTAGAAAGTTGAGGCAAAAAGACATTTGAGAGGCAAGTGCATAACCTGGGTGAGACAGAATGTGAGCCTAGGGCAGGAGCACAGTGGTGGTAGATGAGAAGAGGTAACAAATCCCAAGCACATTTTAGTGATAGAATTGACGAGACATGGTAACCAAATGAATATGTGGGAGGGAAACAAAGGGAGAAAGAAGCATGAGATCACAGATGAATGAGGTTTTTAGGGAAAGTGCCTAAGTAAATTATGATCCTTTTACTTAAGATAAAGAACACAAGAGGAACAACAGACTTGCAGGGGTTAATAAAAGTGCAGTTTGGGGCTCTATTAATTTTGCAATGCCAGGTATGTGTTGGAGATATTCTAGAGTTACAGAATGAAAGCCCAACAGAAATCAGGGCCAGAGATAAACCTTTAGAAGCCATGTTCAAAGAGTTCAAACTCTCCAAATGGAATATGCACACAACAGCTGAACTCAGCAGTGCAGCAATTTACAAGAAGTCACAGGAATAAGGGCTGTTCTCTTGGAGCATCCATTTTACTCTATGGCAAATAATTTCAAGCATTTGCCATGAAAAACAATTTAAAATTAACCTCACAGTAGGTAATTCTTGCTGAAAAATTCAGTTTCCAGGAAGAGGTTAAGGAAATGATTCCTAGAATATGAGAAACAAAAAATCGTTCGGGAAAAAAGAATCCAAGGCAAATGGAAAAGTACCACATGGTGGGTTAACTGAGAAATTTTATGAACAGGAATGGCTAATTTCAATTTGTGGTTGCTTCTTTTATGGTACACTTAATTGACATCTGGTACATTGAAGGGGTTCAAAATGAGTCTCCCCAAAATGTGCCCCAAAACTTTTTCAGGAGGATTATTTTAAGCTAAAGGCTTTGAGACCCTCCAGATTCAACAGAAACTTCTGTCCCTTCCTTAATTACGTAGGAGAATTTAAATTGGTCTTTCCCAGAATAAAAGTTATGAGAAGATATAAGTTTTATCCAGGTGACCCATACGCATGGCAGGGCAAACATCTAACTATCCCACATCTGCTCTTCTTCTTACCGTCCTGTGAATGACCCATCTGTCTTTGGAAGCCCCAGACCGCATCCAGTTTCTTAGCTCAGAACAGCATACAGATCTCACTTTCCTTTCTGTCTTTGAACCTCTCATATACATGGAGTGTCTGACCTTCCCATGTATGTGAGATTCCCATACATACAAAATTAAATTTTATGTTTTCTGTTATTACTTCTCGTATTAATTTAATTCTTAGACCAGCCAGAAGGACTTAAAAGGGTCGAGGAAAGGCTTTTTTTCCCTCCCCCACAGTATCAAACCTTTAGTAAGTCTGTTACACATTGTACCAGCTACGTTCAGGAGAACGTAGGTGGAGAAAGGAGTTCATCTTCTATATCTGGGCTGATACTGTCCTTACAGATACCAGAATGATAGTGAAATAGTATATAAAATAAACTACACCAGAAGCAGCAGGAACTCAAAGTCAGAGGTGGCTAAGGGAAACTTAAATGCCCTCCCTGCCACCCCTACACACCACATCCCAGAGAGATGGCATCGGACCCATAGTATATGGGATGAGTTTCAAGCAAAAACAATAATAGTAATTCCCAAAGACAGACCACCTCATTTGACATCTTAGTTACACCTTTTATAAATTAAGCAATGGTGGGTATAATGTTGATCAGAATATAGTATCTACCTGAACTAAGAAAAAACTCAGAAATTCAAAGTGGTTTTGTGCTTAGGGTGAACAGCCTCAGGTAGTACTTCCAAACCCCTGAAAGACACAAATTCACTCTCACAGCTGCTTTTCCAGTTTGAAAAGCAACTAAAATAGAAGGCAGGAGATGCAACGAGAAATTATGAAATCAACCATGGAAGTGTATAAAGTGAATAGAAAGCCAAAGACCAGATTTGGAAAAATTCACATTTAAAGGAACACTTTACCAGACTTGCCAAAAAAGAAAAAAAAAATTCAGAGAAGCTGGAAAAGAATCAGGAGAGAGACATGACACAAAAACTAAAACCTAAGAGTGTTTCAGATCAAACAGAAGCCCCTGATCAACAGGGTGAAATTTGGACAAAACATCTTTGAGAATTATAATGAAGACATTCACTTTAGCAAATGGGATATCAATGATGACTCGCACAAGAACAGTTTTAACGGAATAGCTGAGTTGGGCAGTGAGTTACCTTGTAAATAGAAGTTGTTTTTGTTTTTGTTTTTGTTTTTTAATGAGCAAGAGAAGATGGATTACTCTCTTGAGAAGTTTAGCAGTGATGAAAGGAAGGAGAAAAACAGGTAGCACCTGAGAGATAAGAATTGACCAAAAGCCTGTTTCAGAGTGGAGAAGTCATGAATAAGCTTGCAGACCAAGGAAAACAGACAGAAGAAAATACTGATTAAGAATGCAAGGAGGCAGGGTATTTGGTGGCACAGGGTGCTCACAAAGTGGAGGGAACAGGACAGGAGTGCATTGGGAAGGATAAATCCTGGGCAGGAGAAACACTGCTTTCCCTCCGCATGGGGGAGGAAGGGAGGAAAGAGGGTGGAAAGCTAAGCAGTCTGAGAAAAGACTGTGGGGTCTCTGCCTTCTCAGGGAATTTAGACGTTAGGTAATCTGGAGAGGGCTGAAGGCACAGGGTTGAGCTCAGGCATGAAGAGATAATAAAAGTTCGTTAAATTTATGAAAAGGGGGGTAAACTGGAGAGAAGTAAAATAATTAGTGAGTACATTGTGAATGCACTAAAGGCCACTGAATGACTTTAAAATAGCTAATTATATGTTGTGTGAATTTCACTTCATTAAAAAAAAAGTCGTGAGTGCAAGTGAGAGCCGGAAAGCAGTCAGGATTAATATGCGACAATAGGAAGGGATATGTTCTGGCAAATGTGCTAAAGTTCTGTTTTGACTTACTGACCTGACACAAAATTAAGATTGAAATATGAGTTTATCTTCAAAGACAGAAACAGAGAAAAAGCAGTATCCTAGGCAAAAAATAGAAAATATTCAAAAGGAAAAAATGTAGTTGGATATTGGACTTTTAAGCCAGGAGGGGAACAAATAAGTCTGTTAAATGTAAATAATTGGGGTTTTTTTTTCTTTGTGACTGAGTAGAATTCATTTGAGTTATTCCCAGGGATGTCAAAGCAATGACGAAAACATTCCTTTTGTAAGAGTATTTGAAAAATAATGACATGCTCAGGTTGATATAAAAGTTGAGGATTTCCTTGGAGACAGTTTTGGCAAGATTTGTGGATGTGGGCTGTTCTACAGTAATATGAGTCATGTGTTTTGCCTGAAACATAAAATTCCAAGAATGAGAAGGAAAACAAGGTGAATCTTTGCATGTCAATATCCTCCTTATATGGTAATAGCTCTTTAGAGTGTAACTCCTTTTACCCTAAATCGTCTTGTGCACTTGCGTAAGAATGGTGCTTTCTTGCTTCTTTATGGACAAAACACAAACACAGACGCCTTCAATGATTCCCTTTATCTCCTGCAAATGCTCTGCTATAAACACTCAGCTCCAAAAAACTTCATTGTAGGATATTTTCTCTTCAAGACAAGATGATGCTGAAGCATAATATAGCTCATCTCAGCACGCTAAAAAAGTGCTTACTAAAACTCACACAGCCCGTTCTTTGTTTACCTAATTCCTTGTTCTCCCTTTAAATCTCACCGGTGCCATGATTTTAATGAGCCTAGCTTTTTCAAGTATCCATGGGGTCACTGGTATTTTAGGAGGCACATGTTCCCTGTACATAAATGTTTGCAACCTAGCTGGAGAGGCAGTAAAGCAAGTACATATAAACAACAGAATTTCTTTATTTATTCAACAAATATGTATTGCTTATCAAATACTAGGCACTGGAGTACAGGTAATGTCCCTCCTTTCATAAAAATTATGGTATATGGAAGAACATTTTGTAAATAAACAGTATACATGAAAATGTATGCAAATATGGGTAAGTGCTACAAGGGAGAATGGATAGACTGATTTGGAAAAGTCTGAATAAAAGTGGGGAAGGCTATTTTAGTGAAATGAAAAACATAAGCCAAAGCAAAACAATGAAGACAAATGGATTAAGTGGCACCTGTGAGGGGCCATGGAGTAAATGACCTGATGAGGTAGAGATGATATCTGGGGCCACAGGAGGGGAAAAGATAATGAAGGACCTTGGGAAGCCTCCAGAGAACATAAAGGCAACTGAGACAGGAAGAGGGCAGGGCACAGCCACTCAAGGATTAACACAGCAATTAACACCAGAAGAGAAAGATTCAACCCCAAAGAGGCCTTAAGGCTCAAGACAGTGGGAGATTTGACTTCCTTTAGCTTCATTATACACCCATCGTAACGTATTAACATGGTAAATATCATGCCCACAGGCACCATGGCAGTCCCAAGGCTAGCCACAAAAGGTCAAGGAGTGGGAAATGGACAGCTTCCTGGAAATCCCAGCCCCTTCCCCGGGGTAGTTAGACTGGTCCTTCCACTTATTAGCATATGAAGCCACTGAGCTCATAAAAACTGGTAACATGGCGCCTCCCGGCCACCCGCTGTCCCCTCCCCACCACCCCTTCGGAGACGGCCCGCACTCTGTCTATGGAGTGTGTACCTAGTTTTACTCTAATCTTGAAGGAGGATTAACAAAATGGCCACACTTAGGCTAACAGACTGCTTATTGTTATGCTTGCCCTTAAAACGGTCAACTGACCTGACTGACCAGTTGCTACTCACAGTTTCGGGCCCATAGTTAAAACTAAAGCTATTGATCTTACTGTTTCTATTTTATTCCAGTAATTGAAAGTAATAATCAAGCTTGGTCTCTGAGTCCTCCAAGGAGAAGGTCACAGGACTGTAACCTTACAAAATAGCCTGAATTACCAAGAAGACCACACCTTGAGTGCTTACGAGATAAAGAGATCTGTTAGCCTCTATAGAACTGGTAGCCTGGAGGCATCATGACGCCATTCTGTCTCATCATTTCTGATGAGAAAATGATTCTGTTGATTGTTATCAATGCTTTATTGTTTGAGCAATGGCTATATAATCACCCCACCCCATCCCCAAGGTGGGTTCACAGTTTTGAAGGGACTCACCAGCCTGCTGTGAGTCCCCTTTGCCCAGCAAAGCAATAAAATTGCCTCTTTTCTTCTAAGCTCCAAGACCTTGTCTCTGGGTTATTTGGCTCATCAGGGACAGGGGCCAATCTTTCAGCAACAATCTGAGCACCCAACTCCCACACCTCGCGGCCTTTCTCTTGCCTCTGAATGTATCTCTAAATGAATCTATCTTTACTCAACTATGGCTTGCTCTTTAATTCTTTCCTGTGCAAAGCCAAGGACCCACACTTGGCAGGGCATGTCCCAGGCACTCAGCCAAGGCCTGGGACACGGCCCTCCTCACACCCCACATCTGTTTTTCCTGCATCACTATGAGGGAAAGATTTTGCAAGTGAAGAAGGTAGGGGTCAGGGAAAGGAACTGAGGACATGTAGCAATTTGTCCCTCATTACAATGGGTTTTACTTGTGTACTAAACTGAAAGCATGAGATGAGAGAAAGTGGTTGCAAAGTGCTACTTTAAAGTCTGAGTTATCAAGAACAAAAGTGAAAGCGTCTAATCATATTATTAAATTTGGACAATTCATAGTAAGTATTTCGTGCTTCTCTTCTTAGCCCTAAGATACACTTTATATGTGGGTACATTTTATCATGCGATTAATTAGAGCTAAATATTTCTTAAATTTGAACTATTACTGAATGGTCCCATGAATGACGAGTAACAGAAAATCACTAGAATAATTTAGAAATATACATTCTTTTCCTGACTTAATCTCAACCTGGTCATGAGACCACTTCTCTAGGTCTAATAGCCTGATGTTTTCCAGTTTCTAGTCAGGCATGAAGGTAATAATAAAGTAGATAAAAAATTGCTTTCAGAAAGAGCTTTATTAATTATACAGATATTTTCCTTATTTGAGTTATTTAGCATCTCCCATTCTACTACCCAAAGAGGTCTTATATTTATTTTTAATAAAAGGGATTTTAAAAATTAAAAAAACAGAAGAACAAAGCATTGATTAATAACTGCCTATATAGTTGACTAGATCATGGAAAAGAATTTTGTTTGAATAAATTTATGGTCTACAAATGAGGGCCAACTTGGAAATGAAATTCTAGAGTCTTCTTTTTACTTTCTAAACCACACAATCAGCTATCTGAAAATTACATAGGAGAACTACAATATATCAGTGCTTTAAAGTAATTCCTGCAGGAAGCAACAGAGACATTTTAATGCTTTCAGAGGAAACACATCAAAATGAATTATTCTAGTTAATTATTTCATAGGTTCCTTACCTTCCCTCTCACATAATTTACAAGACAATCAAAATCTACTTCTTTTGTTAAATGAACGTTAAAATGAGTGCTTAGTGGCTTAGCATTTCTGGTTTTGCACCGTAATGAATTTGAATGTATGTTCTAGTGGTACTGGTGAAAATTGCGATGGTGTAAATATATAGCATAGAAATATCTTCCAAGGTTTTCAAATTTTACCTTTTTTCTAAATCTGGCACTGTCAAACAAAGGAACAAATTTGAGCCACTTTTGATCAGGTGGAAATTATAGTCCCAATTCTTCAGCACAAAAATGGAACCAGACAAAATAAAGCAGGCTGTTACCATTTTTAAGACAGGCCTGGAATGTAACAATGAATAAAGTTGGATCTGTAGGAATCAGTCCTTTCAAACCTAGTTTTTGGACTTCCAGATGGCAAGTTTCTGATCCTACAAATTTGAAGACTTTCAACCATTGTAATGTCACTACTTTAATGAAACTTATAAATATAGCCAAGCTTCCTCTAATAAATAATAATGATAAAAATAACAATAATAACAAACGCTTACATATCCCTTACTATGGGCAACTTAATTTTCACACCAACCCAATAAGCAAGGCACTATTATCATCCCATTGTATGGTGAGGAAACAGACAGAGAGAGAGTAAGTAACTCGCCCAAGTTCACACAACTAGTTAGTGATAGGACTGGCATTTAAACCAAATAGCCAACTCCAGAATTCATGCTCATAATAATATGATATTCCTCCCAATCTCCTTACTTTCAAATTTTAACACCAGTTAATACAAATTTTAGACATACAGTAAATATAATGGGATGAATGGTGCACCCCGCAAAAAAGGTATGGCCACATCTTAATCCCCCAAACCTATGGATGTTACTTTGCTTGGGAAAAAAGTTCTCTGCAGATGTAATTAGATTAAATTAAAGATCTTGAGATGAGGAGATTATCCTGGGTTACCCTGATGGGCCCTAAATCCAAAGGCAAGCATCCTTGAAAGAGACAGATGAACAGGAGAGAAGACACACACAAAGGAAAAAACAATGTAAAGATGGAGACAAGCTGGGGTGATTTGGTCACAAGCCAAGAAAGCCAAGGAATTCTAACAGCCACCAGAAGTTGGAAGAGTTAAGGAATGGAATCTCTGCTAGAGCCTCCAGAAGAAGCGCAGCTCTGCCAGATTCGGAACTTCTGGACTGTAGAACTGAGAGAACAAATTTCCATTGCTTCCAGTAACCACATTTGTGGTAACTGGTTACAGCAGCCTCCAGAAATGAATATGATAAATAACAAATTGGTTTTGGAAGACTACAATTGGAAACATATTTTGAGAAACTGTTAAGGGTGATGCGCTGGAGCCAGCTCAGACAGGCTGGCAAGAATCGATTTTTGAGTATTGAAGCATATTGCAAACTGGTTGTTGAACTGCTACCAATCAGGGGTCCCCTCAGCCCCCAAGTCACTTTGCCATTTCACTGCCACCTCTACTTTAAGCAATCATGGGGCTACGGTGGTTCCCTCCCAGACGGGGTCTCCAGTCTGTTCACAGTTTCCACTCACTGGGCTAGTAGCCCTCTAGACTCTTAACACTAGGAAATGTCTTCCTTTTCTTGGGAAAGGTGTCTTATGTCCTGTAGCTAGTTTTAATTATTATTGATAGTATGTATAAGATAGGAAGGGGTGTGGATAAAGCAAGACAGGAATACAAAGAGTTGCTAAACATAAGGAAAAGGATTTTTATAATAATGGACCTATCATGAAAGCTAGTTAAGCAGGGCATATTCAAACCCCACCCCACTTATCTCCACCCATCTCATACACATATTTCTACACTAACATTAATTTTATTTATTTGTCTAGATTCTTGAGATCAGATATTCTTAAGCCAAAAGACATTTTATGTCAAATCCTGGGGAATGGTGACTACATAAAACCTATGAACATGGGTCTACAGCCTGAGTGTCTGTTGATTTACTGTATACTTTTTCTTTCCAAATCAAAACTTTCACCTAAGGCCCAGCCACAGAAAACCTTCTGTTATGAATTGAATTGTGCTCTCCCAAAATGTTGAAGTCCTAATCCCTATTATCTCAGTATGTGACCTTATTTGAAGATAGGGTCTTTACAGAAGTAATCAAATTAAAATGAGGTCATTAGAGTGGGGCCTAATTCAGAATCAGTGAGGAAATGGAGACAGAGAATACTGATATAAATTTGAGGGAATATAAGTTGGTGTAGAAATTTAGAGAAATTTGCAATATCTATCAAATTTTTAAATTAACTTTTATTTTCACCTGTAATTTCAACTTTTAAAAACTACCACTTAAAAATACTTATTTATAAATTTGTGCATTTTAAATTCTTTTACAAAAAGCATGTTTAATACTTGCAATTTTAAAGAAACAAATAAAATTAAGTATTATCTGAAATGCTAGGTTTCTAGCCCAACAGAACTGGTGAGTTCTGAGGCATTATGGTGCCCACTATATGTCAGCGAGCCAAGGCTTCATCAATCTGTCAGTCTGAAATTACAAAAACTGTAAGATATACAAAAATTAAAGACTATTAGAATGGAATCCTACTTCTATAAAGTTCATATATGTTAGTTCGTGACCTCCTAGGGAGCTGCCCAGCTGTAATCTGAAATCAACCCCATCTGCGGAGGAAAAGGTGAGAACAAAGAAAGAGGCAGAACACTTCAGATCGGTAGGTGAAAGACTTAATAAGAGGGAACTTACGTAAGAGGCTCATCCTGGGCAGCTGCAATACAAGTGGATCTCTGCACCCACCTGCCAAATCTTAAAAGTTGATGTATGACCCAGTAATCCCACTCCTGGGCATATATCCAGAAGGAACCCTACTTTAAAAAGGCATGTACACCCCAGTGTTCATAGCAGCACTATTTACAATAGCTAAGACATGGAAACAGCCTAAATGTCCATCAACAGATGACTGGATAAAGAAGATGTGGTATATTTATACAATGGAATACTATTCAGCCATAAAAACCGACAACATAATGCCATTTGCAGCAACATGAATGTCCCTGGAGAATGTCATTCTAAGTGAAATAAGCCAGAAAGAGAAAGAAAAATACCATATGAGATCACTCATATGTGGAATCTTAAAAAAAAAAAAAAGAACATAAATACAAAACAGAAACAGACTCATAGATGTAGAATACAAACTTGTGGTTGCCAGAGGGAGGTGGGTGGGAAGGGACAGACCCAGAGTTCGAAATTTGTAGATACTGACAGGTATATATAGAATAGATAAACAAGATTATACTGTATAGCACAGGGGAATATATACAATATCTTGCAGTAGCTCATGGTGAAACAGAATGCGACAATGAATATATGCATGTTCATGTATAACTGAAAAACTGTGCTCTACGCTGGAAATTGACTCAACATTGTAAACTGACTATAACTCAAAAAAAAAGTTGATGTAGAGGCCTTAACTGTGTTCAGTTACGGATACCATCCAGATAGTCTCAAAAACATGTTCTCTCAAGGCTATGTCCTTGAAAATAACTCCTCCTTTGGGAATGGTGAGAAGAGCATACATTCCAAGCACAGGGGAAAAGGTGAGGAACCTCCACTTGCCTAGGTCCAGTTCTCAGGTCAACTGGTGCTCATTTCCTCTTGATGACCTTCTCCAACACTATGCCCTTCCTGACCAGCTCTTACAATCTCACACACCCTCTGCTCCCTCAATGTGCCCTGATGGAGTCAGCAAGGGATTTCACTAGCGTGGAGGTGACTCATTTGGTGGCTATCTGGCTGCACTGCAGGCAGATACGACAGCAGCAATACAAGCACATGCCACAGAAAATGCAGGCTAAGACAATAATTCCCAACATTGGTAATAACTTTGTCCACCAAGAGTTCTGTGACCTAAACCAGTTACTATCCTCTAGGCTGGGGTTGGGAATCACTCAGGGTGTTCAGTTGTGCCCTCATGTGATTAATAAACATGACACATTAGCAGACTCAGCAGGTATGAACACATAACATTCTGTTTGGATGATGGCACAGATGTCTCCTTGTGAGGCAGCAAAAATGCCCAAGGCCATTCTATTTTCGAAGGCAGCTTTTGTCATTAGAGACATTTCAGTGTTCAGTAAAGACAGACTTTATTGGCTATCATTTAAGGCTTGCTATGTGGATTTAATAAGGGGTTCCAAGTGTGCTATAACGTCCTCCAGGCCAATGGGGGGAACAAAGACATTAGCCAAATGATGGTCCTGTTGGGAAACAGAATTTGTCCACCTGACCTGGAGGAGAAGGAGGTCCACAGCTTTAGGAATCTGACCTGGTTGTGCATACCATACATGTTGGCAGGGAGAGGTAGCACCATTGGGCATGAGGAGGTAGACTGGGGGTAGGATATGCCAGACAAGAACTCCCACCTTCTCCCCTCTTTCCTCGGTGAGTGTTCAGTTCCAAGAACAGTGCATTTCAACAGGTCCAGCCTGGCAGCAGGACAATGGGCTCCCAGTAGAGACTGAGTAGTTCCCCCTCACCTAGGGGTGGGAAGTAACTCAGCCAATCCCAGTGGGATGTCCCATTGCAAATTCCAGTAAATAACCTTTCCCAGGCATGATGGGGCTTGGTGTTTTCAATATCATAGCATGTTGATCCTTGGTGAGAGTCGGGGCAGTAGCTGTTTTTTGAGACTTTCACCCTGTTACAGTACTGGGTACCTGGGCAGGGTGCTCCAATCTGGCATAGGGGATAACAGGCCCTACTGGTTGATCATTCAAATGCATCAAAGCCTGGGACAGTACATTAGTCCACCGCCAAAGATGGTTTTATCTGTAATTTAATCTACTGCTGTAATATTCCATTTTTCCTGGGAGATGAAACTTCCATCAATATTATGTTCTTTTGTCAGTCTTGCACATTATGACCTTTTAACTGTAACCCTCAATCACTATCTATTTGATGAGAGTGTCTGTATACAGTAGTCAGCTTCTCTAATCCCCTAATAGTAGCAACATGGTTTGCATGGCAACAGGAGAAATGTTGAGTTAAACCAAACATGGTGTCCACAGAAACCAAGGCATATTTAGAAATTTCACTCACAGGAAGGGTGCCAGTATAACTAATTTGCCAATCCTCCACTGGTTGGGAACACTGGTGAATGACCCTAGACGCCTTGTTTGTCACCTTGGACATTGTTTAGATCACACAGGACTTACCACATTAACCAAGACACTATATTTTAAGGGCAACCCACATCCTTGACAATGTGCCATCCCACCTGAGCACTGAAGTGGCCAGTCTTTCTTTGCATTCAATCAGCTGTAGCTACTGAAGAGTCAATTGCTAGGACTGGTATCCAAGCTAGGGCATCAGCTTGCTGATTGCCAGGGGTTGTCAGTCCTTTGACCTAGTTATGCATACCATGGACAGGACATGGAAAACAGTGAGGACTGCCTCAGGCTCTTGTAAGTGAATCCAAACATCCCTCTACACGTCCTGACTTCACAAGGTCTCACTCATGAATAATCTACCTCTTGGCTTTCCATTGTCCGAACCATAGGGTTGATCTCTTTAGAACATCCCAACTGTCAGTCCAAGGGGTTAATGGCCAGGGTTCATGAGTGATCATCAACCAAACCACTCTGAGTTCAGCCTTTCCCAAGAGGCTTCACCTGGAGGAGGGCTGTGTATAGTGCCAGGAACTGCTGCTCTATGGGGACACATCAGGTTTCTGTCCCCTTCCAGAGCTGGGGCCAAAGTCCTAGGAGCACTCTCCTCTTCTGCTGTCTCTGCCACAGTGTCTCACCCATACCTTCTGGAGTTACAGATGTATCTAATTCAAATGATTGCCCTGTTTGGGAGATGCCCAGAGAGTTCATCTGCTTTACTAATATTATTGTCTTCTCCAAGGCAGCTTGTTGCTCTGATCCCCAGTCCAACATGTGCCCTTTCTTTACCAGTGGTATAAAGGATGGAGACACTGTGCCAGATGGAGAATAAAAATCCTCCAAAACCCCCAAATACCTACAAAAGTTTGCACTTCTTTCATGTTGTTAGGGGTTGGATAGGCTTGAGACTTGGCCCAACTCCTGAGAATTTGTCATACTACCTCTCTAGACTTTCAAGGCCTCTCATGCCCAGGGGTTAGCCCTCACTGGGCCAAGCACCCCTGCAGGACAGAATATTCCAATCTATAAGGGAGTGATTCCCTTGAATGCCCTCTCCCCAACATCATGCAGGTGCTGCCTGCCAAAGGATGGGGAGTGTGGAGTGGTGTTGCCCATTTTCTCTGTCTTCTGCCAGGTCAGAGAAATGCCAACACCCCCTGTATCCCATAGCTGCACTAACCATGCCTAAGTACGTTCCTTGTCCATCTACTGGAACTTGGCAGCTATATCAATAAGCTCAGAGGGAAGACATTTTCTCATTATGACTGCTTCCTAAACTGGGGACTGCCCCACTGGCTGTGGTCATCGATGCTGATATTTTGCTTTCCTTTGTGTTAGGGGTCAGACGGACATGGGATATTTCTTCCATTTCACTGTCATTCAAGACAACATTCTCCTCTTTACTCTCCTCATTTTCCCAGGAAAGTCCTAATCTTAGAGTCTTAATCAGGCTTTGGCACAAGGTCTGTGACCTGAATCCACAGCATTTTGCACCCTCCTAGCTTTGCAAAATGCACATCAAACTCTCCAGCTTCTTATCCTGCTCTCCCAGCTTGTCTGCCAGCTCCAGGGGAGCAGGACAGTGGATACCCGCCTGTCTTTCTCTAACCTCAGCTCTTCTTCCAACTTTCTAACTCAAGTTTCATCCTCTAGGTGGGCAACTGGATCCATTGACTTACCCATGGTGCGGGCCAGCCCATTGGCAGCCATACATTTCTCTTCTTTGCTGCAGTTCACTTTGTGCAGTTCCTCAAACATGCACATTAAATTCTTGTATTCATGCATCAGTCAGCAAGCATTTAACACACAGGCCACCCCTCCCCACATGTAGGTCAATGCCAACCTGAGATTTCTCCCTACAATATCTCTTTCCCAATGCCCATTGCTTGGGTCTTGCCACTTGTGTTAGAAACCTCCCCAGAAGGGAGATGCCCAGGAGAAATCTGAAACTGGACCCCCATACAGGGAAGGAAGGCAGGCCACTCCTGATTGGTAGGTGGCAGGTTTCATAAGCAAGGGAACTTACAAGGCTTGTCTTGGGCAGCCAGAAGATGAATAGATCTGTGTACTTTGCCCACCAGAATTTTAAAGTTTATATAGAAACCTCACCTGGGTTCAGTCACATATACCATCCAGATAGTCTTAAAAACAAACTGGTCTCTTAAGGCTGCATCCTTGAAAATGGCTTCCACTGTGGGAACAGTGGAGAGTGTATGTTCTAAGCACAGGGGTGGGGGTGAGGAGTCTCTGATTTCCCAGGTCCAGCTCTTGGATCAAATGGGGGTCATGCCCTCTTGATTATCTCTTCCAACAATATGTCACCACCACATATTTTGTTTACAATAAAAACATTTGTAGAAGGTAGATTTTTTATTTTTCCCCAATTTCAGAGAATTTGTGTATAGTAGAGATAATATAAGGTAATTTCCTAAATGCAGCTTTGTCAATGGCAGATTTGAGATATTTGTTCATATCTACATACCAAAATCTTCACAATCTGATTGCTGAGTTCCCAATAAGTTTTTAAAAAGTCAACTCTGACAGCAAAGTAGTCCATTTCATCTAGAAATCCATGTATATATGTCTGTGTAGTATTACAGAGAGTACTTGTTTATATTACAAACTTCAGATATGAACAAATAAAACAAAATCAAAAAGTGTGATAACTTGCAAAAGAACCACTTAAGTTTTACTAAGACTTTCTAACCCATATAAAGGTAAATTCAAGAGAAAATTTGATATTTCAATCCAGCAAGTGTTGTTTTTAGAACATTTTTAAGAGCCATAACATACACAGCATGAATCATGTAGAAGAGACTTGACACCGGGTGCGCCTCTACCCCCAGGCAAGAAATAGTTACTCCCAGGCCTTGTGATTGATTGGTTGGTTGGTTGGTTGATTGATTGTTTGACAACTCAGTTTCCCTGCACTCTGGCTGATTGGGAGCTCAGGTTTCTTGTGTTCCGGATTTTTCCTTTCCCCTTCCTCTCCCTTGGCCCAATCCTCATTTCTTCCTAAGCTATCTAAGATTCCCCCTTCTAGTCATAAGACCCCAAATCTTGGGGACGTAGAGAGCAAGGACCACTCTAGCTACTTCCTGCTGATCTGGGGTGATGAGGGAGCTCACTGGGGTCCCAGACTACCTGGCTGTCCTTGGGCCTGATGTGAGTGAAGGGTCGGTGTTCATCAAGGGGCTTGTATAGAAGTGGTCTTGGCTGATTGGTTGATTACTTTGTTACATAATCATCTGAAGATTATCTCTAGTCGAGAAGAAACACTTTTCATAAGAAGGTTGAAAAGACAGAGGTCAAATATAGAGAGCTAATCCTAGCCAAAGGATGAAAGGGGCAAACAAGGGTCTCAAACAACATTGATTTCCGTGCTTTCTGTTGGTTTAGGTTTTAGAAAGCAGATGTTGGAGTTTTAGTCCAGTGAACTAAAGGAGGAGTCAAAAGAGGGACCCTAATATCAGAGACATTTTAAATTAGTATTAAAACAGTTTGCTGGGGGCCGTAAAAGACAAAAGATTTGAACCAGGGGACATTTAAGAAAGAGGTTTATCTAACAGGGATCCATAGTCCCCTAGGGCGATGGAAGAGTCTCACCAGAGTGTTGCTTGGAAAGCAGTCGCAGATAGTTAAAAGGGTCACAAGAATATGTGGCTCCCATCAGTGAACCAGATCTCATCAAGGTTTTCCAGGGGTTGTTTGGTGAGTTCTGTTCTAGCTCCTAGAATGGATAGGGTCTCATGACATAGGTGAAAGGGAAGAGACTCGTCTGATGATGGTAACAGTGTAGCAGGATTGAGTGTCCCACAAACAGAGACAGTGACATCTGGGTTTTCCAGTAAGAATGCCTGCTATTTAAGAAGCCGAGCATCTCATATGACTTAACAAGAAAGAAACAAACAACCCCATCCAAAAATGGGCAAAATACCTAAACAGGCAATTCTCCAAGGAAGACATACAAATGATAAATAGGCACATGAAAAAATGTTCAATATCACTAATTATAAGAGAAATGCAAATCAAAACTACAAGGAGGTATCACCTCACACCAGTCAGAATGGCCATCATTCACAAGTCCACAAATGACAAATGCTGGAGAGGCTGTGGAGAAAAGGGAACCCTCCTACACTGCTGGTGGGAATGTAGTTTGGGGCAGCCACTGTGGAAAACAGTATGGAGATTCTTCAAAAGACTAGGAATAGACTTACCATACGACCCAGGAATCCCACTCCTGGGCATATATCCAGAAGGAACTCTACTTCAAAAAGACACCTGCACCCCAATGTTCATAGCAGCACTATTTACAATAGCCAAGACATGGAAACAGCCTAAATGTCCATCAACAGATGACTGGATAAAGAAGCTGTGGTATATTTATATGATGGAATACTATTCAGCCATAAAAACTGACAACATAACACCATTTGCAGCAACATGGATGTTCCTGGAGAATGTTATTCTAAGTGAAGTAAGCCAGAAAGAGAAAGAAAAATACCATATGAAATTGCTCATATGTGGAATCTAAAAAAACAGAACATAAATACAAATAGAAACAGACTTATAGACAGAGAATACAAACTTGTGGTTGCCAAGGGAGTGGGGGGTGGGAAGGGACAGACTGGGATTTCAAAATGTAGAACAGATAAACAGGATTATACTATACAGCACAGGGAAATATATTCAAGATCTTATGGTAACTCAAAGCAAAAAAATATGTGACAATGAATATATGTATGTTCATATATAACTGAAAAATTGTGCTCTACTCTGGAATTTGACACAACATTGTAAAATGACTATAACTCAATAAAAAAGTTTTTAAAAAGTTATATTAAATCCTATTATATTAGTTTCTAATAATAATAAACCATTAATTAAAAAAATAAAAAGCCGAGCATCTGAGAGCCAGAAATGTCCCTCGCCTTTTAAAAGGTCAGAAATTTGATGGTTGGCATATGCTTTTATAGGGGCCCCCAAAGTTAGCTTAAAAGCTTCCTCCAGGAGAGTGGAGAGGGCTCCCTACACTCTTAGGCAGGAAGGCCAGCCTCAAGCAGTGGGATCTAACCATGTGGAGAGGTATCCAACAGGCTGTTGGGTAGGATTCATCTGTTGGGTGAAGATCCCCCAAGGCTATTCCTCCTCTCTCATGAACATAGAACTGGAAGGGCCTTGTGGGATCTGGAAACCCCAAGGCCAGGGATCTTACTAGCAGACCCATTGCCAAAGCAGTATTTTCTTAACAATGTAAGACGATTTAGAAAGAGTTACTTACCAGAGTATGTTTTATGCCAAAAATTCAGTTTGTTTTAGAAGCACACACATTTTCACCCTTTTATTTTCTATATGAAAAGTATACTTAAAGTGAGTTTTTTTATACAACCATGATTTTTCACATGGTGTAAAAGGTATGTTGTATACTAGAGTAAGTTATTTTCTTATGGTAGAAGAGGGAATTTTTTGGTATTTGTTTTTAATAAAGTCTTTTTATCAGAAAACATGGGAAAATAAAGATATACTTCAAAAATGTTTTGTAGAAATATAGCTTTTACTGGATGCCTTAAATAAGAAGGCTTCTGAAAAACAGCAGGAAGTTTTATTTCATAGTGGGCATCTGCAAGGGGTTGCCAGGACCTCTTCTTTGGGGCTGCCTGCACTCTCATCCCCATCCCATCCACCTTGCTTCAGGAGGGAATCTTATTTTTGTGATGCTCCTTAGAATCACCTGTAGGGTTTTTAAGCTCTCTATTGCCCAGTCTATACACCAAACCAGTTAAATGAGGATCTTGAGCTGGAGGCTAGGGGCTGGGGGCATGGGAGTGGAAGAGGAGGTGAATTGGCAGTGCTTTTAATGGTCCACAGGTGATTTCACTATGCAGTCAAGTTTGAGAACCACTGATTTTATATGCCTTCACATCACTGTTGATTGACTTGGTATTGAACACTTAACCCAGGCTGAGCCAATCAAATCTTTCCCATGGAATTCTGAAACTGAGACTGAAAGATAACAATGATTATTACTGTGCCATGTCAGAGCTGTATGTGACATGAAAATGTCAATTCAGAGCAGTTGTCAGCCATGTTCCATAATGTAACTGAAGAGTTGAAGACACCAGTATGTTATTACTAGAGCAAAACAGAGAGAAATAGCGATGAGAAACAATATTGAGGAAACTTCCTTAGTTCACTGCAGCAACCCAAGCTCTAGGACTTTCAACCCTTGAATTTCATAAGTTAACCAAATACCTTTCCAAAAATTCTCTTTTTGCTTAAGCTAGTTCCTACTGAGTCTTCTATTGCCAACCAGTGCTGTCCTAATTCTTTTATGTCAGTAACAGAGGAGCATTTAGTGTTAAGTATTGAGAGTCTGATTTTTGTTTACTATAAAGAAGAGCTTTCTAACAGTCAGAGGTGACCACGGCAGACATGGAAGTGTACTGCTTAGACCATCTTCAATAGAACCTGCTAGAGGAACAGAGTTGACTGACAGCCCCATTCTTGGCAAAATGTTAGAAGACCATGATCCCTATCTACTACAGCAGATTCCTTGATGACAGATTTCCAGTACTTGGGGGTATACATTCTCTAGTAGCTACTTGGCCAAGAGCTCCACCTCCAGGGACATCATCTCCACTCCAAGTCATGGTTGCCATCCTCACCTTGGATAATCTAGTTTAGCACCCTCCTCTTCTTTCTGCCTCACTCTGTTTTTCTATCTCTTTTTTCTGACTTCATCTCTATCACTCTGTTTCCATGTCATTTCTTTCACTTTTTTCCTTTTTAATTTTTATTATTCTATTTTCCTGCTTTGTTTTTCAGACATATTCATGTTTTTATTGATTTCTATGTCTGCCTCTCTTTCTTGTTGTTTCTCCTGGCATTCTTTCCCTTTTTCTTTCCATTTATATTTGTTCTTTCTTTCCATCTCTCCTTTCTCTATGCCTGGCTCACCTTCCTTTGTTCTACCCAATTCTTTTCTCTCTTTCTATGTTCACCTGGTCTTATCTTTTCTTTCTCTCTCCCTTTGTTCTTTCCTAAACTTCTCTTCTTTCAACTTATTTTTTTTAATTTCTACTTCATTATCTCTGTCTCTCTTTAATCTCTCTGTAGATCTCCATTTGTCACTATTTACTTTTATTTGTCTACAGTAGATATTTCATTTCTTTTCAAATTTTTTTCTCTATGTCTACTTTATCCTCTTCACTCAGTATCTTTTTGTAGTCTTTCCTTCCTCTCCTTTATTCTTCATTCTGTATCTTGCCGAATATTTCACTGAATCTGTTTTCATATCCTTCATATCTTCTCCCATTTTCTCTTTTCTTCATTGTCTTCTTCTCTCCTGCTGGCTTTGTTCACACACACACACACCCTGTTCCTCTCTATTCTTTTCTCCTGCCCCGATTTTTCACCCTATTTTTTTTCTTTTTGTCTGTCCTTCTGTGTGCACATGCTTGCATATATGTGCGCATGTGTATGTGCATATGCCTGTGTGTACACATTCATATATACATGGGAGACAAAAGGATGAGGGGGATGCATGAGGTTAGAGAGGTACACAGAGCCTGGATCTGTGGCTTGTTACTCTGGCTACCCATGAGAATGTTCTGATTTAGTTGTCTGGGATAGAGCCAATGAATCTAAGAAGCATTTGGGTTGAGATTCACTGGTTTAATGATGAAAGCCCTTGAAAGCCAGGAGTGAAAATATGTACAATGTATATTACTTCATTCAATAATTGGTAGAAAAACAAAGGAAGTTTTGAAGATTATAGAGAAATAAGATCTCTCTGTGAGAGATCATCTGAAAACATTGTGGTAAACAGGGCTTGAAAGCAGAGAAACTAATAGAAATTCCTATCTATCTTACTGAGCCTGATGCAAATAGCACTTTTCTAAGTTTCCATTTAAATCCATTTCTTTCCTCCCATAATCCCCTGTAAATGTTTATTTCTCTGTTGCATCTCTTATGAAACTTGGGTTCATATTTGAATTACTCCTCCATATGTCTGCTATCCCCAAGACTGAATACATTGATGGCAGGGGTAGGGCATTTTCTCCATTGTTTTCCTAGGATAGTATCTAATCCAGGGTTATAATTACAGTAGTTTCTTGGTATCCAAAGAGGATTGGTTCCAGAAGCCTCTCCCACAGATTTCAAAATCTGAGGATGCTCAAGTCCCATATATAAAATGGCACAGTATTTGCATATAACATATGCACATACTCCCATAGACTTAAAATCACCTCTAGATTACTTGTAATACCTAATACAATGTAAATACCATGTAAATAGTTGCCAACGTGTGGCAAATTTTGAAGTTTTGCTTTCTGGAGCTTTCTGGAATTATTTTTTTCTGAATATGTTTGTTCCATGGTTTGTTGCATCTACAGATACGAAATTTGCAGATATAGAGGGCCCACTGCATGTAAGTTTTCAGAGTCATTATCAGAATTTGCCTAATCGAATTAAATAATATGAATTTGTCTTCAAAACCATTAAGTTGATAACACTGTTGATATCATGTTGATCAACTAAGACTCAGTGTCACAGCAGGTTATACGTAGAGCTGGAGAGAGAATTTGTTCACTCCAACAATATAACATTTACTAAATGATGTGATAACTAGTAAGACTGTAGGGGCAGTAAAGAATTTTAAATTTGGCCATGGACTCTTGAGCCAGGTATCCTGGGTCTGAATCTCAGCTTGGCAAGTTGCTACATGGACAAAGAAAGCTAAGACTGTGCCTACTTTCCAGAACAGCCAGCTCCTAGCTTCTGTGGCTACCTTGTACCTGCCAGGTTGGCTCAGGAAAATATTCCATCTCTGAAGGCTCCAGCTTCAGCCTCAGTGTTCAATATGGCTTTGTTTAATTAAATTTTTATATGTATTATTTATATTTATATAAAATAATTTACTGTTTTTTATATTTATTTATTATTTGGGAACTCCAGATAATGTTAGACCCTTCCTATGTCAGTTAGATATTGGCCCAATCTCTCTTCTCCCCAAATAAGATCAGAGTCAAACAAGTGGTTTTTCTACCTGAAGACTAGTTATAGAAGAGATTTCAGATTCCACCATTTGAAACTAGCATGGAAGAGAATTTTGCACTAGTAAAATACAAGTTTTATTATATTATTTCTCTCACAGAATTAGGGTTATTTATGGAGAGGGCTTCTTGTGGGAAGTAGGTTAGCAAAAAATGAGTTTATAAGTTCACTGGATTCTATTCTGACCCACAAAGTTATTGCTGTAACATGGCAGGTCCAAAGCATTAAAGAAGCAGTTGACTGTGGCTAGGGAAATTCCTCCCAGCCTCTAGGCTCTGCTACTTGTTCCAAACCTCCCAACACTTGATCTCCATCTATTTCTGACGCTCTTAGCTTCACATATCATTTCAGTCCGATTTGATAATCTGGCCTTGCACTGTTTGTATTAATATGCACCAGAAAGCCTCATAGGATGCTGACCCAGGTAACTGCCCCTCACTTTCACACTCGGTAAACATGAACACAAGACAGCCGTGGACTGGGTCTGGACCTAAGCACACACTGGGTGAACCTCTGACCAATGCCTCTTCTGCAGGAGAAAATCCAATTTTCAAATATAAGTTCTCTGTGAAAGCTTGAAGCCTGGTATAACAAGTAATGCACGTTCAAGATCACAGTTAAACCAGTCTCATTTGTAAGAAACAAACTGCTCCTATATAGAAGCAATGATTAAGTTTTATTGCTTCAATTTCTTAGGACAACCTAAAAGGACCAACTATGAAACTCTAAAGAACAGGAGGAGTCTGGAGTCTACCATGGGCCTGAGTACTGTCACTTCCTATTCAGTTGAACTTAGGTCTTCAGACTTACTACCTTTGACTGCACATGCACAGAGTAGGTGCTCAATGAACATTTGTTGCTGAATGAGTTAGAAATTTATCACACTTGTTCCAAGAGGTTCTAGAGAATCTGTCTTCTTTCAAACTTATATTATTAATAGCAATATCAGGAAATCTGAACTGAAATTATTTCAAACATCTGTCTTTTTCTCTGTACTGACCATATAGATTAAACGCCTAAGGGATTTCCAAAAGAAATAAGGCAATTACTAAACAAACATAGAAGAAAGGTCCTCTCTCCACCAATAATATCAATTCCAGAATGAAAAGAAAATTGGAAATACTTCATAAGCCTCACATAAGGGGACTGAGACTGGAATTATAACTTCCAACTGGAAAATGAAGTAAATAACTCTGTTCTCACAAATTAACCACGCTTTTCACTAATCTGTAATCCATCTCTGCAAGTGGTAGTGTCTAGAGGAATCTGTAATGACCTCGTCACTTAGATTTTTCTTTCATGACACAAAGCTCAAATAGCTCCAAATACCCGACTTGGTCTTCATGAAACCATTGTTCCCTATCACACTTTAAAAGTAGGAATCTGTATTTCTTGGCCAAGTTTAAAATCAAAGAGCAAGTGAAAGACTCCTAGCCACAGATCTAGACCCTCTCTTTCTAAGCCATACTGAAGTGCATCTCAAAAGACAGATGAAGTTCATAAACAAGCCTCTTGGAGCCCCTATGAAGATCACCACATGTTGAAAGGTTTCTGTTTTTGATGGGAAATGTGAAATTGATTCCTATAACTGTCATTGTATTTGGACGTAATTAAATGAGAATCAGAGAACTTCTCCCTAAAGAAAATTCCTTTTTCCCTTTCTTCTTTTTTTCTTTTCATATACTTTCAGTTTTACTACTTCCTTGCTTTTTTTACAGCAATGTAATTATCAGTAGTTCCTTGTTGTAATTTGTCACCCACACAGTACATGCTGATAACCAGGAGAGAAGTTACATTCAGTAAGTTGATTTAACACAATTTCTGGCATGTGTCAACACTCAATACATGTTACTTTTGCTTTTCTTTACTTTCTGAGCTTCAGTCTACAACTCAACCATAACTACTGATCAAATATTTCCGTTATCTGTCTTTCCTAAAGAACTATTGTGCAGCATATAGAGTTGCATGTATGTTACATAATTTTATGTTCTGTTCAAAGACTTGATAGAATATAGATACTATTCATATAAGTTGTCAAAATATCATCAATTAATTACATCTTACATGATGTAAAATATCTATAGTGGAAAAAGTTTATTTTCCAAAGCTGTCAGTGAAGCAACTGATACATTCCTAATGTGCATAGTAGGCTTGAGAGGGAGAAAACTGCCACTCGAAATGCACTGCCAGCAAGTACAAAGCAATCTTACCTCCTTACTTCAAAGACACAGCATTACAAAAGCACAACATTAACTATGTCCCTCTGTGGTTATCCTTTTATTAAAATCTATTCTAGTTCTCACAGTTCCTTTTGTCCTTCAGCAATAATATTCTGGCAACTTACTCTGGTAACTCAAGTTGGATTCAAGAAAAATTATGAGCTTCCACATTATTTATCCTCTCATTCATTCTTTCCATGATTAGGTTTTGCTTTTTCTAAATGGTCACTTGTGTGACCCACACAGCCAAATTTACGGAATGTACCCATCCCAGGTTTCTATACCCTTTCTAACACAATCCAGTCTCCCAACCTCATAGAATCCAATTACTAACCAGCAAGATCCATGTGCTGCTCTCATGAAAATCTGCCCCACTTCAGTAAAGCTACTGGTTCAAATGCTAAACCAGGTGAAAGAAAGATAGTCAAAGCTCGTCCCCCTGAAGGATTGTTCTGGAATAAAGCCTTAAAGCCCTCCACTCCATTCATGCTTAATAGGCCACTGTCTCTTCTGCCATCATGCGAAAAAAATGAAAACCAACAGCATCTGCTGTGATCAACAGTGTCACCGGCAAAGCCCAATAGCAATTCCCAGGAAATAAAAACAGAATCTGAGTAATAAAATAAAGTCTAACCTTTTTTTTTCCTTTGTGCTTAGTCTAGTTTCACTTGCTCACAGGGCGCTGCATGCAGAGGTCTTGAACCTGGCCCTTCAGACCAGAGTTCCCCGTGTGAAACAGCAGCGCCCAACACCTCAGCTCAGCGGGCGGTGCAGAAGCTGCTGGTCACGACACTGCCATTCAAGATGGCGGCGACGGGCCTGAGCCGCTGCGCTGCGGTCCGGGGCATGAGCAGCATGGCTGTGCCCGTCCCGCGAGAACTCCGGCCCTGTCCCGCGAGAACTCCGGCCCTGTCCCGCGAGAACTCTGGCCCCGCTCTCCTGAGGAGACCCGCCCACAGCCTGGCATGGGGTGGCGGCGGGGAGCGGGAGAGCGTGTGCTCACACGGCTCCATCCTCTGATCTAAGAATAAAGATTTCCTTTGCTTCTTAACCGAACTGATGTCATTCTGCTGGCATGGACGACACCAGGTAAAAGGACTCTTGTTCTGACCTGAGAGGGCTAGTAACATTATTTAGTCAAATGCACTTTTGTTTGGGTTCCAACAAGGTTTTAACATCCGTGCCTTACCAGAAAAATAAATATTTAAACACTAGTTCACGATGATCAAATTGAATCTATCTTTAACAAACATAAAAATGAAATCTCAATTGTAACAAAAAATTCAAATTAAAATTTTTCTGTTTCATTATTTAATTTCTAGACAGCAACAGAGGTAAAAAAAAAAATTAATGTGATTTACACCACAAGAGAATCTTGTTTTCTTGAAAAAGGATCTTTTTAAAATTCCAGGGAGGTTAAAGTACCACAAAATCATCCAGGTCTGCACATTGCAGGTAAAACCCTTCAACTATTATTGAAACACAAGCATAATTACACACAGGAAAAAGATAGTATCAGCAGAAAAAAGATGCCTTAAGTATTTTTTGTGTTTTTCCAAACTGATGGACACGAGTGAGCTCTAATATCATTATGTTTAGAAATGGCTTCATCCAGATCCAACTGCACACCATTAATGTTCACTTCCATGCAGCCATTATAAAAGGCATTCACTGGTGTGGCACTGAATGGGACATCTGTAAAAACAAAATATTAAAATATTAGCCCAAGACTTTTAGCATCTTATTTGCTTACAGTTAGAGGAATTATTCAGACTTCTCATTTCCAACCAAATTCTAATTTTAAAGGAAAAGTTAACAATGCAATTCCATTCAATAAATTCATATTAAGTGACTCCTGTATATGTAAGGTATTGTGCTTGGCACTGAATTCACCATATCATGAGCTCCTCTGATTTCATAAACAGTTCCACCCAAACCTCAGATAAATAAACATACTTTAAAAGGAGTAGAAAATAGAATATTCTTACTAGTGATGTTCTACTTTATTATTTTCTCTTTAAATCTGACCAACAGTTTAAGCATTATTAAGTCATTGTTTTCAACTCAAAATTATAGCTACTTGGAAATCTTTTTAAATGCCACGATAAATATATCTCTTTTGTTATTGCTAGAAAAAGCAGAATTCTATGTTTTCCAAAAAAATAGTGTCTTGCTGAGTACACAATGGCAGGTCATGATAGGGAATTCACTTTCATGTAATGTTTGGTGTTCTAAAAAACAACAATTTTAATAATGCTTCAATGAATAGTTTAGTGCCTTTGGGCCTTTCTACACTTTCACTCTCCTTATCAAACATAATACTTAAGCAACACCTCTATGGTTCATTTTCAAAACATCCATCTCTCTACTTGCGTCCTCTTTTTTTGGCATCTCATCTCCATGAATCTGAATTCCCAATGGATATTCTTGAGTCCTTATTCTTCCTCCTTATTACCTTATGCAAAAAATGTATACTTCAAATTTTCTACTTCTAACTTGCCAACACACTGAATAAAGTCCATACATTTCTATGGGCTCATAGCATTTTTAAGAAACCCTTTCAAGTCTGGCTGAGTATCATAGAATATTATAAATATCTGCTATTATAAATATCCTCAGAATCATCAATTTCCCCTGATTTTTAATTCATAACATGCAATTTAACATACCTATTTTGCATATAAATTAATGTTACTCATCCCATTGTTCACACTCTCAATGCCTCCATTTTCAGTTATCCTCAAGTTTCCCTCACTCTTTTTTCTAAACACACCTTGCCTGAAGTCAGTCTTCAGTGCTACTGCCAAATTCCTGGAACCACTGAACTTTTGATACTTTTACTTCTTTTAAACTCTTTCATTACTTGTTTGATTTTCTAAAACTGCATTCAGCTAATGTGTGAATCAGGTAGTAAGGGATTTTCAACGTAGAATTCATTCATTTGAACCATAATTATACTTCCTCGTAATTAACCACATTAAGGTAACTATATCTATCTATGATCTATTTATAACTTTTATAGCCAATTTAATTCTATTCCCCCAAAACCCAGATGAAATTTCCATATAGAGGAAATGAATACACTGAGTAGTTAAAGTAATTTAATGAAAGTTACCAGAAGTCTAGACATCAAATTCAGAATTCTCCCCATGAGAATGACATGTAAATGGTATTTGAAAATACTTCTGAAGAACTTTCTGCCTCCACTTTTTTGCCATGTAAAGTAAAATGCTGATGCCCATTTCATATTTTCCAATATTAAGTTAAAGATAACCAATTTTTCCTTCGATTTTCCCATCTTGGTAAATGGAATCTTCACCCATGCAACTGCTCATGCCAAATACTCAAGAGATTCTTTGTTTCTCACATGTATCTCCGGCCTATTCATTGTATACTATCTCCACTGCCAGCCTTAGTCCAGCAGCAACCTCAGCTTCCTCACCTGTAAAATGGAGATAACAACAGTACCTGCCTCACAGGACTGTTTTAAATGAGTTGATACGTTTGGCGCACTCTGAACCATGCCCAGACTGTGTATCATGCACTAACTGACGGCAGTATAGTTTTCACTACTGTTATCATTACTGCTTGCTCATCTGAACTACTTCAGTAGCCCCCAGCTCAGCCCATTCACTTGTTCTTCCCACCTGGCCATCTTTGTCCATCATGCAGGGGGATTTTTTAACTGCATTATTGATATATCAGTTCCTTGTCTAAAACTTTTTAATGATTCTCATGACTCTTATAAGACGCAGGACCCTGAACCAGGTCGACAAACCTGCCACCCATTCACGAACTTCCCAGCCTCCTCTTGCACTACCATCCCTCTTGCTCAATATGCTCTCACCATACCACACTGATCTATATATTCCTCAAGCATGTCAACTCCCTTTCACTTGGCACACACATGGACAATTTTACTTGCATACATGCTCCAATCTCCACCCTCATCGCCTGGTTAAATTCATTTAATCTTTCAAAGATCAGATTTGTATCTTAGCCTCTCTTCAGAGAATTTGTTCCTGGCTCCCACAACCAGACCAAGATTCCAATTTCAGGATCTAAAAGCAACCCTCACTTTTCCTTCATGGAAATTATGACAATTTTAATTTTTTGGATATTTTCCTAATCACTTGTTTAATATTTGCCCCTGCCACTGGGTTGTAAAAGCCTAAACAGCAGACATCATATCATTTGTTTATTACTATGTCCCTGCTGCCTGGGACACAGGTTCTTAATAAATATTGAGTGAGTAATGGTTGGATTGAAGAATAAATATTAAACTCACAAGATAATTGTGAAGATAAAATGATATAATAAATCCTTTCTGGCTAGGATCATCAAATGCTGCAAAATTTGGTTAGTTACAGTTCACTATTAAAAAATAAATAAATAAAAATGCACCAATAAAATGTCCATGCAAACCCTCAGAAAAAGAATAATGGATGTTGGGATTCTGACTTCCTTCTGATGCCCGTTTACTACAATTACATATGCTGTGCATATATATATAGATAGATACATATATAGATATACAGCTGTGGTTTTACCACAAATACATATTTAAAATACTATCAATTTCATTAAAAATACACTTTTTAAAACTGAAGAAAAAGTAAGCAGATACCTGGAAGCCCACCCAAGTAAGTGGCCAGTGTTCCTTGCATTGCTTTGTCCAAGATGGCAAATTGTCCTTGAAAATCTTCAGAGTAGATGCTACTTTTTTTAAGTTCAGTCAACAGCTCCAAGTTGTTTCTATTGACTCTGATTTCCAGATAGAATTGTTGACTGGAACACAGACTTAAGACCTCTAGCCGAGCTATTACCGTATTTTCAACAGATACCAGGATATCCTGAAGAACAGAGCAAAGACTCAATATTAGCGAGTACTAATGGTAATGCCACTTAACAGTGCCTTTTTAGTTTCCAAAATTCAAAAACTGAATTTCAATTAGGGGGGGAAAGTACAATAGAGCCTTCAAGTTTAAATGAAAAAACTACTTGTTACTATAATAATCATAATTTTAGAATATACATTAGTTTTACAAACTCCAAGTTTAGCTGAGATACAAATGTATAGCAGGTTTTGAAAATTCAGTACATCGAGTTGTCTCACCAACAATGGGAACCTTACATAGTGTCTTAAGCAATATATTTCTGCTTATGAGCCTTCCTAATTTCAATATTTACATATGAAAAAGGAAGGAGTTGAATCACTCTTTGTTGGAGAAAAGACTTGGAAAATTTCAAGTGCTTTAGTAAGCACATGCCAGCAAGACTGAAAGGTTTATTTGTGCCACACAAGCAATCCTGTAGACTTGGAACAAACTGAGTGAAGTCTCTGAGAGAGAAAAACTAGGATCGCCAGCAGTAAGCTACAGAGTTATTTACCAGAATATACTCAAAAAAGAAAATATATTTTCTGAACTTTTAAACTGCTGATACACTACACAACTCAAGTTGCTGAAAGTGACGTATGCATATAGCTTACATGTGTGTAGAGGAAAGGTAAAAAGACAGAGAAAATAAAACCAAACCCAGGGAGACAAGTGTTATGACCAGATAGTAGAAAAATAGTCTGAAATGTTTACTTAGGAATCCAAGACACCCATGTTAAATGAAGTCTATACTTCCCAACTACAGGTTATTTGAGGAAATCTGTTACTGTGTTACACATATCCATACTCTAAACTTATTGAAAGTCTTAAAGATGGGCAGTGAGAAAATGTTCTAGAATGATCAATAGCATGTGGAGTAATGTTATGAAATGTTTTACACAGGTCTTGAGATGGCAACTTGATATGCAAAAAAAAAAAAGCCATGAAGACAAACACAGAAAAGACAAAATAAACTTCAAAGATATGGCAGGCGTTAACCTCCTCTACTGCATGAATGTAGTGTTGAAGGTAGGATTTCCATTTTGTTTAAAAAAGAAAAAGAAAAAAAGAAGCAAACAAAAAGCTGAAATCCAAACATAGTAATGTCCTGTGGTCAAATGGAGATAAAAACTCAGCAGAATCTTTTTAGGTTGCTTACAGTTAACCACCAGAAACTGCCCCCAACCATCCTTTAAGCTGCAATCAGCACTCCTTTTTATTACTACAGGCATTAGTCAGTTATATGTGTCTTTCTAAAAGCTACAGAGAGCATCTGAGCCACCCTTGGCACAAACGCAAGCTTCTTGCTGTAACTTGTTGGAACCCACTGTGGATGACACATGGACAGAATTATTAGCCTCTAATAGAAGGTTGAATAATACAGATCTTCCAATAAATCTCATGTTTCCTTTTATTCAAGAGTTTTTCCTGTTCTTCTTCCTAATTTCAAAAAAGAGTTTCCAGAAAGAAACCAAGTGGATTGGTTTTAGGTTTCTCTAGTCTTTCTTAATTTACTTAGGGGAGAAAAGATTAAGAGTGCCAGAAAACACAAAATATTATAATTAGGAACTGAATATTTCAGAGTGGACTGCGGTCTGACTCACTTCTATTTTGTTAGTACAAACTCCCATGACACTTCAAAGACTTGGAGTAAGGGTGGGTCTCTGTGCACTTAGAGAAGGCTCCAAGCAGGCCATGTGTGAAGCTGCCTAATCTTAGCTATAGATGCAAGAGACTTTCCCATATTCCCCCCTTACTTCTTGGTTCAAATCTTGGAAATAAGGCAGCAAAAAAGTAATAATAATGAACATTTTTTGAGTCTTTAATGATGTGCTAGAGATTGTGCCATATATTTTATATAAGTTATTTCATTTAATCTTCAAAAGAGCATGGATAAATACCACCATTTTATCCATTTTACAGAAAAAGCAAAGATAAAAATTTAAAAATAAGGATCATATCATATCAGATAAGATCAGATCATACCATATTTAAAGGTGTAGAGTAAAGTTACCTGAAAATTTTCAGAGGTGGAGTCCACCAAGGACAAGGCAAAGGGCACTGTGTTATCAGATACCAAGGCCAACATAACACCAGTGCCCGCTGATGGGCGAATATTCAAGGACACATTCATTTGCCAAGCCTCACCATTGGACACAGTCTCTGTTTAAACAAGAAAATAGAAGCAGGATCAACGGACTCCTTAGATGCATCAGAAGGAATTATTATAATCTTACTAATATCTCAAAGCCATCTCTGTGTGATACTAAAGATTTTAGTTCTCTTTCTCAATGATCTGTATAACCTAGGCAAAACAAAACAAAAGAAAAATATTTTTTTAATGCAGGCAAGAAACACTCAAATGGAGCCTCAGTCTTTTGTCCTTCTTCCTAGAAATGAATTCTGGATTGTGGTGTTTAGGATTATTGTGAATTTTCCGTTTGCTCTTTGAACAGCTTTTCTTTCTGTCTTATATATTCTCCTATGCTCAAATCTCAGAGTGGTCATACTTTAAAGTACTCACCGGAAGGAAATTCAACAAATCTAGGGGCGAGGGTATAGCTCAGTGTTACAGCACGTGTTTAGCATGCATGAGGTCCTCGGTTCAATCCCCTGTATCTCCATTAAGATAAATAAATAAACTTAATTACCTCCCCACACCAAAAAATGTTTTAAGTGGGGGAAAGTATAGCTCAGTAGTGGAGCATGTGTTTACCAGGCACAAGATCCTGGGTTCAATTCCCAGCACCTCCATTATAAATAAACAAACAAACAAACAAACAAACCTAATTACCTCTCCCCCTCCCAAAACAAACAAACAAAAAAACAAATCTATTGCAAACCTTCTGAGGAAAAATGTGGGTATAGTTGCCACTCCCACCCCACCAATCCTCTTTCATATAGAGGTCAGGTTACAAAGTGGGCAAGAAAAATATGATCCCTACACATAGCGGAGTTGGATAGTTTGATAGCAGAGAAATACTCTGAAGTCAACAGTCGGCTCTGAAATTCTAATAGGAACTTTCCGTGATTCTCTCGTCATAAGACTTAAAATTCTTCTTAATCACTAGATTAATTGTCTACCCCACTAGACTTCAATCTCTACAGACCTCTACTATCACTGTTTTCCACAGGAGTCACTTACCAAATATTTGTTGAATTAATATGATTTCAAAATAGTTTGAGTTCTGAAAATATTAGTTCACAATCTGAATGAAGTCTTCCTCATCTAATATAAAGTAATACGTAACAATAGCCCTAATACCACTTCGAGGCTTTGAAAGCATGAATGTGAATGGAGAGAATACTTTTCTTTTGACAAGATGTTCTTCCATTTAGTCACATCTAATACATTTTTCACAATAATCCTTTAATTCCCACCCAAAAGAAAAAACAATACATATAACCATCTTGAAGTTAAGTTACTACAAGATATTAACAAACTCAAACTAAAATGAGTATGCAAATGTACAGAAATTATAATGCAGCATTAAATATTAATTATAAAGTAGGTCATTTTCATGCTATCCATTAAATAACTAATTACTAATGAAAGTAATTTTTTCCAGGTACAATATAACTCTTATTTTCATTTTCTCTTGAGAGACTTTTTTTCCTTTGAACAAATTATTGTGGGCCTAGTTTTTTCCTATATTCAGTCATCAACCCAATTAAAACTTTTTTTAAAAACCTTCATATACAGAACAGAGCTAAAGTTAAAGACATTGTATTGATTTATGTTAAGAAAACAGCACTAGTGTTTTAAGATTCTTTCTTAAAACTGCAGTAATACTCTTTAAGGCTGCAAATAAACACATTTAAAATACCATTTTTCCTTAAAGCAGAGATATCAAATTAGTGCTAAATTTATAATACAAAGTGTTAGTAGCTCAAATAATGAACTCCTAAAACAGAAAAAGACAAAGAACCCAACAAAATAATTAAGATACACAAATACTTAATAAACATATGGTGAGATATTCAACTTCAGTAGAAACTGGGGTAATAATTAAAACTAAAAGATTTACTCTATTTACTATACTCAACATCTTGTAGTAACCTATAATGAAAAACAACATGAAAACGAACATATGTATGTGTATGTATGACTGAACTATTATGCTGTGCACCAGAAATTGATATATTATAAACTGACTATATTTCAATAAAAAATAAATGATCAGATTGAAATATGACACAGATGTTGGAACTATCAGACAAGGAATTTAAAATAATTATGATTAATAAGTTGAAGACTTAGGTGGAAAGGATGGACAACATGTATGAAGAGATAGGAAATTTCAATGGAGAGGTGGGCACTTTAAGAAAGGATCAAATGGAAATGCTGGAAATAAAGAGGAATCCTTTTGATGCATTAATCAGTAGACTCAATACAATTGAGAAATTGGTGAACCTTATAATGTCAATTAAATTTATCCAAAATTAATCAGGTTATGTGCCAATAACCATTAAATAATAACATAGGCATATTCAACTACCTTTCTTCTCCCAATATACTGGGAAATTTTCATTAAAAATATGTAACAGTATGAATAAGCCTAACACTATGTCTGGGACACAGTAAGCACTCAATGACATTTACTGAAGGAGTCACTGCTGTGTATCAATGAATAAATTTAGACATAAATGAGAAAAGAGATAAAATGGAAAATCACTTACTATAATCTATGCTAAATTGAGCAACTCCAGAACCAGGATAGTAGGAACCCTTCTCCACAGTGACAAGACAATGCTTATTTTGTTTTTCTTGAATAATTTCCTTTACTCCTGAAGCTCCTTGATTCATCAAATTCCAGCCTCGAATACATCCATCTAGACGAGGGTTAATCTAACAAATTAAAATATAGATCAATGAATGCATTTTAAACTTAAAAAATACAGACTCATAAGTGGCTTACCTTGATTATAGATAAAGGTTTTCATTTAAAGGGAAAATCTTTTCTTTGATGACACTTAAAAATGTTTAAAATATTTTGATTTTATCTTAAATTTTTTTCAAGGTGTCCTTCAGATGGGCGGTCTTTTTCAGTAAAAGTGCCGTCACAAACCGCCTCTCGGAACCTGATGATTTTTAATACCTCAAGCCTTACCTGCCTCTCCTGTATCAGCCAGTATTAACTTTTCTGCTCTCAAGTAACATATTTGCCTCTAGCTGTGGCCCTGGGTTCTAAGCTGCTTTCTGTTTTTCTTTAATTGCATTTACAATTTAGGTTTGTCTTGCCATCAGAAACTAAGTCTCTTCAGGAACAAAAGTGTATGCATTCTTTAGTCTCACAGAGCACCCAGCAAGACTCAAGACATGTAGCCATTTCATAAATAGTTGATCCTTTTTGAATAATTTATTTTACTTTTATCTTGATTATTTTACTTTTGTCTTGATTTATCAATTTCAAAGGACAGGTATATTCACTCTGACATGAGTTAACTACTTCAGGTTTTATATCATATCACAGAAATCCTTTAAAAGTTAAGGTAACTGAAAGATGGATATAAAATGGTAAATATTTAAGTTAAGTCAGCAAGCGTAAAACTGGAAGACCCATGACTTCAAATGAAAATTTTAAAACTCTTCAAGGTCAGTGATTGGTCTCCTTCAAGAAAATTTTTCCACAGAAGTTAGACAAACACCATGTACAGAAAAATCATCTACCATATCTAACTTCAATTTATGACAGGCTACAGTCATATTCCCACCAGAGATTTTTCTTCTTAAAAAGTTCCACCCTATGTGCTCTTCTTATCTCCCCAATTTTAGTCCTAAAATAGACCTAGGAAAGCTCTTTGATTGGATTCTACAAAATACTGTATTTTTGGACTCAAATATACATATTTATTTGTTTAATGGCTAAGTATGGACTCTTTTACAATGTTAACATTGAAGTGAAGCCTGGAGAATCTTTAAAAATCTACTTCTCCATGAGTAATGCTGGGAATTTAAATGGACTCAAAAACACTACATTCATTTTATTACTTCCTTAACATAATTTCAGGGGTCGATAATGTTCATTTTACACATTCAGTTCAAGTTGTCACAGTTGGTATGTTCAACAAAATAACTTCTTTTGACTCTCAGAAAAACACATTTTCAAATCTATTACAGACAAAAGGAATTCATCCATGATGAGTGATATAAGCTTGTATCATTACCGGTCTAATAAGTGCATTCTCCACTTTCCGAGGCAGTCCTGCAAAGTATACTTTGGTTTCTAGAAACCCATTTGTAGGCTTAAAAAGGCTTCCAGGTTTATTTATATTCATTACAGCTTCTTTAGCTATTTTTACACTAATACTATGCTCTAATTCTTCCACAGAGACCTACAATTAAAAAGACAAAAATTATGAAATAATTAAACATTACTGCACTTCATTTGCAACACTAAGATTGAAAAATCCTGTTATTATTCCAGTACATAATTTTCCAAAGTTACCATTTTAATGTAGTTATCAATTTTCTTGACTACATTTGAAATGTCAAATTAGTATAAAGGTGATAAAAATGTGTTTTAACATGATAATACTTGATCAACATTAAATCAACACCATATTTTTAAAGTTTTTTTAAAGTTTAAAGTTAAAATAAATATTTTCCTGTTAAATACCCATTTATAATATATAATCTTTCAACCCCAGTCAGCCATAAAATTAACAGTTTTAAAAAGAAAGTGAATCACTCTACAAAATCTTGGAAAACTTTTAAGTGCTCTTATTCTGCAATTGTCTGATAGTACAAATAAGAAATCACTAATGTAAATAAATTTTCCATATAAATTAAGAAAAGTTCGTACATTCAGCATTTTGTTTATTGCAGACATATTATTTTTATTTCAAAATTCAAAAGCAGTTGAGGTATTTAGGAAGCACAATACATTAAATTAAATTGGGTTGTTCCAATTTTGAAAGTAGTTTGGGTTTTTTAAAAAGGTTGGAAGTAAGTAATGGCAAACAAACAAACAAAAATCCTGCCATAAAGGCAATTTGTAGAGCCACTGCTGTAACCTCATGTAAACCTATATCACTCAAAATGCAAGTTCTTCATTTACTACATTTACTACTCAATAAGGAAAGACAAACGACAGGCATATTAAAGCACTATTACAGGAAGGTAAAAACTATGCTCTAAAGGAGGAGAAAAGGTAACATTTTAGGTTTAAAGGTGGTCAAGGGTCTGTCCTTAATATAACCAATCAGCATCATCTTATTCTAATGATTATTTCTCCTTGAAAGAGGTTCTTAGCCTCCCATTCCTCCTCCCCCTGGCTTGCTTCTCCTCCACACTCTTACCATGCCTTCTCATCTCTTTGCTGGATCCTTCTCTTCTTCTCAATCTTTATAATGAGCTCCAGAGCTCAGGCCCCAGGCCTTTTCCCTCTAGTCATGCAAATACTTCAAAATAGGGCTTTGCTGCCCTACTCTGGGGCAAATTTGGGAGTGGTGAGCACTTACAGTTGGCACAGTGAGTAGCAGGTATGGTGACATTGCAGGAGACTAGACACCCTGCAATATGCATGATAGTCATGCCAAACAAATAATAAAATATCCACTATCCTGCAAACCTTCTGAACACCCCGACTAGATATTCATGTAGGGTATACTCATGTATACAATTACCTGTGTTTGTGTATATATACATACAAAATTTTTGCTGCCCCATTTTAGCATTCACTGAATTTTTCTAGAATCTAATAGTCTTGTAAACCAAGAATGGATTGATGTTTGTTTCATTTGGATCTTTACTAAGATTTTCTCACCATTTTGGAAAATTACTATTACTGATGGCAACACCATTTATGCACTTATGGTATTTGAGTTGCCAATACAATGCCCAGCATAAGTCTTCATCTGTAGTTTTCATGTTATTCCATGTATAGGAGCAAACTTTCACAAGTACTATACTTGAACGTGAGCATTTACATATTGGAATATATGTTATTTATATAACTTACCTTCTTTTTCTATAATAATTAGAGCATTATGCTGGATGTGGTTTAAAACCACAGATTGACAATACTAATTTCATGGCCTTTAAAGCCCTCTTTACACTGAACATCCAGAAGTTTTTATCTACCTTAAATTGAAGGCTGAACCTTACAAACATCCAGAATCAGACCACTTCTCACCACTCCCACTATCAACAATCCAGTCAAAGCTGCCATCTTCTCTCCATGTGTTATTACAATAGTGTCCTAATCCCATATGCTCTTGTATCCTTACTCTCTCTTGTCTAGTTTCCACAAAAGCCATTAGGTCCTGACCAGGATTATCTTTTAACACGCAAATTAGATCCTGTCACTTTTTGAAATCATCTAAGGTCTTTCTACTTGGCATAAAGTCCAAATCCTCACTACCGTTCTCATGCCCCTACATGATCTTATCCAAGACCATATTTCTGACCTCATTTTCTGCTATTGTCTCCCACTCTCACTCCATTGCATCTACCCTGACCTTGTGTTCTTCCTCAAATATAACAAACACACCCTCTAGCCCAAGACTCTACTTGCTGTCACCTGGCACAGAATTATTTTCCTCCTCCCCTCCCTCAAATTTCTCGTGGCTGTGCCCTCCAGTCTCTGGTCAGATGTGATCTCATCAGAGATGGCTCTTCTGATGCACACACACCATCATCATTCTCTATTGCCCTGCCTTGCTTTTCTTTTTTCCTCAGAGCATCAATCACTACCTGACATATCTATTTGTTGATGCACGTGTGGTCTTCATCTCACCACCAGTAAACAGGCTCCGTAAGAGCAGTGATTTGTTTTATTCACTGTTCATCCCTACCACGTAGAAGAAGGAATAGCACATAAATATGTGCTCAATAGATATTTTGTTGAATGAATGAAATTATGATACAAATTACATATTTCCAATCAGTGTTAGGATTATACCCAACTGTGAAATATAATAATCACTTACAAAGTGGCAATACTTATTTCTATGGGTTATAGCCATTGTAATACTTAATTGTGCATTCTGTCTTATTTATCTGAATTACAAAACAATTCTAAGTTGTACATTTCAATTTTAATTTCTCATTTCTTAAGTATTTTATTTGAAATTTTAAAAAAATTAAAATTAGTGAAACAACTGCTACAAGTGAATAGTCCAGTTTATAGATTAATTTAACAACTTCATTATTAATTAAAATTAAAATGCTTACTTAAAATGTTTATTTATTTGAAATAATTTCTGTGCCACAAAAATTTGTTTGAAACAAATTTTACAATAAAGATAAGCCATCAAGATTATATGCTAGTAAAAAATCATGCAGTAATATTTAAAAAATAAAATATGTGGAGAAAAGAAACCCCATGTACAGGGAGGGGTGTTAAAATGCATAAATTGTTAAAATATGGAATTACAATTTAAAGAAAAACAACTAGCACCAAGTTTATTACCAGATTAACGTTTTTCTCTGATTTCTTTGTCCTTAAATTTTATTTTTCACATATTGCATTCAGTTTACAGGGGGAGATTTTCATTTAAATGTTTTAATTAAAGCATGGGCATATCATTAAATGATATTTTCTTTTTAACAAGAATTATAAACGTCACAGATGAATGGAAATGAACACCTGCCTTCCGTCCAGCCTGCATCCTACCTTTAACAATACCATTCATGAACAATTCTTTAGTAAACACTACCTGCCACTCATGATGTTAACTTCACAGGTAAGCATTTACCTTCTTCTTTATACCTAGAAATTTATCTAAATTCACCTTCAAACAGCTGATATTTTCAATCTGTATAAACTCATTGGAAAAAAATTCTATCTTTGCTTTCTTTTGCTGAAAAGTGATTACAGTGATTTTAGATAGGTGATTCAGGAACTCTGGGCATTAAAGTGTACCCTTCAGCACCCTGGAGGAATAGCTGTATGCACCAAGTATTCTAGATACACATGCAGTAGGAAAGATGTATTAACAAAGCTACACTAACAAGCATCAGAAGTCAGAACTTTAGTAACTTCTCTAACAATTGCATATGATCCAGTGAAGACACTATTCTTTTAGGGTTAGAAGCCCAAAAATCCATGGCTGTGAAAAGGCAGATACCCCTCTTTTTGGTGAACCACAGCTGTATCCAATTGTTCTTTATTAACACCTCAACTGTAACACATTTCACATTACATTGTATCAGTTCATAAAGCAGCATCAGCTACTAAACTGTGAGGACCTGAGCTCAAGAGCAAGGACAATCTCTTGCTACAGTTCAAGTGCCTTGAACCCAGGAACTTAGCACTTTAAACATGCTCACTAAAAGCTTATTGAATATATGATTGCAAGAGTGGCCAAATACAAGAATGAAACAATTTAGGGATGACTTTATATGACTGCTCAACCGAGATCTCTCCTCAGCTCCCATAGGCTTAGGAAGTATCTCCTTTGGGCCCAACATTCTAAGGTGAAGCTGACCTTCTCCCAGCTGTTCTCTGCTGAAAGTAGCAGTGACGTAACTGCAGAGAAGAATTGTCCCCACTGTAGACTAATAGTATCCCTTCTCCAAATAACCCTTTCTCCAAAAAAAGGTCCATTTTAATACAGTAGATTAAAGTGCTGCTTTGATTATTAAAATAAAGGGTCATTATGTAAAAATGCTAGTTTCTAAGTACTATGATTAGTACCAGCTAGTGTATCCTGTTTGTATAAATTGATTACATTTATTTGTTAACATTTAAAATTAAATTAACCCTTTTGATTTTGTTACTGTGTGTATTTCTCTTTCATGTTAAAGATATTAATGGCTATCCAGTGTAGATGTCTTTGATCAGTGCTGTCTTTGCATAACCTTTGATCTGTCAGAGCAATATCACTGTTCACCCAATGAGAGCCACTAAAAAAGGTAAAAAGTTGAAGACAAAGTAGTTCAAGCAAATAGTTGAAAACAACTTCATTTATGTGAAATCTGAAATATTTTAACAGAGGTGACCATTTCTCAGGCCGTTTCAGGGATTTACAGTGTGTAGGATATACTTCACACATCAGATAAACCCAAATCCATTTTGATTTGGTATCACTATTTTAAAAAATTATTAATGATTTTATACAAACTGCATAAAAGTGGAAAGAATCTCTATGAATTCTGCAAAACATACCATATTCCATAGACCATTATTAATAATTTTGCCTCCAGTTGTTATTTTGGTTGTATATTCATTCTTAAACTGAATTTCAATCTTTCCATCACGAAGTGCAATCAGGAACCAAGCTGAGTGATCAGAAGATTCTGCATACAGGATAACACCTTCTGAATCATATGTCCGGAAATCAAACTCAGCTGAAAATCTAAGCAATGAACAAAGAGAGAGCCTCAGTAGTGAGAAGTATGGAAAACTATCTTATTCTTTTTCTCTCGTACTGGCAAACAGCAGTATGTTGAAATAGTCAACTGTTCTTTCCCTGGAATTAACAAAACAGTAGAGCAGAATTAGGTTGTTCGTGTATTATCTCTGGCTACATGTATGTTTAAAATCAAGTTATATTTTCTTGCTTATTCTTGGAGAATTTTTTTCCCAATGAACAGATGCTTTGATAATTTTCTATCTTTTGGCATTTGTTTTGAAGGCATTCTTTAAAATACTGGAATTAACAGACATATACAAATATTAGGCATATTGTCTCTCTCCTGGAGCCTTTTACAAACTATGACATTAAGATTCTTTTTTTTTTTTTTTTGCTGTATCCATACATGATTAGTAAAAGATGTTACAATTTCGTGACTGGTTTATCCATCAAAAAGCATATTTTCCCTATGATTTCACATATGTCAGGAAGGAACCACTCACAGAGACATACAAGATAGCATCTGGATGATTGCAAATATAATTAAGCCTTTTTGCATGGTAAGGAAGTCGAAAACTTTTAAATAAATGTATTAGCTTAATTTCAAAAACCTTCCAAAACACTAACTGCATTAATCACTACACTAGAGTATACAGAAGGAGAGCTTAAAAGATAAAATCATGTGTTTGGGGCTATCTGAGCTCTGTCAATGCCTGTTGCTATAAAGACTGCACATATATGTAGCTACTACAGGGGAAGAAAAAACTCAAGGATGCTGGACTGAAAAATAACAATTTTTAGATACTTTAATGAGATTAAAGGCTTTTAGGATTCTTTAATGAGAATCAGCATTAAAGTTTCCAAGGGACCAGCAAAGCAAAATGATTGAAAAAAGACACAGGGAATAGGAAAAATAATTGCATAACTATGAGTCATCTGAGTTAAGTTAAAATAAAGGTAATTTAAGTTAAAAAGTCAAGACTTATGATAATTACTAAATAAGGCAAGAAAGAATCCCATACGCTTTCTTATTCCATATACAGTGGTCATAGTAACAGAGGTGCCTTTTGCAATAGGGCACAAATCTACCTCAAGTGGGACAAAGAAAAAGTGATAGAATAAACTTTTAAGTCTTCAGAATTCCAAGAAAATATTATAAAGAGATAAAGTGCAGTAAACTATGTTGGACAGATAACAATGTAGTAGGAATTTACTGAACTCAGATTATATTAAAAAGAACCATTTTGCTTGGAATAGGGACTTCTCTTTCATAATCATCACATTTTGCTGTGGTGAAGAATGTATTATCTTGCCAAAATCCAAATCTGTGTATGCACTGGATCTTCCAGAAGTTAATCCTATTATGGAGATAATTTCCTTCTTTTTGTAAACTCATGCTAAACCAGTAATTCAAAGAGTTGTGTTCTGCATACTTCCTGTCTGGAATACTCAGCATATTGATTCATTACATTGGGGAACAATTCATTCTTTTTCAGAAGTATTGTAGAGTGAAATAAAGTGAATTTGTTATCTTTGGGGTAGGGTAAGTATTTGATCATGGGAAATAGAGCTGACGGAATTTGCAAAAAAAGAAAAAAAAACAAGCTTCAGCTGTTTTTGGTGTTGGTTACACAGGTAGCAGCTAATAAAAATTCATCAAGCTGTACATGTAAGATACATGTACATTTCTGTGTATATATGATACTTCAATAACAAGTTTAAACTAAATAAATAATAGACAAATAAATAAACACCAAAAAAAAAATATTTGGCTAATTTGACCCAATAAGAGTCCAGGGTTTTGTGAATTGTCAGTGAGAACTGAATACCCTGAAAAGTGCCTGAAGTTATGCAGTAATTAATTCTTCTCTCTCGTTCTCATTATTCTCATAGCAAGGAAAGGCTATCTCCAATCTATATCACTAGAAGATATTATTTGCTTTGAGATATTAAAGGGGAAAACCAGGGCTTGGAGGCAATGGAAGTAATGAAAGAGACTGATTATAACAGTGAATAAATTTCAGTGTTCCTTAATGATAAGGTTTCTATGAATTGAGTTGAATTATTTAATGAATAATCACTCATATATCTAATGAATTACATTCTAAATATGTGTGCTTATCTAATTAAAATATTTTAAAATTTGGACTCTATAATCAGTATCAAATATGTTTCCTTTCCATTATTCCAACAAAATTCCAATCTCTTTTTTCTATTTCTAACAATGTATGGCTGTGAGAAATTTTGATAATTAACGTCACAGCTCAAAAACAGAAGCACCTACTCCCTTCCTAAAGCCAATCTAACTACAGGAATGGCAGATAAAGTATTCAGATAGTCAACTAAAATCATGTGATGCATTTCTTTAAAATACCACTTAAGCAGTCTTACACAGTTTCCTTAATAATTATGAATGCAGCTATATTCTAAAAGCAATACTTTTAGCATTTCTCATTGCTTAGTTTTTATATGTATAAAGAAAACTGAAATTTTCACAAATATATTAAATCTACTTTCCAGCTTCTTAGTAAATGTATATTCACTAGAAAAGGAATAATTATGGATTAAGGTAAAATGATCCTTGGAGAAGATCAGCCTAGAATGACCCAAAATGACGCAAGCATGAAAATCACATGTGTGAAGGAAAAAAATGAACTTCAGGATATCTCAAATCATTTGATTGACAATATACCTAAATTATCTGATTGATAATAAAATTTCACACATTTCAAACCTTTTCAGTCACTTTTCTTCTGACCTGCTTACCTCTAGAAATTATCATTGACATTGGTACCTCACCTGGTGATATCCGGCAAACGAAATTTTAAATACAAAACAACCCCTACAAACTGCTCTGCCAAGTAGAGCAATTCATAATTTTTGTCAAGGTTCAAAGGAAGGCACACTGGAACAGCCTGGCAAAAAGGAAACAAAACAAACCAAAAGCATAGGTTACTGCTTGATGTTTGTGTCAGGCTGTCATCCTTTCTCTGGTTCCTAGTGTTCTAGTCAAATGTATCCTCTGTAATGTACTAAAATGAATTAAGAACACCCTTGGTAATAATACAGTAATGTCTAACTTCCTTGTATAGTCCATCAGTTTAACGTCCAAGAATATGTATGTTTTAAAGTCTTATTAAGCCAAATTTTTTTTCTGAGCAAACATGTGCTATCTAGATAGCAAAGGAAATGGTGGAAAATCTGAATGAGATAAATGCAAATTAAGATATCATCTTAATCTCTAAGAAATTCACACACAAAAAAGTGATTTAGAGTCATTAAACCTATCAAACATCTTTTTTTCCTAAGAGTGAAAACAAACATTAAAATGAAAAGCTTTTTAAGGGATAAGTTCTTAAGCATACATATGGAGATATCCTGGGGGGAATTGTGTAAACAGCAGTCTATTAAATCTAGGTCCAGAAATAACATCTCATTTCCTCTTAGAACTTCAATTAATCTATTCCAAGGTAGCTGGTGATGTGTAACTGCAACAAATACTGAAATAATAGGAAACTAAATTACAAAATAGACACAGTACATTTCAATGACATACTACCGAAGTTACTAGTATGTCAGCTAGCTTACTTTATCTTCCTTTACCAAGCAGATGGCATAATATGAAATGTTACTTTTTTTTGGACATAAGTAGCTTTCTCTTGGTAGCAGATATATATATACACACACACACACACATATATATATATAAACCCACGATTAAATCATTATTTAGTTTATGGGTATTTTTACTATCTGCCTCATAATCATATAAAATTTCACCTTCACTTTTAAAATTTATAAGAGATTCAAGAATTGGACTAGTGATCACTACATGTAATCCTTTTTTAGAGGGGAAAAAAAAAACTTCAGTGTTGACCTATTTATTTCAATGGAAGGAAAACTAATAGAGCCTACTCTCAACGTTCAATTGCTGGCTCAATTATGAATTAAATCTGAGTAACTAAAAGCAAGTTTGAGAGACATATGTTAACAAAATTGACCTCTCTGAATTTTGATACACTTGAACTCCACTAAGTCCTACTCTGACAAAGTCGTTTCCACCTGAGATTTTATGAGCACTCTTATAAGTACTAACACGCCCAAGGCATGATCAAACTTGTCAGTGGGATAAAGAAAAGTAGATGCTGGCAAATGTTTTCACTAAAGTTTCTGTGAAAGATTGTTTTCTCACGAAGAAGAGTATAAACCTCAGCTTTTCTCAGTTTCTTAAATAAACATACACTTTGCCTTTTGTAAATGTCCAGGCTATCTATACAAATGAGCAGTCTCTGAACTGTGGCTCTGCAGCATTTTTTTTTTAATTTAGTCACCAATTACCCACAATATTTACCACTTACTGACCAAAATTAGTAAACAGATTGTGACTCATAACCTGCTTAGAACGACAGCAATTATAATAGAACATCTGTATTTTCCTGATTTGTCTCATTGCTCATTTTTAAAACGAGACAGGAAGGTTAGCATTGCAAAACATTACCTCACAACTCTTCTGATCTTGGGCAAGTTTGAATCCTTTCTTCCCATCACAATAACAAGAGTAACCTCCAGGGTAATTGACACAAAGCTGAGTACACATGTTCTCAGAGCATTCATCCACATCTTGGGTAAAAGAGAACATAAATTTCAATATCTCCTAAATGTTCAAGCCAATAGAAGAAGGAGTATTCTGATTTTAGTATGAGATAATCGACAATAAATCCTCAGCAAAAGAAAATCAAATAACATTTATACACTTGTCAAGGAAATTTAAATAAGTTACAAGTGTAATTTCTATTTATTTATACACCTGAACCAACAAACTTGATGGATAACCTTCAGTAATTAATAATTAACAAAAATATAACAATTATACTAACTTTCTGATTTTGAAGGAAAAAAGACTAAGAGTCTCAAGGTAACTATCACTTCTGATAAATGCCACTGACACTACTTCTTAATTCTTTGCTTTGAAGAAAAGAAAAGGAAAGGAAGGGAAAGGTGGGAGGAAAGGAGAAGGCAGGGAGTGGAGGATAGGAAGACAGCAAAGGAAACAGAAAAGATCTCTTTTAACTGAAGGTTAATGTAACTAAGAATTAAATGACCATATCAAGAACACTTCACTCTCCATAATGCAATGATTAATGCTGGAAATAAATCTAAGGACATATTTTTGTTTCTTAACTGATTTAAAAAAAATCACCTCACTGTGCTATTACTTATTGTGAACTCTTCTATATGGTCTCTATCCACACTCCATATTTTAAGAATATCATTCTTGAAAAGTTTAGCTTCAGCTAAAGTATATTTCAGAGCTACATAAGATCCTTGACCTTTTCAGTGAACACACCCTGTGATCTCTGAAAATTTCCACTCATTAGTACATTAAAGCATAAGTTTCCCCATAAAATGGCTTAGAATAGAACCCCAAAATTAGTGAGCCCTCAATATCATTAAAATTGAGTAGTATAATTAAAGTAATAAAATGTTATATATATATATGTTATGTTCAAATCCTCTTTAAAATGTCTGTCATTTATTGAATACAACTACAATACTGATGACGAAGCCGGTTAATAATAAATCTGCAAGTGCTTAGGGCTTCTACACCTACTTCCATCTGGAGCGGTGACACAGCAGAAAGGGTGTGAGGGTGGGGGATATTTTTCAGTGAGGGCATGAGGTTGTAAGATACCAAAATCTCAAAAGGAGTATAAATAGTTGAAAAAACCTATTCTAAGATTATTATTGACTTAGGCAAATTCCTAGAGACAGAAGGAGATTATCAGGGGTTGGGAAACAGAGGAAGGGGAATTTATGGCTTACTGGTTACAGAGTTTTGTTTGGAAAAATTTTGGAACAGATAGTGGTAACAGCTTGCATAACTGTGTGAATGTAATTAATGTCATTGAATTGTACTCTTAAAAGTGGCTAAAGGACACATATCTTATATATATTTTGCCACAACAGAAAAATTACTGTTGATTTGATTAGTTTTAGTCATGGTATTAAGTTCATTTTGAAATTTTTAAAAATTTAAAGGAGAACGTGAGAAAATTTGTATATATGTCCATGATAAAAAAAAAAATTCCTTGAACACGTCCCAGCTACCTGAGGCACACACATGAAGTAATTATAAGCTCCAAGAGGCTCTCCCAAGTCCGCAGGCACTAAAAGTACTAATCAGCATTTCTCAAGGTTTTAGAGCTTGGTTATCATTTGGTTACGATGAGATTTTACTTTACATGCATTTAATTATAACAGAAATAGGTCATGTCCTGTTTTACAATAAATGACACACTGCTACATGTACAGAAAATCATTGAAAAGCTTGGTGTAAAACCAAAGGTTCTAACCACACTTGTAATGACCACATGATTTTTAAACTTGTCTTTTGTGTGTGTGCGTGTGTGTGTGTTTCCTTCCAGCTTGAAGTCCTTCTTATCTTTGACTATTACTTAAATGATGTGAAAATGTGTTTAAATTGCTTTCATCATACATGGGAGGTCTCCAATTCATACGCAGCTTAGAGGGCCAATCGAATCACACAACTCTAAACCTAAAGACCACGATATACTTTTCTGGAAGGAAGCCAATCATTACCCAACTGATCAAATTATATTGTGGATTTTACCACCTTAGAAGACCTGACTACGATGTCAAACAGAACCGATGCTTCTAAAATCAAGTCAGGGTGCAAACCCACCCTCTCTCTCCACCACCAATGATATCACCAGAACTCTACCTTGACACGACTTTGATGTGGGATCGTATCTGTAGCCTTCAGGACATTCACATTCAAAGCCTCCTGGGATGTTCTTGCACACAGCTGTGCCACAAATGCCTGGCATCACAGAGCATTCATCTATATCTGTAAATGAAACCAATATATTACAAGACATTTTTCCCATAGCAGAAGATGCTAGCAAAGAGCCCTTAATTTGTATTTCCTGGATCTAGTTTAATGTAGTTAATGAGACAACAGAGTGGCGTGGGTATTACAAAATATTAAACCCATCATCATATTTTAGTTCACTAAATATGGTTTCTTTATACAAATGCATAGGGAATTCGACTGATGTTTGTCATTTCCTTTATAGTCTTGTAAAAGAAAAAGAGGGCTTTAGTTATTTTCTTATCTACCAGATTACAGTATGAAAATAAAGGGAAGAAGAAACTCACCATAGTCTTAATATGCATTCCTAAATATATGTTTCTGAAATACGGTCTTAAAAGCATGTTTACTCAGTTATTATCACAAATATAAAAAATAAAAAGGAAATGGCTCATCAGTCTTACATTTTTCCTTTGGAAATAAGCAATAGTTAAATCTGCATACTATTAGTGTTGCTTAAAGCATTCAAAAGTGATTTGAATTTAAAATGGGATTGAGTAAAGTCTTAAAGTATTTATAAAGCTGCTGTTAATCCAGAATAACTTTAGTGCTAAAGTAATACTCCAGAAATTTCAGATGTGTTTACTGTATTATATTTGTAGAGTAGGAGACAAAGTATCGATTGCAGCTAGTTACTGAATAAGTACCTGTGAGAATAACAAAACATGTGACACACAGTAGTCATAACAATTCAACAGAGATGTAATTATTAGTGAATTTTTCTCATCTGTACTCTCTGAAGAAAGACAAGCTCAGAATGAAAAAAAAAACTCTACTCTAAAAAGTTGATAGTTTAATTTTTCCATAGACTAAGCCAAATTTTCAGACATTTCTCTATTTACAAAAACATGCCTCCCCCCTCAAAAAAGAATCAATCCCTTACAGTAAGAGAATTTCTCTGTATCTTGACTGTATCAGTGTCAATATTCTGGGTGTTAGAATGTACTACAGTTTCATGAGGATGTTACTGTTGGGGGAATTGGGTAAATGGTACATAGAATCTCTTATTATTATTTTTTACAACTGCATGTAAATCTGCAATTACTTCAAATTAAAATACTTAATTTTTTAAAAGAGCTATAAAATTCACGTTTTTAACAGAAAGTAAAAACATATGACTAAACTTATTTGCTTTGAGACATATCATGAGGAATTATTTAAATCATATGAGTTTAGGTTATAGCACATGAATTTTATGACTCTACTGACATCTAATGTCTGATGAGAAGCTGCATTCTCGCATTTTTAGACATTTGCTAGCAACTTAATCCCAAGTATATCCATATCCTAGGAAAGGCCCTATTGTAACATTTGTATCCATATTCTTCTGATAGTTCTGCACTTAGATATTCTAGTTTATCCAGGATATGTATGTAAACGAAGCACACAAGAACATAAGTTCTGATCATCAGGGACACTCTTATTCAAAAGAGAACTTTTTATTAATGTGTATTAAGTCAGTGGATAAGGATTAAATATCTTTCAATTAAAAATATAAGTCACAAATTCTTTAGAAGTACAGACTAATTAAGTATTTAAATGTAGAAGTATGAATGGGTACTATTTGCTAACAGAAAGCATATGGTATCCTGCATGATGATGGTTTTCTATGATGCTCTAACGATATTGATATTCTAAACACCTAACCTCAAACAGCCCTTCAAATAGGCAGGCAAGAAAGATACATAATCACAAGTTGGATAATTGTTTAGAAGAAATTGTTAGTTAATGCAGTCCACTTTAGAGTCATTTAATTGCACTTTAAATAATATTATAGTAAACTATGCTTGACATTGCAGTGCAGTGGGGCACAAACCATTCCTTGAATATGAATTCAATTTAAGGATTTACCAAAGAAGATACAAACAGAGATGAACAAGAAAACTTTACATTCTAACTTGGTAAATTTTTCTACCTCTTTGCAAGAAGAGGAGGAGTAGGGAGGAGGGGAAGAAAGAAAGAAACAGAAGGGGGGAAGGGAGAGAGAAAAGGAGGGAGGAAGGAAGGAAAGAAAGGAGGGAAAGGAAGTAAGAAGGAAGGAAAAGGAGAAAAACTTGCTCCCAACTTGTAAAGGCAAAGTTTAACTCCAGGCTGGAAAATTTCATTTTTAGTCACTCACACGCCTAGCACTTATATTTGAAGATTTAGTAATTCTTTAGAAGTTAAAATGGGGGTGGGGGAGTAGAGAAGTATTAAAAAAAAGGAAATATGCTAGTACAATGACTTGTTAAAAAGCTAAACTGACAGGAATTATTTAAATCTGAAATTTAAAAAAAAAGTTATGACCAGTGATATGATCTAAAATGCATAAAGAGAAAGAAAACTAGATCTTCATCTTTTATAAAACCACAACAGGAAATGAGCTGCAAGATGAAGGGTTGATATTGGAAATGAGAAAGGTATTTCTGACAAAGAAATATAAAATGTAACAGAAGAAGTTAAGGACTGTGATGGATTTCTTTATAAGCTGTTTATCTTATTGGAATAAAAGAAATAATGTTATAGTGGAAAGAAGAAGGATAAACAATGACTTTACAAAGACTGTAGTATGCAAGGACTTGCACTGAAACTTCACTTTATCACCATATAATGAAATTATTCATTAAAATGCATGCATGTGCATGTACACACATATACACACAATAAGAAAACAACAAAATACTCTATAAGTAGTAATTATATAATAGGAAAACAATAAAATACTCTATAAAGATCCTATAAACAATAAACAAAAAAAGCAGTCTCTTAGTATCACAAGGCTTCAAGGTGAATAATAATGTGTTATTTATTATAAGCGCTTATAATCCAAGAGTTTTCCAAGAATTTCCTGGGGAAATTTCTCTAACTGAATTTTGCTCTCACCCAGTAAATACCATTTTATTCTACCTTCTTACTCTTACCTTTGCAGTCCTTTTTATTTGAAAGCATAACAAAACCACTTTTGCAGGAACAGTAGTAACTTCCAAGTATATTATCACAAATCTGGCTGCAACCTCCATTTACGTTTGAAGGATCTTTGCATTCATTTATATCTAAAAAGGAGGAAATAAATTATCTTTAAAGTAATAAAGCTTCCAGAGAACTTTTCAGGAGGCCAGTCCAGATGAGCCTGGGTGTATCATACGTACCAAGTTCACACTTCTCTCCTTGCCAACCTGATTTACAAATGCAAGTGAATGCAGCTTGGCCATCTTTGCAGATCAAATATCCAGCTTCATTGCATGGCAGAGGATTACATTGATCTGGAATGGCTGAAGGAAATACACATCTGTTTAATTTTTACCACACGCCATGGTGAACAGAATTATATGCCCAAGGGGAGCGGGGTGAGAAGGGAAAAACTGGGAGTTTGAGATTTGCAGATACTAACTGGTATATATAAAATAGATACACAAGTTTATACTGTATAGCACAGGGAAATATATTCAATATCTTGTAGTAGCTTACATTGAAAAGAATATGAAAATGAATAGACGTATATTCACGTATGACTGAAGAATTGTGCTATACTCCAGAATTTGACACAACATTGTAAACTGACTATACCTCAATAAAAAAATTTTTAATCTTAAAAATTAAAAAAAAAAGAATTATATGCCCTTAATTGAAATCCTGCACACAAAGCTCACAATCAATGGGAAAAAACAATTAAACTCCTTCCTTCAAATAATACCTTTTCTTTAAAAAAAAAAAAGTGAATCCATCAGACAAGTCTTTATAATTATTTTCCAGAAGGGAACTACTTTTATATTTGCAAATACATAGCATTTTTTAACTGCAATTTGACATTCATATATACTACTTTGATCATTAAAACAATTCCATGAGTTAAGCAGAACAAATAAAACTACTCAGTGTTAATAGAAAAATTTGAGACTTCCAATTTGGGCTAAGATGGAATAACAGGGACCGGATTTATTCTCCTGCCTCAAATAAATAGAGCTCTGCTCAAAAGGTTTTCAGACATTGGGCAACAGATAGCAGAATACTGTGATTCCTGGGGGAAGGACATTTTCTTCAAAAAATGTCACATTGCTTTATCACTATCTTAAATGATACGCCCATTTGTTTCTTGACTTATTTGTGGTCTTTCTCCCCTCACTAGACACTGCAATGGTCCCTGGTTCCTGCGCATTTCCACACCTGTTTAACCTGCCTGGTCAACTCTACAAGTTCTTTCCATCCTCCCAATACATTCTTCTTTGCGTAAGTAAGCCAGAGGAATTTTCTATTACTTGCAAAAAGAATTTTTTTAAAACCTAGCTGAAGCCTAATTACTGAATTTTTCAAAAAATGTCCTCACAAAATTAAGTTTTTTGAAAAGCAGTAATACACTCAGTATTAGTTGAAATGACAGAAAACAGGCCAATCAGGAAAATATCAAATTATTTTTCTGGCCTTCGGTAAATTAAAAAAATTAAGTATGGATTAAATACACACATTCAGGCAAACTTTCACCTGTGTAGTTACACTCAAATTTAAATTACAGAAAATGCAGATAAATGAATTTTGCCAATGCTGCATGTAAAATACTCACTGGACAAACATCTCAGTTTACAACTTGCAATTTCACTTTTTTTTCTCTGATTCTCAGTTGGGAAATTGATAAACTAGAAACAAACAATCTACCAGAATTAGCACTAGCCCTCATGTGAACTTCAGAGGGAAAAGGCTAATATGACATCACAGTATTTTCCACATTTATATCATTGATGCCAAAAGTCAGAATAAATGTGGCTCCACTTTCACCTGTTCATCAACTGGAACATTTGGCCATAACTACATGATCAAGCGACAACAGCCAAAATAAAGCTATTGGGAATAAAATTCTGAAGCCAGTGACCTAAAAGTTCAGCAAACAAGGAACACTGTTCAATTTAAATGTTAGGTGGTAGATTCATTTAAAAAAAAAAAAAGCACCTCCTTGAGGGGCCTGTAGCCCATCAAGGGCTCATTCCTTGATTTTTAAACATTAGTTCTATCTACATGGGTGTACTTTACTTGCAGATTTTTGTTTTGTTTTGTTGTTTAAGTTGATGGTAGAGGTGTTTACCATTGACACAGCTCCTTAGGTCAGGGTAGGCATTAGTTGAGAGAGGTACAGCGGTGAATAATCCAGCACGAAAAGAGCCAAGACAACCTGTAAATACAAACAAATACAGTCTTCTTGGAGTAGACGTACTTATTGACCCGAAATCATGGCACAAATTATCCAAAGAGGCAGCCATTTTTGGAAAATGCAATTTATCACAGATGGGTTCAAAGGCTCCTTTGAAGTTAGCGTGGTCATTAGTTTCCTATTGCTGCTGTGACAAATTGCCCCAATCTTAGTGGTTTAACACAACGTACATTTATTCTCTTACAGGTATAGGGATCAAAAGTCTAAAATTAAGGTGCTGGCAGGACTGCATTCCTTCTAGAGACTTCGAGGGAGAATTATTCCCTTGCCTTTTTCCGGCTGCTTGAGGCCAGCTACTGCATTCCTTGGCTCAGGGCCCTATCCTGGCATCACTCCCAACTCTTCATTGTCATTTAAACTACTATGGACTCTGATCTCCTGCCTCTCTTTTATAAGGGCATTTAAGGATCTGATGGGCCCACCCAGATAATCTAAGATAGTGTTCTCATCTCAAAACCCTTAAATTAATCTTCAAAAATAACATGCAAGTTAACACGCAGAGGTTCTGAAGATTAGAGCATGATCTTTGGGGAAGGTTATTTAGTCTAACATGGTGAGTTAGAATAATTTCCCATAGAAACAATACTTTCTATCACGGCAGTCTTTCTGGAGGCCCCGAGAAACCTAAGCAGCCTTAGGTCTTGAGTATTCTTTCCCTGAATTCTTTTGTCCCTCTTCCTGAATCACCTACTCCCAGAATTAGCTTATTCTAGTGTGAACATTTCATTAGAATCCTCATTTGTAAGAAAACCTCACTTTGTACCTCTGGACAAATCTGACGGCCAAATTTTAAAAGCCCTTAAGCTGGAGATCCAGGTGAAATGCTCCCTGTGGTAATTAGAACCCCAGGCCAGACTACAAAGTAGGTCCAACCTTTAAAGCACAGTATGTCCTGGTCTATACTAATATATGTGATAATGTTTTTTTGGAAACCTGCATTTAGAATTACAGTGTGGAGAGCCAGCAGCATGGCCTTCCCACTTCTCTTTCTTGATGCACATCAGGAATGGATGAAGCTGGAGAGAATAAGCAGGAAGGGGAGAGCTGGAGAGAGACTGTTCCAGTTGTGGCCTGAAGCAGAAGCTCTCCTAAGAAATGGAATTAGAAATAGAAATCGGGGCCATCGGGAGGAAAGCCAAGGAAAAGGCACTTTCAGGAGAGGATCCACTGGGCCGGGCAGAACATCCTAGAAAGAAATCTTGATTCTAGACTATGACTGTTCCTATACACACCCTTTATTTACTATTTTCCCCATTGGCCATACTAATGACCCAACTATCTGATTTATCACATGCTGTAGGGACCACTGTCCTATCTGCCTCGATTCGTCAACTCGAAAAAATAGTTCAAAAATAGTGCCACATAAACAACAAAGGTTGCATTGGGATTACAGTGGGGTCAGTTCAGTGAATTTTCCTTTCCTTCAAGAAACCATTTTAGATCCTCTCTGTCTATAAGTCACAAAAGAGCCATCACATAAAAGTCTGAAAGTTTGCTTGTTCTGACTTCTTGAATGGAAGGCTGAGTTAGTCATACTCCTCCTTTGGTGGTACATTATTATTATTGGTCTTTGAAAAGTCCATCACCTGCTGCTTTTAAAAGTATACATTACTTTTAATCTCCATTTCCATTCCCATTCACCCCTTAGGCAACCATTCTAACTGGTTAAGATTTTTTTTTCCACTTGTATGTTCTCATAAAATACATATGTATAATTTTGTGTCCATGAATTTTCATTTCTGTAAACAGCTTCGTATTATGTCACACTCTCTAATGTTTCTTTACTCAGCACTTTTTATGATTGTATTTATAATTCATCCATTCTGCTCACATAATTTATTGTTTCTAAGTGTTAAACACTACTCATGGCATGCAACCACTGGTTTTATAATCCTCCCTACTCATGATAGACACTCATATCTAACTTCCGACCTCTGCAAGTGGGGCTGCAAAAAATATCTTCTTGCATGTCTCGTTAGGACGTGCATAAGAATTTCTTTGGAAACCCAGTGGTTTCCAGAATTGTGGCATCATTAGAAAGGCATGAACTTACCAGCTCTCCAGAGGCACATTCCCACCAGCAGAGCATAAGAATGTCTGTATCTTGACTTCTTAACTGTTGCCATAATTGGCAATAAAGTAATATATTGTTTTTTGATTTCTAGTGAGATGGAGCATATCTTCATGTCATTTAAAAAACTGGGGGGTTTCTTCCTCTGAAAATTTTATTATTTTTTAACCATTTTTCTATTGGCACTTATTTATTGTTCATGTGGATTTACACACTTACAAATATCATCTCTCGTTCTTTTACTTGTTTCTTAAACATATCTTTTATGTCTGTCTTTTAAAGGAAATTCTTAATTTTGCTGTAGTTAAATTTACCAATAATTTTACCTTATGGCTTGCTGCATTTGAAGTTTTTTCCCATGCCACTGATCACAAAGATATTCTCCCATGTTTCTTCCTTTAATTTCATAGTTTTACTTTAACATTTTTGTCTTTATTCCAGCTAGAATCCACTTTATATTTGGTGGTAGTTAGAAGCCCAGATTTATTTTTCTGATTACAGTTGGCCAGTTTTCCTGACACCATCTTCTAAGCAATTCACAGTGATTTGTGGTGTCATCTTTATCAAATATTAGGTTGCCATATATACATGGGTCTGTTTCTGAACCCCATTATATTTATTAGTCTACATATTCTTCTGACAATATTACATGGTTTTCTTTCTATGGCTTTGTATAATTTGTATTTTATGAGGTGTTTCCTCCTTTTGCATTTTTAAGGTTTATTTAGGCATTTGTGGACTTGTATAATCTGATTTAAATATAAACTTGAACTTACTGAATTCCTAAAAAAAAAATCAGTTAGAATTTTAAATGGCATTGCTCTGAATATATAGATTAATTTGAGGAGAAATGATCTTCTTTCGTATTCAATTCAGTTCAATTCAAGGCCATGAAATGTGTCTATGATTTAGTTCATTTTTTATATCCTTAATTTGAGTTTTAAAGTTTTCTCTATAGAGGTATTATGCATTCTTGAGATATTTCCAGATATTTTATGGGACTTGCTACCATTGTGAATAGTATCATCTTTTCATTCCCTACTGAAACTTGTTTATGTAAAGATCCACTACCGATTTATATAGAGTAGTCTTAGAATTATCTAAAATCTCTTATGTGTTCCAATATTTTGTCTATGGATCCTATTTTTTCTAGGTATATCATCATTTTAATTACAAATAATGATGGTCATATATTTTGTCCCATGATCTATACAAATCTTACTTATTTTTCTTTCCCCATTGCATTGGCTGTAACCTCTAGTGTGTCTTTTCTTGTTCTCAATCATAAAGAGACTATAAAGTTTATCCATGAAGTATAATGTTTACTGTAGGTTTTCTTCTTTTTTCTTCCTTTCTTTTTTCCCCTTCCTTCCTTCCTTCCTTCCGTCTTTCCTTCCTCCTTTTCTCTCTCTCTCTTTCTTTTGTGTGTATATTGTTAGAGTGACCATACATGTCTATTTGCCCAGAAAATTTTTATTTTATTCTGTTTCACTTGGCAATTATCTAGTGGAGTACTGGTCATAGACAAAGTATCAAAATTTAGAAGAAAAATTGTATGGCTATTCTATACATACTTTACCATGTTCAGAATGTTCTCTTAAAGTTTGCCAAAAGTTTTTATCATAACTGAGTGTTGAATTTTATCAACTGCTTTTTCTGTATGAATAGTAATAATATACTATTTATCTGGAGAATTACATTAATATATTTTCTGATGTTAAATAATCTTTGAATATTTGGAATAAGTCCTACTTGATCATGATATATTATTTTTAATATTCTTAGATTAGATTGAATATCATTTTACTTAGAATTAATATATGTAAATTTTTTTTTCTCATGTTGTCCTTCTCTGGTTTTGGAATTAAGATTATATCAGCCTTAAAATAAGCTCACATTATATAATCTCTTTCTATTTTCTGTGGTAATTTTATAAGAGAATTTAACAGCTTCTTTAAATTTGGAAGAACTCATTTGCAAAATATTTGGGTCTGAAATTGAGGGGAGATATGGAGATGTCTTAGTTTATTTAGTACTTATTTGTATAACTAAGTTTTAGCTTATTTAGTAATTACTTGTATAACTAAGTTCTCTATTTCTACCTGTGAAATTATAGATGTTTTATATTTTTCTAGGAATGTATCCATTTTATCAAGCTTCCAAATATATTTTGGTGTAGATTTTTGTAATATTTTATGACTATCTTTTGTAATACTCTATGATTATATTTTATTCTATAATCTGTATGATGATAAATCCAATCCATGTTGAGGTCATCGTATTTCCTTCTTTTATTCTACACTTTGTGTTTTGGCATTCCTCTTTCCCTTTTTTCCTTCTCCTTGATTATGCTTGCCAGAAGTCAGTCTAACTTACTATTTCAAAGAGTGAGATTTTCTTTTGTTAACTCTCTCTTTTATTTTCCATTTATTTCTATCCCTATTTTTGTTATTTCCTTATTTTTGTTACTCAGGGTTTGCTCTGTTGTACTTTTAAAAATCTGCTTGATGAATGCTCAGGTCATTTTTTAAATACTCCAATCTGTCCTCTTACAGCTGCCTCAGCAGTCAGCGCCTGAGATCCCTACACACACACTCACACACTACGTCAAGCCAGCCTTCAGTCTCACATGGATTTCTCGCATTTCTTGATGTTTTCATTTTACTTTGTTATTACTAGTGCCTGGAATGCTATTGTTTCTCTTTAGATGATTTTAAGAGAAGTCAGCAATCTGGGCTAACCCACCAATTTGGCAAGAAGTAGAAACTAAAAACTATTTCTGATGTTTACTTTTTGGCTCAGAATTTGTCATTCTTCTCAAATTCTTTTTCCCCCATTAATTTAATCATCTGTTCTACTGGGTGATATTTTAAAGGCCTAGATAGATGGTGGAGTTATTTATTCTGTTTGCTAAGGAAAAGAGCACAACTTAAAAACTTATCTTTATATTATGAAACCCAAAGTATTTCTGTCCAAATTCCATGTTTTCGGTGCAGTACATGAAATACATGGATAGACTAAAGTGCTTTCTGAAAACCCTTACAACTCTAAATCTAAATGCTGTCTAAAAAGTATGAATTAGTGTTAGTGGTCTAATTTTTTGGGTGACCTTATCTCACTGCAGGGAGCTCCCAGCATGACCTGTGGTAATTAGTAAAATTACTGTTAGGCTTTCCAAAGACAGGATTATAAACCGGTCTTTGTTTTTTTTCCCCCCCCAATTAGGGTGATTGGTCTACAGAATACACACATCAAATGACAAAAACATTTAACTTCGCTGGAGCATTTCTTTTCTGTTTTCATCATTGGAATTCATCACACATGCTTATAACTAAATAAAAACCAAAATATAACATGTGAATCACAAAATAAATTGTAATAAAACTGATTTTTGTTTCATTATATACATTGATCAAATAATAATACTTCATATTTGAAGAAAGTTCTACATAGTGAAAAAAAAATCTATCTACAGACATGTACTTATTTGGTATTACCAACAGCTCTGCAATTAGAAAATACAGTTATAGCATAACTTAAATACAGAACCTGAGAAGTTAAATAAGTTGTTTAACCTGATGCAGTAGAAATTTTTAGGTTTGAAATTAGAGCCCACATCCTACTACCTTTTTTTTAGGACTTGACTTTTCTATCATGCTACCAAATAAGATAAACAAAAAAAAGAGAAAGTTGAGTAGAGACAGAGAGAAAGTTGGTAAGAATAGAAAGAGAAAAAGAAAAATAGTTTATCTACCTTCTCCAAAACACATAATGTATTAAAAGGTTATTTATCTTTATCCAAATGTACTCTGTGATCAAAGGTACGTTATCTTCCAGAGTGTTAATGCCTGCAAAAATACACCCACATTACATGGACCTAAGAAACAAGGATTAATACTACATTTTTAATGTAAGCTGTAATTTTTAACAGGAAAATATTGTCTATTTTAATTATAAAATATTAGAATTCTTACCTAAAGTGGAGAGACTGAAATAGTATTGATATTTTATCTTTTCTTCATTTTAATAGTATAAACTCTTATTTCTGCTTTGGAAAGTGAGGAGTCAAAGTACACCTTTACAAAAGAAGAAATGTTTTTTATGGATGTATACCTATATTCCAATGCCCTCCTAAGATATGGCAGCTATAAATTTTAGAAAAACTTGTTGAATTTTCTATCTAGACATATAAATAATAACACTACATAGTTTTTATGGTGTCCTCTTTGCAAACGTAAATGAAACTGCTTAAGTCTGTTATTAGCAGCTAGAAAAGGGAAGGGAAGGAAAGAAAAGAAAACGGGATTAGAGCAGAAAGCATGGGAAAAATTAAGAGATTAGCATGACATATTTTACTAACTGCTTTGAAAGCATTACCTCATTTTATTTCTTGGTAGAAAATTATTAGGTAAATTGTTACTATCCATTTGACAAATGGGAAAACTATAGCTCCTAGACGTTAAATAATTTTAAGATCTTGCAGGGGATAGAGGATGGATTGGAATTAATAAAAAGAATTGTAATAAATCAACTGTAAAACACCCAGCAGCCCAAGAACAGAAATAGGTCATGCTATGGAATTCTAAAGAGAGATACTACTGAAACAATGTCCTGCAGTTGATGAAAGTGTAAAGTGAGAGGCAGTGTATTGTAGCTGGGTCTCCTTGGCTCAGGAAGTGACAGCCAAGATTCACACCACCACGGACACTCAAAATACAGAAAAGTAACCACTTTAGGAACTATGAAAAAGAGCACCTGGTTCTGAGAGGGTCTTCTACCCAATGATGTTGCGTTCTTATCTTGTTAACTGTCCTGAAGGGTAAATATATGCACATACCATCAATTCAGTGCAAGGCTCCCTAGGAAAAGGGGAAAGGTATAAATATTCCTCTATCTAATAATGGCCTCTGGAATTTCTGCATGGGTATTCAGGAACAAAACAAAAATAAACAAAATGTAACACCCTAAACTAACAAAGCCCTCAGCTTCCTCATATTTCAAGACAAATGAGGGTTTAATGGAAACAGTTATTTGCTTAATTATATTAACAATGTTAAGCTGCATACTTTTTAATATGAATCAGATTACACTTCTATTTTTTTTTCAAGGAAGATTTACTTTTCACTTCTGCAGGCCTTGGAGTCTCATGTTGGCTGGCTTGTGAGTGGGGTAGGAAGATAGCTGCACAGATAGGGAAAATTCTGAGCTAAAGGAGGAGGAAGACTTCACCTCTTTGGGCTGGACCTAAGAGAATCTCATCAAATTAAATTCCACTTTCATTTTTTGGAAATGCTGACAAGTCTCCCCTCAAAAATATTAATAAAATGTTTTTTCTATTTGCTTAAACCAAACTGAAGACTTTTATCTTTAACTGACATTTAGTTGAAATCATCTAATCTCTCTGGGTATGGAAATGCTACCTCATTCCTTGAGCGTCCAGAACTGTATCCAAAACCAAAACATGGTTGGAGTATTGCAGGAAATGATACAATGATGTTGCAAAGTGGGAAGTTATTAATGATTTCCATCAATATTTAAATAATTATTTATGTCATAAGCTCTGAAGAGTATAGAGATCTTTCCTTTCATTGAAAGATAACCCTTGAAAACTCAAGTGCTTACAGACAATGTTCTGGTACCTAAATATAACATTGCATCAGCTCAGTGACTTTTTATGAGAAAGACAAGAGAATGAAAATGACTAAAATTCAAAATGTTATACAGCAATTAAAAGGACCATTCCAAATCTGTCTATGTATCTTTAAATAAAAGGATAGAAAACGCATATAGAATGAGATCTTATTCCCAAGGTTAATGAAATTGTACTGGATGGAATACATATGGGTGGAGGGTTGGACTCGATCATAGTTAAGTTTTCTTCCATTTCTAAGATTACAGAACTGAGATTCTTTGAACTTACCTAAATATTTTGGATAAAAATATTCCTAGAAAGAAAGAAAAAAAATCTTAGCAAACCTAAATTTCACTGTAGAGTTAAAAGTTAATTTAAAAATGTTTTTGCATTAAAGATGCAAACAAATTACACATAACAGTCTTTTTCACATTACAATAGAGCATTTTTCTCTAGTAAAATATTTATCTGGAGTAGACAGCTAATAACATTAAGCCAGTAAGATGCTTAGATTTAAAGCAATATTGATCAATTAAATCACATTTCAAAAGCTTCTAATCTGAAAACAGGTTCCTTTGAAGATGTTGAATGTGATCATAAATGCCCCTGTTTTGTAAATCCTTTCATTTTTTCCATGATTACTAGATGCCTATTTGGTACATTTCACATCATGCTGATTACACATATCAGATTCAGTGTTGAATAACAGTAATACAATTTGAGTTAAAGTGGATATTTATCTTTCAGCATCTTGTGTACATGTAATCCCTTACTTATAAATTGGTTATGTATCAAGAATTTGTCTGTGAATCAGTAATTCAGACTACGGCATGCATTTTACCAAAAGGAGAAAAATGTTAAAAATGATTTCTGATGGTAAGGGCCCCAGGCTGGTTCACAAAAGCCTTCTCAAGCCATAATTGATCCAATGTGCAGCATTAATAACACAAGAATTTCTCATGAGAAAACAGTGTTTCTCCCCCAAACAGCCTCGAGTACAGAACATACCTCCATCCAGGACAGAGTTAAAGCCCTCAATCCTTCCTCCTCTCACATATAAACCTACACAACACTTCACTTTTCTACTAGTTTATAAGGATATGCTCTCCCTCTAAGCAACTGAGACAGCAGTGTTGTCGTCTGCAGAACAAAGGCCATGAGGATAAGCAATGATGAATGGGTTCAAAGGAGATAATGTAATAGGGAAAGGAATATATCAGGGACAACGTGGGAAGAAGCAATAGGGTGGTGATGGGGAATGTGTACCAGGGTATGAGGGATGTGGACAGGGAGAGTTTGGGGCAGATAGAAAGTGAGAAGCAATAACAAATGTCTTTTTCTTTCCTTTCATTTCTCCCACTTCTTCCTTCCTCTCTCTGTCTCCTCTTTCTTGTCTGTCAATAACGCCATTGCCAGAAGAGTGGAGGGGAGGAAACATGTAAACGAGTTTCTTTCTCCATTCTTTTCCCTCTCTCCACGTGTCTTCTGCCTCACTCCCCATTTGCTGTTCAGAGGCTAAGCTATGAGAACATATCTATAGGGTCAGAAACACATGCCAAATATTTATGAGTGATACATTAATATGAAATCTTGGGCATTCAGGCTTGCCTTGACATATTCCAGCAAAACAAAACAAAAGTTAGAGTGCGTAGGATAGAGAACGGGCAGAAGAATGGCAGATTGTTACTACTCATTGAAAGGGGAAGCAGATATATTGAGGTTTATTATATAGTTCTCTCTACTTAGGGATATGTTTTCAATTTCTGTAATAAAAAGAACTGTGTGTGTATATATATATGTGTGTGTATCTATTTCCTACACAATCAGAGTACATTGTTATATTGTGTGGAATAAAATATTTTTATCTTGTCACTTGCTTATCCACAGAAAGCAACAAAACTAAGAGGAGCATTTTGATTTAATCCTGGAGCGTATTAAAAATGAATCTTTGGGTACCTTGGGAAAAATTCCCTTTGAACCTATTACAGTAGGTGGAGGTAAGAGGACTAAAGGGCAGTCCCAGAGAATGCAAGTTAGTACTGTCTTGGACACGTTCTCTAACTAGAAACAAGTGGCTCCGACTTGTTTCTCATCTAGTCTCAGGGTCTCAGGAGCCGTGGCAGAGGTAAAGGGGGTACTTTGAATATATTCTCTCCCTCATTTCCTTTTAGTTCTATAGTTTATCTCGGGAAAAAGCATCTGCAGTAATCCTGAAAGTTATCAAACTTGAATTCTCAAGGTCACCCTCACCCTAATTCTTAGAGGCGCTACTGATATTCCTGCTACATGCAGGACATGTTAGAGAACATCCTTCTTTAGGAAAATTAGGGGACTAAAGATCAGATCTAGGGCTCCCATATTTCTGTATGATATTTAGGGGTCTTTAGGATTATATTTTTCTAGGCTAACTTGGAAAAATGTATACACTGAAAATATAAATTCTAACCCCAGGGATTATTGATGAAGTTAAGGTGGGCTCAGAAAACTTTCCAAGGGTTTATGGAATAAAGTAAAAATATCCTCAGGGAACACTGTGCTGTAATGAATTCTTCAGTAAGCATTCACTGAGTAGCTGTTATGTACCAAGCACTGGGTTAGAGACCCTGTTTTCTAAAGCTTGGATGAAAACGCCAATGGAGAGATTTAATGAAGTCTAGTGGTAACAATGCAGTCTCACACACACACACTCAAGATGCCTTGCCTTCACCAAATACTACAAAATTCTGGTTGGGAGAAAGTAGTTACAAACTATGAGGTTCCTACTATTTGCGATAAGTAGACATAACTGAATTATAGTTTGGTCAGAGCACACTGCTTTTGGCAAATAGTGTCTCTCTAACAAGTCAACTTTCCTTTGAAGGTACTTCCCCCTGAAAAGCTTCAGTGGTTACGTGCAGAAGGTGACATACACATTCATTAACTTTAAAAAGAAACACAAGGGAAAACAGATTCAAGTCGAAACGTCCCGTCTATAGTTGTATGTTGAGGTAAGCTAACTTACCAGTTTTCATGAATTCTTACCGTTTCAGGGTCATTTTCAAAGACCTCCCTGGCTTCTTCTTTGTTGCACAGCTCTTCAATGCATTCTCTTTCAAGATTACCCTTTTTCGTTTCTTCAAGCATAGAATTTGCACGGCGTTTCCTAACCAGGACCTGCGAAGCATGTTGCTTTGACAAAACTGAAAAAAAAAAAAGAAACTTTACATGAACAAATCTTTCATTTCTCCACCTAAAATATTTTATTAAACAATGAGAATTTAAACCATGTTCTGCCATAAATTGCATGACACTTAAAGTCAGTAGGGTTGAATTGAGGGAAAAATGCAGATTCACAGCACTTTGGTTAACAACTCAAAGAGCATTTGGTATGCAGCTCCAGCACTGTCTAAATGATCTACATAAATTATTCAAATTTATGCTTGAAGTCAAACATACCAGATGATAATTTAATGTTTACTTCATTATAACTACATTGGAAAAAACATTGTGCTGAAATGACTGTCAAAAGTCATGGCTACATCATCTTTAAAGCTAGGGTAACAAACTTTCTCAGTTTAAATGGAAAAATTGTGTAATCTCTGCGGAGACAGAGAAATGTAGGAATACAGTCCTATCAGCTATTTGAAAGACACTCAGCCTAAAACATTTGGTTATCTACACAAAAGGAAATAAAAATCCATGGCAATCGGAAGACCTTATGCAAAGCATAAGATACAGAAAGCAAAGAGAAAACAATTGGTAACTTGGACTACATAAAAAATTTTAAGCTGTTGACCAAAATTAACAGAACAAAGTTCAACATCAAGCAACAGAGTGGAGGAAAATATTTGCTTCATACAGAATAGAAAAAATTATATACAGAATTTATATAAGCAACTTTTGCAAATTAAAGAAAAAATAATATAATAATAAGCCAATTGATATAGGAAGGTGTGCATGGTTAAACACAAAATAATTTAAATAATAAAAATAAAATATAAACAAAATCATGTAACCATCACTATAGAAAAAAATTAAAATAGCCAAGAAACACATGAAAAGACCTTCAATACAAATTTTTTTAAATGATTGGATTTTTGCCTATCAGATTTGCAAAAATTTAAAAGACTAAACATATTAAGTATTGGTAAGTACAAGGGGAGACAAGTATTCTTGTACAATGGTGGTGGGAATATACTGATGGGTTTATATCTAAAGGTAATTTGGTAGTATCTGAAAATTAAAAGTACATATACTCTTCAACAATTCTACTTCTATGTATGTCCTACAGATATTCATGTGTCCTGGAAAAGTTATGTATATAATGTTTGCTGAAAGATTGCTTATATTATCAAAAAATTAGAGATGGCCTAAATAACTATCAATGGAATGAAAAAATTATATAATACAACTGTACTGTGGAATAATATGCAGCTATCAAAAACGAGAAAGATACCCTTACACTGAAGATCTCCAAGGTATATTATTAAATTAAAATTGCAAATTGTAGATGTCATACCTATAGCATAATTCTGTACATATCAGCCACACTGGTAGATATGTAAAAATCATGTGGATAAATTCATAGAAGAGAGCTTGGAAAGACATTCAAGCTACTACCTGCAATTATATTTGAAGAAAATCATGAAGAGTACGAAGTTTGGGCTTTATTATTTTAGTATGTGAGTAGAACATTGCTTTTTAATGAAAAATGTTTGTATCACAAGTAAAATCTACAAATACATTTTTTAATCCTTATTTTAACCACAAATGGTTTTTTCACTAAGAAAATAAGCAAGCAATATAAACAGCTACATTTATTTTTCTCTTGCTTCTCTTATAACCCAGTAAATAATAAGAAATAGATAAATAGAAGTTGAAAATAGAATGAAGAAAAAGAAAAGCAAAAGGACTAATTAATCAGTACTCACTATAATTATTAGTAGAATAATTGAACATCTTTAAAGGGTGAATGAGGTAATGTTACTTTATTTTTCTTACTTGCCAAAACAGGAGTTTAAATGTGATGATTAACTAACTAAAGTGTTTGAGTTACATTTTTAAACCTGTTTCTCACCATCTTTATCACTTCCCAAGATCAAGATTAAATCAAGGCTGTATGTGTCTAAAGGATGCTATCCTATAAGCATGCTACCTGCCAAGTGTATTGCTGACTGATAAATGGCAGGGCAATCAACAAGAGTCTGACATCGCCAATTATCTCATTAACTTGAAGTAGTTTTAAGCACACTACCTGATAATAAATATGAAAAAGAAATTACGTGGTTCTGTAGTGGACAAGTTTGGTATCTTACTGTCCTTTACAAAATAAACCCATCCGTCTAACAGAGTCTGCTTTCCAAAGTGTCCACTATTCCTTGTCAAAAAGATATAAACATGACATCACAGATCCAAACTAAGAACTACAGAACTGTAGGGTAAGACAAATAAATGGTTAGAAGTGTTTTTATCAGCTGACTCAAAGTCTTTCTGCCCAAAAATATCTACCCTGCTGGCATACAGGAATGTTTAAAAAGTTCCATTAATTATCATAATAATAATCATGGCACATAAGCATGTAAATGCTGTTTTTTCATTATCTCCTATTAATCCTACTCACAACTGATTCTAAGTAGACAGTAATTTTTCCATTCTATACATGAACAAACTAAAACTCAGAAGAAGTTGAGTTTAATTTCACCAATTCACACAACTGACAAGAGTCAATCAAGCCTGCCTCCAAAATCGTTTCTCTTTTTGCATTACCACATTGTTTCTAACCATTTGTTTCACTTCTTTAGATTAAAAAGTTTTTCAAGAAAGTCCTTGCTAAAACCCAACTATGTTGCTTGAAAAGTGTTACATCCAGATTCAAAATTTTAAGGTTATAATGTTATAATGTTTAGTTAATGAGCCTTTCAAGATTAGAAATATGACTGAATCTGCTTGATTTTTTTAAACTTATCTGAGTCATTCCTTTTTCAAAATAGTGACTATAGAAATTGAACAATTAGGTCAATAACAACCATTGTGCAGACTTTAACTATAATTCTTTTTTGAAATTATCTTCACAGCCTTCATATATTCCCTTTAATATTTTCTGTGGGAGGAAACCTTTTTTTTAGCATTAATTTTTAGCATTAATTTGATTGTAAAGTAAATTACTGTTGTTGGTGCTTCATTTAAGTGCCTGTAATAAGGATAGTGGGGAGCATCAACTCCACTTAAAGGAAAATTCCCCCACTGTTCAATAAAGTTAGACCTTGGTTAATGGTTAATAAAAAATTTTAAAAGCCCCTTTCCCACTTAGTTGTCCAAGCTTGCTACCCTCCATTCAGGAAGTTCAGGACCACAGATCTGCAGGTTGTCCAAAACGGATCAGTCTGATGGAGGAGGTCCAATCTTTATGATAGTTCATTCTCTGAACCTCTTCCGTTCTACTCTTTTGTCCTTTACAAAGATGGTTCTCACATTTTTCCTTCCAAAAGCTCAAAGCTTATCTCTTTTTTAATTCTCCTTTGGCCTTATTTGGCATCCCAAGAATGAAAAACTGTCCCTAAAAAAACATATTTGAAAAGAGAATCTTGGGCTAGCATTTGTTTTGGCAGAGTGCTTGAATCTTTGTTTCTTCCTCAGCGTGGGACGAGGTCAGGGAAAATAGCATTCAATATACAAACAGAACAGTTAGATAATACATTATGATATAATTGTGACTCTGATGTCCCAACGGTTGAAATGGCATATTCTGCCTAATCAAAGACTGATAAAAATAGAATTGCACGTAATATTGAAAAACTTTTAGTTAATAATGATGAGAAAACATATGGCCAGATATTAAAATTTTTATTTTAAATAATTTCCTATTAACTAAGTGTAAAACTTTTCATTTTTTACCATAAATATTTCTACCACAGATGATTTACAGTTCAGAAGAGGTATTAAAAATGGGAAGATTGCAAGGACTAAGATAAACCCAAAGACAGATTTTTAATTAGGCATTCATCAGCCTACACAGTTATTACCAACATAAAAACTTATGTTAGCCTTCAGAAATAAATGCTATGTCTGTATGTATGTTATACTTCAATATTAAAAAAAGTTTATTTTTTTTTAAAAAGAGAGCTAATATACTTGGTTTTCTCTAAATTTCAAATTTTGTTTTATATTGAGGACTACATTGTTGACCAACTGATTCTTCTCATATTATTATATTAAGACTTAGAAACATGTTTTAAAAAAGTATTCTGTAAAGGTGAACTATGCCCCTGTCTTAATAGGCTGACGAGAATAATAATAATAATAAATAGGCTGATGAGAAATAATTTAAGAGAATCAAAGATCATAAGAGGTAGGTCTCGATTGTGTTTAAATCTGGGAAAGAAAAAGAGGGAATAACCTGTGAATTACATGTTGCACATATAAAGGTGAGTTCTAAAACTTTTGATTAGAAGGGGCGAGGGAAGGGTTGGCATTTATTTAGAAGTAGGAAAGCCACTAGTGGCATTAAAAAATGTGACCATTGACCCCCATTCTGGAACAAATCAATGAATGAGTAGGGAAACAATGTCTGAACTGTTTAGCCACAACAGAAATGAAATGGACTTCTCCTAACTTGAAGATTTAATTGTAACTAATTTACAGCCCCTAGTCTAGGGGAAAAAAAAGAAAAAGAGTAAATCACTGCCAATCCTCCCCAACATTAAACCTTTGCTTTAGCCATAGACAGAGAAAGCAGCACATTTTAGCTATTTCTCCCAAAATAACAAATACTTCTATCCAAAAGACAGAACAAGCAGCTTATTACTCAGAAACAAAAACAAAAACAAAAAGCAAAACACTAAAAACTATTTCTGTTATTTCATTTGCTTGCTTTTGGTAAAGTGATCAATCAAGGTACCCCATTTGAAGGACCTCAGGGTTCAGATTTTGTCAAGGTATGAAGATGAATTTTCTATAGCCCTCTCTTTTCTTCTCTAGACCACTACGCTGCTATACTTTCTGAGGCTACAGTGGGAGGTCTCTTTTTAGGATGTGCAGTGGATCATCACATAATCAGTTTGCTTTGTTTTTTAATCTCCTATACTTTAGGACACCAAAACACCATCTGATTTGATGTCACGTACGAAGAGGTTACAGCACAGTAAATGTTTTGTTTTTGTTCTATTTGACCTATTTTGTTAGGGTGGCATCAATTAATATTATTAGTTCACTGGCCTGTGTCTGTATTTATGTTTGGAAAAGCAAAAGGCAATAATGAGAGAGCTGGCCTAATTCTGCAATTCCCCACTTCCTGCAACATCTTCCAGATCTCCCCAATAAGTAAGTCTGAAGTGTGCTTAGAGGCTTAGAAAGAATTTAGCTCTCAATGGCTTGCTTCCTTTTTGATTCTTATGATATTATTACTGTTATTATTATTGTTATTATTATTATTATCATTATTTATTGAAGTATAGCCAACTACTACTATGTGTCAATTTCTAGTGTACAGCATAATGTCCCAGTCATGTATATATATATACATATATTCATTTTCATATTCTTTTTCATTAAAGGTTGTTATAAGGTATTGAATATAGTCCTCTGTGCTACACAGAAGAAATTTGTTTTTTATCTATCTTTATATATAGTGGTTAACATTTGCAAATCTTGTGTTGATTTTTAAATTTTTTCCTTAACAGAGGTACTGGGGATTAAACCCAAGACCTCATGCACACCAAGCACATGCTCTCCCACTGAGCTCTATCTCCTACCCCCAACATTTGAAAATCTTAAAACTCTCAAATTTATCCCTTCTCACCCCTTTCCCCCCAGGTAACCATAAGATTGTTCACTATGACTGCAATTCTGTTTCTGTTTTGTAGATGAGTTCATTAGTGTCCTTTTTTCTTTTTTCCCCCAAATTCCACATATGAGTGATATCATATGGTATTTTCCTTTCTCTTCCTGGCTTACTTCACTTAGAATGACCATCCCCAGGTCCATAGGATATTATTATTTTTAAGTGCTAAGGTGGAAATGAGATTATTTCAAATATTGGTAAAGCATCAAGTAGGTATTTATAATTCAATACAATTCCTACCAGCTTTTCAGAACTCCCTGTTGACTTTCTAAAAGGATATAAGACACAGTCTAAATGACAAAGGAGTAAAATACTAACTTATTAAGAAAAGGAGGGAAAATAATTGAGATAAGGAGTCAAGGAAAAGAAGGAAAATAAAACAGGTAATAAGGAAAGGTGCATTTAGTACACAGAAACTCAGGCCAACTTAAAAAAAAAAGGTAAAAACAAAGTAAATAAACAAACAAACAAAAAAACATAACTCTCCCCAAAGGAAACTCTTTTACACTGTTGGTGGGAATGTAAATTGTTTCTACCACTATGGAAAACAGTATGGAGGTTCATTAAAAAAAAAAAACTCTAAAAATAAAGTTATCATATGATCCAGCAATTCTATTCCTGAGTGTATATCAAGAAAAAAATGAAAACTCTAATTCAAAAAGATACATTCACCCCAATGTTCATAGCAGCACTATTTACAATAGCCATAACATGGAAGCAGTCCAAGTGCCTATTAATAGGTGATTGGATTAAGAAGATGTGGTATATATTGACAATGGAATATTATGCAGCCACAAAAAGAATGAAATATTGCAATCGGCAGCAACATGGATGAACCTAGAGAATGTCAGACAGAGAAAGACAAATACTATATGATATCACTTACAAGTAGAATCTAAAAAAGGATACAAATGAATCTATGTACAAGACAGAAACAGATTTACAGACATGGAAAACAAACTTACGGTTACCAAAGTGGGTGGGGGGACAAATTAGGAGTATGGAATTAACAGATACAAACTAGTATACATAAAATAGATAAGCAACTGAATAGCACAAGGAATTATACCCAGTATCTTATAATAACCCATAATGGAATATAATCTGCAAAAAAACCAAATCATTATTGTAAATTAACTGTATTTCAATTTAAAAAAAAGAATTGAGGTGGGGGAAACTACCTCTCCCCTTCCATCGCAGCAGATAAAAATTAAACATTTATATTCTATTTGATGAGAAATTATGGACTGAATGTTTGTTTTGCACCCTCCCCCGATCCCAGCAAATTCATATGCTGAAGCAGTAATCCACAGTGGGGCTGTTTTTGGAGATGGGGCCTCTAAAAAATAATTAAGGTTGAATGAGGTCATAAGGGTAGGACCCTGATCCCATAGGATTAGTGTCCTTATAAGAAGAGATACTAGAGAGGTTATTCTCTTTTTCTCCCTGCACGTACATATGAACCAAGGGAAGGTCAGGCGAAGACACAGCAAGAAAGCAAGATCTGCCAGCCAGGAGGGGAGCCGTGACTAGAAACTGAATTGGCCAGAATCTTGATCTTGGACACTCCAGCCACTGGAACTGTGAAAAAAACAAATTTTTCTGGTTTAAGCCATGTAGTCTGTGGCATTTTGTTAGAGCAGGGCAAACAGACTAATATATAATGCAAGGAAGCTAGTGACTATTTCTAGTTGCTCTTTAAAGACATGGAAAGTGGCGTTTATGCTGATGCTGTCAGATAGCATTTATCTATTCTCTCTCCAAGATGGTATAAAAGTGATGAGAAGAAAAAAAAATTTTTTTAAAAAGAATAACAACAGTTGAGAGAATGGAAAAGGTCATTGTTAAGAGAAGTGATTTCAACAAATTCTCCAGGATGGAAAAGTGATGTAAACCTGTTGATGAATAAAACAAAGGCAAGACAGCCTTGATCCAAAATGCATACACAGAAGTACAAGGCAAATAAGGACCTTTTTGCCTTTTGGAAATAAGAGGTCTCAGAAAGACTGCAATACACCATTAGCAGGAGAGTGGGAGAAAGGCAACTAGGACCAGGAGGATTAATTTGAAAGTCCAGCGATGACGCACAGTACTGGTTTTCCAGGTCCCTGGTTTCCCAGTACATCCCAAAGTACATGAAGCAGAACACTCATAGTAGGCCCAACAAACATACTATATAAATGAATCAACTAATGAGTGTACATGGAGCTACCTGCTAACTCTTCCATTTAGAAGAAAGACTAGCAGGAAACCAGACCGATACCTATAACAGCAGAAGAAACCCACACAAATCTACTAAAACCAACCTGATATTGTTGCTTAAATATGAAGAGGCAACCAAGAATCATGAGAAATATGGAGGAAAAAATTAACAGCTACCAGCAGCATGAAAAAGAAAACTGACAAAGGGGGAAAAAAAAGTAATTCAGAGAAGATAACTTTAAGAAACTTTTTATAGTCCAATGAATATCTTCATAGTGCCTTAAGATAATACATTCATGAAAGAAGGGGATGAAAGTTAAATCAAAGAAAAAAAAATACTTCAAGAAATTTACAATATGATTTTCAATAATAAAAGTTTGAGAGAAAAAGTTAAAGAAATCTCCTGGAATACAGAGCAAAATTCAGAAACAAGTCAAAGTCATAAAGGATCATTTCTGGAGGAGTTCTAGAAAGAAAACAAGATTTGGAGGAAAGAAATTATCATAAAAGTAGAAAAATTTTCAGAGCTGATGAGAAAGACTAGTCTTCATGTAAACAGAGTCTACTGAGTGCCAAATAAAATGAGTGAATAAAAAGCAAATTTAGACATAGCATGACACAAGTTTAAAACACCTAGCAGCAGAAAAGCTCTAGAATCAATTGATAGTAAGAATGGCCATCAGATTAATGGTACAACTCCATTAGAATCACAAAGCAATTGGAATCTCTCTCTCCTTCCACTTACAGAAGAGGCAATGATTTTAGTCTTTAAAATAAAACCTGAAAACTAGGGAGATACTGCTTGGGACGGATCCATGTGTGTCATTAAGATGACAAGAGCAGAAATTCCAGTCACTCCAACCTTGTCCCAGTTACAATTTAGAAGAAAGTGGGTAAAGCAACTAGAAAGACTTATTTTCTAAAAGTAATGCCCTTACCTTGACAATCTGCCCTCCCCTAGTTCCCACACAGGCTCCTAATGAGAAGCCTGGCTATTGACACAACTGCCTACTTACATGGAATTAATGAGTTTCCCCAAAGGACCATACTATTAGAAAAGCAGACCTAAACAACCACAGAGGAATCCTATGCCATACACCTAGCCTATCTAATCAACTTGGCGCTGTCTTCAAAAAATATGAAACAACAGCCAAAGATCACCAGATATTCGTATAAAATTAATAGTATGAAAGAGGAACATACAGATCCCAAATAAAATAGTGGTAATTGAAGATACAGAAGATAACTTTAAAAAATTTGTAACTAATATCCTAAATAAACTGAGAAGATCAGGCATCCATAAAACAAAAGTAGGCTGCTATGAAAAAGGAGAAATAGAGAACTAAAATATGATTTTAAAGGAAAAAAATTAATGTATTAACTGAAAAATAGAATGGACTACTCCCCCCCATGCCAAAATTGTCAGCTCTTTTTTATCCCTATTGCACTGACAAAGATTTAAAAAGAAGTTAGTAGCCAATGCTGGCAAAGATGAAAGCAATTAGGCACTCTTAAAATATCTACTTTTATAAGCAGATTTCCAGGGACAAATCTCACAATGTGTCTTTAAAATCTCCATAAGAGGCACACTCTTTGGATATTCAGCTAACAATTCTATTTCTAGGAAATTAACCTGAGGAAATGAACATGGACATATATAAAGAAGTATATATGAATATATTCATCACAGTACTATGGATATAGGCAAGATATTGGAAAAAATGTAAGTGTCAAAAATATGGTTTTGGTTAAATATTATGACTACATGATGGAAAATTACGAATCTATTTTAAAGTATGACATATTTTAATTTACTGATATGAAAAAATCATCATATTTAGGTGAAATATCAAGTCATAAATAATATGTAGAGCACAGCTTCATTCTGCATTTATATATTTTAATTTCTAAGAATGTATGGATACAGACAAAGGAGCTTAGAAGAATATAAAGCAAAATGTTACACTGGTTTCTGGCTAGTAAAACTACGAATGCATTTTTTTTAGCACATATCTGTTTTCAAAAATTAGATTGCATCAAGCATGGATCATTTGAATGGTTTAACAATGTTAGTGAGACAGTAGGATATAGCTAGCAGTTTAAAATGGAGAATGATGTCCAATGAGGCGAGAAGGTCAAAATGGAACCCTGGGACTCTCCAACATTTAAGGACAATCAGAGATCATCAAAACAGTAAAAGCAGAATTAGTAATACATATGTAGAGAAAGAAAATTTGAAGAAATGCTTATAGACATGAAAGGAGGTCAATTTCAAAAGGTTAAGTTTCCATCACACCAGTCAGAATGACCATCATCAAAAAGTCTACAAATAATAAATGCTAAAGAAGTTGTGAAGGGAACCCTTCCTTACTGTTGGTGGGAATGCAAATTGGTGCAGCTACTATGGAGAAAAGTATAGAGGGTCCTTAAAAAACTAAAAACAGAGTTACTACATGATCCAGCAATCCCACTCCTGGGCACATCCAGAAAAGATGAAAACTCTGATTTGAAAAGATACATGCATACCAATTTTCACAGCAGTACTGTTTACAATAGCTAAGACACTGAAGCAATGTAGTGTCCATCAACAGAGGAATAGATAAAGAAGATGGTCATATGTGCACGCACGCGTGCGCGCGCGCGCGCACACACACACACACACACACACACACACACACACACACAGGAATATTACTCTGCCATGAAAAAGAATGAAATAATGCCATTTGCAGCAACATGGATTGACCTAGAGATTATCATATTAAATGAAGTAAGTCAGACAGAGAAAGACAAATACCATATGATATCACTTATATGTGGAATCTAAAAGAATGATACAAACGAATTTATTTGCAATACAGAAAGAGACTCACAGACATAGAAAACAAACTTATGGTTACCAAAGGGGAAAGGTGGGGGAGGGATAAATTAGTAGTTTGGGATTAACAGATACCCAAGGTCCTATTGTATAGCGCAGGAAACTATATTCAATATCTTGTAATAACCTATCATGGAAAAGAATCTGAAAATGAACATATACATATATACATGTAACTGAGTCACTATACTGTACACCAGAAACTAACACAACATTGTAAATCAACTATATTCACTTAAAAAAAAAAAAGATGCTTCAACAGTATCAAATGTTGCAGAGAAGTTATTAATAATAATTACTATTATTTAGGATGAGAGTTAAAAAGTATCCAGTCAGTTTAATAATAGGATCACCATTAAGATTCTCAGACACTAATACCAGTGGGAGATTGAAAAGAGAGGAAATAGAGACCCCTAGAATAAACTATTTCTTCAAGAAGATCAAATGAGAATGGGGGGAGGGTAACAGCTCAGTGGTAGAGCTGGTTCAATCCCCAGTACTCCACTAGAAAAAAAAATCAAATGATAATAGAAAGAGAAAGAGAGTGGATAATAACTTTACATAGAAGCAGAGCAAAGCTAACATTTCCCTAAAGTCAGGAAGGTGCATCACAGAATAGCTGTGAGACTCAAGGACAAAATGCCAAATATGCTATTTTGAAAGATACAAAAGTAACATATAATTGCAGGAAGTTAAAATTTTACCATTTTATGAATATTTTAAAGCCAGTGTTCTTGAATATGTCCTTTTAAAGTCCATTCCAAAAAGTGGATATGAAGGCTAATAAGGATCATGTTAATGATGGTAATGTCCCAGATCCAGTGAAAGCTGGTTCCTATAACCTCACTCAGAATCTACCTAGATGAATTATCCTTATTTCACTTCCTCTCAAGCCTCAAGAATTCAATTTCTGTATTTAGAACAATGTAATACAAATAAACCTCTTAAATAAAAGGGTTATTTCCAATGCTAGAGCTAGTAACAGTTAATTTATTATTGTATCATTAAAAAAAACTGCAACTTTAAAAAATTAAAGCAACTTTTGCAGTTTAAAGTTGAGTTTTAGAAACACCAGTTCCTAAGGTCCTCTGTCCACCTCACATCTAATAATTTCTTACCAGAGACCTTCCCCACAGCTGCGTTCTCGTGCTGTGGGGTTCAGCCTCTTTGCTCCCTTCTCTGACATCTTCTCCCCTTCTCTCTCCCTGGCTGCCATCCACTGCCACCCCACCCACTTTCTGTTCACTTCTTACAGAATCATTTATCTATCTTCTGCACTGTGGCCTGATAGACCAGAATGACTCGGGCTTTAACTGTGTGTAGAAGTTACCTGAGGGTCTTGCTAAAATACAAATTCTGGATCAGTAGGTCTGTGGTGGGGTCAAAGATATTTCATTTCATTTCTAATAAACTCCTGGGCAATGCTGCGGCTGGTCCATGGACTACACTTGATTAGCAGAACTACAGACCATGTTCTCAGGACTTGACTTTCTAATCTAAAGCCATTTTTTCAAGGCAATTTCTAAAATAATAACAGTTCTCACCACAGGAATAATTTCAAGATCCAATGTTATCATATTTTTTTTTCACCCTACCACATTAATAACCAACTCAATGTCATTATCCTAAGTCCCCAGCGGGTCTACTAGCATGCATAGTTAATTATGCCCACTCTCTAAATTTTATTCAGAGTTAAAAGAACCTCACACTCCGTAAAATATATTACCAAAGGTTAAATAGGTAATAGGTATTTGCATCTCTTTCAAAGGAATAAATAGTAATCTTACCCTTAGAGAAAAAAATCTGTAACAGGAACAATGCTGACCAAATATTCCATGTGCTTCCTTGGGCTGGGGCTATTTAAGTTAAAAGCAAGTGTGAGTTTTTGTCACTTCCATGCTAAGACAGTTAATAACAAGTACGCCTCCGTTCTTGCGGGGGGGGGGGGGGGGGGGGACATTGGAAGCCATGTGTTCCAAATGGCATAACTAAAGATGTAAGAGATTTACACAAACCACATTGGGCTTTACATGATTAAAAAATAAACTCTTATTTTGCTAAGCCACCAAGATTTGGTGATCTGGGAATTAATTTGAAGATTTGTGGATTAAAATGTCATCACTCCATAGCATATCTTACCCTAACTAGCATAAAATTATGAAAATTTAAACTAATGCCTGTAACAGGATATTCAATAATGTGCTAATTTGCTTCTTCATTAATTCTAAAAATTAAGAGGGTTCTAATGAAAGTAAAAAACACATAGATAAGATAGATAAACTTCAGTTTATTCCTTAAGTAAAACAACCAATAAAGCAAAAGAATTTTTTAAAAAAGAAGCCCCAAGTGTATTTCAAGTTTAAGAGAATAGCAATCAAGAAAGTAACAAACTTCTAAATTATCTTTTAATATAAATGGGGATATAAAGATCCCAAAAGCATTATCACACACCGATCCATGATACAAAAAAAAAAAAAAAAGACAGAGAGAGGAACAGAATCTTATAAAATATCGTAAAGTCTGAGAAGAATTTGTACAGATCATCTTGCATGGTGATGGGAGGACTGGAATGTGAAAAGATCACAGAGGAGAGAGGACACAGAATGACCCTTTTTGAGAAGAAGGGCAGGGAAAGGTTATTTGGAGGAAAAGATCTGGAAACCTCCAGATCATGAGCCTCGCACACCACCAGGGTCAGATTTCAGAACCAGAAGTAAGAGATTAGAAGCATCAGCAGATGCCTCCTCCTATCTTTTAGATGCAAACTGCCATGAAGTAGAGAGGGTCACCCGGTGGGAATGGTGGGTGCCCTCAGGAGCTGATAGCCTGAGCTCTACAGCTGCCAGAAATTGAATTCTGCCAACATTTGGTGAGTTTGGAAGAGGATTCCTAGCTTCATTTGAGATCTTGGCTCTGATTGACCCCTTGATTTTAGCCTTGTGAGAACCCTGAGCGGCTCCTTGAACTTGGACCTGGACTTCTGACCTATGAAACTATGAGATAATAGGTTTTATTGTTGTAAGATACTAAGTTTGTGGTAATTTGTTACACAACAATTAGGATACTGATACAAAAAGGCATCTATAATTTTGAATCAGGCTGAATGTATTAATATTGCTAATTTCATTCCATGTGTTAGCTAGGGCCACCAGCTTCAGTTCTAACAGTTGGCTTGGTTGCCTAATGCCATCCCAGATAAACCCCTGGCACATACCGAACAACACTGCAAAGCTAGACATAATATAAAAGCTTGGCATAATATAAAAGTGCAAAGCTTGGCATAATATAAAAGAAAAAATACACAAAGCTGGAAGACAGACATTCTGGCTTGAATCATTCATGTGGTTCCTACCTATTCACCTCCTCACTTATCCATCCTACCCACTGATACAGAAGACATATATACATGTATATATATATATTTTTTCATGATTATTTTAGCAGTAGACAGTTGAGGAAATCATTGGAATTTTAAAAAGCATTGTAAAATCAGAAACCCTGCTGGGAGGGCCTGCAAAGGAAATGGGCTCTCAGATGTCAGGTAGAATGGGGGGAATCTGAGGCACTGAGCTTAGGTAGCAGCCCAGACTGACCTGAATCAAAGTCAGAGAGAGCACAGTGATCAAATCTTGGAGAAAGGGTTAACACGCAAAGATCTTCCAAGAATGAGAAAGAAAGACAACCCACAAAATTCTTCACTGAGGTTTTCACCCCCAAACTCTATGGGTTAGCAAATCGAGGTTGCAGAGTCTCAATGTAAAGAAATCACCATCTCTTCCTAAAGGCCAATCTTGAGTCAGTGGATGGATCCAGGACCTCGTGAATGAAGGAGAGGGGGGATGCCCTTGAAGAAGCATCCGTAAACTTTTCTCCTAGTTTTCTTCTTCAAAGCAAAATAAATGCAACGGATAACTGCACTAAAGAAAATGATTCCCAAAACTGGAGTCATTATTAGATACTGGCATTGAGGAGGCAAAACACCTAAGAGTAAGGTATGCAGTTTAGAACTGAGGTTTATGCGGCTCAGTTGATAAATGGAATTCTGTCCTGAAGGTACCTAACTATAGGCCCAATCAGACTCAGTCTTCAAACCAATTCCTTCCCCAGGCCTGAGAGCACTGAGCTATTTTCAGCAACAATTTGGTCACATTGGAATATTCCTGCCCAAGTGAAAGATGTTGCTATCAAATCTGGGTGTCTGTCACTAAGATGGAAGAACAGATTTTGATGCACCTTGCATTCTGGGGGTATATTTCATCTTTAGATGTTCTGCTCTGATCTTTTTACAGTATGAGTCCAAAAGCTGCCAAATGTAGGTGGGAACCAAAATAAGAGAATGCCCCCTGGTTAGTTCAAAATTCATCAAGCAGTCTGTCATGCAGCCTAACCAATGACCAATCAGATCCAGTTGGGTTCCAGTGGTCTACAGATGGCAGGGTACTCTTGAGAGACCGTAGCAAGTCCCGGAAGAAGGATTTTAGTAGAGATCCCTATGAGTTGGGAGGAGTTCACATTTCCTTCAGCAATTATTTTCCCTTTGAGAGACTGTTCCCGATATCCTTCAGGCTTTCATGGGCCTGAAGATCAAACTGCAGGATACTTCATGATTTGAACAGCTCATCATGAGCTAGATGCTGTGTTTTTCTTCTAGCCATAAATTTAGTTGTGACAGCAGTTCAGTGGTGAAATGTTCGAATGGTATGAATGGAATGAGCCCCAAGCACCACTGAGTGGCCTGTGCGGGTTGCTCGCTCTCCTGACTTCTTTCTCTCCTTCAGGTTCCTTTTATGGACTCACGCGGAAAGGCCTGTGACCCCAAAGATGAAAATGAAGAGATGCTCCAGTGTGACATGCCAGCATGAACCAGAGGTAGGCCTGCTATGAAACTGCACCCAGAAATGAACAAATTAACAAACTCCAGCCTCTCTCAAGGGTGATCCTGAAAAGCACTGGAGAAGCAAAACCTTCTCTACAAGCAGAGAGATAAGCAGTATTTCTCACTGTCCACTTTGCTTAGAATGAGAAATTATCTGAGATCAGGGTCTAGGCTACTTTCTCAACGGTTACAAATGGTCTGTCCGGTTGTTAAGAGACCTGTGAAGAGTTAGATCTTAGGCCTAAAAACACGGATGTTTGAGCAAGAAATGCCCAGAGCTGAGAATACTTCTGTTCCAAGTAAATGTTCACAGATAGCCCCATACCAGAGAGGTTCTTAAACGTAAGTGGGGACAGAATGGTCCACTTAAGGACTGTCAGCTGTGTTTCTTCTCAAGGTAATCGAGTGCAAGGCTCATGAACTCAAAAATCTACAAGCACTAGATAGGTGCCATAAACAAGGGAAGAGGCTTGGTGACACAATGATGGATGCTCAGAATTATGGCAAACTGAAGAGGGGACAGTCTATCTAAAGAAGGTAGCTCTGGGGGGAGGGGGGTGGGAAGGGACAGACTGGGAGTTTGAAATTTGTGATACTGACAGGCAAATGTAGAATAGATAAACAAGACTATACTGTATAGCACAGGGAAATATAGACAAGATCTTGTGGTAGCTCACAGTGAAAAAGAATGTGGAAATTAATGTATGTATGTTCATGTATAACTGAAAAACTGTGCTCTACACTGAAAATTGACACAACATTGTAAACTGACTATAACTTAATAAATAAAAATGTTAAAAAAAAAAAAAGAAGGTAGCTCGGAATCAGCTCTAGCTAAACTGTGCTATGTTGAAATGTGCACCCAGTGTTGCCAGATCTTCCTTTGTTTTCCAAGAGAAGTCATGAAACCAAATTTTTAGATGAACTTTTCTGATTTTTAAGTTGCCATGAGGGTGAACACACAAGTCTGTGGGCACATATGGCCCTCAGGCTGCCGCTCTGCGTCACCCGGTCTAATATCTGTTCAATAGTCATTAAAAAGTAGCTATGGTCGCAGGGATAGAGGCTACATGTAGACTCACCCTCACAGATTTTCCCTCACAAATGTCCCCCTACTAAGAAAAACACCAAATCTGTTAGCAGAATTGCTGCTTATTTAGCTGTTGGAAACTGGGCAGATTACTAAATCCAATCAGCTACCTGGTGAATGGCTGATAAGTTAGGGTACTTTTTTTCACAGAAAAAAAAGCAGCAATTTGTACTCAGAGGTAGAGACATTTATTCTTTATTTGGATTTAGCTTTTCCATCAGCACCACTACTGACAGACTCATTCAATGCTTCACGCTAAGCAATACAGCTTTACCTCTAAATAAGAAATTAACTCCACAATTAAGGAAATACGTCAATGGGATGATTATTACGGTTTTCATTGGTTTTATTATGTACTCTAATACCTGGAAAGAGCTAGCCTTATGGAATTATGAACTGACCAACTATTGAGGGCTCAGTTACTGCCTTTTGACACACAATTCTATCTTCCAAAATATGGCAAAAAAAAAGAGGTACATTTTCTGAATAAGCAATCATTAATATACAGTGCTTTTTTCTCCTAGAGCCAAAATCCACAGGTCAGGAATGAAAGTAGAAAGGGAAGAAGTACTTGTCATGATTTGATGGTTAGTGAACAAGTGGAATTGTGTCTGCTATAAAAATGGTGCAGTCCTAATCCCCCAGACCCTGTGACCATGACTTTCTTTGGAAATAGGGGCTTCACAGATGGTCAGATTAAGAGAAAGTCCTACTCCAATATGACTGGTATCCTTATGAAAAGGAAAAATTTGGAACAGAGATAAACATATATAGAGGAAAGATAATGTGAAGACATAAGGAGAATGCCATCTAGAAGCCAAAGAATGTTTGAGGCTACCAGAAGCTAAGAGGGAGGCGTGGAACAGTCCTCAGAAGGAATCAGCTCTGCTGGCACCTTGATCTCAGATCTCTGGTCTCCAGAACTGTGGGACAATGAGTTCAGCTATTTAAGCCGCTCCATTTGTGGTACTTTGTTATGGCAGCCCTGAGAAACGAATTCAACGATCTATTCTCAATTATTTTGCTTTCTTTCTTTACAACTAGGTTCTGCTCATCCAGAAACTGGGACCTCAGGAAGAAATGCATTCACTGTGACACCTAACATACTTCCCACTTAATCTGAAGCTGAGACTGCTATATGGCCACTTCAAGTTCTTTATTCTTGTAGGAAAAAAAGGAAAGAGTTATGCTAGAATGACAATAATTTACACAAAATAGTGCTGCTGCCACATACACATCAGGGTCAGAAGAAGTGCTGCTTCTCCAGGATGACTACTATACACAGTAGAAATTGTAAAGGAAGAGAGATGGATGCAACCATCCACAGGCAGGGCTCAGATTCTTCCTGAATAAGGACCTGGTTCATCTCATTGAGCAGACAAAAAAATCAAGCATGAGTTAGACACTGACAGGCATATGTAGAATAGATAAACAAGATTATACTGTATAGCACAGGAAAATATATACAAGATCTTGTGGTAGCTCACAGCGAAAAATAATGTGACAATGAATATAGGTATGTTCATGTATGACTGAAAAATTGTGCTCTACACTGGAATTTGACACAAGATTGTAAAATGACTGTAACTCAATAAAAAAAAGGTCAAAAAAAATCAAACATGAGGAACTGCCTAAAAGCAAGAGGCATATGAACTGAGTAGTGAAGGAGGAAGTCATAAATACCAGCTCTGGCTTCAAACCAAGAGAGACAGGCAAGCCCTAACGCCAGTAACTGTATTCCTTTGCTTGTCTTTTTAAAATTATTTTTGGCATACAGGATGTTTTGGGTTACTACGATGTATCATTTCATCCATAAAACATAGCACATCGACATAGGATTGTGACAGAACTAGAGGAGGCATGGACATCACCCGATGGTACCACCCTAGGAAACAGTAGCCTTGAGCCTTCTTCTCCCAGTGTATTGAGTGGAATTTATTGAGGAGGACGTCCTTTCTACTGAACATTAGTTATTTGCATTATATTAGAAGTCTCTGCATCATATCTGAAATACTTTCAAATGGTATTTATGGAAAGCAGGGCATGTGTGTATGTTGTACAGCCAATAATTAGAATGTGTAGATTCCTCTTTTTTCTGAGACAGGAGGGAAGGGGGCCGGGCATAGTCATTAAAAGGATGACACAGCAATTGAGGATAGGATATAAACTATTTAGAACCAACTAGGCCCAACTTGGCTCAAGATGGCAGAAGACTTAACTTCCAGTAGAACTTGAGCCTTATTATAGGTTCACTGTAATACATTAGTATGCGAAATGACAAACCTACCAGCACCATGACAGTTCCCAAGTTGACCATACAAGCCAAAAAGTGGACGGGGGCCCAATTCCTGGAAATTCTTAACCCTTTCCCAAAATAGTGGGGAAAATCCTCCCACTTGTTAGCATATGAAATTACCCAAACCATAAAAACTAACAACCCTGGGGCCGCCTCGCTTGCCCTCTGAGATAGCTCACACTCTGTGGATGGAGTGTATATCTCCCTGAATAAATCTACTCTCTCTTTACTATGACTTGCTCTTGAATTCTTTCCTGTGCGAGACAAGAACCTATTCTCCATCAACATCTTTGCTTCCTTCCCAGCATCCATTACTTTGTGTCCTTCTGGCATTCTATCTGATTCTAGTGAGCTGTCAATCACAGGACTCCACAAACAAGCTAAGCCAAAATAATCAGGTTCTCTTTTCTAAGAAATTCAATCATGAGCAGGGATATACAAGACCAGAAGACAGAACTGAGTCATCTGATGGCAGCTCCTAATATAGTGAGCACATGAGTTCGTACTACATAGATCACCTAAAACACCCAAGTCCTTGGCTTCCCTAGGCCTGGTTATTCAACATGCCATTAAGTAGTCTTCCAAGAAATCCACTCGGCTTTTTTTTTTTTTTTCCCTTCCTTTCTTTCTTTGTTTTTCTTTCTTTTGTTCCTTTATTTTATTCTTTTTTTTAATTGTCTTTCTTCCTTCTTTTCTTTCTTTCTTTCCTCTCTCTCTTTCTTTCTGCCCCTTCCTTCCTTTCTTCTTTAGTTAGCAAGAGTCATTACTGTTGCTTGTAGCTAAAGAATATTAATTAATAAGTGAATTCTCAGGCTTCTCACATTTTTTCTCATAGTATTTTGAAAGCTTAAATGTGCATACAGATCATTTAGCTATTAGAGAGGATATTGAACTTGGTGGTCAGAAAAGGTCTGAAATGAAAAGCACGACTGTAGATCCTAGATAGAATTAATGGCAAGAGAATATAGCATAGGGTGGTGGTGTTGCATACCAGATATTGCCTCTAACTCTTCCAGCACCAATCTCACTCTAACCTAAGCTTGAAAAAATCTCTTCATCAGTGCAACATTTTGGACTCTGAAATGAAGTGAATTTAAGAAAAGACAAAGGCAGATAAACAGTGAAAAGAATAGTTAGAGAAGGAAAGAAGAAAGTAAAAAAGAGAAGGAAAATATGAGTCAGTAATGTCAAGGGTAGTCTGCTCCTAAGCAGAAGTGGAAGTCTGCAAAGGGCCAAATTAGCACAGCCAAAGGGGACATCTTTCTTCTATTTTTCTTCATCACAGCCTTTAGTGGGAAGTGACACAAAATATATAGACAGTATTATTTTAAATCTCTCTCTCTAGATAGATACAGATACAGATACTGATATATAAAAACATGTCTGGGAAATCAGGTAACATTTCTGAACAATTTCTTCATTGCTAAAAAAGTTAAACTCGATGATTTCTAATAACTCTCTCAAAACTAAAATTGATCTGTAAACTTTTCTTTAAATAGAACTGTATTTCTATGGGCTAAACAGTTGTATTTCTACAGACTAAACAATTAATTATAAACAGAATATTTATAGTTCTAATTTGATCTCAAATTTAAAATTTTAGGTAGTAAAAATATTCCATCTGTATCTCAGTTTTCTCATTAGTAAGCCAGAAATTATTTTTAATCCAATTAAACTACCATACTTTTAAAAATAAAGGCATTATGGGGACAACTATTCTTTATGCGATGTAGCTGTAGAATTAATTTATCTATTCTATCAGTGTCTATATATATATATAAACAAGTGTATTTCCCCATGTATATGTTTCGATTATGTATAATACACACAGACACACACACACATCATTTTTAACTCTACCAAGATTCAATGAAAATGTAACAATTTCTACAAAAAGAAAGAATTAGCAAATTCCTGTGGTGACAAGCAGTAAGTGGCAAGCCATTTTTGCCTTTTTCTCTTCTCCAAAACACTGATCATCGGACAAATACTTGATTGTCCTAATGAACTATATAGATAATGAGTTAGTGTTATGTGGTCCACATATAAGCTTAATGATAGGAGTTTGAATGTTGACATTCTGCTATTGTAGGTCTTTAATGTAAGATTAACAAGTGTTGTTTTAGCTTTAAAATTGGAATTCTTCAATATCTCACTCATTCTGATCTATAACCAATAAAAATTAGTGGGATGTTAGTAAATTCCTATTTAACTCTCGTGAAATTCTCATCTTTGAAAAACTTACACTGGAGCTTTAAGCAACCTAAAAATTATGGTGTACTTCAGAATTTATCTCTCCCATGCCATTTCCTGAGAATAAAACATAACACAAGTAAGCATTTTTGACCAGTGAACATGCTTAAACTTTAAAGAACCAACAAATTAAGTGACAACTAAAATGTACTAAATGCCCTGACATCCCTACATATTTTTTAGAGAAAACTCAGTATCTTGCCTTGAATCAAGGAAATACAAAGATAAAGTACAAAGAATTCATGTGGCACTCAGTGTCAAAAATCCTCAGTACAAGATGATCTGAGAACTACAATATTTAACAGTCCTTTTGATTTCAAGGTTAAAAAATGACATCTCCCTACTGCTATGCAAACCCGCAGTCATCCCAAAACAATTCGTTTGTCAATGTTGAGATAAGCACACCAAGCTCAAAGTCCAGAAATTGCAGACGGGTGGTAGGCTGCAGCAGGGGGTGCTGGTTCTGGCTGGGTACGAAGGGAAGACAGCGTGGGTTGCCTTTTCCTTCCTAGTTTTACACTGGAACGTGTTCATCCTTGTCCTCTGACTGGGAACTTCAGCTATTGAAGGCAAATAGGTAGATTTTCTAATTCCTCTATTGACATTTAGTGTCACTGGGGCTCCTGAACCTGTCCTGTAGGCAACACTTGATTCCCAGAGCAGGGCAAATACTGACCCTGCCCCACCATTACACTGCCCGCTAAATCCACGGCTGCTTCCTTCAGCCCGGCGATTGTCAGACTCCCTGGAAACTTTCTAGGAGCCCTAGGAAAGAAAATCCTACCACCCGCGCTCGCAGTTCAGTTGGCACCGCTGAGGGAAGGAGAAGACAGCACGCTTTTGATTACTCACAGTTCGCCTCCAAGACGGGAAGCAGTAGGGCGAGGCACGCCAGCAGCGCCCCGCAGCGCCCACCCGGGACCCTCATGGCGCAGCGGGCGGAGTTGCGGGCGGGGACGGTGGCGCTTCGTCGCGAGGACCCTTGCGCTCTGCGCGCCGCGGAGCTACGACCCGGGCGCCGCTCTCTGAGGACTGCGGCGCGGCGGCGCTGCGAGCGAGCGCGCCCGCGGAGCGGCCGAGCCGGGGGCGGGGGGACCGCCCGCTCCCAGCCCCCAGCCCGACGCGGGAAGCGATAACAAGGACATTTCCAGGAAGCTTTTCTTTTCGGAGCTGGGGGCAGGGCTGGGGGAGAGTGCTGGAGGCCTAGTAAACACTGTCCAGACATCCTTCCTCGCCCTTCTCCAGCGGTCACTGGATTGTGAAGTTTGCCACGGAGAAAGGGAAGCAAATGGAGTAAAAAAAAAAAAAAAAAAAAAAAATCCTCTAGCGACCTGGGGTGGAAGGCTGAGTGGCCAAGAGAACTTTGAGAACCCAGAGAGAGGATGTGGTGTCCAGGTTTAGAGGAGAAAACTGTGAGGAACTAACGCTGGGAATGAGGATGTTAATCAACACCCTTAGAAGCGAATGAGACCTCTGGGAAGGCTACAGAGAGCAGAGATAATGGAAGCAAACGGGATAGTTTTGATCTACATTTTTGTTTTGTTCTTACAATTATAGTGCAAAAAACTATAGCAAAAAAAGATGTTTGGGGGAAAAAAAGAATGTCTCAAATTCCCTCGCCTTCAAACAGCTCGTTTTGTTTTTTGCATGTTACCTCTGCTTTTGTGCTTAGACGTACACATTTGAAATATGTTACTTGATGTTTAGGGCTGCCTCTGGAGCTAAACTGCCTGGATTCAAATGGCAGTGCTTCCACTTAATAGTTGTACTATTTGTAAATGGAGATAATAGTAGGTTTTCACAGTGTTAATGTAAACTTAAAGAGATGACACATGTGAGGCCATCAGTGTGTTAAATAGTAGTACATACTTAAGGCATTCTTTCTATTATCACTTCTAGTATTTCTGCCCAAACGAATGTATCAGTTGATTTCCTGTGTGTGTGTGAATAAAAGTCAATAGGCTGATGATCTCTCAAGGGTCTCTTCCAGCTCGTCTGTGGTTCTGTGATCCAGCTGGATGGACATTGATACTGGAGTCACTTTTTCTGATAAGAACATTTGACATGAAATTGTTGAATATATCCATCCATATTCTTCCCTCTTTTAAATTCTCTTGCTTCTTGCAGTGTCTGACTCTACCATATCAATCTATTCACCACTTTATTCCCAGCCCCAAGTGAGTTAGTTATAAATATAGTTCTAGTCTCTGTAGAATTGTTTGGTGTGTTAGCAATCAATCATAACATAAAACAAAATGACCTTTAAGTACTATATTTAATTACTGAATATTTATATATATTTAGGCTATGAATCTTTCCTCATCTTGTGAGGAGGAACTGAGTAGAATATCAATTTTGAGATCTCAAAATTTCACAAGGAGGGAAAACCTCCAAAATCATGAATCTACAACATTCATTTGTTATTTTTGTTTTTAACTGCTTTTTTTTAAGTTGCTATTCTTTTTCTTAATGGTTTTTTATTGCGGGGGGGGGATTAGGTTTATTTTTTTTTTAACGGTGGTACTGGGGATTGAACCCAGGATTTCGTGTATGCTAAGCACACGCTCTATCACTGGAGCTATACCCTCCCTCCCAACAGCAATCATAACAAATCATCTCGATACAGACATTAAAAAAAATAAGGAATATGAAGACAGAAATGTTAGAGAAATGTGAGGTACCTAAAAGAAAAATCTTGCTCTTTCAAAGACTTCAACTGAAAGTGAGTATCATTTTAATACTGCAAATGTATGTCACAGCATCAGCAACGGTTGTCAGTGCTAAAAAAATTATGTGTCCTACCAATATAGTGTAACGTCAGACTTCGAAAAATTATACACTTGAATGTTTTAATACAAAATTTAGTAATTCATCTTTGGATAAAATTTTCAGGTTTTTAATTTATCTCACAAGTTCACTCTATGATGTGCAATTAAATTTTATCCAAAATTTAACTGCTAATCTAATCCCCTCTCCCAGTCCTAATTCTAGTCCTTTCCCCTCATTCACTTTTATGTTTCTCCATATAATCTACTAATATGTTGTCTCATTTAATTATTATGTTTTTTATCTGCATCCTCATCCTTCTCCTCCATTAGAGTGTAAAATCCATGAGGGCAGGGATTTTTTTTTTGTTTTGTTCACAGCTATATTCCTAGTGCCTAGAACAGTGATGGGTACATAAATATTCAATTAAATTCAATTTAACAATACAAGCCTACGAATATTTATGCCCAAATATCAACGGTGATTATTTCCAGGGGTAGGGTTATGGATCATTTTCCTTTTGCTGATCTGTATATTTTATTTTTCCACAATAGTCTTTTAATATTTGCTTTGTAAAAACTAACAAATACTAAAGTATTTAAATCCCAGGCTTTGAGGACTAGTCTTATTTTATTTGTTTGTTTATTTTAGATAGAGTGATTTTTATGGCTGTACTTTAAGAGTGTTGCCTTGTTAAATGTTTACAAAATGGATCAGAGCTGGGAATGATTAGAAACCAAGTACCATTTATATAAGAGATAAGTGTTGGTGAGGATGTTGAGAAAAGGGAACCCTTGTTCACTGTTGGTGGGAATGTACATCAATACAACCATTATAGAAAACAGTACAGAAGTTTCTCAAGAAATTAAAAATAGAAGTACTATATGATCTGTAAACAAAGAATGTCCCCCACCACTCCAGTTCTGCAAGGTTCAAGTCATTAATCACTGCAGTCACAGACTTACAAGTACATGCTGAAAGAAACCCAGGGTGAGATGTCCTGTGTTTTGGATATATGGGCCCCTAGATAGTTAAAATTCATATCTAAGGAAGAATTTTAATAACCCCAGACTCTTGCATCTTCCTTTACAAAGCACTAAAATCCTTAACTGGCGATACCTGTTTTTTGTGTGATTATCTTTTACCAAGATGTATGCTTGACTGCATGTATTTCCCAGCCAAAATATCGAGATATATATGTGCATGTGCGCACACACACATACACACACTGGCTCCTACCTCTTCAGAGAAGTTCCTTAGAGCTATCTGAGAGGCTGTCTCCTGAGCTACAGTCCTCAGTAAGACACTGAATAAAACTCAACTCGCAGCTCGTACATTGCGAGTTTATTTTTCCAGTCAACAGATCCAACAATCCCACTTCTGGTTATATATCCAAAAATAAATGGAATGGCTATCTTGAAGAGACATCTGTACTCTCAAGTTTATTACAGCATTACTCACAATAGTCAACATATGGAAACAACCAGCTAAGTGTCCATCAACAGATGAATGGATAAAGAAAATGTGAAATCAATCAATCTATCTATCTATCTATCTATCTATCTATCTATCTATCTATCTATCTATATTTCACATTTATACACGGCATTGGGGTATTATACTAAGTGAAATAAACCAGACAAAGACAAATTCTACATGTTATCACTTACATGTAGAATCTAAAAAAAGGCAAATTCATAGAAATAGAGAGTAGGATGGTGGTTGAGGGGTAGAAGAGTGGGGAAATGGGGAGAGACTGATAAAAGGTACAAAACTTTCACTTATAAGATGAATAAGTTCTGAGGATCTAATGTATAGCTTGGTGACTATAATTAATTATACTGTTTTGTATACTTGAAATTTGCTAAGAGAGTAGATCTTAAGTGTTTTCAGAAAAAAAAAAAGAAAAAGAAAAGCAAGGTAACTATGTGAGGTAACAGATGTGTCAGTTAACCTGACTGTGGGAATCATTTCACAAGGTATACATCTATCAAATCATCAGATTGGACACTTCAAATATATTACAATTTTATTTGTCAATTTTACCTCAGTAAAACTGGAGGGGAAAAGGAAGAAACCAGGTAACATTTAGGATGCAAATTCAACCATTCCTGGGAGATGAAACAAGAGTCTTAATTAGAATGACATCAAGATTGTTTTCTTCATTTAGAATAAACTAGATTGTACTGTGGTAAAACAGCCACAAAGTTACAGTGGCTTAAAATAAGTGTTTATTTCTTGCTCATGGGAAGTCACCTAAAGGACTTTCCAGGCAGCTGTCTCCCAAGTGCTGGCTCAGCATTATATGCTGTTTTGATGTCATAAGTACTTCAAAGGTAAAGTAGGCTTCCACAGTTACTATTGTAAGGGAAGAAAGATAGAACATGGAGATTGTGGACCAGCTCTTAGATGCTTCCACAAAGAAGTGATACAGTCACTACAGTCACATTTCAATGGACAAAGCAGTTCCCATGACTTCAAGAGGGTAGAAATAACTCTCTCATGTGCTTATAAAAGAAAAAGACAACTGGAAGTAGTGAGCAGCATATATGTCTACCAGACCACTTAATATATTGAAAAACTAATAATCATCCAGTTAACTAACTGACCAACTGTATGTTGGCACCAGAAATGTTTGGTAATGTAACACTATTAGAATTAGGGAAAAGAAGAAGTAGAGCTAAGGTTGCATATAGTTTGGGGAAAAAGGTGGGGTTGAGTATTGAGTTTCAGAAATGCTTGAGGATAGTAAGTAAAGAAAGGCCCTTCAGGCACAGAAGTAGTCATTGGCTTCTCGAAGAGAACATGTTTTTTAAAAAGGAAAGCAGAAGGATAGGGTCAGATCTTAGAGAATATATATAGGAAGTTGAAAAAGGAGTAACCAATGAGATTGGAAGAGAACAAGAATAGTATATAATTGTGAAAAGCCAAGGGAGGAAAGAATTTTAGAAGACTTACCTGTATTAAATTTAGTAATAGAGGTATTATAGTGTCTGGACAGGGTAGTCTGGGCAGAGGCAGCCCAGCACTGATGACGAAGGACAGGTTCAGTTAGGAAAACCAGTAGAGGCCTCGAGCAACTGGAAAGAAATTTTAAGTTATCAAGGCAGGACAATGAGAATAGTGAACAAGATCCCTAGCAGTTTGGAGGCAGAGGTAGGGGGATACATACCATTAAATGTTTTTAGGACAGATGACACCAACTTCAAAATCTGCTATTACTTGCTAGAAATTGCACTTGAGCTTTAGTTCTCTCATTTCATCATCTTAGCAGCCCTGCAAAGTAGGTGTTTTCATTCCCATTTTACTTATAGGGTACTTGAGTTCAAAGCCAATAAGCTGTAAGAGATGTATACGAGTTTGAACTAGGGTTACATGAGTGAGTAAAAGAGAATAATTTTAAAACTTGATCTACCTTAGTCCTAAACTACTATTTTGTCTTGGATACACTGGGCTTCCCAGGGTCCTCTTCTCCTTTTACCAAGGTTTGAATATATGTATTTAAGTAGAGGCTCAATGGACACACAGCTCCCTACATACAATACATTCATTTTTTTCTGTAGGAGTGTGCTTGTCATTTCTTTATTTCCAAAGAATATAAAGGAAATGTAGATATTATGTATTTCTTTTTTTAACATTTTTTATTGATTTATAATCATTTTACAGTGTTGTGTCAAATTCCAGTGTTCAGCACAATTTTTCAGTCATTCATGGACATATACACACTCATTGTCACATTTTTTTCTCTGTGATTTATCATAACATTTTGTGTATATTTCCCTGTGCTATACAGTGTAATCTTGTTTATCTATTCTACAATTTTGAAATCCCAGTCTATCCCTTCCCACCCTCTACCCCCCCCAGTAACCACAAGTCTGTATTCTCTGTCCATGAGTCTATTTCTGTATTTCTTTTCATAAAATAAAACATGTTACAAAACAGCCAATAGATCATGATCTCCATCTTGCAGAAACCAAATAGCTAGCAATCTATGTATCTAAAAATCCTGGAAAAAATATACATCAAAGTGTTAACACTAATTATCTTTGGGTGGTGAATGTGAGATTGTATTTTCTTCAGCTTGTTCTTTTTTCAGTGTTTTTCCCATTTTCTACAATGACTATGTTATTTTTTTTGGGTAATCATAACCCTTCACAAAGTATCATACAATTCCATCTCACATTTTATGTAACGAACAGCAATAAACGTTATACAGATTAAAATGTCACTCTAATCTGAACTATTGGATAGTTAGCAAATTAGTTTTCCCCTCCTTTTTTCTGTTTGCTTTTATTGTTGTTTTTTGGTGGGGGGAGGTAATTAGGTTTATTTATTTATTCTTAGAGGAAGTACTGGAGATTGAACTCAGGACCTCATGCATGCTAAGCACGCGCTCTACCACTTGAACTATACCCTCCCTCCTTTTCCCTCCTTAATTGTTTCTGTAGTTGCGTAGCCAGAGTCGGCCGGAATCCCGTAGGATCCCCACCTTTGTTTCATAAAACAAAACAAAACACGCGCAAGTCCTGAGATGTCTGGATCTCAGTTGTAGTTGGAGACAGACGAGGAGCAGCGCCCTTGGTTGGCAACACAGTTTGAATAGGTATACAGATAGATCTTGCCTGAAATCTGTCCGAGGTCCCTCAGCTCATCTCAGGACGCTTCCGTTGCCTAGCTACGAGAACCACCTTCCCCGCCATTGCCACCTCCTTCTAGACCACGCCCCTTTCTCCCTCCCTCCTCTCTGGCCGGGGCGGGGAGCCGGGCCACTTCAGCCACTCAGAGCCCCCCACCGCGGGCCGTCGAACGGTGATTGGAGCAGTGCATGGGCGGTGTTTGGGGCGGGCCTTCCGCGCCTGGGAGAACGTCACTACGTCGACGCGGGGGTTTTCTCTCGCCGGCTCGGCTATCCTTCTCCGGTCGGTGTAACTGCGCTTTTGGCCCGGCTGTGCCCGGGCGAGGAGCGCGGTCGTTGTCCACTCGCTGGCTGGCGCGGTTATTGGGCTTGTTGCTTGAACTGACCGCCCTCACCTCCCTCCCGTCGTCTCCTCCGGCCCTACGCCTTAAGGGCGCCTCGGAGCGGTAGCGGCGGCCCCCGGGACTCGGCCTGGGACTGCTAGGGGCCCATCCCCGCTCCGGGCTCGGATGGGAGGCGGCGGGAGGAGCGGCCTGGGATGTTCAGTCTGATGGCCAATTGCTGCAGCTGGTTCAAGCGGTGGCGGGAGCCCGTCAGGTAGGCTGGAGCCGTTAGGCCCGGTACTGTCCTAGGGGAAGGGGACCACTGCGCCCCGAGGGCCGGGCAGAGCGCCGCCTCTTCTCTGCTGGAAGTGTCTCTCCCAGGCCGCAGGGGATGCTTTCCCTCCCAGTTTGATTTATCCCCGGAGGGAGGCATAGGAGGACGTCGCCTTTTTGTTTAGTTGGAGTTAAATTCTCATACATAATGCCGATTGTTATCATTTAAATGAGTCTTAATTTCTTAAAAAAGTTGTGGATTTCATGTGTGTGTGGAATTGGGAACTATCCGTTGTGTAGTCTTCCTCTGAAACTTTTATAATGGGAATTTTTTTTTTAAATGGGGAAACATGGGATATTGTTTTCTTAACATACACACACCCCCTTCCCAACACACACACATTGGGGACTTGGGCTTGAAATCTGGCTCCACTGCTTAATAATTGTATGACTTAATCTCTTTGGCCCCACCTTCCTCACATTAAATGACGGTGGTGATATCTATGCCGTGTTGTGTTAAATGAAAATAACTGATGGAAAGTTTTCTTAGCTGTAGTGTAGCTTCAATTTCAAAATGGGATCTAGTTAAGCACTTTAATTGAAAGAGTCCATTTTTTTAACGTTTCATTTTGAAATGCTTAATGTATTAATACTTAGCACCTGCTGCTTGATATTCATTCATTTGTTGAGGACATACTGTGTGCCAGGCACTCTGCTAGGAAGTAGTCAGTGAAAATGATGCTTTTAAAATTGAGCGGCCCAACTTACGAAGAAACGTTGTTTGTTAGTCTTTATAAATAATGACAATTTTTTATAGTTCTACTTTAGAATCAGGCCAAGGGTGAATTATTGCAAAAGCTTTTTTTTTTTAGGATCATTAACATTTCAAAGAAGTGTTTGCCATAAAGATGAACTGTCCTTTATAGAATGAGTCTGAAAGCTACACTTTTAAAGAAGAATACATGTATACATTTGGAAATTTACTTTAAATGAAACTTTTAAATTCTTCTCCATTAAGTCTTAAATGAATGTAAATCTTTTAATTATAAGTGATATGATCAACTCTTTAGAGTCGAGATGTGTTTGGGTGTGTAGACTCATTTAATTAATATGTTTTAATCATGTTCTGATCTGATTGTAGAGTCAGCTAAGGCTGGACAGCCATTCATAATAGTGGGCCCCTTATGTTTTTCTCTATGTCTCTCTCTTTTTTTTTTTTAAACATTTCTTTTTTGGGGGCAGTGTGGGTAATTAGGTTTATTCATTTATTTATTTTTGCTGCACATACAGAGGATTGAACCCAGGACCTCATGCCTTCTAGCCATGCACTCTACCACTGAGCTATACCCTCCCCCTTCAATGTCTGGTTTTTTTAAAAATACATTTTATTTTTGTGAGAGTAGCATGTGTTCTTTTAACTAAAACACTCAAAAAGCTTGCACTCTGAAGGAGTTTTCAACTTAATTCATCATTCTTTGTGTTTGCTTCTCTCAGAAGATATAGTATAATAATCTCTGGGATGATTAAAATAAAAACAAAATTCAGAGAACAGAGAATGTATTGATTTCCAAGTAGAACAGATAATTGGATTTGATTAATAAAGCAGAATTGAAATTTAACACTATAACTCAGAGTTTATTTTCTTCTTTAATAAGTACTAGCATCAAGGTCTGTGTTGTCCAATAGGGTAGTGACTAGCTGCATGTGGCTAGTTGGATTTGTGTGCTGTAAGTGTATAATACAAAGTGGATTTTGAAGATTTATTATGCAGAAAGGAAAAAGGTAAATATCAGTCTTTTTTCAGTTTGATTACATGTTGAAATGATAACTTCTGCATATATTGGATTAAATAAAATACAATGCTTAACTTATTTTCACCTTTTGTTTTCGTTTTCTGGAATGCAGTTACTAGAAAATTTAAACTAGAAAACAAACTTATATATGTAGCTTGTAGTATATTTTTATTGGACCTCACTGATATAGATCATGGCCAAATATATAGGAAATGGGTAAAATCTCTCAATGTTGGATAGAGTTAAAGAACTTAAAGAACTGTCAAAGAACTTAAATAGGATTACACTTATCTTTTAAGTACTCTTGTTCAATACCTGGTTCATAATAGTGGCTGAATAAATATTTGCAAAGTACTGTATGTAGTTTGATTACTTCTTAGCAATAATCATCCTAAAGTAAATAACATTAGCAAGTAGTCCATTTACTGGAATAAATGAGAAGAGAGCAAGCTGATTTGAGAAATATATTAAATTTTGTGCATTTATGATGTATTCTGTGTTTTTTAAGTCTGAGATGAGATCGGGCGTGTTCAGGGTGGTATGGCCATAGACAGTATTTTTTAAGTCTTAGACTATGCAACCCTTATTAAGAGTCCTCTTCATGTTTACATTTTATGAAGATGTGTTTGCACATGTGAGGAGTGCGTGTAAGAGAGATGATCATTATTATACACTATGTTCTGAGGTTACTTTGCTGACTTTGCTGTTATATGGCAGCCTTTGGATTTACCCACCTGTCCTCACTTAGATGCTCTCCGAATGAACATATTATTCTAGAGACTGGGGTCAGGGTTTGGATGACAGTATTCAGAATGTGTAATGTACAGGAGCCAGAGGTCAAGTGTTAAAGCACCAGTCTAGGTCAGGAGTCAGACCAGGAAGCCAGGCAATTCAGGAACGCTGTATGTGCTATTGTTAGCCACCAGGCAGAACCTAAACATAGGCTAATTCAAATTAACCTTGAATAGACTGAAAGCTAGACCCACAGGTAAATAAGTGGCTTGCTCCTGTGGAAGCAAGCAGTGCAGTATAGTGGGTTTTTTTAAACTTTTATTTTGAGATTATGATACAATGATCAAAGCTGAGATTAACTTTGGTATCATACTATTAACTAAATTATGGATTTTATTTTGAGTTCACTAGTTTAACACCTAATGCTTTCCTTATTTTTTTTTTTTTTCCTGTCCAGGATCTAGTCAAGGATTCCACATTGCTTTGTTTTGTCTTTGTTCTCCCTCAGTCTGTAATAGTTCCTCAGTCTTCCCTTGTCTTTCATAATCTTGAGACTTTGAAGAGTACTTATCAGTTGTTTTGTACAATACCTCTCACACTGTTTGATTTTTTCTTGTGATTTGATAAAGGTGTTATTGCAGAATTGGGTAAAGGAATACCACAGAGGTGATCTGTCCTTGGTACATCCTATCAAAGAGTGAATAATTTTGATGTCTTATTACTGATGCTGTTACCTTGATCACTTGGTTATAGTGCGTCTACCAGATTTCTCAATATTTTAGTGTTTTTGAGTCAAACAGATTTGCGTCTGAATCCTAGGAGTTTTGACACTTTTCCCGCAGTCAGTTGTGGATAATTTCTGTCTTGCAACGTTTTGAGAAAGAAAATTTATGCAAGTACCTCATGCTTTGCACATAGTAGTTACTCAGTAAATAATACCTCTGATCTTAGAAGGTGAGTGCTGATTAGTAGATTACCCTCCTCAATTCATTTTATATTTATCAGTATAGATACTCTTCCCTTCCTCCCTTTCTGTTAATGGAAGAAGAGTTCCTTTTCCTTTCCAAGGCTAATTTTTAACGCCTGTGCTCTTTATTGCATTTCTTCCCATTGCCTAGTGAACTTCAGTCATTCAACATTCAACCAGAGATCACAGAGAGAACTTCTGGGATACAAGAATAAACCTCAGCTTTTATCCCAAAATTTACTGTTCAGTTTTATCATCAACAGTACAAACTCTCTTTCTCTTTTGTCTTCAGAGCTTCACTTCTGTTCTTTCTTTAGTAAACATGCTCAAGCCTCTCTTACTAAAAAATAAACCGAATGAAATGTTTCCTATTTCTACTGTAATAAGTTGCTACTAACTTAGTGACTTAAATTTATTTCCCACAGTTCTGAGATGGGACGTCTAAAATGGGTCAGCAGGGTTACTTGCATACCTTCTGGAGGCTTTACGGGAGAATCTGTTTTTCTTTGCCTTTTCCAGCAAAGAAAGAGGCTGCCTGCATTCCTTCACTTGTGACCCCCTGCTTCCATCTTCAAAGCCTAGAATATGGTATCTTCTCTCTTCTCTGATCTACTTCCCTCTCATAAGAAAGGACTTTTGTGATTACATCTAGTCTACCTGGATACTCCAAGCTAAGGTCCCCATCCAGAATCCTTAGCTTAATCACACCTATAAAGTTCCTTTTGCCATGTAAGCTAATGTATTCACAGGTTCCGGGAATTAGGATGTGGACATCTTTGGGAGGTTGTTTTTCTCTGTCTGCCATCCTAAACAACCCTCTGTCCCTGCAGCCACTACCCTTCCTCCTTCCCTTTACCCCAGACTTAACAATCCACAGTGTATGACTGGTATTTTCTCAACTTCCTCCCCTCTCATGCATTCCTTAACTTCTTGCTTTTGAAGTCTTCCACTAGACCCTTCAGTTCTTGCCTACACCAGGTGCTGCCTGGTTATTAAATCTAGTGGATTCTTTTCAATCTCTTGGCATCATTCGACTCTTACAATCACTCTCTTCTTGGAATTCTCTGATTTCTTTTCCCTGAATTAAAATTTTGTTTTTATGTCTCTGCCTATTTCCTTTTCTGTTTTTGCCAGTTAGCCTTTCTTCCTCTGACTCTCAGGTTTGCCCAGCTCCTGTCTTCAACTCTCTTCTTCTTCTTCCACATATTCTCCCTTTGTGGTCAGTCTCACCATATAGAAGACTTCAGCTCCCACCTCAGCATTGACTCTCAAGTCTCTATTTCCAGCACAGAGACTTCATCCACCACTAGAAGACTTACGTATCTAATTACCGCAGGATCCTCAATCCCAGCACATCCAAAACTGAACTTACATCTTCTCTCATTTCTCTGCCGAATTGCTTCTCCCTTCCTATTACTGATCAGAAGTCTAGAGTAATCCTGGACACTTCGTTGTGCCTTGTTCTCAAATCAGGTCCTTTGCTTTCATGTCTTGCACTCTTTCAGACTTTCCATACCCACTGCTCTGTTTAGATAGGTTTCTTTTATTTCTCCCCCAGATGTCTTTGACAGACTTTTCACTATTCCTTTCTGATTAATTCTCTACACTGTCAGTGGTCTTTTTAATATGCAACTGATTTTAAACCTTGAGTCTTTCCTAGTTGCTTCGGGATAACATCCAAGCTTCTTACTTACTGGATTCTTGGATTTGACCTGAGTGTGGCTATAGGTCTCATCATAAGCCATTCTTTCTCTTCCTGTCATTCCATATTTGGGGTACTTAAGTTCTCTAGTCCCTCTATTCCTCCCTGAATGCCCTTCTCTTTTCTGACTGTTCTTAATCATGTTTAAATCTCAGTTGGGAGATTCTCTTCATTGGGAAACTTTCTTTAAAGTTAGATTCTTTACTTTGCCTTGTGTTTGTTTATTAGCACCCTGTATTAGTCTGTACTTATCCATTAGTTATGATGAAATGTTTATTCAATTTCCCTAGTCATCCAGGATGTCTTGTGGACAGGAGCTGCTGTTATTTTAAAACATTTAAAAGTAATGTATGTTTATTGTTATTTAAAGGTAATGCATATTTATTGTAGAACATTGAAGGCAAAGTTAAGTACAAAGGGGCAAATTTAAATTAAGCTTTTTTTTTACTTTAATTCATAATTAACATCTTTTTGCATCACTACATATTTTTGTTGAACATCTTTTTAATAGCAGCAGAGTATTTTGTTACACAGATTCACCAAAGTGTGTTTAATCATTTCCGTTATTAAATATTTAGAATATTTAAAATTTTTCACTATTATCAACAGTGCTTTGGTGAGCATCCTGATTTAAATGTCTTTGGAAATGGAATTCTAGATCGAATGACATAGAAAAGCTTAAGGTATATGATATATATTGTTAAATTGCTCTGCAGAAAGGCTTCTTGTTTTTTTTTCAACCAATTTCTACTCCTGCCAGCAGAGTATGAGAGTGTTTTTTTTCTCAAAAATATGAGTCATCATTTTTTCATTTTTTTCCAGGTTATAGTAGGAAATACTATCTGCTTTTAGTTTCTATTTTCTTGATTACTGGTAAGATTAAAAGTTTTTTCCTTGGACATTTGTATTTCTTCTTTTCAGAATTTCCTGTGAGTCCCTTTGCTGTTTTTCTATGGAACAGGTCCATTTACTTACTTATTTTTCTAGAAGAGGTTTTAAGTTTTTGTACTAGTAACCCTTTCTGTATAGTATATGTTGCAGATATTTTTCTTTCATTTGTTATATTTTTAATTTTTTGGTGGTTTTTTTAAGCATACATATTAAAATTTTTTTATTCAAATGTATCACTTTCAGTATAATAGGAGATTCATCACCACTCCAAGAATATATTCACTTATATATTTTTTTCCCATTGTTTTGTTTTATTTTGGTGGTGGGTAATTAGGTTTATTTACTTACTTTTTATAGTGGAGATACTGGGGATTGAACCCAGGACCTCATACATGCTAGGCATGCACTGTACCTCCGAGCTATACCCTCCCCCCTTACCTATACTTTTTTCCTAGTACTTTTATGTTTTAATTTTTAACAGTTGAATCTCTGTTGAAATTTATTTTCTGTATAGGGAACAGCCTTCATCCTGGACAAAGAACACAAGGTCTATCAAGTGTGATTCTCAGTAAATATCTGGACCCTGTCAGCAGGTCCTCACCCTTACATGTATTATCATCTATTTACTCTGAGCTCAGGTTATTTATACCACATAGCACCTAGGTGGTAAAATAGTGCACATAAAACATGATAGAATATGCAAGAGTTTAGAGATGATTTCCAAGATTTCTAGCAAGAATTGGAAGCGGAATTTTGATAATTTTATCTGAGTCTTGAAGAAATTTGTGCTTCCTGTGCTTACAATGAGCATGATTTTAGGAATGAGCCACCTAGAGAGGCAGAAAATTAACGTCAATTTAAAGGAAGGAGTTCTGGCAGCAAGAATGACGTAATTTAAAATAATAAAAAATGTTTTTACTATTATTTAAACAAAAAGAAGAATGTAATAAGTACTCATGTGTCCACTACCCAGGTTTTACAAGTATTAACCTTTGGTCATCACATTTCAGCTTTTTTCTGAAGAAATAGATAAATCTGTGAAACTCCTTGCATCCTATTCATCTTCTACCATCCCTGCCCTAAGGTAATCACTAGCTAGAACTAGTTTCTTGCCCATGTGAGTTTTTCCTTGTCGCAATTCAGCCTATCAAAAAGTTTTACTTCAAATTTGTTAGTAAATTGTTATTCACTGTGGCTAAGTTTGAAAGAAGAGACACAGATGTCACAGTAAGCAGTGTGGATTATGTATCAGTGTAGTGTCTGGTAAAACATACTGTGATATTATGAGATGTCATCTCTGCTAGGAATTTTTTCAGTGGGGAAACAGCACCCTAGTCACCATCTTTCGTAGTCTAAGTAAATATAACTGTAAATCCTAGACTATTTATAGAAATTGCTGGTTCTTAATTTCTTAATTAAGCTGTACATACAGATTAGCAAGGATTATCTGATGTGCCATGTGCAGATCTGGGCTATATTAACTTTTCTTTTTGTGTCTTGCCAGCTTCTCGTTTATTCCTAGTAAGGATTTCCAAATTTTAGGATAGAAAGGGATCTAGAGACATTCTTATTCTACTCCTTTGTATTTTAGAAATGAACAGACTGACACTAAGAATTTCACTTGATCAAGACTTCAAAGCTAACATATGATCCTAAGTTTGGTCCTCTTACTGGTGCTTCACAAATGTAGATAGTGATTTTGATGTAATATTGTCCCAGACTCTGCAATCTTTATTAAAATGTCAGCAAGTAGTGCATTTATACAATAAAATCACACCATAAATGTTTTTGGTAAATTTTTATTGTATCAATTTTTTTTGTGATAGGTTTTTTTGTTCTTTCACACATATATCATAAAGTAGTGTTTCCAAGTCCCTTTTAATATGATTTGTTACTTTTTTAGATTGTGCCATATAGTTTTAAATATTTTAGGCAATAAATATCAACTTTGTTGTATTAAATTGTGCTTTATAGGTTTTTTAGTGAAGTGTTTTAACATGCATAATATTTTTGAAGTTAGCTTTCATGTAATTATGTCATTTGAAGTATTGTCTTCCTTAGTTGACAGATGAGGAAGTTTAGAGTTGTAGATATTCAAAAGATTATGATGTCATTCAGAAAAGTTTCAGAATTCAAATGTTTTCTAAGTTCAAAACTCCAATATTATGTTTGCTTGTATTTATGATGTGTTATTTTTGTATATGCGTTATAGAAAAAGGGTCCCTAAGATAAAATACATGAAACAGGCCTTTGGCTCTCTTAATCCCTACTATTTTTTTTTTTTAACTCAGAATTATTTTAGTTTTAAAATCTTTCTCACTGCTAATCATTACCTTGAGTCATAAGCATGTAAATTTTCTCAGAAGACTTTAGCCAATTTGATGTAAGGAAATAGATAATTTTAATTACATTCTCTAATATTGATTGAACTGCTACTTTGCTGTGAAGATTTATATAAATTATATCCATTATAGTACTTTCTGAATGTAAAGTTACGTGTTTTAATTTTACTTAATATTTACTTAGTAAATGGAGGATCAAAAATACATATATTTATGTTGTTTTCATTTAGTAAAGATGCCTGCTGTATGCTCAGCACATTTGATCCTGGGGCTGTAGAGCTGATTAAGACACGTGCTAGTAGAGCAGACTATATGAAAAGTTGCACTAGAAAGTTAAGGTTCACTTGCTGAGGTAACAAGCTTGTCAGGAAGGACTGGGGGGCAGTGGGGGAGGGATCTCCAACCTTGTAAGCCTGCTGGGGTGTGGCAGAAGAGGAGGCTGCAGAATTTGGACTTGATTCTGTTTAAGGATTTTAAGCAGAAAAATGCCATTATTAGATTTTCATTAACATCATGGTTAGGTTTTATTAACAGCATCAATTCATGACCTTAGTTAATCTACCTGTTACTAGGTAATCTACCTTCTCTTAGCTCCAGGAATTAGGTTATGATAATGATAGACCTGGGGGGAAAAATAGATATACTTTGGTGAAAATGAGCCAGACTATCTGGCTGTCTGGGGTGTGTCTCTCTGTGTGTATATATATAAGTGTGAGTAAGTTTTAGGATAAATAAGATGGTTCAAGTTGCCCTTTAAATTAATAATTATTATTTTTACAAACCATTCTATTCAAACTTCCTATGGAAACTGCTGTTGACTAACTTCTTATTGGCACTGTGACTTTGGGCAGCTTGTACCTGCTCTTCCTGCAGGGTCAGCATGAAGACATTGGTAGGGTAAAGTAGCTTTGAACTATCAGGACATGCTGTATAAACTCAAAGCATTGGTATTGCAGAGTTTGGGAAAAGTTGAGAGCATTTGTCTCTGAGATAATTTGTGGCAATTACTGAAAAGGTCCTTTTATTTTACAAAACTTACAATATTTGATATTCATCTCTTAACCCTTCTGGAAACTGTTCCTATCACTGCCATTTCTTTGGTCTCATTTCTTTCTGGCTACAATTTTAAGGGTTTCTTCAGAGGTTCTTGGAGTTCCATGTCCCCTGTTCCCCAGCTCTTCTCTTTCCTGTGGTCTCCCTGGGCTGTTTCTCCTATTCTTAGTTTTAACTACCATGTGTGTGTCTCATAAACCCAGTCCAGAGCTCTCCTCCAGCTTCAGACTTCAATGTGAGACAAGCATTACTGTCAATATGTGCAAAGCTGAATCTATTAATCCTTCTCCATAATCTGGTCCCTGCCCTACTCTCTGGTCTCATCTTGTAGACTCCCTGCTTTGAATTTTAGGCAGTAATAAGAACAGCTATAGTTGAACACTTACTGTGTGCTATAGGCATTGTGCCCCTGACCTGCATGTCTTACTTAATTTTACCACATCCCTGTGGATGGTTATTTTTATTATCCCATTTCACTGATGAAATTCTGAGAAAAATAGTATGTCCCAGGTCATATATTTTGGAAATGGCGGTTCTGGGACTTGAACACAGGTGGCTCTAACACCAGGTTTATGGTTATATATCAGAGTACCCATGATCTCTGTTATGTTACTTATTGCTAGTATGGGCATACTGTACAATTTACAGTCCTTTCCATATCAGCCTTTCTAGTTTAGCATATAATTTAAGACTCAGGGATAACTGTAATAAGAGTGAAGTGATCACTTTCAGCTTAACTATTTATTAACTATTTGATGAAGTTGTTCCTTAAGGAGTATGTATTCCTTCTGTGTTCCTTTAGCATCTTGTGTACATGGGTGAGCATTTTAAACTGTCATAGTGTGACAGTGTACTCACATTTGTTTACGTTTTAGTCACTCTCATTAGAGGATGAGCATTCTGGAATGGAAACTATGTCTCAGGCATTTTTGTGTTCATAGTACTTAAAAAAGCCTAACGTATTTTTACCACATTATTGTCTGAACAAATGACTGATTCTTTTTATTGCTAGTGTCAATTGTCTATTGTCTAGACACTATAAACCTAAGAACACTGTATATTATTTTTTTCAATTCAAGGGCTAATGTACTTGATCAATACTCATGAGTAAAAGACATAGACAATCTTTTGTTTCTTTGTTATATAGCATCACAACCAAACTGTTCCCAATCGGTGATGATTTACTGTATTTTAAGCTGTAATGACATGTACATTTTATCATGTATTAGATTGAACATCTTCACTGTTTAAAGAGTTGCATAGAATTTTGAGTGTTAGGTGAATGTTAGCCTTTGAAACCTTTCTATTCTGAAAGTATACATTTAATGCTTTCTTACCAGGTTTTGCAGTAATTTATGCTGTAACTTTCATTTGTACTGCTAAAGTTGTGGGGGTTTTTTTGTTGTTGTTAAGGCTCTAATTACCTCAAATTTTTAATTAAAGCCATGTTTTCAAGTATATGGCATAATGATCTTAAAAATTAGCTATGTACTTGCAAGGTAGTCAAAATAAAAATAGAAACCCAGAGAGACTGATTTTGGGCCAGTCTCAGCATAATCATATTTTCCAAAGTGATTTTCGTGTTCGAACCTAAAAGGAAAAATTTTAAGGTAAAATCTAGTATCTTTCCTTGGTAGCTAGCTTTAAGAGCAATGTTTCAAAATACATAACAGTAATTATTTGGAAGGTGGTTTTTTTTTTTTTTTTTAACTGAAATCTTGTCAAGAATAGGGGAGAGCATAAGATGCTACCTGTATAATAGAGAATGAAGGGCCATTTTCCTTAAAAAGATATATTTGATAGTTCTTACTCCGACTCATAAGGAATCAGAAAAGTTTCCATGATGTTCCGAGGAGTTGCTGACCCAGTCGATGTGTATTTGTAGAATGGTCTTCCGTGACTTCTCACCTAGGCGTGGGTGGCTGCTCTCTCTCCTGTGGCTGCGTGTGCTTTCCCTTCACAGTGGTCATCACACGTACTTACATTTCTAATGCTTCTTTTCCTGCTGAGCTCTAAGGTTATGAGGGCTATGGATTGTGGATGTTTGTTTGTTACTGTGTAATACATGTTTAATCAATATGTATAGAATAAATGATACAAACAAGCAGAAAATGGGAATTTATTCCTAAAAAGTAATTGTTTTGGTCATGGCAATGTTTGAAGCACTGTAGATCTTGAAATAAAGTATTATTATTATTATTACTTGGATTATTTATTTATTTATTTATTTATTTATTTTAACATTTTTTATGGATTTATAATCATCTTACTATGTTATGTCAAATTCCAGTGTAGAGCACAATTTTTCAATTATACATGAACATATATATATATTCATTGTCACATTCCTTTCTCTGTGAGCTACCATAAGATCTTGTATATATTTCCCTGTGCTATACAGTATAATCTTGTTTATCTATTCTACAATTTTGAAATCCCAGTCTATCTCTTCCCATCCCCACCCCCTTGGCAACCACAAGTCTGTATTCTATGTCTATGAGTCTATTTCTGTTCTGTATTTATGCTTTGTTTGTTTGTCTGTTTTTGTTTTGTTTTGTTTTGTTTTTAGATTCCACATATGAGCGATCTTATATGGTATTTTTCTTTCTCTTTCTGGCTTACTTCACTTAGAATGACATTCTCCAGGAGCATCCGTGTTGCTGCAAATGGCGTTGTCGGTTTTTATGGCTGAGTAGTATTCCATTGTATAAATATACCACATCTTTATCCAGTCATCTGTTGATGGACATTTAGGCTGTTTCCATGTCTTGGTTGTTGTAAATAATGCTGCTATGAACATTGGGGTGCAGGTGTCATCCTGAAGTAGGGTTCCTTCTGTATATAAGCCCAGAAGCGGGATTCCAGGGTCGTATGGTAAGTCTATTCCCAGTCTTTTGAGGAATCTCCATACTGTTTTCCACAGTGGCTGCACCAAACTGCATTCCCACCAGCAGTGTAGGAGGGTTCCCTTTTCTCCACAGCCTCTCCAGCATTTGTCATTTGTGGACTTTTGAATGATGGCCATTCTGACTGGTGTGAGGTGATACCTCCTTGTAGTTTTGATTTGCATTTCTCTGATAATTAGTGATGTGGAGCATTTTTTCATGTGCCTGTTGATCATTTGTATGTCTTCCTTGGAGAATTGCTTGTGTAGGTCTTCTGCCCATTTTGGGATTGGGTTTATTTTCTTCTTATTGAGTCATATGAGCTGCTTATATATTCTGGAGATCAAGCCTTTGTTGGTTTCATTTGCAAAAATTTTTTCCCATTCCGTAGGTTGTCTTTTTGTTTTACTTATGGTTTCCTTTGCTGTGCAGAAGCTTGTAAGTTTCATTAGGTCCCATTTGTTTATTCTTGCTTTTATTTCTTCTAGGAGAAAACTTTGAGATGTATGTCAGATAATGTCTTGCCTATATTTTCCTCTAGGAGGTTTATTGTATCTTGTCTTATGTTTAAGTCTTTGATCCATTTTGAGTTGATTTTTGTATATGGTGTAAGGGAGTGTTCTAGTGTCTTTGTTTTACATGCTGCTGTCCAGTTTTCCCAGCACCATTTGCTGAAGAGACTGTCTTTATTCCGTTGTATATTCTTGCCTCCTTTGTCAAAGATTAGTTGATCAGAAGTTTGTGGGTTCATTTCTGGGCTCTCTATTCTGTTCCATTGGTCTATATGTCTGTTTTGGTACCAATACCATGCTGTCTTGATGACTGTAGCTCTATAGTATTGTCTAAAGTCTGGGAGAGTTATTCCTCCAGCCTCTTTCTTTCTCTTCAGTAATGCTTTGGCAATTCTAGGTCTTTGATGGTTCCATATAAATTTTATTATGATTTGTTCTAGTTCTGTGAAATATGTCCTGGGTAATTTGATAGGGATTGCATGAAATCTGTAGATTGCCTTGGGCAGTGTGACCATTTTAACAATATTGATTCTTCCAATCCAAGAGCATGGGATATCTTTCCATTTTTTAAAGTCTTCTTTAATTTCCTTCATCAGTGATTTATAGTTTTCTGTGTATAATTCTTTCGCCTCCTTGGTTAGATTTATTCCCAGATATTTTATTACTTTGGGTGCTATTTTAAAGGGGATTGTTTCTTTACTTTCTTTTTCTGTTGATTCATCATTAGTGTAAAGAAATGCAACTGATTTTTGAACGTTGAAATAAATTATTAAAGAGCAATTGTTATTGTCTAATTTATTATATATCTAGTAACTTGAATTATCCAAAATATTGTTTCAGTGCTATATTATCCATCTTCATTGCATAGTCATTTATTATATTTAGTTAAGGAAATTATTTTGTACTTGAATCTTATTCTTTGATATTTGGTAGTTATGAATTCTTCAAATAAAATAATAAAGTTATACTCTACATATCCCGTGGCTTCTTTAAGAAGTAAGCTCATATTTTTCAAAGTTGATAATGCAGGTAAAATTTTCAGATGAATAGAGATACCTAGACCTCACATAATTCCTCAGCTCTGTAAATTAATCGTCTGCTGTGTGTCTCTTTGGCATTTCTCTGGACCCCACCAGTGGCTGACTGGGAATGGGTGTAGGGATGCTGCTAATAGTGACTTACCACTGACTCAAGGGTAGACATACTTCCATTTGTTCTTCATGGTGGATTGGGATGGTTGAAACATTTAGAAAAGGCCAAGACTCCTAGATAACCAAGGTAATTAACATGAAGAGTAAATTAACTTCACTCACTAAGTCAAGGTCCTTACTGTGACCTACAAGGCCCTATGTGATCTGGCCTCTGGTGTGTTTCTGACCTTCCATCCTTCTTCCCTTCCCTTTCTCATTGGGTCTTGCCACACCAGCTTCCTTGCTGATACTGGAACATCCCTGCATGCCCCCATCTTAGTGCCTTTGTTCCAGCTGTACTCTTTTGCCCCAGATATTTGCATGACTGACTCCCTCCTGCAAGGCCTTGCTCACACTTTACCGTCTCAGTGAGGCCTGTCCTGATCACCCTATGTAAAACTGCAATCCACCTCCCATCCCCGCTCTTGCTCTGCCTTACCCTGCTCTGCTGTTTTTCTGTAATATTTAATTACCTTCTCACATTCGATATAACCTATAATTTGCTTATTTCTTAAATTTATTATTATTGTTCATCTCCTGCCACTAAGCTGTAAATATAATAAGGAAAGAGTTTCTTTATTAGTTTTTGTTTTTCATTGTTGTGGTTCTTTTAATAAGCAGGTATATCTCAAATACCCTAGAACCCTGGTATAGGTGTAGAGAAGGTGGTCATAAATTATTTGTTTAATAAACAAGTCCAGATCCAAGAGAGCCAGGCCTAGACAGATGAAAGAACACCCTTTCTTGCCATCTAAGTTCTGTTTTTTAACTCTTCTTGGGTTGATTGTCAGTGAAGAATGACTACTTGGTGGAAACCCTGACCCTACCTTGTACAAATGTGGCCCTGTTATGCTGTGGCTTTCCCTCTGTATTCCCAGATCCATGGTGTTAATGGATGGTTTCACCACTTACGTTGTGCAGTAGTTCAGCCTGGAACAGAAATGAGCTTTAGTGGTAAACTGAATCGCCAAGATAATAGGACCGGTATAGTAGATTTGTACCTTTATAACCTGTCCCGGGTTTGAGAAATCCCTACGAGTTAGATGAATTAAGTTCTGGTTCTGACTGTAACCAACTCATTGTCTTATATTGTATGGCTCTGGGCTTATATTTCTTCAGTTAAAAATTGAACTAGACTGTATTTTTTTTCTTACTGTGAAGTTTAGCTATATCACCAGAAACATTTTAAGCTTTATAATTTAGGAACCCTCTTTCAAAATATGTTAGCATTTAGGTTAATAATCATGTTACTGTACTATACATAAGATTTATACTTGGTAAGATGCTGCATATCTAAAAACAGTTGCAGATACTAGTAGTGTCTAGAACCTAACAATCATTCTTTTCTTATGTAATTTCACAAGAAAAAGCAAATTTGTGATAATCCGTAGAATTTAATTAACTAAAAAATTAATTGAGTCTTTTTTGTTGTTGGTTTTTTGGGGGGAAGGAGGTAATTAGGTTTATTTATTTGTTTACTTTTTACTTTTTATTTTTTTAATGGAGGTCCTGGGTTTAATCCCATGCATGCTAAACACACACTCTGCCACTGAGCTATACCCCCTGCCCCCCACCCCAGTTGTGTCTTTAGACTTGATAAATAACTCATGTGCTAGAATCGTCTCCCTCTCTTTCTCTCTTCCTTCTCTCCATTATTTCTTCTCTATCCTTTGGGTTGTCTATCCGTTTGATTATCTATTGTAGATCTATTGTATCTAAAAAAAAGTTTCCCTTTTTTTGCTTAGAGAACAAAAGGATGACACTTTACAGGTATTTTTTATAAATTCTGCTTTTTGAATATATATTTTATTCATCATTATACCCCCTAGAATCCAGCATATTGTTTAATATGTAGTAGATGCTCCTTAAGTGTTGCTTGGATGAATTAATTTGCTTTTATTTTTCCCCCAATATTTAATTGACTCAGAAAGTGATTTTTAAATTTTTATTATTTTAAGAAAGGTGACTCTTGTGATGGTGGGACTTGATAATGCTGGTAAAACGGCAACAGCAAAGGGAATCCAAGGAGGTAAGCTGAAAAAATTTATTATTAAATTATGCCTATTTACTTATTTATTTAAATTGCTTTATTATGTCTTCATTGGCTACAGAGAGTGTGCACTCTGTTACTTTATAGTCTTACTATAGTTATGGGTAATGTGGTGAATAAACTCCGGCTTAAGAGTACCAGCCTGTTATGTTTCAGATTTGAATGAATGCAGAGATGCAGAGGCTTCTTGAGGTGTTTGATTAGCCAAGAGGGATCACATCTGTCTTCTAACCAACAGGAAGGAAAACTGAAAAAAAAAAAAAAGGACATGTACCTGCCTTTAAAGATTTACCCTTTACTTATGTTCTCTTGGCCAGAATTTAGTCACAAGGCTACACCTAAATGAAAGGGAGGTAGGACAGTAGTTAGCCAGCACAGCTCTCTTTGCATCTCTTGAATTTTTTTTCAACATGATACGTAATTTTTACAGTTATGTTAAAGATACATTAAAGGGTTTTATGTTATTTACATTACATCTCTTTGGATGTATTTATTTAGTCTTAAATCTTATTACTGTTTTAAGAAATATTTAATTCCTTTTATTTGAAGTTCCATCAGTCTGTGTGTACTATTTAATGCTTTGTAATTTCAATATAGAAGTTACTATGGTTAGTGAATTTGTTGTGTACCCAGAAGACGTAGCATGAGCCAGACATCTGAAGGGTATGAATTGGAGGAAAACCTAACATTTATTTGTTCCTGAAAATGGATGTTGCAACAAGATAACATGCATACCAAATAGTCAGGAAGTATTTATTTATGAAAGTATTTGTTTATGAAAGAAAATTAACACCTTGTAGAACTTGTAAAACTGTTGGAGAAAAATGTTTTGTCATTCCAAATTCTGCTATGTAAGATCAGACACAAACTGTATATTACTATCTGTGGATTCTTCTAAAGCCTTTTTGGTACCCCTAATGCTGTCACTTAGCTTATATGCTCATAGAACACTCACTGTCACCATCTAAATCTGGGGTTTGCAAACTTCTTCTGTAAAGAGCCAGATAGTCAATATTTTAGACTGAGGGACAGATGGTCGGGCTCCTTTCGAGCTACACAACTCTGACATAGTGCTGTGAAAGCAGCCATAGACAATATGTAAACAAATGAGCATGGCCATGTTCCAGTGAAACTCTATTTATAGATACTAAAATTTGTTGTGTTATGGACTATTATTTTGATTTTTTCCAGTAATTATTTTAAAACGTAAAACACCTTCTTAGTTAGAGGGCTATGTAAAAAACAGGTGGCTTGCCAGTTGGCCTGCAGGCCTTGATCCCTCATCTAAGTGGTCTTCTCTTTCATTCCTTCAGGGTCTCATGTTTAAGGGAGCAGGATCTAGGAATCTGCTAATCAGATCATCTACTTATTTGCATGTATTTAGACCATCAGGCTTTTCTCTTCTGAATTCCATCTCCATATATCCATCAGTTTTCTTTTTCCGAGTCTAGAAAATGTTCAAGATATCACGTCATGAACAAAAGTCAAAGCTGCCTTCAACTTTGAACTCCCCTCTGGTTCTGTTTTTGTTCTTCATTTAGTACTTACTCTTCAGCCTATTCCAGTGACTGATTTCTTACCTTTTTTTCTTTTTTAAAAATTCTAGTTATATAAAACTACGTGACGTTTTCCAAATTGAACGTTTTGATATCTTTGTATTTTTTTGTGCTGTTCCCACTTGTCTCATTAGAAAGAATGTCAATTTATCCTTAAAGACAGAATATCTACTTGTCTCTAAAGACATTTTGGTCATATAGTATCCTTTATGATGTCTCTTCTGGTCTCCTGCTGCCTCACCCCTTGCCACCACCATCAGTACAATTGACTACGTCTTCTGTTTTGGTCTACTCTTATCTATATCTACTTATATCTTACTTAATTGTCCTTCTGTTTTTGTATCTCTATACCTTTCTAGACTGTAAATTCCCCAAGGGCAGTTTTGCTCATTTTGGTGTCCCAGTTCAGGCCATGCCTTAGGTGCTGTAGGCAGTCTCCTTCAAACGTTTCTCCCATGTCTTCTGTTCTTTAGCTTATTTCTGATTCTTCTCTGTTTTTTTTTTTAAATTAAAAAAAATATTGTATATGTGCTCCTTTCTTTTGATATAATCTTCCTCTGTAACTGTATTGCCATCCTCTAAATCCAACCCTGGATTTAGTGTTTCATCCCTAATGTTATTATAGTTTCTTAATCTAAGAGTACTTTCCCTGTCTTGAGCCTCACTTCCTTTAGTCAGCTTCTCTTCTTCATGGCTGTCAGAGTGATTGCATTAGTTGGATATAGATTCAGTTGTACTAATAGATACCTAAAATAACAGTGGCTTAATAAAGGAGAAGTTTATTTCTCTCTCATATATCAGTACAGGCAAAAGTATTATAGGGCTGACATAGCAACTCCATGATCAGGGACTCAAGTTCCTTTTCCTATTTGCTTTGCTATTCCTAGTGTTCTCCCTTGCCTACCTGGTCCAAGGTGGCTCACTACTACAAGTGCATTCCAGCTAGAAGGAAGAAGTAAAGGACAAAGCGAGGCTGTCCTTTTTTTAGAGTGTGTGAACCAGAAGCTACCACATCACTTCAGTTCACATGCCATTGGCTAGAACCAATGGTTTTCCAGACCTGGCTCCTCCTTGCTCTTACCAGCTTATATCAGTTAGTGAGAGTCAGTTAGGCACCTCTCCTCCCAACTCTGTGCCTCACATTGGTAGTTTGAAATTGGCCATAGTGGGAGTATTTATACCATCAAAATTGGCGAACACTACATATCAGAGTTCCACAGCTCCCAAAGCCAGTTAAACACTTAGCAGTGTACCACTAGCACACTACCTAGAATCTGCTCTCATGGTCACCTTTAGCTGCCTTTGAGACTGGGAATTGCAGTCTTTATCCTAAACAGCCATGTGCTCAGCTAAAAAATCCAGGATTCTCTGACTATCCAATGCTATTTTCTGATAGTTCTAAGGAACTGTTATTATGGGTGGGAAAATTCTCTGTGTAAATTGGTCCCTAGGATTGTTGATATTAACACATTTTTATTATATTGTAGTTACTTGTTTATGTACATATTTCCCCTTTTCCCCTCTATGTAAGAGCTCTATAAGACTAGAAAGTAGATCTTACTAATCTTTGTATATCTAGGACTTGCATAGTACTTAGCATATAACATATACTCAATAAATAATTATTGATTATGTATTTTCATTTTACCTTGGATTTTCTAGGGATTGTCTTAACACATGCTTTACTGAAATCCTCTTACGTCTTTGTACTGGCTCTTGTATGATACCTAATTTATAATATGTGCTCGATAAATGGTGACATGCATGGGATGCATAGATAGCTATTAGGAAGATATATGCTACTGTGAAGACCAGCAGGCAGATAGAATATTATGATAGAGGGTGTAGGTGATACTGAAAGGAAGGAATCATTAGAGAAGGATTTATAGAAAAGGTTGTAACCTGAACATTTAGTCTTGGGTTTTGAAACAAAGAATCATGAGTAGGAACCAGAGGAAAGAACAGAGAATTTGGGGAAGGTATTCCATTATCAGAAGAAACAGGTGTTTAAAGTCATTAATACCTGTATTTGAGTCCTGGCTCCATCTGCCATGTAACCTTGAAAAAATTACTTAATCTGAATTGATTTCCAGGGAATATTGCCGCCATTTTATCTGTGCTTACATTGCTTCCCTGCCTGGAATGTTCTCCCTTCTTGGTTATAATTTTTTCTCTTTTAAAATTTAAAATCTCGCTTCCTCTCTGAAGCCTTTCTAGGACCGCAACTCACTCCTCCCTCCTCTTTACCTTTTTTCTCCTGAATGCCCTACATTTGGGCTGCTGTAACAAAATACCATAGATTTGGTGGCTTACACAACAGTAGTTTCTCATAGTTCTGGAGGGTGGAAGTCTGAGATCAGGGTGCCAGTATGGTCTGGTGCTTAGTGAGGGTTCTCTTCCTGGTTTACAGACAGCCCTCTTTCTCACTTGTATCCTCAGGCGGGGGAAAGTGGGAACAAGCTCTCTGGTGTCCCTTCTTGTAAGAGCACTGATTACATTATGGGGCTCCACCCATGCGACCTCACCTAAACCTAATAACCTCAAGGTCCCACCTTCAAATACCATCACACTAGGGATTAGGGTTTTAACATAAGAATTTTGGTGGGGACATAACCTGCAGTCTGTAACACCTTTACACTGTCCTCTCCAGACTTGTTCACAGAACATACAGGTTCTTGTGCCATGCCCATTAGTATTGTGTTTCTCTATATTGCACTGTATTTCACTTGAGGTCAGCAACCCTATTTTATTCATCTTTACATTCTAATGTGTAAGAAATGCCTGATTCTGAGTAGGTGTTCTGTATGTTAGTTCTTTTGTTCCTACCTCATGATAATTGATTTATTTTTGCTGATAATTTCCCAGGGGTATCTCTCAACTCATACTCAAAAATGGCTGCCTGTTTTAACGGTGGAAACCAGTTCTCACCTGGATCCACATTTTTAAATATCTAGTATATTTCTGTTTTTGAAATATATGGCTGCTTATATTGCTTCTAAACTTGCCTTTTTGTCCTTCTAGGTAAGAAAGGCATAAAACAAATGTGACTTGTGTGTACCTCTGTTAACTTTTTAGGGAGCTATGTAAATTGCCCTAAGGTGCTTGCTGAAAGGGAGTGGTGCATTGCAAATCTGTTTCTCATTATACCTAAGCCTAGCAGCAAATGCCTTTCAGATTTATCTATGTGATAGCAAATGTTTTGCTGAATGTGGAAATTAGACCCTCTAAACTAGTGTCATTCAATACAGCTATTTGCAGTGATGGACATGTTCTGTATTGGCTCTGTCCAGTAGGGGGGGCCACTAGCCACATGTGGCTTTTCTGTACTTGAAATGCAGCTAGTACAGCTGAGGAACTGAATTTTTTATTTTAAGTTTAATTGATAAAAAATTTAAAAGCCTCATGTAGTCACTGTATTGACCATGCAGCTGTAAACAAAATTCAATACAATGATATTGTAGATGCCAGCGATGAAGAGAGAATGGAAGAGGCAGACATGAAGTTTGAACTCTTCTCTGTAACCATTAGGTCACCAGGTTCTATTAATATTTCATGAGTTCTCTCTTGCCACTCTTCTATTCTGTTTTCATTCTTCTCCAAAAAGTAGCTGTCACTCTCATTTTCAGTCCATTCTAGAGACTTTTGCAATGAACCTTAATAAAGAACTACTTTAGTCACCTTAATTATATTATTAATCTGCTGAAATTCCTTCTGTAGCTCCCAATTGTCTATCTTCAGAACCTTCTTAGGTCTGCATTCAGTCTTAAGGGCTTGCTCCAAGTAAAGTACAGTGTTCAGTTTGTTTGTACTTCTTGCCTTTGCCATTTCTGTTACTTAGATCACTCTTCTGTCTGTCTAAATCCTACCTCACTTTAAGGCCCAGGGCCCAGCCCCTGGTTCAAGTCTTGAACGTGATCTTTTTAATCTCTAATGGTCATTACCGCCCTTTGGCAGTTACAGTCGTATACATCCTGTACTTTCTTCTTTGTGCTGTCATATGCAGAAGTCCAAGAATATTTAATTTTAAATTTATGAGATTATCCAAAACATGTTCCTGTAGAAAAATAATAATTTTTCTCTTATTTAATTAACTAATAATTTTTCTATTCAATATAATGATATAATAATAATAATTATACAATCTACTCTTTATATTTGTAAGCTGTCCTCAGAAGTCTTTTTATTCCAATTATAACTCCACGGTGGTTGTAATGGTCCCTGGGAATGGCTGTAGTGTAAGGGTTGAAATTTTTGTAGTAGCCTTAAAGGCAAGAGTTCATTTGTTTATTCATTCTACAGATAATTATTAAGTAGCTGTTATATGATAGGCATTATTCTAGGAGCTGGGATTATAGCAATAAAAACAAACAAGTAAAAGAAAAAAAACAGACAAATTCCTATCTGAGAGGAGTATAAATTCTAGTTGAATATTTTTATTTTATAGTATCTGCTCTTCCCCCAAACCAATGTGCTTAGATGTAATGCTTATTGTATAAGCAAATGATAAACACTTTATTTAGTACTAAAGTATGATAAATAACACTTATGTCATTTAAGCTCTGAAGTTAAATTATCAATTTAATATCTAAAGATTTTTTCTTTTCTACCATTTGAAACAGAGTATCCTGAGGATGTAGCTCCTACTGTTGGATTTTCCAAAATTGATCTTAGACAAGGAAAGTTTGAAGTCACCATCTTTGACCTGGGAGGTGGAAAAAGAATTCGGGGAATCTGGAAGAATTACTATGCTGAGTCCTATGGGGTAATATTTGTTGTGGATTCCAGTGATGAAGAGAGAATGGAAGAGACAAAAGAGACAATGTCAGAAGTGCTAAGACATCCTAGGATATCGGGAAAGCCTATATTGGTGTAAGTAATGTTGATTGTCATTGTAAACATAAAGGCAGCAGCCTTAGTCAATAAAGAAATTTACCTAAGTTGCAAAATACTGAATAAGCTAGAAGTGTCATGCCCTAGTTTAATAAAATGTATGTAATTAACTGGGAGTTTTTAATATACCAAGGCCTTATTATGATGCTATCTATAGGGATTAAGGGTGAGGCTTTATTATGAAGAAGCCTTATAATTTAGATCTTCTGGGTTTTCAAATATAAATTCGTTGTTTTATTTGATAATTTACTTCTTATCAAATTTTGCATTTTTGAAATGGTCTATTAACAAGGTTCTACAAGGTTTTTCAATTTATTTTCCTCTTTTAATAACTTACTTGTTACATCTTTGTCCTTTTTTTCTTGTATTCTTGTTTGAAAGTTATTCAGATGGTTTATTCTTCTAATGCCACATTGATTTCCCAGTTTTTACTTATGTATTTACAATCTGAAGATGTGATCCATGTCATTGTCAGCTTATTCATATGCTTAGCATCATTTTGTCTAGCCACCTAAACATTTTTAAAAAAAGCAAAGTGATAAAGGACTTTTGCACTACCTGCTTGCATAGCATTTCTGCATAGTAAACAGCAGATGGTGCTGTAACTTTGAGACGTAGTAAAGTGAAAATAGTTAAAATTACTCTTAAAATTGGAGTAAGTGGAATGAGTGCTCTTGCCTTCTTGTCCCTTTTCCCTCATTCTTCTGATTCATTACTAATGATTAAAAAAAAAAACCCAAACCGTCACGTGGTTACATGAAAACTTATAAGCAGAATTTCTCAGTGGTCCTCAGTAATAAATAAACATTTAAAAGTGAAGCAGTTTGGAAGCTCTAATTACAAAAAGTAAAACTTTATTGCATCATTTATTGGTAAGCTTATACTGTTTCATTTTTATACATTTAATCAGGGAAGTTATATATATATAACATATATATAATATATATAACATATATATATAATATATATATAAATAAAACTAACTTTCACCTTAAAGAATCTGAAAGAAACTTTAATAGAGATGTACACAAAGAGTAAACTTTGTTGAATCCCATAGGCTAAATTAGTCTCTACAAATATTGAAGCAGAGAACCAGTGACTTCTAAAGTAAAAGGTATTAATGAATGATGTTCATTTGTAAAATAACTGCTTTTTTTTAACCCAGTAGTCACTTATTTAATTTATTCTTTATTCATGCATGCATGTATTCATTCACACATGTGCTAATTCAGGAAATATTTATTGAGCGTCCACTCTGAGCCAGGCATTGTTCTGCTGATAGGGATCCATTCAAGAACATAAACAATAAAACTTCATGTATGACCTCAGGAGCTCTAGGGGGTGAGACACACAATAAATGTAATAAATAAATTATGTTGTACATTAGGTGATAATAAGTACATTGAAAACAGAGCAGTTAAAAGAAGATCAGGAATCCCATGGTAGTGATGGCAACAGGGGCATGTTACTCTTAGAATTAGGATGATCACTGTAGGTCTTATTGAGAAGATGATGCTGGAGGTGAGAGTCAGTCATGTAGATTATGTGGAAAAGCCCCGAGGCAGAGGCATACAATTCATAAGTGTCTACAGTATTTACTGAATAATTAAGTAACTGTCAGCAAGATACCTGCTTTCAGTTCTGTCACCTCTTTGTTTACTGAAGTTCCAGAATAGGGGAAAAAAACTCACAATTAGGGTGATTGCTCACCATTATAATTTCATAGTCAGTGAGATCTCACAAAGACATGAGAATTAATTATGGATCATATAATGTTTATGAAATATAGAATGGTGTATCATTTGACCAGTTTTTCTCAAGGGAGTTTTATAACTGTAGAATTTTTATCAATAAAGGTAAACTCCTTTTTAAGATGAATGTGCTTCAAAAATATATAAAATTTACCAAAAAGTCCATATTCTTAATAAATTTAGAAGACGTAGGAAAGAGAGGTTAAAAATGATTGACTTATCTTGCAGAGCCAACTACTGGTGACATTTTGATGAATTTTCTGTGCTTATTTTTATAAAACATGTAACGTATGCAGTGTTCATATAATATATAAAATTTTATATCCCACCCCTTTTTCTGCTTACTACTCCCTCTTAAATATCTGCTCAAGCCCCATATTTGGAAGTTCTCCTGTTTACCTTTTTCTCTGTGACCTACAGTTAGTCTTATTGATGTTACTGTCTCAATATCGTTTGAGTCCCTTTACTCCTGTTCTCCCTGTGATGTTACCTCCTTTTGTCCTTCCTTCACTTCTCCCCTAACCAGCCTCCCTGCTGTTAGCTAGCAGTCTTGCCTATTCTTTAAGTTCTCTTCTGCATTGCTAACGGGAGCCCTTTTCTTTACTTGATATTTTTCAAATTACAAAATTGGTACATGCTTTAACAAGTGAACAATACGGGAGTATATAAAGAATATGAGAGCTCTTTTTAAAATACAGATTTGATCATTTTACTTTTCTTATGCTCAGAGTCTTTCAGGTTGCCTTCATAGCGCCACAAAGATAGGAAATGGTGGTTTAACGGATATAACCCTAGCACAGAATAAGTATAACACTGAAAAGTCCATTGGATAGTAAGTGGGAAGGGCCTCCCTCCAGTAGAACCTGACCAAGCTCAGTGCTAGGGCTGGTGGATGTGGAGAAGTAGGGGGTGGGCACCTGAAGTAGGGGGCAGACTGCAGTGCTTCCTGCTGCACAGAGCTGCTTCCTTCCTGCCCACGGATATCTGGACTGCTCGTCTGCAAAATTCAATTACAGTATCTAATTTCTTCTGCTCACCCCTTGCCTGAGCCTAAGCTAGTTGATTTAGGACCACAAAGCCTCAAAGAATTCACTTCAACACCTAATTTTCTCTTCCCACCCTCTAATAATGAGCAAACAGAAGAGCAGACCTCTTGAGAAGATTCAGTCATTCAATAGAAGGAGATAAACCTGAAGAAATTACTATCTTGTCTTTAGAAGAGCAGGATCCATTCATGCTATGGGAAGCAAGTAGATAACCACAATAGCAGGTCCTGAACACTCTCTAGCTCTGCCTGACTTGATTCTGCACACCAGTCTGACAGCATGTGTCACTGCAGATGAAGCTTCAGCCAAATTTCACTTTATGTCACAGCTCTGAAGATTCTCTTGAAAGGTCAGAATCATAGAACATCACTAGGCTTCTCTGTTTTGTTAGCTGAGAAGTTCTGTTTTTCAATTCTATAGTATTTACTACCTAATCAGCACAATATTTTTACTATGAATCTTCCTATGCTTATCTTGCTTTGAAAGCAGTATGTTCAAATATAAATGCTACTAGAAAATTACTGCCTTACAAGTCCATCTGGATATAATTATGCTAATGAATATTAAATAGAACTTAATATTCTCAGTTTTCAAGATAAATAATTTAAGAACAGTTATAAACAAGTATCATCAAGGCACTACATAAAAGAATATAGCAGCTTTAGAAGGGACAGAAGAAGTATGTCTGTTATCACCTGATTATTATAATGGTTTTAAATTTGTCTTTTTTAATAATGTTCCTTAAACATTTAAGGCTGACATGTGGGAAACATCTTTTTGCTCATTAATGTGTGATAATTGACACAGTAGAAAACTCTTCAATGTCTTTATATTTTATAAATTAAAAATTACTTTATAGTGTTAGGAGATGTATATATATGTATATGTGTATTTCTTTCAAAATTACAAATTCACTTACCTTTAATGCAGCAAATCCAGCAGTGTGCTTTCACACATTCAAAGTGACACATGTACATGGTTAGTCATCATAGTACCGTCTATAAAAACAAAAGACTAGAGAAAATTTAAGTGTAAAACAAAAAGGACCAGTTAAATAAACTAGGGTACATGTACACCATAGAATACCATATACCACATAGTGGTAAAGAACTAAGTCAAAAAATTACATATATATATATACACACACATATATATACACACATGTTTTCATATTCCTGTTTTTCCTTAATCCCACTGTGCTTTCAGTAAATAGTTTTGCCTCATAGTTCTCTAAGGAAATAAAAACTGTCACATAAGAATTCTCTCTCGTTTTCCCACCACCAAATTTGTTCAGTTGTCTGCTTTTATTCCTAACCTTGCCTTCCCTCCTATACTATGGGAGAAGTGTTTCTGCTTCTATCCAAGGTCAGCTTCTCCATTTTCACTCCAGTCCTACCCCTTTCTACTATTGTATATTGTCCCTTCCCCTTCTTACATGAAGAGTTTTCCTGGATCATTCTTGTCATCAGAATGTGCTCTTGTATTTCTCTAAGTATTGTGGAATCCTACATCCTTCTCCACCTGTTGACTCGTTTTTACAGTATTCTGTTCAAAATTCTGGACAGCACTGTCTGTAGCAGATGCTGTGCTTACTTATGTCACAGTCTTTCCTCAGCATACGCCGTTTGTGCTTTCGTCCCTACAATTCCTAGACACTGCTCTTGCTGGAGTCAATAAAGTATCTCCATGTTGCCAAATCATTGTCACTGCTGTTCCTATTTTACCTAAACTTGACTATTTCCTCCACTTTATTTTCCTTTAAGCACTCTTACATATGCATGATATGCATTGCGGTGTACTTTCTTGGTTTTCCTCCTACTTCATTGATGGTTCCTTCTCAGTCTCCTTTATTAACTCCTCTTCTGCTTTAAGCCTCAATTTTAAAATACCCTAGGCTGCTTTTTGGTCTTCCAGTTTTTTACATCTATATACTTTTCAGGTTATCTTCATCCTAAAGTCACATGACCTTAAGTACTGTTTATTTACTCAGATGACCCGAATCTGTACTTCTAGCTTTGACATTTCCCAGGAGTTCCTACTGATATAGATAATATCTTGAAATCCTCCACCTGGACATTTTATAGTCATCTCAGATTCTCTTGACCAAAACAGAATTTCTTGATTTCCTTCTTACCCCCAATTTTGAAACCTTCATCTCTGTCTTTTCCCAACTCTGTGAATAGTATCATAATCCAATCAGTGTCCTATAGTTTCTACCTCTAAAATCTTTCACATTTTAGTCTAATTTTTTTTCTATAGTCACTACATGGTGTATAGTAGTTCAGTTATAGGATCAGATTGCCTAGGTTCACATGCCAGTTCTCTGTATAGTTTCTGTGGCCTGAGTCAGTTACTTAACCTTGCTGTACTTCAGTGTTCTTGTTGGTAAAATTGTGAAATTATTAGAACAATGCTGGGACATAGCAAGTATGTATTTTATTAGTCTTGAGTATTAATACTGTTGCTACCACCATCACCATCTCCACTCCCATCCTAGCCCACGCCTCCATCATCTCTTACTGGGGCCATTGCATTAGTCTTCTAATTGTTTTTCTATACTTATATGCTTGTCCTCTACTCACCTGCCCCAAATCCATTCTAACCCATTTTCCATACAGTAGACAGGATGGTTTTTCTCAAGTATAAATTACATAATATTATTCCTAGGTCAAAAGTAGCCTGAGGGCTTTGCATCGGTTATACTTGCTGTTAACTTCAGACTTACAAAGCCTTAAATCTAGCGCCTGCTGGCCTTTCTTAATCTCATCTCTTACCTCACTGCTCTTTTCCCACTATGATACAGCTGTGCTGCTCATTCTTCCTTGAACGGAGTCAGTTATACCCTCCTCAGGGTCTTTTGTACTGTTTGTTTCATATGCCTGGAATGTGTGTCCTCATCATTCAGGTCTTCATTTAATACTACCTTTCAAAGAGGCCTAGAAGCCACTCAGACAATCTCTGGCTTACCACCCTTGTTTTAAATCTCTGTCAAGAACTTAACATTGTCTAATACTGATATTTGTTGTTACTTGCTTTCTCCACTAGAGTGTTAGTTCCAAAACTCTGTCCCCATGTAAGTTCAAACGGTATCCCCAGCCCACAGTATAGTGCCTGGCTTCACAATAAAGTGGTGGAGAAACTTTTGAGAATACAGTTGCCTTTATTTTTTACTTTATTTGCCAACCTTCTTGATCTGTAGTACAGTGTGCTATATGGACCCAAGTTCAGGAAAACAGTGTGTTCACTTAGCTTTTCAGGTCTTAAACTAGATTCAGCTCCCCATTACCAACTAGCCTCTTCTTTAAGTACATAGTTGAGTTTTCCCAGGGTTTGCTTTACCTATCTGAACATAAAAGATTTGATATAGCTTCTAGTTTGATTTTGCTTTAATATAGCACCCTTTGATGCCTTGTTTTATACAATTCTTAACTACCAGAATACTCTTAAGTGAGCCAAAAGGATTGTTTAAGTAGTTGTCATTTAGTGGCATTCATCTTGTTAATGCTTTCGAAGTTACAAAAATATGTAATAGAGCTTGATACCTGTCTAGAAACTAAAGATCATTCATCTCATTTTCAATAGTTAACCCATGAATTTAAGCTAATACAGTATTTTTAGTGTAATCAATGAAGACTTGTTTTATGTTACTAGCTTAGAAATTTCTGTAATTAGAGTGGGAAAGGGCAAAAGGGAAAATTATAATTGACAGTGATGAAAGTATGTGAATGGCTCTATGAAATGAAGAAAAACGATACAAGACACTAAAATATGGCACATCTTTTACTCTACAATTGGAAAAATTTCTAAATAGCTTCTTTATTTTAAGCCACAGCATGGACAACACCAACAACACAATACCCTGCAAGGATTTCTTTTTTTGTATTTTACAGCTAGTCCAAATTTTTCTTTGGTAGTATTAACATATTCTTTCGTGCCATTCACTATCATCTCAATATTGTTGATGCTTTCTCCCTGTTCCTCTACTAGAAGAGATATCTGAATGAAAAGGTCTCTTAAATCCTTTATTTGGTTCTCCAAATTAACAAGTTCTTTGTGTCTCTGTTCTATTTCTGAGAGTTGTGCTTTGGTGATACTGATTTCTGTAAGTAAACTTTCATTAAAAACTTCCCATTTTCCTTGATGGAGCATATCATTTACTTCTCCTTCAGGCACTTCTTTCCCAGCAACTTCCAGCTGACGGAAAATAAATGTCCTGCACTTCTCTTGCTTTGCTGCTATTGTGTCGTTGTATATGAACATGATTTGCTGAAAATGGCGAAACATTGCAGCATGCTGAGATTTAAGTATCCTTGTGACCACTGAGGATGGACCATTTTCATCCTCTGACTTTTTAACTTCTTTTACTAAATTATCCAGACCTCTATTAATGTGTTCTGCTTGGATTTTTATCTCTTTTGTAATGCTAGACTCTCTCTTAAGTAGACTAAACCTTCTCATTGAAGCCAACAGACTTTTCTGTTGCTGCCCAAAGTTTTGAATATCATTTGTCAAATTGTTAATACTCTCCTGTAGTTTTTGGATCTCATGTAGGTGTCTCTCAGTTACAGGCTCTCTTTCATAAATAACAGCTTGCTGCAGAAACATCCCCTGTTCCTCTGCTTCTGTAGTTGACACATCCTTGTCTCTAGAGAGCTCAATTTCCTTTGTTCGTTGCTTTAGTTCTTGAAGTCGGTCTTTCATCTTTTCTTTCCTCCTAAGAAGCAAAAATGATTTTGTTGAACAAAGAAAAGTTTGGTATTTTCCCCTAGTAACAATTGGCTTCGCATGGCTATGTCTATGTCTCAGGAAAAAATCCTCCTAGTTTTCTGAAAAGGTGTTAAAAAATTAGAAAAATTAATAAGAATTTCCTCATAATGATCACTGAAATAGGAAAAGTAATGTAAAATATTTTGTAAATTACTTTGCATAATATGAGGCTTCTGTGAGTCCCATTCAGGTGAGTAAAGTAGCTGAGTAAGCAGTGATAGAGGTGTAATTGACCCAAAATAAGTTCTTCAGTGTCATAATACTGCTACATAATAGATTTTTCTTGATATAGGAATATATATATCTTAAAGTAGAAGATTTCATCATATCTTTTTAGGATTAAAAGGCCAGTCCAAATGTGCCCCAGTTAATTTGGTCTATATAATGTTAAAAACATACTCATTTTGCTAAATATGCGTAATTCAGTAAAAACCTATAGTAACGGGGAAGACTCCATATGAGAGCTTTAAGCAATATAGATAAGGTTGAATTGATCTTAAAATTTCTCAGGCTTCCAAATTGATTACACATTATTTGACATAGCTTTTGTTGTCTTACCCATTGCATACATGTACAAACATATTCTTGGTTTGATTATGCTGATTTCTCAATCTTAACATTCCTTTGCAAAGCTATCCAGACTGCCTTAGAAAAAAATTTATATCAATTCATAGTAAGTGATACTTTTACAAACATGGGAATGTATTTATATAAAATCTTATTTTGGGGTCACTGATAATATTGACACTTATATCCTATGTTGGTAGTTATTCATGGATTCAAACTGATGTGCATAATTTGTACATAGTGGTATACATATACATATATAATGATATGCATATATATATATATATATAAAATTAAGTGAACAAAAAAACCAAAAAGCAACCCTTGTTAATAAAATACTTTACCTTCACAGCTCATCTTGACTTTAGAAAAAGGCATTTATAATGCCTTCCATGATATTTTTGTGGACAAGAAGAAGCTGTTAGGGAGTTACAAGTAACTCACTGAATCACATGTAATCTCAGTATCAACTAGAGAGTAGAGTCTCTAATGTTAGGCTGTTATGCTGTGGGACTCACTGTTGATGTGTTTATGCAAATATTTTTATCAGTGATTTGGATGTCATAGAAAGCATACTTATCAGAGATGTTGATGGCACGGAATTTGGGTAGATCTTTAGTATGTTGAAGTACAGAGTTGGGATTCAAAGATTAAAACAGCATAGAACACTATGAAATAACATGAAATAAAAATATGTTTAACTACATAGATGTGAAATATTGCACCTAGTTGTTTAGACACCTTTACATCTATAAAATGGAAGGCCTTTGAGTTCATAGCAGTGCTTATGAAAACCACTGGAGCTTTTAGTTAGTTTTGAGTTTTCTATCAGAACTATCAGAATAGTTATTATACTTTCATACTTATTTATGCTTTCATGAATAATAGTGTGTTGTCTAGATTGACTAAGAAAGATATTTGTTCCACTAACTCTATGCTAGTTAAAGCAAATTGGAGAGGGTCTTTGTTAAGTTCTGAGTATATTTTGAGATGAAAATTCATAAATTGGAAATTTCCAAACTGTTATGGAAAGGATAAGACTGGAAGACCATAATGTATGGAGAATTGTCAAAAAAAATGGAAGTATTTGTTCTGGAAAAGAGAAGTTGTAGGGAATATCTAAAACTGTTTTCTAAAATGTGTAGTTCTGTGTACATAAGAAGAATTAGACTTAACGTGGCGTAACTCCAAAGGGCAGTGGGTGGAAATTATGTGGAGAGAGGTTTGTTTTAGTATAAAGAAGACTTCTCACACAAGGAGAGCTGTCTGAAGATGAAATGAACTGCTTTATGAGATAAAAACCTTGCCATCACCAGAGATGTTCAAGATTTTCTTGAATGTGACCAAGTCAGAGATGTTGTAGAAATGATGCCTGCATTACATAAAAAGTGAAACCAATGTCCTGATAATATTCCTTTTGTTTTAAATAACTAGCATTTTGTCAGATAAGTTTTAAAGCTGACTATATGCAAAGTTTTAAATGCTGTAGTATATATTCAATAATAGCTGTCCTTGAGTAATTACTATCTGAGAGGAGATGGACAATATGCAATTAAACAGATAAATGAGGTAATTTTAGATCTTGATAAATCAATTAGGCAAGGCCTCTCTAAGGAGCTGTTTGAGCTCTAAGACCTAATTGTTGGGAAAGTAAAGAATGTGTCCAGAGTATTGGAGATTGGGTGCCAGGGCAGTACTTGGGACCGATACGTTTTAAGAGCAAAACAAATACCTGTGTAGATAGAAATGAATATAAACAGTAACATTGGAGGAATGAAGTCAGGATGGTAGGCAGGAGTCAGATCACAAAGGGCTTTGTGGGTCAAACTAAGGAATTTAGATTTTATTCTAGATAGTGGATGACAAAGAATAAATAGGATGTTGACATAAGATTTACGTTTTTAAAAGATCACTGTATGGTGAATGGTTTTCTGATGACAGCCAGGAGAAACGTGGATGATGAAATTAGATGGAATAACTGGGAAACACTGGGGATGTATTTTGGAGGCAGAAGCAATAGGACTGGTGATGTTAACCCATCAGCAGCACTTAACCACCATTGCTTCTTGAGAGGCTTTCAAGTGTTTCTCCTGGCTTTCCTGTTGCCTCTTTGGCTCTTCCTTCATCATTTTCTCTGCCCTGGTTTCTTCTCATCTTTCCTACCTCCGAACACAGGAGTGCTTCCACACACGGTCCTCTTTCTATCCACCATTATTTTCTAGTCTCACGGCATTAAGGTACAAAGTTGTATCTCAAGTCTAGACTGCTCTCATAACCCCTACCTACTCAACAGCTCCATTTGAATGTCTGTGTCTGAAATAAGCTCCTGATCTTCCAACTCCCAAACTGCTGCTCCATCTCAGTAAACTGCACCTCTTCCAATCTCTTCTAGTCTTCTTCCAAGTCACCAGACCAAAAACTTTGGAGTCATTCTTGACTATTCTGTTTTGCTTCCCCACCCCACTTCCACTTTATATTCAAACTAATAGCAAATCTTGTCAATCCCCTTTTCAGGGTACATCAGGAGCCACCTCCCTGGGTCAAGTCACCATCATTTCTCACCTGCATTATGGCAGTAGTCTGCTACATGGTCTCCTTATTTCTTCTATTAGATCCCCTTCTCCTTTGCTGTTTTTGGTTTGTTTGTTTGTTTGGTTTTTTTTGGTCTTGTCTTAACACAGAAACCAGAGTTAGAATGTAAGTCAGATCATGTCATTCCTGTGCCTAAAGCCCTCCTTTAGCGTGATCTCTCAGAGGACAAGCCAGAGCCTGCAAGGTCCTACGTGACTTCTCTACTCCTCCTTTTGCTTCTCTGACAGCACCTTCTACAACTCCTCACTTTTCCTCTGCTTCAGCCACACTGTGCTCCTTGCTATTCCTCACACAAACCAAGCAGGATGTTGCCTCAGGACATTGGTACTTGCTGTTTCCTCTGGAATGCTCTTCCCCATGTAGTGCTGTTTTATTCCACCAACTCCTTTACATTTTACTAAATGGCACTCTCAGTAACCACCCTTTCCAGCCTTTTTTTCCTAGCACTTTTCACTGTATTTTACTTATTTATCTTCCTTTATTGTCTGCTATGTCCCCCAAATATAAGCTCCATGAAGGCAAGGATCTTTATTCACGCTGGTATTCCCAGCACCTTGACAAGTCTCATATTTATTCAAGTTCTAATATTGAGCTCTTCGTACCTTATGTTTTCTTAAGTTCTTAATATGTACCAGGCATTGTTCTAGGTGTGTTTTATATTCTTTTAAGAACTCTGAATTAGTATTACCATGGTCTCTGTTTTACAGATAATGACATTAAGACCTGAGCTTAAGTAACTTAAACCAAGATGTCAGCTGGTGGTAGAGTTAGGATTCAAATTCAGGCAGTCTGGTTTGAAGGACTCACTCTTTGCTGTGCTATAAAGCCTTTTTCAATGGCGTCAGATGCTCTATAGAGATCACCTCGGATAAGTTCTGAGAAGTGACAGTTAGGTAAGTGGAGTGTTTGGGAAAGAAGCCAGGGGATAAGACCTTGAAATCTGTTTTTGATGAAAAAAGGCTTTAACAAATATTAACAGTTTATTCAGAAACATTTGCTGTGTACCTGTTTTGCTGAGCATTTTAAGTCCTGATTGGAAACATTTAAGAGCAAGTTTTTGTTGTCTGTAATGGTCTTAATTTTCTGTTTATTTTAGATTATTTAAATATTTAATTCAAATAACTCACAGTTCTTTATTTTACCACTAATTTGCTCTATTAAAAGTAAAAAAAAAAGTTTCAGTCTGTACAATTTATGCAAACAAAATATTCCTAAGAAGGGATTTCATTCCTTCCGTCTCCTCACCTTTCCGTTGTCTGAATTCTATCTTACTTGCAAGGAATAAATTTTTCTACCGTGGAAATAAAACTGACCAAATATAGTGTTATACTGGGATCTGTGGGAAAAAATAATAAGTTATAATATTAAACCTGGAAAATTTGTGAAAGGAAGATGTGTCAAGGAAGAATTTAAGAAGGCAACAATATAGATAGGACTGTAGACTTTGGGTGTTAGGAAAAGATCAATATAAAACACTTAGTTATTATTGACCTATATGTTAGGCATATCTTCTAGGAATCTAATTTTTGGCCTTTGCCCTTACAAGTAGTAATTAAGCAAAATAGAGAAAGTAAATATAATAGTATGTGAGCATATTATTTTTTAAGTCTTTTGTTAAAATGAAGGCAAAGTGATTTTAACTGAGAAAGATTTCAGTACTAGAGCAACCAATTAAATCTGCAGAAAGTTTGATATTCTCACTTTTTATATTTTTCCCTCCTTTTAAACTATAGTAAACAAATTAATTTGTAAGTATATATACTTTCATCTATTATTTATAATTAATTACAGTAAATTGTAATTAACCTAATATTGTTAATATAAAAATTCCAATTTTAAGTGATAAATTGTAAAGGCTTTTAGCTTTATAAACTAACTTAGGTTGGAATTTTTTCTGAGTTTCAGATATTCAGTTTATGAGAAGTTCTGCCTGGTCCCATTTTACCAGTCAAGATATACTTGATTATCCCACAGTAATACCTAGTCACCAAATCTTGGTGGATTACAACCACAAAGATATATTTCTTGCTCATATTTCGTGTCCATGTTGGATTAGAAGAGGCTTTGGTTCCCAATCTTGGTCACTGAGGCCCTAAGATCCACCTTTCTGAATGTGTAGGTTGTAGGGCAGTTGGAAGCACCATCTCCTAGACATTGAAATGCGCTAGCCCTGAAAAGATGCATGTTGCTTTGTTCTGCAACTCCTCTACCAGCTGAGGGAAGGTGACCATGATGTGTTGTCCTCACCTGTTCTCCAAAGGAGAGGTGAACCTGGTTTCGTCCACATCCATTGAATATTGTAATTTTATTCTGAAAAGAATCCTTTGAAGTTAATTAATCAATTTCTCATTTTTCTTATGGGGAAATTGAAAATCAGAGAAATTAAATGTTTTACCTAGATCTTGTTAGTGGTAGTACTGGTATAACAATGCAAGGTTCCCGGCTGCTAGACCAGTGTTTTTTTCATTGTAAGATGCATAGTGTAAATTTCCTAGAATGTGTATGTTATGTAAAGCTGGGAGCATGTATATGCCCTTATATTCAGTATTTTATAAATATTTGATGATTATGCTGGTGCAGATTTTTAAGGACACCTAAAAACTTTGGGAAGTGATTGTAGAAGCTTTCTCATGTGACAACTTTGAGAAAGCAGAATTATCACCCATGATTTATTATCTGCCTCTGATAACTAAGACTAATCTTTCCAGTGTAGAGGGAGGTAATTACTAAAGTCAGTTAGCTTAGTGATTTATCTTGAATAATTCCATACTGTTCTTTGTTTGATTTAGTGTTTATTACTTTCTTATCTATACGCTCTCTTTGGTATTACCATATTGATGCTGAAAATAAATTCCTCCACAACGTGTTTAAAATGTCATGTTGCTTTTGATATAGCCGTAGCTTTTTCTTTTTCTTTTCTTGTTTTTCTTTTCTTTTCTTTTCTTTTCTTTTTTCTTTTCTGTCTCTTTCTTTCTTATAAAAAGTATCAGGAATCAGATGGCAGATTTCTCAAGGAGAATAGAGAAAGTTAGAAGAAAACAAAGTAAAATTTTCAAAATTCTAAGGGAATACAATTTTACACAACTAAAAAGTGGCAGAGCCTACATTCAGATGTAAGTCTACTTGATTGCAGGTCTGTGGTTTTTCACTATGAAGATCACCTTCAACAAATGAAGTTGATCTGTTATCAATTATTGTATTATATTGTTAATATACTGTGTTTAAAAGAAAAAAGTTTTTGCAGGGGGTAATATAACATATCAGATCTAAAATAACTATAGTAGCAGTTGTATTAGGATCTTTAATCAGGCCTAATTAAGCACTTTACAGTTTAGAAGAAGAAAAAGAATTAGTTCTGATCTCATATACCTGTATCACAGAAAATCTCTAAGAAATTTTGAATCCTATCCTTGGCACCATTGAGATTCTTGTATTTTCTTCTGCTGTACCTTATAGTCATAGGCTGAGATAAGACAGATAGGAAGCGAGGTATATTGCATTCCTATTTATGTACGCAGATTTCTATTTCCTGTTCTTGTACTTACCTGTTAACTATGAATTCTTACAACTACAACATGTATAGCAAATGTGATGTTTGTTGCACTAATTTTTTTTTTAAGCTGACTTTTGTTTCTCATATGGAGAAAAGAAAAGTGTAGCAAGCAGTACTGGAGGCTCAGATGAGAAATGGGGGGGTATCAAAACAAAACAAATTTTGATTTTTTTATTCATGAGAATTAAGTCTTATCTAATGCTAACAATTTTAAAATTTCACAGTTTTCAAGAACTCAGTGACTCTAACTTTGTCTTTGGTTGCATGGCTTGAAACAAATCCTATAACAACCGCCTCTAAAATTTTTATGGCTAGGTAGACCTTTCTCTTTTTCATTTTAATTAGAAATAAATGATCAGTGCCATCAAAAGCCTTTTTCTGAAGCATCATAGTATAAATTTTTTTTTAAGAAACAGAATATTTCAAATTGATATTGTAGCACAAAAGCACTTCTGCAAGTGCTTTTGAGAAGGTAACTTACTGTCAGTGATTTTGGAAATGAAGATATTTAACTCTGACCCTTACAAAGGTGGTCCTATGCTGGGTTTCTGTGTTCTTGGAAGAACAGTTTCTTGAAGGAGTACCACACTTTCACATTTGAATAAAAGGTACTTTAAGGAACACTTCAAAATATATTGATATGTACTTTATATTTATTAATCTTAATAAATTTACTAGCAAAAAAATAAATAAATATTCTGAATCTTTTTTTTTCCCTACAGATCTCTATATGTTAGTGATAGTAAAGGAAAACCAGTCAGATTTCCTTACAGTGCTATATATATCATGGCATGCATATTATAGTAAATGATGTTTATATAAAATCAACTGTAAGTGGGGAGGGTGTTGCTCAGTGGTAGAATGTGTGCTTAGCATGCATGAGGTCCTGGTTCATCATCCCAGTACCTCCATTAAATAAATGAATGAATGAATGCATGCCTAGTTACCTCCCCCCAAAAAATAAAAAAAAAATTTTTTTAACTTTTAAATACTAAGATCAACTGTAAAGTTTATACTATGTTCATCTTGGTGTATGGATTCTTTGTCTTCATTTATTTCTTTTGAACATTTAAAATATATTTATGTTCAAGATCCTTTTACATTATTAGGTAATTTCTGATTTCTTAGAAATAAATTCCTTTGTTTATTGTAGCTACCAGTTGTTTTCCTCGGTGGTGGGCAAGTGTGTATAGTGAACTCTTCAGTTTGTCTTCAGTGAGTGCCCTGTGTTACGGATAAGTTCTTAACCCTGTTTTTGCGGTTGTCACTACTAGGGCCCCATGGAGCTTGCCCATCACAGCTCAGGTAGTATAAATACAGTTGTCCCTCCATGTCTGTGAGGAATCGGTTCCAGGACCCCCCCAGATACCAAAATCTACAGATGCTTAGGTCCCTTATATAAAATGACTTATATACATCCTCCTATATACTTTTACTTTAAAAGTGTACTTTTAATCATCTCTAGATTACTTATAATACCTAATACAGTGCTATATGAATGGCTGTAAATAAAATGTAAATGCTATGTAAATAGCTGATGATGCGTGACAATTTCAAGGTTTGCATTTTGCAACTTCCTGGATTTTTTCCTGAATATTTTTCTTCTAAGTGTGGTTGAATCCATGGATATGGAACCCTCAGATACAAATACTCTATGGGCCTAATCGTTCTCTAGTGATTTCTGTAGCCCAAGTAGTATATATACATATGGGCCTGATTTTTCTGTAGTGATTTTGTAGCCTGAGGAAATAGCCTCACTTCTTGCTGTACTCCTGGACAAGTTAGCAGAGATTTTCCTGTTTCTGTATACAGGCAGTGCTCTGTATTTCTGGTTCACTACTTCATTTAGGAAACCCAATTTTAGTTCCTGATTATAAACACTCTAAACTCCAGCCTCTAAGACAGAGTATTTGCTTCTAGCAGCCCATGGAGTTAACTTTAATTCCTACTCTCCATTTTGGCTCTGAGTGCGTTCCCTCTTCATTTCTGGCACCTGAAAATTTTTCTTATTTCGAGTGTAATGATACAGTTTTAAAATTTATCTTTTTTTTCCCTTAAGATTATATCAAACACTTCTATATTTATAGCAAGAGGGAGAAATTTCTGTATTTTTGTATCTTCACTGAAAGTCATAGGTGGTTATCTTTACAGGGTTAACATAATTCAGAATGTTCCCCAAGTCCTTATACTCATATGTGCAGAAGTTGACTTAATGTAGGTATTCAGGTGCACTTACATGCTGTACATAAATTACATTTTCCAGTAGTTACATACCCATAACTACATGTATAAATATTTTCAATTTAGTTGTTTAATCTTGTATCTTCATAAATTATAATACTACGCAAAGTGAGATATCTTAGCATATTAGAATTTAAAAGTTGGAAGGGACACAGTTCATAAAGGCATAGAGTATTAAGCTCACAGTTGTGAAATCATTTAATTGCTTAAGCTAAGTGAAATTGATGAAACTATCATTTTATGCAATCTTTCCTGTACCTTAAGTTTATTAATATCAGAAAGGTTCTATCTAAATATGAGTCATCTTTCAGCATGTTTAACTTACTGCTTTGATATACAGTTTTGAATTCTACTGTCAATAACTGACTATATCTTTGAGCTTAAATGTGATATTTGCAAAAAGAAAGTTAGAACACTAATTTTTAAATATGGTAATCAAGTTTGACAGTTTGTTCTGGGAAATACAAAAATAAACTTTTATGATTCAAATAAAAGGTTCTTCACTCTATTCCAGACAGGGAACATTTCCAGAGACAGAAAAATGAATAAAAATTATCTAGTACTTTAAGACATATGCCCTGGGATAGATACTTCATAGATTTATAGATTTTTTTTGAAGTAAGAAAATTCTTTTTATAGTTACCATATTGCTTAAATATTTCAAAAAACGTAACCAGTTTTTATTTAACATAAAATGGAATATTCTTTGGCTTTTGTGTATGAAGGCAGCTTGCAACATGTCCCTAGTTCAAGGTAAAAGCACCTGTTACTGGAATATTTACCTTTGGCTACTTAAAAGAAAAAAAAAAACTAAAAAAATTATTGCAAATTGTTTAATTTCTTTTGAAGTTTAAATTATCTGACTTTTTTCTGTAATTGAGCCTTTCTGTGCTTTTTAAATTCTACTTTTTATTTAGTGTAAGTAAGTTAATTGTTAACTTAACTTGTTTAATGTTAACAGTAGGACTGTTTTTGTTTAAATATTAAGACTCATGTAATTTTGAACTCTCACTTACCTGATTAAAGTAAGCTATACACACATTAAATGATTTTTATATTAAACTTCAAACTGCATATCCACAAAAATAATGTGTTCTAGGTATTGCATAGCCAACTTTCAAGTCCACCCTTAAAACATTTATTAATAGTAATTATTATTTTGATTTGAAATGGGTTATGTATTAAAATCTAACCAAACAGTTATAAAATGACTTTGAAGAAATATAAAAAATAAAACATGTTTTGGTTAAGCCTCTATGTACTGCTTAGTTTTGAAAGTATCAGACCTACCTATATATATGTTGCATTTAAATGATGCTGACTTAAATTTTTTAAATTATCAAATCGAATATATTTATATTCGATTTGATAATTTAAGTACTTTCAGCACACTAGCTGAAACATTTAAAAATTTGAGTACTTTGATATTTTACAGTAATCCTTTTACAATAAGATTATTTTTAACTTCCTCCCATTGTAAAGATTCTGGGAAACAGCAATGAAGAAATTAATCAAAGGCTTCTAGAAAATTATCTTAAATTTTGAAAGGTTTTATATATATATATGTGTCAAATTGAGCATAAATTTCTTTTCAGAATTAAATGTTAAAGTGTTCTCTAAAGCAAGCACAGTATGACCAGTTTATATAATCTGTTTATAAAAGAAAGAATTTAAAGTTAGTTTTTATAGGATCTGACTTTCTAGCGTTTCCAAAATGAGAAGTTATTTTTTTAAGGAACTTAAAAGAAAAAGTTGATTTTTATTTTAGTGGTCTATCTCTAGGAACTCTAAAGCCAAGTCTCATTAAGTACGTCTGTAATAGTATATATATATATGAGCAGTTCCGCTGCTTGTAGCCTGATCCAAATCTGAGCAAAACAAGTAACTTTAATTATCTGTTGAGTTCTTTTTAAATGTCACAGATTTCAGTCTCTGCATGGCTTATATTAAAAAGGAGAAAAAAGACTGGTTTTACCTTTGTCTTGTTCCTTTTGTTTCTTTCCCACCTGCGCAGTTGGAGTCCTGAGTATCATCCGTAGTGTTTTATTCAAATTATTTAAGTCTCTGTCTTTTAGTTCACAGACTAATTTCTGTATGGTTTTCATTTAGTTAATTTAATTGAAAGCCACATAATGAAGTCAAGTAAGTTAGAGATAAAGTTGTCTTTTTGCTGTTAATATCAAATGAGAAGAACAAATTGCTTACCTCACACCTGGAGAATCCGGTTCTGCCTGTTAGCTGCCTATTTAGATTAAAGGAAGGTGGTTTTCTTTGGAGCTAGTTAGTAACAGGAAGTCTTTGTTTAACTGCCTACAATGGAATACTTGGGACAGGCTCTGTAATCCCAATCCTATATTATATATAAAATACATTACTCACAAAAGGGAGGTTTGTAATTAAACAAAGCTTACTTTGTATTCTTTAGGTATGAAAACTTGCTAAATGTATGGAATTTGGAATAAAAAGAAATGGAAAGAACCTTGGATAAAGGTTTTTCATTCAATTTACTTTAAAATGATAGAATTCTGCCCTATTTTAGGGAATCCTCAGGGCTTAACTCATAAAATTGCCGAATTGCAGAACTGCAACAGCCAGAAAAGAGCTCATGTCTTTAAACCTTCCACATTACCTTTCTTTTTACTCTGCCTGCTAATTTTTATTTTAGAATAAGTTTCTTTCATAGTTTTCAAAAAGAAATTTTTTTTGCAGTACTACATGTTACACTGTTTGTTATATAAATACAAACAATTCAAAGTTAATTTTTACCAGAGTGAATATTTGTAGTAAAAATCAGGAGTGAAATTCTCTCACATTATTAAGTTTTCTTACCATCCCTTTTTCTCTGGCTGAGTTCTTATGATTTGAGAGTGAGAGGAGGGACATTGCTATAATATCTATGAAAATAACATTTATAGTTATTCTTTAGTTCAGCAGTCCCACCACCTGGAGTCTGTTCCCAGGATAAGAACACCTTCACACACTTATTCCTCACAGCACTCTTAGTAGAAGCAAAACATTGGAAACAATCCAGAATTACTCCAGTGTAGTCCTTCAGTGGCTGAATAAATGATGAAACACCCATATAATGAGCATTTTGCTCTTTAATAAAGAATACAGTAGTAAAGAAGATTTCTTTATACAGCTTCAGAGTAATTTTAGGATTTACTGTTATAAAGTATGGCGATGCACAAGAGGGTGTATAGTATGCTAGCTTTTGAGGAAGAAAGGGAGGGTAGAGATATACACACACAAACACCCCCAACCAGTCAATAGCAGTGAATGTCCGTGGTGCCCAAGTTGTGGCCTTTAAAATATCATTTCCCCCATATACATGTTTATATCATTGGAAAAAAAAAAGACTGGGAGGATGAGTTAAAAACTAATGAAAATAGTTACCTATAGGAGAATAAAAAAATGGAGGGAAAGAGAGATGGAAAATAGTTCTTTTTTTAATTTCATTTTGTTTTTATAGTTTGAATTTAGAACCATACAAGTGTTTAAAAATTAAATCTTAAAATATAAAATAAAACTAACTTTAAAAAACAAAAGCAGCCTGAAACAAATAAACCTAGCTATATATCTAGATGGTGTCGTAACGACAGAGAAAAGAATTATTTCAGGTAATTTTAAACCAATATTTTGACCACATTCTCTTGTGGGATATAACTTTTAGACAAGAATAACCACAAAAAAAGATCTTACTGTGCATTTAGTACTATTATTTTTAACAATAATGTTGGTTTTGTTATGTCGAAGCTCATATGTTGTGGTATGAGCAAATAGTTAATGTCAATGTCATTAGGAACTATAGTTTTCAGCATAAGGAAAAAAGATAAAAATTAGGAAGCTAAGTGAAGACTTGGTAATATTTGATTGAAAATGGAAAAATCAATGTAAGCTTATGATTTAATTTTTTCTTTCTTAAAAACTATATTTTTCAGCTTTGTCCACTGAAAGGGTTTAGAAGCAATGGCAAGTCAATAGCAGTAAATGTCCCCAGAGTGCGGTCTTTAAAATACCAGTTCCTACTGAAAGGAACCAGGGCTTCTTGGGGAAACAGGTGATTCCATGTCTGAGCCATTGTTTCTTTCAAAAGAACAAAGAAGCTGTCAAAGACTGTTGTACCAAAAGAACACAGGCATCAACACAAAAGAGACTCCCACTGACCAAAAATGCGTAACTTTGAGCCTCAAAAAGAGCAGTAACTACAATAAATTGAAACACATCAAATATATTTTAAAAATCCACGAGTTCATAATGATGTCTTCCACAAACCAAAGAAAGCAACTTGATTCCCTTTGGAGGTTGATAGGACACCAGTTCATTATTATGAAGATTAGGAAATGAAGGCAAAGGACGACATAATTATCTTGACTTTTCTCTGAGTTATATTTAAATGAGTCACCACGTAATTGATAAAAGCTTTTTAGCAAAAATACAGCTAGTAAATGCAGAAGGAATAAACAACTAGATGAGTCATGGTCTTACAATCTCTCACATAAAAATGCAGTTAAACAGAGGTCATCAATGGTTGCTAAAACCATTAGGTGAAAGGTTAATGGGGAACTTTATTTTGGACAAATCAGGCTGATTCCAGCCTGAATTCACCGATCCATTTAACCATCACTGAAAGTGGTACAACCAGATGTTGTATTGCCTCCGAAGCACTAGTACCATCTATGAAATACACTTGCCAAGAAATTTCTGCTTGAAAGTCATCCAGTCTGTATGTTTAACTACTAGATGTAGGAAATACAGAGCATGTAATGTTAAATGACCTCATAAGGAAGATATCAGCCAAATCCTAAACTTGGGAAATTCTATAGAAAAATGACTTGCTTTGGTTTACAAATAGATGCCATGGGAGAAAAAGAAGTGGTGGTAGTGCTGCATGAGTTGGGGGGAGGGTGTTGGCCTCGAGGGTGATATTGATTCAGAAACACTTGAAAGAATAAATTGTAATATGTGTCTGGTTTGGATTTGAATTTGGACATAATGTAAAAAGATGTTGAGAAGGATGAATTTTTTTTTCAGAGCTTAGGTGTGATAGTGGCATTGTGTTTTTTTTAAATTTTGAGGTGAAGTGATATAACTGAGGGGAAGTGGAAGATATACAGATGATCAAGAATGGTATAATACTGAGCGAGAGAGATAAATTAGGACTTTGGGGTTAATAGATGCACTATATATAAAATCTATAAACAGTAAGAACCTACTGTATAGCACAGGGAACATATTCAGTATCTTGTAATATATAATGGCAAAGGATCTGAAAAAAGGATAGATATATATGTATAACTAAATCACTTGACTGTATACCTGAAACATTGTAAGTCAACTATATTTCAATTTTTAAAAAGTTTACACAAAATCAAACAAAAAAGAATGGTATAATATTGATAATTTTTAAAGATAAGTGATAAGAGTTCATTAGGTTTATTCTGTGTATGTATTAAATAATTCATATTTGTTTGAAATAGCTATCAAACCTTGACCAAGACAGTGTTTTACTCAACTTTTTGACCTCTGCCCTCTGATAAGCAAATAGTGGTATTTTGTGGTAATTCTTCTTTTTTTTTTTTAGAATTTGTTTTTTTGTTGTTGTTCCCCGGTTTGTTCCTAGTTGAGTATAATGTTTTCTGTGCCCAGTGCCATGCCAAGTAAATTAGATAGAAGTAGCCTCACCTCTCCAGTAAGTTGAACATTTATGTGGACACATTCACACAGTGGAGATGCAGATGAGCTCAAATAATACAAGCTCAGGATAAATATTTGGGTATTTAAAACATGATAGTTTGTATTTTAAGAAGGAAAGGACATGAGATAACGGTCTTTACATCATGATGCCGTGTGTTTTAAGAAGATAAGGGAGCTCAGTGGAAGATTGCATGCTTAGGATGCACAAGGTCCTGGGTTCAATCCCCAGTACCTCTGTTTAAAAAAAGAAGATAAGGATATAATTACTGGGAAAGTTGGAATTGATGGCTGAGTGCTGTGGAAACTAATCCACTTACTTTTCTATTTGTATCTTTTTTGTTGGACTATTGATCTAGTGCTTATTTTCTTGACCTGCTTTCCCTTTTACAGGCCAATTCTTATGAACTTATTTTAGCAGTACTAAAGGAAAAATGATGAAATAGAGAGTACAGTACTCTCTAAAACCAGTGTGTTCTGTAATCATAGAGTTAGAACTTTGGAATAAGAAGAACATGGCCAAAATATTTAAGTGGCTGTCTGATTATATATTTGCTATAAAACTACTTCACTTATGTCTCTCTAGGTTGGCAAATAAACAAGATAAGGAAGGGGCTTTAGGAGAAGCTGATGTGATTGAATGTCTGTCTCTGGAAAAACTGGTCAATGAGCACAAGTGCCTATGTCAAATAGTAAGTTTTTGCTCTTTTGCCCTATGGATGATGTTAATTAATTATTAATGAGTTTTGAAAAATCATGTCAGGAGAGTTATTGTGCAATCTTAAGAAAGATGGACAGATTTAATCATTTATTCTGGTTTCAGAAACTGATCATTAGGCTGTAAATCCTAAAAGATGCTTACTGCCATGAATTCCCTCATGTGAGGAGTTAAAACATTCTGCTATTTTTAATAAGGAGGAGTATTTTTCTTCTGTAAGTTCAGTTTTAATCTGTCAGTGAGTTTGTTTAAAATTTAACTGGCACCTTCAGCTTCTTGTGTCTTAATAGCTCTCATAGTTCATAGATATAATCCATAAAATATTTCAACTCCTATATGTATACTAATGTAGTGATCATTGCAAAGGTGTGTTTTGTAAGTTAAAGAAGCAGGTGCTTCATATCATTAATTTAATGGCTTAATTTTGATTTTCTAGTAATTATACTTAATGGTTTATGAATAAATTTTTGTAGAGAACTTTTTGTTTTAATCTTTAAGTCAGATAAATTGCTATTTTTCAGGAACCTTGTTCAGCAGTCTTGGGATATGGAAAGAAAATTGACAAGTCCATTAAAAAGGGCCTTTATTGGCTGCTGCATATCATTGCAAGAGACTTTGATGCCTTAACTGAACGCATCCAAAGAGACACAACAGAACAACGAGCTCTTGAGGAACAAGAGAAACGAGAAAGGGCTGAACGAGTACGAAAATTACGGGAAGAAAGGTAAGTAGATTAATTTTGTAGCACAGTGTGTATGAAAAGTAAAAAACACCGCACTTTTATAAACAATTTCTTAGTTTTGCCTATTCAGGTTTGCCTCTTTTTGTATGAAGGAAGACACTAGGTGAATTTTTTTGTTTCTGTAGACCTACACCAGTTTGGGTGATAGGGTTCTGATTTTCCTGGTGGTGTTAGAGTAGTTAAATTTATTCCTTAGGTATTTATATTTCCCACAGTTTTAAGATTTTTCTCTTTTCTTATACATACCTTCAGTACAGTGGTTCTCAACCCATGGGATGATTTTGCTTCTCAGAGGACATTTGGCAATGTCTAGGAACATTTTTGCTTGTCATGGCTGTGGGGAGGTGGAGTGCAGTTGGCATCTAGCGGGTAGAGGCCAGGGATGATGCTGAACATCCTGTGACGCACAGAACAGTCTCCCACAGCCAGGAATATGTCAGCAGGCTGAGAAACCAACCCTTCATTAGTCTCAGCAAGAATACAAGGGAAGCTGTGAGTGGATCAACCAGATGAACCAAATCTGATCTTCAACACTAGTTTTGTCTGAAAGTAGACTAAGTTGCACTATCTCGGGTTATTAAAACACATTAAAAATTTTTTTAAACTATGTTGCCTGAAAGGAATTTTTAAAATATGTTTAGCAAACTCTAAGTTCAAAAATAAATTTACATAAATTCTACCACAGAATCATTTATAATAATCAATGCTGCAAGAAAGTACTCAGATTTGATTAGAAGTTGAATTTAATACTTAATACCACGATTTCTCTTCCGCTGGATTGTTACATGGCAAAGGAGGAGAGAAGAAACATTTCTAAGTGAGCTCGTAGAAGATCCAAAGTTGTCTTCCATCCACCTACGTGATGTTGGCCTTCCATGTGCTTCTGTAGTTACAGCCTGGGAGGCAAGAAACCACTTGGTACCCTGGTGATGCCGTTGTGAGGTGCTCCTTTACCCTGTCAAGGAAGTCCTCTGGTTACTGATATCTTTCATTTAATTCAGAGATAGGACTTAAAGGAAATAAATATTTGGAGAAAACTCTTCTGTCCTCAAGTGCTCAATATCATGAGCAGGTCAGTCATCTAGGTCACTCTTGATACCAATATGAGGTTCTATTCCTGTGAGAATCTTTGGTTTTCTATTCTAGAGTGTATATTTTCATGATATAAAGCTCAGTACACCCAATCATTCATGTAAGTATACCTTTTATGTATTTATAAAAATAAAATATATGGCCGTACTTTTCTGAAGACTCCTTTGCTTTTCCTCCACTTAACAAAACAAACGAAAAGATCAAAAAAATTGAGTTGGATAAAAGAAATCTAATTAGTCATTTTTTTCCCGGTTTTTACTTTTTCCATAAAGATATTCCAGATCATGTTACCGGCATGCTTTTCTGATACCTGTTCCCCTTTCCTCCTTTCTCCTAGGCATGCCACTTGTGGTCTGATATTCCTTTCCTTTTGAACAGAGACTCCATAATTAGAAGTAAATTGGCATTTAGACAGGTGTAATTAAAAAAATAAACAAAACCTCTACATTGTTAAGTCTAATCCAATAGGTTCAGATATTTTTGAAAAAACAGTAAAACAAGCTGCTATTGGTTTCTGAAAATAGTATATTAGTATCAAATACCTGAAATTGGTTACTAATAAATGAATAACACTAATAACAATGACTGTCCTATATGTATGTTTATTTACAGAATGCTTTCACATATACGTTATCTGAAATAACCCTATGAAGTAGGTATTTTTATCCGCATTTATGGGAAAGCTGAGGCTTGAGGATCCAGATACATGTCCAAGGTCACAGGGGCGGTAAATTGCAGGTCTCTTAATCTTGGCTTCCTAGGTATAGAATGAAAGGATGTATCTTTCCATTGTAAAACTTAATTAATAAATGCCTTAGTAATGAACATTGACATTGCTATACTACACTTACAGTCTAGTTGCAAATCTACAATAGTCATGTTTCTGTCTTCAGCTGCTTCTTTTAGTAACTTATTACCTTCCTCTGTCGGGCAACATTAACTATAAATCACAGAGATGATAAAAAATATAGAAGTACTTATTTAATCTGATTGATAAAGGGGAACTTATTTTTATAGCCTTTTCTACTTTTGCAAAGAAGAGTTGTTGTCTAGTTCATATATGATATATATAACTTGACACAGCCCTTAAGAAGAGGATTTATTTATCTGGTTAACATCAGTGAAGAGGGCAACCAGCATTGGTTTGAGAGGGTAACTAATAAATTGATAAATATAAGCCCTTGTCACAAAGAAAAATAGTAATATGCACTGTTGACATTAAGAAATCAGTCATAACAAAAGTCATTTTTGTTAGCATTTCTTTTAAAGTTCAAATGATTAATCTTTACATGGAGATAGAAGCCTTTTACCTGAATAAGGATTTCTGAAAATCTCTCAGTAATTCAAAGCCATGTGTAGATGTTTAAATCACTGAATATAATGGCCTTAAACCTATTGCAAAACTTGTTTAACATGGTTCATCATTTTCTCATAAGGAATTCCACTTTTTTTTTCCTCAAAAAAATAGAGAGCAAAGAGAGCGAGAGCAGGCCGAATTCGATGGCACCAGTGGTCTGGCTGAGTTGGACCCAGAACCGGTTACTGTTAATCCTTTCCAGCCAATAGCATCTGTAATCATTGAGGTATGGATGGTGGCAGATGTGATGTTTATATCTTAAATCTTAATATCAAGTTGGAATTTGAGAAAGGAGGCAGGGAAATAGAAATATTTTCTAAAAGAAATTAAATGGGAGAGATGGGCTAAACATTTGCTGCTTTTTCTTCCTCTTCATATTTACCTCCTGATCTTGTATAAAAAGGGAAGATGATTTCAGAATTAACTGAGAATGAAAATGAGGATTGAATGTAGCAACTGTCATAGTTACTGTTCTATAAATCTTTTCTTGTCACTTATTTCATATGACAGTAATATGTTTACTCTTATTTACATTGTCTTTTCCCTTTATTGCTGTTATTATCCCTTTACAGTAATATTTAGACGATTATGATGAATTAGAGTACATAAATGATTTTCTAATTATTTTTCCAGGATACTTACTGTTTGAAACTATAATAAATTCTTTTATATCTGAATATCATTTATTTTCATTTTAAATATCAGAATAAGTAGTTTACCAAAATTAATTTGTAGATTTTAATCATGAAGAAATTAAGGGGTTGTGTGTGCACGTGTGTGTGTGTCTGTCTGTCTGTCTGTCTGTGTATCTGTGTCTTTGTTTTCATTTTCTCCTGGTGTCCGGAGTTTGCGTTGGTCCTGCCTTCCTCGCCCTCAGCAGCCATGCCTCCTCAGCAGCAGAGCTTCCTAAACCTCCTCTCCATTCACTCAGAGCTTAATGTGGCAGCTGGCTTGCTGGACCCACCTCTGTGTTTTCTATTCCTCTTCCCCTATCACTGCCTCCTTCTACACAGGTATTCATCTAGAAAGATGGATGATTATTTCTTCCTTGGGGCTGCTGCTGAGGAGGGAGGCAGCTCCACAGGTAAGAAGACAATTGGATAGTTTTTGATATTGCTTTATTTTGCAGAATACTTGGAAATATGAGATATTTGGTGTTAAGTTGCTTAGATAGCAGAAGGCTAATTGTATTTAATCTTTTTATTAACTCCATTGCATTTTCCTTAAGTATGTACTTTTCTAAGTAAAGTAGACTTAATAGCTTGAGCTATTGTTTTGTCTTCATCCTATTAAATATTACGTTTGTCAAGTTTGTCTTATGGTCTTTGAAAAATATTGATAGAGAAAAGAGAAATCAGGTTTGATTTTTCACTTTGCGACACTAATTTACTCTATGTGTGTGATAAAGCTTTCCTTGTAAATAATGACCAATTATTTTATAGTACCATAGCTATAATTTCGTAGAAGGCCTTAGCACTTCTACCAACATTGTATTTTTCACATTATAAAGATAAGAACAATACTGACATACAACATAGAATATCTCATATTGAAGTCCCTGAGTTAATTGGTGGCATAGGGAAAGGGCAATTATTATACTTTTAAACTATAGTAATTTTAAGAAGGCCGTCAGTAAAGAAATGAAACAAATGAAAATAAATTATCCATAGTCTCCATTTTACCAGGCAAGTTTTCTTTTTTCCATAAAACTTCTCCTTTGAAATGTTTGCATTTTAGAGAAGCACCTCATTCCTTTGATTTTACCACAGGTAATAAAAATGATGAAGTATTGGTTCCAGAACAGACAGATCAATGAAACAAATAGTAACTAAATTAATACAAACACTTAGTATAAGATAAAGGTGGCATTTCAAATCTGAGAGAAAAGAATGTTGGAACAGCTGAACAATCAAAAAGTAAAATTATTGAACACTGCTTACCAAATTAAATTTCAGAATACTTAAATGTATTAAAAAAAGAAGCCTTAAAAATACTAGCACATAGTATAGTTAAACATTTGTACATCCTTGGAGGAGGAGAAACTTTCAAAATTGGACAATCAAGCCACAAGTCATTAAGTAAAAAACAGGGAGATCTTACATTTAGTTTTTAAAGAGGTGTTCTACAAAGTTAAAGACAAGAAAACCCAAACAAATCCTGATGAAAAATATTTGAGACGCATGCAACAACAACAAAAAAAAGAAACTGTAAAAATATTACTGTGTAAATAATGAGAATCTAATAGAAAAATGTGTATTGGGTTATCATGGATAGCTCCTTAAAGAAAAAAAAAGAATGGCAATAAGGGTATTTAATAGCTTATCTTCAGTAGTGATATCAAGAGTAAATCAAATTCAATCAGCATTAGGTAAAAAATATTTATTAGTTTGGTGGTGATATGAAAGACTGGTAGTGATATATAACATTTTAAAGTTATAGGGAGGGAGGAAGGTATAGCTTAGTGCTAGAGTGTCTACCTTGCATGCATGAGATTCTGGGTCCAATCCCTAGTACCTCCATTAAAGAAAAAAAAAAAAAAACTAATTACCCCCTCCCCCATGCAACAAAAGTGAAAAGAAAACCCTGAATAAATTCTTTAAAAAAAAAGTTGTGGAGAAATGTCACTCTCTTAATCCTTTGCCTGTAATTTGACCTTAGTTTTTCTGAAGAAAAGTTTGTAGTATGTCATATTTTAAAATGTGCTTACCCATCGATCCAAAAGCTCAACTGTTAGGAATTTATTTCTAAAGATCTAATTCAATAATTATAATTCTTACAATAGTGAAAAACTGATAATCATGTTTTTGTTCATTGATTGGGGATTCGTAAAATAAGTTATGATAGAACTATTCAAAATGATAATGAAATTGATGAAAGTAATAATAGCTAACACATACAGCATTATATAATACTTTCCTACCTAACAGTTTGCTATGTGTGTGTCAGCACTATTCTAAGTACTTCATATATTCATTGACAAAGAAAGAAATGTATATTCTTAGTTCTTTTTTGTTTAAAAAATACATGAATATATAGAGGAGACAATCGATCACATTTATGTGTGTCTGTGGGGGTGTCTGTCTGTATGTGTGCTGGGTAAGCAAAGAAGAGCACCTCTTAGTAACTACACACACCAGAGAGCGGTTATCTCTAGATTGGGGAATTACTGGTAATACTTATTTTCTTCCTCTGTACTATCTTTGTTTACTGAATGTTTGGTAAATAGAGTGTTTTAATGATAGATTCAACAAATAATTTTTTGTTTTTGTTTTCCTTTTTCAGTTTTATTAGGTAGAATTATTACACTTTGACTGCACAGATACATTATATTGCATGTAAATACATATATACAATATACTGCATTTTTTTCTTTACATATATGTGCTGATCATTGTTTCTAAGAACACATTAGAGCTTAAGCTTTTTAAACTTACATGCTTATCAAAGTAATAAAGCCAACCACAAAATAAGAATCAACAGAATGTGGTAATCCAATCATAAAGGACAGTCAAATATGGCTTACACATATTCAAGAAATCAATCATTCTTAGTTATAAACAATAAATAGTTCATGTCATCATCATCATCATCATTATTATTTTTAGATTCCACACATAAGTGTTTTCATATGGTATTTTTCTTTCTCTTTCCAGCCCACTTCACTTAAAATGACAATCTTTAGGTCCATCTGTGTTGCTGCAAATAACAAATAATTTTTTCATAGAAATATTACAATGCCCTGAAGTTACAGAGTGCTCTTGGATTATTTGATTTATCCCTTAAAACTGTCTTACATACAACTGTTATATTAAAAATGATTTATTTCATTTTTGTTAGAATGAAAAAAAACTTGAAAGAGAGAAAAAGAGGCAAAATATGGAGAAAGACAGTGATGGCTGTGCTCTGAAACACAAAATGGAGCATGAGCAAGAAGAGACACAGAGCCAGATCAGTGACAGTAGCCAAAAAAACAATGAGTTTGGAATAGTAGAAAATTATAAGGAGACATTAACACAGCAGTTGGAGAATGAAGATGAGACAGATCAGCGATCATCAGAATCAGGTGATAAATCTAGTTGTTAAAAAATATGTATATGTAATCATTTATTTATTGTAAAGTTTTATATGTTAATATATAACATATAAATAACAAATGAACTATATATATAAAACTTAAAAAATACTTTTCATTTGTCATGATTATTTTCATAAAAAATGCATTTTATCTCCAAATGTGATATGTATCATAGTTTTCTTATGAATTTTAATTATTAGTCAATTTGCTAACTTACATTTTTATTCATAGTCATTTGTAAGAAAAGAATTTCAAATTTCAACAGAAAATTCTGTTTTTAATTGTACTTTTTAAAATTTGGAATATTGCATAGCCCCAGGAATCCTTGGAATGTATTTGAAACCTTTAAGGCTTTTGGAGGGTTTGTTTTGTTTTGTTTTTCTTAATTCTCATAATGTAACAATCATCATCATTTCCTTTATTTACTTGTTATTTCTGTAGGATGCAGACATAATTAGCTGAATATTTTAAAAGCTTTATCAAATAGTCATTTTCCTCTTAATATTACATAGAATTTTCAATTCATAATTGCTTTTCGTTTTCTAAGTGGTTATGTGATTTAACAGGAAGTTCAGGTCTTTTGGTGTCATAAAGAGATAACCTTCGTTTGGACTCAGACAATCTGGGATAGCAACCTGACTTTCTCATCTACTGGATAAATGTTTTTATATAGCATTCTTCAGTTCTAGTGTCCTCACCTCTAAAATGGCATTGTGCCATCTTTTTTTAGCAGGCTTGTAGGTTTACTTATAATAAAAATAACCCTACAGTGTTCCTAGCACAGGGCCTGACACGTGGGAGATACTCAGTAATCATCTCTACATCAGCAGTATGGTTCCATGCTATGTAAGAATTTTTGTACAGTATCAGAGTTATTGAAAATAAGATCTCAGTCCCTGAGGTGCAGATTAGCTAACGTGGATATTTTGCAGTATAAAAATAATCAGATTTGAAAGTTATGTTTTTTTGTAATTTGGGGAGTTAGGGTAGCAACATTTGTACCCATATAGCTCTGTCAACAGAGTAAAACAAAAAGTAGACTTAAAGTGTCCTTGCAATATATTGGAAGAATTCTTTCTAACACTAATGTGTTGGTAAAGAGCAAAATGACTTGATAGATGATGTGAACATATAGCATAGGAAGATCTAAGTCAATTGTATAACTGTAATAGTAATAATTATAATGTATTTTATACTTTAAAGCATAGTTTCAAAAGCTTTATATTATTTAACACAGCATTATGTTATTCAGCATAGCAATCCTAGGATATATTATTCTCATTATATGGAACAGGAAACCAGGGACTTGGAGAGGTTGAGTAATTTAAGATCATATGTCTCATCTGTGGCTGTGCTGAGACACGCTCCCTTCAACTTTAGATCAGCTTCTCCATATCCTATGCTCTTCCATGACCCTGTACTACTGCCCATCCTCAAGTCCGTGTGGTTCTGGAATCTCTCTTTCCTTTCTCCCAGCTGTAAAGCCTACAGCTTTAATTGTAAAAACATGTCTCTGTTTCTATCTGGAGTGAAATGTCTCAAATGACAGTAATTTATTTAGAAAAATAGTGTTTTTCTAAATATGTTTGTATTTCTCATTGCTTTGTAGGTTTCATAGATTTGACTGTTCCTCACGTTTCCCAGATAATTCCCATTTTAGAAAATGTATAACATATGTATACAAATTTAGCAGTTTGGGATTTTCAACTAAAATATTTCAGTGACTTTGATGTTTGGTTGTTTAACTACTATGCCATCCTGGTTTACATTGTTAATGTTCATACGTTAACGATATAGATGCACTTAAAATGTTCTTATGTGCTTAAATGAGAATCTGTAGATAGTTATTTAAAAAAAAATACAAATTCAGTTCTTAAGGTCTAATAATGTGGGTGTGGTTATAATATTTGTATTGAGCATATCTTGTTTGGGGGTTATTTTAATGGATAATGTATTTAGATTTGATTGGGGTCTTTTTTCATATTTCAAAGGATTATTTTTGGACTTAATACCTAGAATCATTCTATATATCCTACTGAGACAAATCAACACTTCTTTTTCCCCAGGCCATTCTTAGTTTCATGGAAATCCCTGCAGTTAGATAGTTCCATTTACTTAATATGACATTTGGGGGAAAATGTTTCTTTTGGAAATATGAACCTTTTTTTATTCTGAATCATCTCTCATAGAATGTGCCATTTGTATCATATTTATTAATCATTCATTCAATAAGCAATCACTTAAAAATTATTCTAAGTAAAAGCAAGTTCACGTTTCATTATTGGTAACAATTTTTAAGTTGAATATATAGTCCTATGGTAATAATAATAGCAATAGCCTAATAATCCTATTCTTTATTTTTTGTTATAGAAGCTTACATTTTCCCAAAGGCATAACGTTCCTTGTTCATATTCTTACAGATAACAGTAGAAAGAAAACTAAGAAACTAAGAATGAAGAGGAGCCACCGTGTAGAACCTGTTAATACAGATGACTCTGCTCCTAAGAGCCCAACACCACCCCCACCTCCTCCTCCTGGTGAGTAAATTGATATTGATACTAAATTTAGAAATAGTGCTGTAAACAATATTAGAAGAAAAAGAAATTTTGTAGCTTTTATTCAGTATATGCATTATCTTACAAATTTGTGAAAGGGGTAGAATTCTTTGCTCCATCTACTTTGTTCAGAATTTATCAACTTAATTATTGACTGCTTTTTTTAGTAAGAAAATAATGTTTTATGAAGGTATAAAAACAAGTAAAAATTTTAAAAATTAGTAAAAATTAATAATAAACCTTTACCTGAGGACTTCCTGTAATGGATTCAAGTCCTATTTGAAATATCAGTACCCAGCTTGCTAAAAGGAATTTGTTTAATGAATGGATGGCTAATAAGAGTTTTTAAAAAAATGAATCTTTCATCCTTAAAGTTGACATTTGAAACCAACATGTGTCTTATTTCCAGTATATTTCCATTGTACATACTGACCTTCTTAGCTATTCATGAGGATTAAATGGGATATTGCATATAAAGACATACTAACTGCACAATAATTTTGAGTAATTTTTTAGCATTAGGCATAGTAGCTCACATACTCAAATATCTAAACGTATATGTTTATAGTGTCTTTTTAGCCCTGCCAGAAGGCTTTAGATGGTAACGTTATCAACTGAGAATTATTTTAAGACTCATTGCTAGTATTACATTTAATAAGCATACATTTCTTTTAACCTCTGCTAGGAGTTAGAATAGGAGCCCAAGGTTATTTATGGTGGTGATGCAGATGCTTATATTTTTAACTAAAGGTAAATAAAAACTTAAAACAGATATTACCAACCTACAATTACATTTTTAAACAGAAGCCATTTCAAACAGGTGTATGGTTACTCAATACCATATTATTCAGTAATATGTGAACTGACATAGAAGTTAAATACATTCCTGTGAGAGAGGGATCCTCTCAGCAGACCTAAAGAGACATTGTTTAACAATGTTTTTAAATGTTTTTCTTTTCCTTTAGTTGGCTGGGGAACCCCCAAAGTCACTAGACTTCCAAAACTTGAGCCTCTTGGTGAAACACGTCATAATGGTAATGCAAAGGATCAGTTTTCAAGTATCTATACGTATCACAGTCACTTTTCTTTACCTCATTACTTCAACAAGCTTTTACTTTTGGAAGCCTTTCAATTCCACAGCCTTTTTCACTATACTTCACTTTTTTTCATTTATTTAATTTTTTTTTATTTTTAAGTGCCCTTTGCCTCGATATAATTTGATCTGATGTTTACCTTAGAATACAGAAGTAGATAATCGTAGCTCGTGTTTATCCATTAGATGTTAATGTAAATAGTTATGAAAAGGGAAAGATTTTAAAGCAACTTAAATTAGATATGAGGCATTACAATTATACGTAATAGTTTTAAAAAGAAACTTCATTGTCCTGTATGTGTCTAATATCCTCAATGATAATCTCACGTAATTGTTTTTTCTCTGCTTCTAATGACACAGCTGCTGAATATTAAAATGAAGCAAAGAGTATCACAGTTTGTAAAATCAGAGACCAAATCAGTAAACCAAATAAAGTTCAGCTAACTGGAAAGGAAGTTACGAAAGGGTTCACTGACTCAAGGAAACAGTCTTTTTGGATGAAATTAACATATGATTTAGTACAGCCAGTATAGGGCATAAGAACTCCAACTGGAAAACTAGAGAAAAGACAGTTGGGAGTAGAGAACTGCCTAATACAACAGGCACAAGTTCTGATTTCAGACAATCAGCCCAGATTCTTTCAATAAAATATTTGTAGAATGCAAAAGGATAAATAAATAAACAAGTAAACAAATAAAATATATAATAACTTAATAAACTTTTTTATCAAGAATATCCAGTTTTCTTTTTGATAGCTCTGTTTACCTAATCTAGACCTTAGCTTTCTAAGAAGACACATTTACTAGGAAAAAAAATTCAGAAGTTTAATCTTTAGAAAAGTGTTACCAAACAATCTGAAATTATATTAAACTGTATAAAATATTTCTATTCAAAAAGTATATCAATATAAATGTGCTGTTTGCTTTCAGTTTTCTGAATACTATGTTAATAATGAAATATTTCTTCTTAATCATTACTGAAAATTGTTTTTTATTACATTATCTGTTTAAATATTTACTGTTTTAGAAACAATTACATTATATATGTGTATATGTGTATATGTAAGCATACATGTAATAAAGATATTAATTTCATATATAACAGATATTATTTTTTCTCTTACTGAATTAGGCATCCAACAAACAATTATTTTGTATTTGATACCACCCAAAACATTTGTGATGCCAAGATAAATGAAACGTAAATTCTGCATTTCCAGGGATCTTAGTCTGATAGAAAAGATAATACTTCAGCTTTCTGTAGTATATATGACAATTTACACTATGGAGGAATAGGTTCTATGGTGTAAAATTGGAGTACTGTGCATAGACTGCCTAGGCAGTGGAAGTGGTATTAGACCTGTATCTTTGAAGAATACAGAAAGTCAGGAAGCAGAAGAAACAGACTGTTCAAAGGTAGAGAGTTGGGAAAGAATATTGCTTATTTGAAAAACAGAAGTCACTCGTGACTAGAGCTTAGGTTCATGTGGGTAGAGTGGGTAAAAAAGAGGAAATTCAAAGTTACTGGGAGTGTTGAAACTGAAATTATGACTTATAGCCAGATTGTTTAGGGCCTCACATATATGTTGAGATGTCTGGACTTGCTATAATTTTACGTGAGACACAACACGTTTTTAGCAGGGAAATAGTATTACTAGATTTATTGTTTAGGAAAATAATTTTTGTCACAATGTAAAGTACAGGCTTAATTGTGGCCACACCCTGAAGTAAGCGTCCCATTTGGAAGCTGTTGGAGTAGTCAGGGTGAGAAGTGAGAAATAGGAATTGGAATTGAAAATAAAAATGTATACAAGAAATACTTTCACATAACCAACTCGACAGGTAATGTGAGTGCCTGTAATAGCCAAATAATCCTAATTCATTCCTCCTATCCCTTGTTTTATTGCTATCATCCGTTTTATTTATATGTAGGCATACGTAATCAAAAACATTGTTGCTATTAGTATTTTGAACAGATTGTTATCTGTTAGATCAATTAAGAATAAGAAAAATAAGTTTTCATTTTATCTTTACGTATTTCTTTGATGTAAAAGTGTTTTTTCCCTCTGGCTTCTTTCAGGGTTTTTTTCTTTTTCCTGTAATTTGAAAATGATATATTATACCTAGATGTAGTTTTGGGGTCATTAATCCTGCACAGTGTTCTCAGAGTTTCTTGGACCTGTGGTTTGGTGTTTGACATTAATTTGGGGAAATTCTGAGTCATTATTACTTCAGATATTGCTTCTGTTCCTTTCTCTCTTCTCCTCGTATTCCCATTACACGTGTATTACACCTTTTGTGGTTGCACAGCTCTTAGATGTTCTCTCTCTTTTTTTTTTTTCAGTTTTATGTTTTTAGTTTTCAAGGATTCTGTTGATATATCCTCTTATCTTAGAAGTTCTTTTCTCAGCCATGTGCAGTCTACTAATAAACCCATCAAATGCATTCTTTATTTCTGTTACAGTGTTTGTTTGTTTGTTTGTTTGTTTCTCTAGCATTTCTTTTTTGTTCTTTCTTAGGATTTCTGTGTCTCTGCTTACACTGCCCATCTGTTTTTGCATGCGGTCTACTTTAACCATTAAAGCCCTTAGCTTATTACTCATAGTTGTTTTTAATTCCTGGCCTGATGATTCCAATATCCCTGCCAAGTCTTGTTCTGATGCTTGTTCTGTCGCTTCCAACTGTGGTTTTTGTCTTTTGGAATTTTTTCTTGATAGTCCAGCATGATGTACTAGGTAAAAGGAACTGCTGTAAATAGGCCCTTAGTAATAATACCGTGGTGATGTGGGGTGACGGGGAAGTGTTCTATATTCCTGTGATTAGGTCTCAGGTCTTTCAGTGAGCCTGTGCTTCTGGAATTTAACTTCACAAGAGTTTCTCAAGTTTTTTTCCCCCTCGTTAGGTAGGACAGAATCCCTCGAGCCAAGTGGAATTGGTCATTTCCCTTCTTGGGTCAGTTAGGTTCTGATAACACCCCAGCAGGTTAGGTTCTGATTAACTAGTTTTCTCTGAGCGCAGGCCTTGTTGAGAAGAACAAAGTAGCTGCTGGTAGCGTCAGTTTGCAATGTTCTGCTTTAGGTATGTGTCATATGGGAGCCTGGAAACTGCAATAAACATGATTATATTAATATATTATAATATTTTATTTTATATATATATAAAAATAAAAAGATGAGCAAAGTACTTTGCAGTATTCATAACGGGAGCTTTTCCCCTGCTCTGCCAGAAGCAGGAGGGAGTTTTTCTCCAGTATTTACTGTGGGAATTTGTTCAGGCTTCTGGAGGTGACTCTCACAATATTATGGTGGGGGGGGGTCATAAGACTGAAGTTCCCTGGAGTCGTTAACTCTTGGATTTATCCACACTAAGTGTCCAGCAGCTCATCAGTCACCATTCTGATTTTCTTATCTCGCCACCTGTTCCTTCAGCAATTTCCATTCATGAATGTCTGCTCTGGTAAACTGACTTCCTATATTTGCCTGTCTGTCTCTTGAATATCCAGGTCAATGGTTTTTGTGACCTCCCCTCTCTTACAGATTTCAGAAAAATTGGTGATTTTTCAGTCTATTCAGCTATTTACTTCTTGTTAGTATGGAGTGACTTACAAGCTCCTTAAATGCTGTTATGACTTTGCTAAATTAACATTTATTACCATCCAGCATCCAGCTACATGCTGGATGGTAAGCCTTGGTTTAAAAAGACCACAAGAGAGATCAAAATAGTGAAATTACTCACAGTTCCTGGAGGAAGTACATGGCATGCTTCAGGGGTTCCACAGTGGGAGCTGGGAGATCAAGGCAAGGTGCAGGCAGAGAGAGCTGCAGGACCTGGGCCACATGCCTTTATTAGGGTCTGTGGGTGGAGTGCTTTGGGATTCCCAGGCTAGGGCCAGATTGGTCAGTTCAAACCCCAAACAGCAGAGTTTTGGTAAGCTCTTCTGGGGTCTTTTCTAAGGGAAGACAAGGGAGACAGTTGATCTGGAGGGCCACCAGGAAGTTATATCAGGGACTAAACATTTACTTGTGATTCTGCAGGCTGTTTTCTAGGGTGTGTTTTTGCATGAGGTGCTGGTATCTATTTAAAGCCTCCACTGGCCTGGTGGCCAGATGAAATAGATGCTGAGGCAACGACACCATGCAGTAGTTTAGCTGAACTCTGGTACATGCAGAACTGGAAATAGGCCCCTAAATACATTTTTAATATATTTATTTCAGTGATCCTGCACCCGTGCTTCTAGAATAATTTCAAGGTAGTAGGTCAGAAAATAATTACTTATTGAAGGTTTCCATATGCTATTAAATTTATAGACCAATTTATGATAATTAAGGGATACAAACTTATTATGAAGTACAAATTAAGACTTTTTTGGTATCAAATATGTCCTAAATCACTGAGCTATATTGAAGCATCATTGTAAAAGATTCCTACTTACCAGAATACTAACATAATTAATTTTTCTCCCCACATTCCTAGAAGTAATAGCCTTTGGATAAGAATGCAGATTGTACAAATACTGATTTTTATCAGGGCTTTGGCAACAGGTTCCATAAATTTTGAATGTTTGTTTTATTCTAATATGAACATGTGATTGGAAAAAGTAACAATAATATATACATTAGATACAGCTTTTATTAAATCAAGTGGAGATTAATTTATAACCTAGAGTTGGGAATTTGCCCTACTGATTGTGTTTTGAATTTACTCAAGTCTTCTTTGATTCTGACTTTTTCCCCCTTATTCTCTCCGCTCATTGCTTCACCTGTAAAATCAAAGTGTTTTACTCATTAAATGTGTTGGCTGGAAATTAATGAATTGTGTCAAAAATCTTGATGTAATGTAACAGTTTTGCATTTTTGGTCTCCCTTCTTTACATAGATTTCTATGGAAAGCCACTCCCTCCCCTGGTTGTGCGACAGAGACCTAACAGTGATGCTCACGACATCATCTCGTAACCAGGTCATACGGTCGCACTCTCTTAATATTGGCCGCCTGAACTGGAGGACCTTCTTTCTCCAAGGAGAAAATCCCTGAACATTGATGACTGGGGCAGGACACCCTTAGCAGTTTCAGTGAGCCAAAGACCTGACTGATCTGATAATTACTTTTCCATGTTCTTCATACTTTTTTTTGTTTGTTTTGTTTTTGTTTTGTTTTTTAAAGGGGAAGCAAAATGAGCAGCAAATGGGGCGAGCAAGAGTTGGTAATGACTCTGGTTTATACATCCCACTCATGGGCATATTCCTGAAGGGAAACCTCTTCAGAAAAAGAGCCAGTGGGCTCTATACCCTTTCTTTACTCTTTATTTAATTGTCTTTATTTCTCCATCTTTAACATTTGTAAGACATGTACATGGAAAGGGAACTCTTGGGAATTTATAAGCTAAATTTTTAACTTTTTATATTTTTCTAAAACTTTTAAGGATTTTAATTACTATGACATTGTGCACTTTTCTACAGATGCTATGTTTAAATTGTGTTTGGAAAATGGAGTTGATTTACTTGACAAACACGAAACTATACAAACAGGATATATTTATATGGTTTGAGGTATGTTTTTGAAGTATACATCCTAATTTGACCTAATTTTAAAATATCTTTTAAAATTAGATTCTCATATTTTTATTCTACCAAATTGTTATTTGACAGCACTAATTAATTAATTTTTGCTGTTATTTGTTTTCTTTGGTAATGCTCCCAATAAATGAAAGAGACTTGCAAAATACCTTTTGACTTAAATGCTTTTTAAGTTAATAAAAATGTTTTATGAAATATCATTAAAAGCCCCAATAAAACACCTCTTTCAAAGGTTAGACCTTTTCAGAGATCAAGGTGCTACTTGTCACTCCCTTGTTCTATCAGAAGCTGCAGTGACTCTTTAAGGTTATTCTAATTCTTTTGTGCCTTGAAATTCAAGGCAAAAAGACCAGAAAAGCTACTGTAGCCCAGAAATTTGTATTTTTTAACTGGGAAATGCTTAGATAGTAAAGAAATAACAATAAAAATGTTGGTTTAAATTACATCTATAAAGAAATAATTTCAAAATAATTTCTCAATTTAAAGTAATAGTACTTCTGTTGCACTGAAGAATGGCATCTGTAGTATTCTGTCTTCTGGCATTTAGACAAGCTTTTAGATACATATTTTGAGTAACAGATTCATAATGGTCCATTTAATTAGAAGCAAACCTTTACTCAAGGTGAAAATAACATAAACAGTATGAATTATAATTACCCTGTTAAAATTAGTCAGTTTGGCAAATTGTACTGACAACAGACATATACTGGTATCTGAAAATAACATGATTAAGTATGCTTAAGGCAGTTTAATATGATTATTTACTTGTAAAATTTTTTTTTAGAATATTGCATTTTATTCACATTTTCTAACTCATTGAACTTTCATTAATCAGATTATTTATTACTCTAAGTCAGCATCGTATGCAATTTTTGGAGTTTTGTACTTGAGACTTACCTTCCACACTGGATAAAAGCATTCTATTTCAGATACAGAAGTCCTAACAAGCTGAATTTGTAAGGAAAAGCAACCCAAGAAGACAGTATGTAAATTCTGAGGTGGATTTTAGAGAACAAACTTGTATATCTTCTTGGTTCCTTTTTTGTAAAATTTATATTTATTCATTTTTTAAAAACTAAACTCATGCTTTTGCCATTTTTTAATATTCATCTAGTATGAGATAAATATGTTTTAAGTTTTTGTTTCCTACCAGTGATTACTATAATGTATAATAATGTATGAGTCCATTTAACAAAAATAAATAAAAATCATTTTGAAGATCTTGAATTTAAATATATGATAAAATGGAATAAATGTTTTATATATCTCTCAAAACTTAATTTGTATTCTTAAAGCATTCTAAAAATATTTTTAAAGTTTTGTAAATCCAGGTGGCTTTTAACAAGTATAAATGCCTATTTTGTTATATGCTGCATTTTTATTCTTAATTATTATGAATTATGACATTTTCACACAATAAAAATAATTTATATCAGTATGCTGCTTTGCTTTTCATTTGATAAACTTAAATGGTTTCTTTTTGGTAATTAGTGCCAAATGAAGGAGCAGAATTCATCTAATTTGTGAATTTACCTGTGAATAGCCCAGAGACATTCAACTATGGAATATGCCATTGTATTTGCAGCTGATCTGTTAACCACACGTCCTTTTACTGACAATATTTTATTTCATTTGATACTTGGTTCTGTATGCTACGCTATTCACATTACTCATTTTCTTCCATTCCACACTAAAGAAATACTTTATGCTTCCAGATGGCAAAAGCTTATCAGAGCTTAGGGGCAGGGCGTGTTTAGTGGTAGAGTGCATGCCTAGCAAGCACAAGATCCTGGGTTCAATTCCCAGTACTGCCATTTAAATAAATAAATAAAACCTAATCTCTACCCCACCCAAAAGTGAAACTGCTTATACAAATAAAGCTGGAGCTTATAAATTTTGTTATCCTTGCCTTTGCTACCTAAGTTTTTCGCTAACTGGAATACACTTTGCAGTTGAGATTCTGCTAATACTAACCTTCTAATTTATCAAGAAATACATTCCAGCTGATAATAAATTCATATACTTCAAAACTTACATTTAAGTATGGTAAGAACTATCAAAATAGCAATAATCCATTGTCTTTGTGGAGGCATAATAAGAGAAGTCTGGTTTTTTGAGAAAAAAGTTATCAGATATGAATTTTCTTTAATGAAATATAATTTAATATTTAAATTATATTTAATTTAATAATTAAATATTTAAATTAATTTAATAAATATAATTTAATATTTAATTATAAATTAAAGGGAAAATATGAAGAAAATAATTTGCTAATTTAGAGCATGAGTTGTAAGTTCCTTTTTTGTGCTGATGAGGAAACAGTATGACCTAGGTAAATGAATCAGTGGTCTCCAAATTTGATACATCCTTTTCAGTACATATTTTTAGTATACATTAAATATAAAGTTACTGTATTAGTTTGCTAGTGCTGCTATAACAAAGTACCACAAACTGGGTGGTTTAAACAACAGAAATTTATTTTCTCAGTTCTGAAGCCTGAAAGTCCAAGATCAAGGTGTTGGCAGGCCTTGTGGGAAACCTCTCTCCTTGGCTTACAAGTGGCCTCCTTCTCCCTGTGTGCTCACATGGTCTTTGCTCTGTGTGCATTTGTTGCTAGCTAATGTCTCAGGGTATCCAAATTTCCTTTTAATAAAGACACCAGTTAGATTGGATTAGGACCCACCCTAAACAACTTTTAATCACCTCTGGAAAGGCCCTGTTTCCAAATACAGCCAAGCTCTGAGGTACAGGGGAGGGAGGTGGTGGTGGCGGAGGGGTGGGGAGGGTGCCAGTGTGGAGTTAGGTCAACATAGGAATTTTGAAGGGAATGGGAGAAGTTTCACTTTTGTTTGTTTGTTTTGGGTTTTTTTGGTTTGTTTTGGGGGGAGGTAATTAGGTTTATTTAAATTTTTAAGAGGACTTTTTTGAACCCCAGATCTCCTGCATGCTGAGCATGTGCTCTAGCACTTGAGCTATATTCTACCCTCTCAGCTCTTAGCAGTTATATACATATTCTATCATACTTTGTACATATACCTCCCTAAATTTTTTCAAAAATTAGAAAAAATAAAATAAAAATACAAGTGGTTATATTTACTTCTGAGTCCCAGTCTGCTGGAGTTTGTACAATACCACTTTGAAGGCCTATAATTTAAAAAATGAGAGCCTCAGCTATCTACTCACCTAAAGCCTGTAACTATGCTTTGTTCTCTTGCTTTGATGGTAAGTTTCTCTGTTGTGCTTTTCTGCCATCCAGTTTAAGGAGCCAACACTCTTGATGACAGATTATTTTACTACAAACCCTGTCTTTATCTTTTGACACATATATCTCTGTATGAACATGAAGGGCTTTGAGAGCTGTTATATATAATTATGAAAATCCATTAAAAAGTTTGTTCTGTAACACTTCTTGTATCAAATGATTTCACAATAAAATTGCTTGAGCATGTAAAAATTAACTTCCTGCTTAGCAGTAAGTCCTTATTAAGCTGCCTCATTCTTTAACACTGTAATGATAACAATAATAATAACAATCTTAAAACCATAGTACAATTTCTGGTATTTTGTGTCAGCTTAATTTCTTATGTCTACAGTGGGTCTAAAACAAGTTGGCCTCTAACAGTTTCTACTCGTAAAATCTCAATGTGAAACTTTGTTTATTCTTCGGTAGCAATTTGGTGTCAGGGAGTGGAAATCCATTAACATTCTCATGATATACTAATATTGGTTCTAGATGGGTTAATGGGTTAAATGTGAAAGATCAACCTGTAAAGAAAAAAGAAAGGAACAGAAGTAACTCCCTTCTATGGGAAGAAATTTGCAAGCAATGAAGTAAATTACAAATTCAAACACTTGACTGCATAAAAATTCACATTTTTTCCACATTCAGAATCTAATGGTGGTAAGAAAAATTGGCAAAGTACTTGAAAATGTGGTATGGTAACATCTGTAATATAAATTAAAATAGCACTAAGATCGCTATAGATAAATGAGTATGAGCAAGTAATTTACAAAAGAAATATGATACTAGTAAGATTTGAAAACTTACCTAGAATAAGGACATAATTAAAAAATTGTATTATCAGACTTACAAAGATTTATGAGCAAAAATGTTTATCAAATAATAAGAATATAGCTAGTAAGTATAATCTCCATACCTTCAAATACTATGCAACTTGTAGAAATTATGTACTGTATAGGAAGAATTTTTAATATAAGAAAATGCCTATAAAAGCAGAAGAGCATACATTATACATAGTTTGATCAACCTTGAAAATGCATAGTTAAGAGAAATATACCAAAATATTAATAGTGATTATCTCTAGTTGTGTTATACATGATTTTCATTCTTATAGGCTTTAAATTTTGGTTTCTTCAATGAGCATTAGTTTATTTAAAAGCCAGAAAATAGAAATACGCTAAAGAAATTACAAAAGAATAAAATAGAACGAATACGACCTCTTTCCAAGCATAACATATCCTCTTTCCCTAATAGAAAAATAGTACATACGATTTCTACTACCACCTTAAAAGTTTTTTATATGTCTACACTGCAAATAGATTACTCTTTTAATTCATTAAATGAAACAATTTGTAATGAGTACAGAAAAAATAAACTACGAAATTTCTTACAGGCTGAAATGTAAACTAACGACTTTTCCTTAAACATGCAACGAACTAATGCATTTAATCATCTCACATCTTAATAATATATTTTCTTTTACACAAAATCTAAATTCATTTTAAAATTATTGGGCAACTTGTTTAAATAAATAAAATATATTAGACTTCAAATCATATTAGGGGTAATGAAGTTTATCTTTTTACATGATCCTAAGATTTGCACCTATGATATACACTTATACTGATATTTTGAGCATCAAGGGTGTCAAAATGATGATGTTCATTAAATATTGGGAACTACGTTAAGCACTGACTTTCTGATAAATTGCTGATTGATGTTAACAAGGTAGCAAATAAAAAATAGCACTAAAAAAGCAAATAAATTGCTATTCCTATCAGAATGGGTGTTAACACTCACTCTCCTGAGAACTAGTAACCCTTCCGTTACTAAAGGTGGGTGAGGAGGGTCAGGTCATTTTGGTCGTCAGGCATTTGGTATCAAAACTTGATAATCACGAAGATCAAGATAATAAAGTAGCAGCTAACATTTGGGCGTTTACTGTTTCCTAGTCTGTGCAAAGCGCTTTACCTGTGTACTTCAGTCAGTTGAACCCTCCTCCTTAAAGAGAGAGATTGTTCCAATTGGCCATCTCTAGGCAATGCTTGACTATTTTTCGTCATATCCATTATTTTATCTTGAGTTCTGAATATTTGGGCTAATGGCGGT